>NC_082645.1:44409864-45030400 GCF_028023285.1 Balaenoptera ricei | reverse complement strand
GACTGTTGAGACAGCTGTGAAATGCCAAGATATGAACTAATGGAGAGGGCACGAGAAAGTGTAAAAATATTATATTTTTGTAAATATGTTTAATACTGAGAATTGTAAATGATTGAATTTCCTCGAAGTATGGAACTCAATTCAAAATTTCATCTCTCATTGTAGTACTTTTCCAGAGCTAGTGATAATAAAAGTCTGTAGACATAATCACAGTTAAAAATTTCTTTTAAAAGACTTCAATTTATTACTGAAAATTTATATATTATTATTTCATATTATTCCTCTATTGGCATTAAAACTACCAATAGAGGAATAATATGACTAAGCAAAGTTTATTAATAGTTTCAGGATTCATAAAGCTTCCCTTCCATCCATATCTGCAGTAATTCATATAACCACAGAATGTTGGGATTGGTATATAGAGTCTATTACAAATGGAAAGAATGTCCAAGCAATTAAATAGGATTTGGATTTTCAGCTAAAATAAATTTGCTTTAATTATAATGGCATTTATGCAATCTATGGCACAATTTAGTAAAAGTTATTGAAAAAGCAAAAGCAAGGAGATTTGGAGTTTAATTAAAAGTGACAGTTAAGGCCCATTCCAAATAACTTCTTACAAGAACCTTACCTAGTACAGCCAAGATATTAATAACCTATGAGTAGTTTAGTAACCCTCTGGTAGATACAGTGATAAGGTCTAACATATACTTAAGATAATAGCTCAGCTTCAGCATTAACAGACAGTCCCTATGAAAATGAAAACTATAAATAAGAATGGATTATTTTCACTAAAATTTCTTCTTTCTACTTTGAGTAACTTAGAAAATCCTCTAAAACCAATCTCATTTTCTTTGAGGACTGAGCTTCAGCATAATGGCAGAAGAAAATTTGCAGCTCATATCCATCTTAAGTTTCTTACCACGTATTCCTTTACAAGTCATAATGATGTATCATGTCAGAAATATATTATAGTCAGACCCTTTAAAATACGTTACTGTTTATATAAGGAACTAGAAACTGGTGTCAATTTTTTAAAAAAGTGTTTAGAATGAAAATGGTTAAATTGGCAAATGCAGAGATTTCCACACTTTCTCTCTTCATTACTCCCTTCCTGCTTCAGTAATTTTTTCATTACCCTTTCATCCAAAAGAAATATCTACTTATTCTGTTCATTAAATAGTTAAATTCAAACAACTTACTCATTATTTATGTCCTTAATAACTTGGTAGGCACTTTAAAAACTAGTAACATAAATCAAAAGAAAAATAGCATTTTATTTCATTCCTAAATAACCACAGGTACTTACTCTTGGCGTATGCACACCTGTTTGGCACCTGCACACCTGTTTGGCGCCATATCTCAAATCCTGTAATCACTTTAAACATCACCACACCCATTTTCTGTTCCACACTAACCTTCCTTCTGGTAATAGCTTTATATCACAGCACTGTCGAAAACCTACCCTTCACAAAGATATGACATCATCAAAAGTAATGTAATGCAGTCTAATGTTGAAACTGAACTAAGATGAGCTAGTGGTTTGCAGGGTGTATGGGAAATGTTACTGTATTTTCCTTGAAAATGTAAAATATTCCACAGCCCCTGTGAGTTCAGTGGGGTACCTTGGCACATGGTTTGGGAACCACAGGGCTAAGGATGAGTATAATCACAATAACAAAACTCAATGTTGGGACTCTAGGGATCACAAAGAATCACTCATTTCAGGGGATTTCCTGGCGGTCCAGTGGTTAAGATTTGGCACTTTCACTGTCATGGGCCCGGGATTTGATCCCCGGTTGGGGAACTAAGATCCTATAAGCCATGAGGCCAAAAAAAAAAAAAAAAACGCAAAACAAACAAACAACAAAAAAAGAATCATTCATTTAAAAACTATTAATTTTATGCAGTAGGAAATGAATAGAACCCAAATCAAAGATCATTAAGGTGACAAATGCATATTGAGTGCCTGCCATATGTGGGCGGCAGCACGAGGCACTAGGAATATGGCGCAGAACCAGGCAGAAAAAGTCACTTCCTTCCTGGAGTTTACATTCTAGCAAAAACAACTAATGCAAAATATCTAAATAAATATTCATGACATCATTTTATTTGTGGTAAGTGCTACAAAGGAAACTGACAAATAGCATAGGCTGATTTGAGAATAGATAAGGGTGGCGGGAGTCAAGTTACTTTAAGGGATCCAAGAAGTCCTCCTTAAAAGAAGTAACAGTTGCAGTAAGCACTAAAGCAGTGAGTCTCAACGGAAGGTGAGTTTGCTCCCCATGGGACATCTGGCAAAGCTTGAAAATATTTTGGTTGTCATGACTGGGAGGGACGCTGCAGGCGCTCTAGTGGGTAGATGCCAGAGATGCCGCAAACATGCTATAATGCATAGCACAGCCTGCATGCACCACCACCCTGACAAAAATTATCTGACCCAAAATGTTCACGATGCTGAGAAGCTTTTAAATAGGTATGTATGTGGGTGTGTGTTTGGGGTCGGTGGGGATCAGCGGGCATCCCAGGAAAAGGGAACAGCATGTGCAGACTCCTAAATAGTAAGAATACAGTGCATCCACTGAACCAAGAGAGGGCTCGTATAGATGGAGGCCAGTGTAGACAATTGCAAATTCTCAAAATTCACTCAAGAAAGGTAGGGGAAAATGTAATCAAAAAGGCTATTCTGTCTGAATAATCCTTAGGGTAAAAGGAAGAAGAGATTAGTGGCTGTAATTTTAATTATTCAAGGAAATGCCAGGCTGTATGTAGTATTCAACTATTCCTTCTGCTGTAAAATGTGACACAGCGAGGAAAATAAGTTATCTACACAAAGGCCTACACAGTGATTAAATGGCCGTATCACGGCTTGTGTTGGTCTCTGAGCAGCAGTGAGATTCTACAGTTGATCAAGCATAACTTGGTCAAACCAAAAAACCTAAAGGGACAAAGAAAGGAGGGCATTTTATGATCAGAAATGCTTTCACCCTTTAGCTTCCATTTTAAAAGATTACTTTCATTACTTTTAACATTGATATTTCTTTTATCCCAGAATATAATTGATATAGTTACAGTATTTTCATACTTAATTTGGTGATGTAGTAAGCTGACAACAGAAACTGACGCCACAACTGAGTATAGGGAGACTCGTTGTTTAAACGACAGCTTTGGATAATCCAGGTGGGATCCCCATACACCAGCTATAAACCGTCAGACAGAGGCTATGATAAGCAGAATACACTCTTTAAAAAGTCCTCCTAATATGAGCGGCTGCACAACAGCGAAGAGAAAGAGAAGGGATGTTGTTTTTTATTAAACATCTAGTTTGTATGTGATAGGTTTAGAGCTAAATCTTCTCACTTGTCTATATTCAGCCTCTCAAATATCCTCATGCTAAGGCAGAGAAAACTGAGGCCATACAAGAAGTCACCTGTCCAAATCAGACTAGATTCATTCTGGTCATGGCATAAAAAAGAAATTAGAAAGGCACTGTATAACATATTTAACCTTTTAATAACCAGGTGAAAATCTCACAAAATTGATTGCCAAAAGTGTGAATCCCGAAGTTACTAATATAAATGTACTGGACTAGGTAGTTTCATTACTTTATTTTATCATCACAACAGTTCTGGAAAGCTTTGGAATTGTCCTCATGTTACAGATGAAGAAACTGAGGCTTGGAGAATTAAATAACCTGCCTGAGCAGATAATTCAAGGTAGGATGGGGAATTCTCTGCACTTTCAGCAGACCACCTGCAGGGAACCCTTTCCCACCCCTCCCCAACCCACTTCCTCCAAAGCTTCCCAGCCCTCTCAATAACCAGTGGAGGTTACCTACAATATTTTTCAAGTCAATATGCAGTTTAATATGACAGCCACAGTTAGAAAGGATCTCATCCATTTTGATTTTCAATTTGTTTTCTCTTTTTGATACTATTTCCCAATGCGCAGGCCTCCAGGATTAGAGACCCTCTTACCATATCCCTCTGTGTTATCTCTTGATTGTTTATATACAAAATCCTATTCTTTTCTGCCAACAACCCTTGGAGATAGGAAATATTATCAATCCTGCTGCACAAAATATGGAAACCAAGTTCCCAGGAGGTGAACTGGTTTTGCTGGGGACACTTTTGTAAATAAGTAACTGTCAGGTCTTCAAACACCTAGTCCGGATCTCACTTACAACAAGTAACTGCTTCCCTCATCTTCAACCAGACTTAAAATTCTGGCCCACGCTCTGGGGGGCATGGGGATACATCACCTATATACACTTGGTAAGACTGAATGAAGCTCTAGATCAATCTCACCAAAATAAAAAAGTTTTAAAAGTAAAGGGCTTCCCTAGTGGCGCAGTGGTTGAGAATCTGCCTGCCAATGCAGGAGACACGGCTTCGAGCCCTGGTCTGGGAAGATCCCACATGCCGCGGAGCAAATGGGCCCGTGAGCCACAATTACTGAGCCTGCGCGTCTGGAGCCTGTGCTCTGCAACACGAGAGGCCGCGACAGTGAGAGGCCCGCGCACCGCGATGAAGAGTGGCCCCCGCTCGCCGCAACTAGAGAAAGCCCTCGCACAGAAACGAAGACCCAACAGAGCCATAAATTAATTAATTAATTAATTAATTAATTTTAAAAAAAACTTAAAAAAAAAAAGTAGATACAGCATTTGTTACTTGATACATAGTATTAAAGGTATTTTCTTCCTCACACTGAATGAGATCAGAGCCTTGCAAAGCAATTTCTTCAGAAGGCGTATTTGTTTCCTATTTCTGCTGTAACAAATTACCACTAACTTAGTGGTTTAAACACAAATTTATTATGTTACATGTCTGGAGGTCAGAAATATAAAACCAAGGAATTGGTAGGACTGAGTTCCTTCTAGAGGCTCTAGGAGAGAATCCATTCTTTGCCTTTTCCAGCCTCCAGAAGCTGCCCACATGCCTTGGTTTGTGGCCACATCAACCTAGTCTCCTTCCATCAGTTACAACTCTTTCTCTACCTCCTACCTTCCTCTTTAAACTATAAGAACCCTTGAAGTGACATTGGGTCCATCTGGCTAATCCACGATCATCTCCCAATCTCAAAATCCTTAATTTACATAACTGCAAAGCCCCTTTTGATGTGTAAGGTAATATATTCACATGTTTGGGGGATTATGACATGGACATCTTTGAGGGGCCACTTTTCTGCCTACCACAAAAGGTAAATTTTAAAAAGCAAGTATAATAAATAACCACATTTTACATAATTCTCACAAGCTCTGAGGCAGTGATCTTAAGAAGTTTAAAAAAACCTAATCTGATTCATATTTAATGGTAAAATCTAGAAGCACTCCTTTCAAAGTACAGAATAGTAATAAAGTAAAAGAATATCATCTATTTTATTCAGTATACATGAGTGTCCTAAAAAGCATAATAAAACAAGAAAAAATATTGAAAACATATAAGGATGGGAATATTATGAAGATTATGAGTCTCTCCAAATAAATATTATGAAAATTTCAAATCTCCCCAAATAAATCTAAAAGTTCAATGAAATTCCAATCAGCATTCCAGAGAGTCTTTTTCCAGAAACTGATAAGCTGATGTAAGTTTTCAACACATACAGTGAAATTAAAAAAAAAAAGCAATAGCACATTATGTAATTTACTTGCATTTTAAATATCGACAGAATAATCAAAATTTGTCTTTATGGATGCATACCGGTATGATGAAAATAAAAAACTGTGCATGGTATTGATATATGTCATTTCAGAATAGTAATTTCCTTGGGGAAAGGAGAATGTGGAAAGAAAAAAAATGTAGTTAGGTCTTAGCGATTTGTGTTTTTAAAACACAAAATTTCAAACAAACATTTCAAAATGTAAACAATTGTTAAGATTGGATAGTGGACCCACAAATGTTTCCTCTTACCCATATGTTTGAAATATTTTATAAATAAAATTAAACTGAAACAGAACCAATATGAAGAAGGCCCTTAAAGTATATCACAAAAGGAACCAGCTCAAATGGCAAATCAATGGACTTCTAGAACCACATTGATATCGAAAGTGCAACATCCTTCTGGTATATGTGAAACTCAGTCATCTTAGTCCAAACACTAGACTGGGGTGCAGTTCAACTGTATAAAGGACTAAGAATTGACATTAGTGTCCCAGCACTGTGAATTTGTTCCAAAATTCAGCCCAATTCCACACAAACCTGGGCTTTACAGCCATGAGACTCACTCTGGGTTGGCTACAGACAAGAATGTTATAAAAGAGCATTTAATGGAAGGATGAGGAGCACCATCTGTTCGTGAGTCAGCAAAACCAGGGAATTTCCATCATCTATTTTAATTCTTTGCTTCTGAGCCTTGTTTTACTGCTGTCAGAGGCCTCTAGACAAACTCGAGTCCAATCAACTGTGTAAGCTGCAAACTTAAAATCACTTAGCATAATGCCCTGAAGAAAAGGCTAAAAAAAGAGCTGTCAAGACAATCTACAAGTACCCTTTCCTTTAAAACTGCATTTTTGAGTAGTTAAACTGTCCTCTTATATATTCAGCTTATTATTTAATCCAAGTAAGAGAATCAACCTTTGTTTCATGGTAAAAAAGAAGCTTTTCCCTTTGTCACATCTAACCTGTTGTCCAAGATTGCAATCCCTCCAGGGACACCCAAGAGTACTAAGCAAATGTACTTGGTTAGAAATAGCTCGGACATCACTACCTTGTGTGCTTTATGTCTTTAATTTGTATTCAATTGTATTTCAAATACTACCACTTCTCTGGAAGTCAAACTTGACATAAATTCTGAACAATGTTGCTGACCAAGTGCCATCCTCCCCACACTAAAATAATTCTTGTTCTGAAATTCTGAAGGATTCCCCACCAACATCCCTGCAAAAGCACTCAACTTAGATGTAGGGAATAATTGTCAAAAGATTCTCTATTGTCAAGAGATTTACAAAAATGCCTCAAATTAAAGAAACTTACTTAGTCAAGATTATATTCAATAAGCTTGAAATGTTGAGCATTTCTCCAACTTAAAGGGGAGAATTTTTAAGGATACCATCAAAATTGGAGATTAAAACTAAGCTTGCAAAATAGAGTTTAGTATCCAAATCTTTCTTCTATTTCATACTACTTAATAAGATCTCATGTGAAGGGGGAAAAAAAGCCAAAATGTGCACATTTGTAAGTTGGGAGATACAGAGACGAATATAAGAAGAGAAAAAGGGCAGAGTTTACTTGGTTGAGTGAAAATTGTATTTTAAGCTCCTATTCCTACTTTTGATAGTCTAGAGGCACTATTTCTGATAAAGGAACAGCCTGAACCAGCTGTCGCAATACTAAACCTTCTTCCCTCAAAATATTCACTTCACTTATTATACCGCTCTGCTGCTCACAAATACAAAATCAGCAGCTTTCCTTAGTTGCTCATCCAGAAAGAAAGAGCCAAAAAGAAAAAAAAAAATGAGGAATGGAAAGAACATTCTGTTGCATTCAAATATGTTGACTTATATTCTTCATTTGTAATATTTAATCTATTAATATGTTGTATTTCACTCTAAAAAACTCATACTTGCTGTGAAAATATTTATATAATGCCTTGTCATTTAAAAGTACCTTTTAAATTCATTATTAATGTGTTTCTAATGGCCTATGAAGTCATCATCATTTTTCTTTATACCTATTTAATTTTCCAGGATAGAGAAGCCTAGAATTGTTAAGTATTATAACTTTTCCAAGATCATATAGTTCCCCAGTAAATCTCAGACAAAATCCTCTCACATATATCTTGGGCTCTTTCTACTATAAATTTCTTAGAATTTACAAATTTTAACAAATTCTTTTGTCCTAAATGTTAAATTAAACTGAAAATAAAGGTATTTGCTCTCTTATACCACATAGCATATTTAATAAAAAATGGCACTATGAACATAGAACCTTCTATAGAAGCAGTTTTATAGAAATCTAATGTATGGATTTCTAACACATAAAAATATGAATTTATTTAATATTCACTGAATTATCAAACATGAGTCACAACTACACTAGAGGATATCAGCTCTTGAGTACACAATACAGTGTTGTTTTGACAAATAAAATAACATGAATATAAAATGCATAAGATAGAACTTTAAATATAGGAGGTAATTAATAAATATGATAATTGCTACAATCACCATCATTATTATTTATATTCATAGATAATAGCTAACTCCCTTTGGTACTGGTATCAAGTCCCATTGTATGTACACAAAATGAAGAATATAAGAAACTTGTAGAACAGAGGCACCATCTATATCTAAACATGACATTCTTATTGACATGATGTGAGGAAGACAGAGATTAGATTCTAGGATTGATCAAATACTGATAATAAGGAGGCATGTACCATGTATGCTATTTATATAAAGATATAAACTGGCTGGAAATCCAGGAACCATAATGTAAAAATGCTGAAGACCATCAGAATAAAAGTAAAAAGTGAAGGTCCTCAAAGTGACATCTTTAGAGGCAGATGGTGTAGAAGACCAATAGCACACTTAAAACATAACAGAATTGGTGACAGAATCTTCCAGATAGCCATAGCTATATTAATTATCCCCAATTCACAGATGAAGAAACTCTAGGAAAGTTTAATTAACTTATCTGATATCAAAAAGCTAGTAGAAGCCAGAGGCAAACTCCAAACCCAAACTGTCCAATCTATCTCACTAACCTTTAGATGAAATTATGTTATATTTTTTACATTTATTTTGTGTAATTTCATTTCTATGTAAACTTAAAAGCAGTAAAGAACATGTTAGTCTGGATTCAGTACCAAACTATAAGGAAAAGCAGTTTTCTGTGGAAAGAAACACGAGTGAGAACATTAGGATGAAAGGTCTATCTTTGCCCTCAGGTTTTATGACCGTAAAATGTTGACTACGGAGAGAAACAATCTAATATACTCTACCAAAAATCAAAATTATTTGAATTTGAGTAATTTTTGTGGCCACAAATATTCACAGGGAGTCTTAATCTTTTTTGGTATGAATTGCTTAGGCAGAATAATGTTTGTAAATGCATAAAATATCAGATTAAACAAAATATTCAAATAATATTTAGCATCAAAACTCTAAAAAGAAAACCTATGTGACAAAATTTGTCATATGAAAACTAGGTAACATTTTGAATTAAATGAAAAATCCAGAATCAATAATCTAAGCTTTCATCTCAGAAAGCTAGGAAAATATGGTAACCCAACTCAACAAGAAATAGAAAAAAGGAAAAAAGAATGTTAATAAGAAGTCAATGACAAAAGTGGCAGACATACAACAGGGAACCTGAATAAAGTCAAAAGTTTATCTTTTGAAAAACTTTTAAAGTGTTGATAAATCTCATGCAAGACTGATGAATTAAAAATGGAGAAAATACATATTACCAGTTATAGGAATGAAAAGAGAGGCATCATTATAGATCTTGCAGATATTACAAAGATAATACTTGTAATACTTGCATCAATAAATTTGACAACTTAGAATAAATAAACAAATAATTGACAAAATTGATACAAGAAAAAGTAGAAAGTCTGAATAGTGCTATACCTGATAAAGAAATTACACTTGCAACCTAAGTTTCCTTCAACGGATAAAGGGATTAAGAAAATGTGGTAGATAGATAGAGAGAGAGAGAGATAGGAAGAAAGAAATGATGCAACCAACAAGGGCTTAATTTCCAAAATATACAAACAGCTCATACAACTCAACAACAAAAAAACAAGCAACCCAATCGAAAAATGGGCAGAAGATCTAAATAGAACTTTTTCCAAAGAAGACATACAGATGGCCAAAAAGCACATGAAAAGATGCTCAACGTCGCTAACTATTAGAGAAACGCAAATCAAAACTACAATGAGGTACCACCTCACACCAGTCAGAATGGCCATCATTAAAAAGTCTACAAATAACAAATGCTGGAGAGGGTGTGGAGAAAAGGGAACCCTCCTACACTGTTGGTGGAAATGTAAGTTGGTGCAGCCACTATGGAAAACAGTATGGAGGTTCCTCAGAAAACTAAAAATAGAATTACCATATGGTCCAGCAATCCCACTCCTAGACATATATCCAGACAAAACTATAATTCAAAAAGATACATGCATCACTATATTCATAGCAGCACTATTCACAATAGCCAAGACATGGAAACAACCTAAATGTCCATTGACAGATGAATGGATAAAGAAGATGTGGTACATATATACAATGGAATACTACTCAGTGATAAAAAAGAATGAAATAATGCCATTTGCAGCAACATAGATACAACTAGAGATTATCATACTAAGTGAAGTTAGTCAGAAAGAGAAAGACAAATACCGTATGATATCACTTATATGTGGAATCTAAAATATGGCACAAATGAACCTATCTACAAAGCAGAAACAGACTCACAGACATAGAGGACAAGACTTATGGTTGCCAAGAGGGAGGAGAGGTGGGGAAGGACGGACTGGGAGTTTGGGGTTAGTAGATGCAAACTATTACATATAGAATGGATAAACAACAAAGTCCTACTGCATAGCACAGGGAACTATTGAATATATTCAATATCCTGGGATAAATCATAATGGAAAGGAATATTTAGAAAATGTATATATGTGTATAACTGAGTCACTTTACTGTACAGAAAAAATTAACACAATATTTTAAATCAATTATACTTCAATAAAAAATAAATTAAAAATGAAAAGAAAAAAAAAAGATATAATGGAATACTAGTCAGCTTTAAAAAAGAAGAAAACCCTGCCATTTGCAACAACATGAATGAACCTGGAGGGCATTATGCTGAATGAAATAAGCTGATTTCACAGAAACAGAGAATAGAACAGTGGTTGCCAGGGGCTGGAGAAGGAGGAAATAGGGTGAGATAGGTCAAAGGGTATACATTTTTAATTACACGAAGAATAAATCCTGAGGATCTAATGTACAGCATGGTGACCATAGTTAATAATATGGTATTGTACACCTGAGAGTTTCTGAGAGTAGATCTTAAGCATTCCAACCATGAAAAAAAGGTTAATAACTATGTTAACTGTGTGAGGTGATGGGTGTGTTAATTATCTTGGTCTTGGTAAACATTCTACAATGTATACATATATCAAATCAACACAGTGTACAATTTAAATACATCCAATTATATTTGTGAATTATTCCTCAAAAAATTAAGATAGCAACACTGCTTCAATAAAAACTCCAGACCCAGATAACTTCACTAGTGAATTATATTGAACACTTAAGGCATAAATAATATCAATGTTAAACAAATTCTTTCAGATAGAGAAAAGGTCTTCCCAACTGGTTTCATAAGGCTGGTATAACCTCATAACCAACTTGCCAAGAGATGGATGGATATTAAATACATATATATATATATATATATAATATATATATATAATATATATATATACTATATATATACATGAAAATTCCTAAGTAAGTTCTAAATCAAATTCGTCATTATATAAAAAGGATAGTATATCACATATTGAAGTATTTATTGAAGGAAAGTATTATTCAAGGTTTACTGAAGGAATGCTAGGTTGATTAAACACCCAATAATCAATGTGACTTAGACATCAATGGAATAAATGAAAACAATGACTATTCAGTAGATGCATAAATAGTACTCGATAGAAGTCAACACTTATTCTTGACACAAACTAGAAATAGAAGGAAACTGCAATTCTTCTATTAATCTAACACTATTCTAAAATAAAAAGTTTGTTTTAAAAATATGTTAGTGGAAAGACTGGTAAAATTCAAATTAGGTATGTAGTAAAGAATTATTGAGTTAATGTTTTTTCTGGTTCTCACAATTAATTATACTATAGTTATAAAAGATATTAACATAAAAAGAAGCTAGATGATGTGTAAGTGGGAATTCCCTATATTATTTACGTAACTTTTCTGTAAATATAAAATTATCTCAAAATAATGTTTCTTAAAAGAAAGGATAAAACAAATTTCATGGATAAATGAGCATCTATTATCATAGTATTGACATAAATATATTAAAATTTTTTTGAAATATCATCTGAACGATGTTTAAAATCTGTCAATATATTAATGCCAACATTTTTCCTCTCCCCCCGCCACCCTTTCAGTAGCCTCTGGAAGCCTTTTCCACCTCCATTTTTTCAAAGTTTGCAGACACACTATGTTTTCAAAATGCAATTTTAAAATTGTGAGTAAAAGGCATTCACATGGTTAAAACAAACCAAAGAGAAAAAAAATGTCTCCCTGGAAATTAAAATTTGGGCGGAGGACAAGGTATTTATGCTCCAGTGCTGAGATCCAGAACTAATACTACAATGAAGATGATATCTTACCATCCTAAATCCAAGTAAAGGCAACAATAAATAACAAATGAAATAAAGGAGACATTTTCACTAATGTTAGTGTCAACAAAATTTTAATAAGCCAGCATGCTATTTCTAAGTGGCTTCAAGTCAATCAGAAATTCTGCTATTAATAAACATTACATAAATAAACATTTATGGGGCAGTATAACTGGTATAACCTGTATTGAAAGCATGGGGAGCTGTCATATTATTGGCCTTTGACCTCATAAATATAGTTTTAGCAGACCATTACAAAGAATATTTCAATAGCTCAAAAAGGCTTGCTACAAAAACAATGGTCATTATATTATAATTCATTAGACAAAATTTGTGTACAATAAGAGAGGATTAAGGACTTCATCTGAGGTCAATAATAATACTAATCAAATAGGATTGCTGTTTTAGGACAATAACTGGTACATAAGAACTGTTCAATATTACTTCTATTAAACTGTCTCATATACTGATTGGTTACATCTATTAAATGTTTTAGACATTATAATTTGTCATATTTCATGTATGTTTTCTTTACGACTGCCATTCATCTTTTAACTCTATTCATGATGTTCTTTGTTACAAAAGTTTTAATATGCATCTAGTCACATTTACAACAGCTTCCTTTACTTATTACAGTTCTATATCCTTACATCCAATAGTTTCAATAGAATCCCAAACTCCCTAACACTTCATGTCTTACTAGAACAATTATTATCCCAATTTTACAGTTGAGGAGACCAAGAGATTTAGAGGTACAAAGGTTTATACAGGATCTTACAAAGAGTAACTATTTGAGAAATGTTTGGACCTAACACACAATACGTGTTTGAAGAACTTTAGGAACTTACAAATAGTAAGTATGCAGGAAAGGCTACTGGTTAGCCATTACCATGATCACCATTATTATCATCAAATGAAGTTTCATAATATTTCCTATTCCTGCAGTTAAGGATGCACCAAATAGATAATTTTTAGTAAACCAATATTTTACATCATAGAGTTTAGTTTTAACTAGAAACATCTCTCTCCATTTCTTTAAGTTTTTTATATCTTTCTATAAAGCTTCATACTTTTTGGGTATCTTCCACCTTTCTTAAATTTATTCATATGTATTTTGTAGTGTGTGTGGTAGTTTATGTTTTTATTATGAATGGATTTGATTTTCCATCACATTTCTTAATTGGTCATTGGTGTTGTAAAGGAAAACTACTGTTTTTGGTTGTATTAATTTTTTAATGATAATAGTATATTTTAAAAGAAAAGTAATCTCAATTTGAGTACACCAATATGTTGTTTCTGTATTCAAGATTGTATTTTATTCTGCACTCAAGGTAACACCAGGCAATTTCGTTTGCATGGAGAGTTATAAGAAGGAATTAATTGAAATGAAAGACACTATATTACTTTTAATGTATTAAAAGCAATTTTAATAGATGTTACAGGCTGAACTGTGTCCCCCCAAAATTCATACGTTGAAGCCCTAATTAACTCCCAACACTTCAGAATGTGACTATATTTGCAGATACGGCTTTTAAATGAGTAATTACATTGAAAAGAGATCACATATGGGCCCTGCTCCAATATGACTTATGTCATAGAAAGAAGAGTTACTAGAGGCAGACATGGAAGGAAACCATGTAAAGACACAGGGAGAAGATGCCCATCTACAAGCCAAGGTCTAACCCAGCTGAGACCTTGATCTTGGTCTTCTAGCCACTAGAACTGTGAGAAAATAAATTTCTGTTGTTTCAGCCACCCAGTCTGTGGTACTTTCTGAGGCAGCTCTAGCAACCTAATGAAATAGAAGCAAACAATTAAGTCTTTTATTTTTTTCTGGAAAATATACTTCTATGATTTTATTACATATTATGAGAACTCATTTTAGTGTTTCAACCTTTTACAGTGAAATGTAACAAATACATAGAAAGGAGTACACAATAAAGATGTACAGTAAGTACCCTACATACGAACGAGTTCCATTCTGAGAGCACACTCGTAAGTCCAATTTGTTCGTAAGTCCAACAAAGTTAGCCTAGGTACCCAACTAACACAATCGATTATGTAGTACTGTAATAGGTTTATAATACTTTTCACACAAATAATACGTAAAAAACAAACACAAAAATAAAGAAAACATTTTTAATCTTATTGTAGAGTACCTTGAAAAGTACAGTAGGACAGTACAACAGCTGGCATATAGGGGCTGGCATCGAGTGAAGAGGCAAGAAGAATTACTGACTGGAGGAGGGAAAGGAGGTGGGAGACAGTAGAGCTGAAGGATCGTCAGCAATAGGAGACCGGAGGGCAAGCTGCACGTAACAATGTACGCCAGACACCTGAACTAACTTACATGATTGGACATGTGAACGCACGTTCACATCTTTGAAAGTTAGCAACTTGAAGGTTCGTATGTAGGGGACTTACTGTACACTGTAACTCAATGGATACAAATCACATAAGGTATGTTCTTTGTATGGAAAGCAATTAAGATAGATATTAATAACAAAGTTTAAATTGAAATGCCACATATTTGGGAAAATTATGAAATAAATTCTAAATACCCTAGCTTAAAAATGGTTAGAGGGCTTCCCTGGTGGCGCAGTGGTTGAGAGTCTGCCTGCTAATGCGGGGGACACAGGTTCGAGCCCTGGTCTGGGAGGATCCCACGTGCCGCGGAGCAGCTGGGCCCGTGAGCCACAATTACTGAGCCTGCGCGTCTGGAGCTTGTGCTCCGCAACAAGAGAGGCCGCGATAGTGAGAGGCCCGCGCACCGCGATGAAGAGCGGTCCCCGCACCGCGATGAAGAGTGGCCCCCACTTGCCGTAACTGGAGGGGGCCCTCGGGCGAACCGAAGACCCAACACAGCCAATCAATCAATCAATCAATAAATAAATAAATAAATAAATAAATAAATAAATAAATAAATAAAGTAGCTATAGAAAGCAGAGACCTTAGATGATATTGAGGGGTGTTATTTGAAAAAAAAAAAATGGTTAGAAAATAGAAAATATTTTTATATTTAATGAAAAACTACATTATCCAAATTTGTGAGATAAAGCTAAAGCTTTCCTTAGAGAGGAATTTGTATCTTAGAGGGAAATGTGTAACATATATCTGAAAAGAAAAATGACTGGAAGTCAGCAGGCTAAACTTCTATCTCAAAAAAATAGAAAAATAAAAATTCATCAGAGCCTTATAATTTTAAAGCAATATGGATAGTAAATAAAGAGTTTTTGCCATTATAATGATCGTATATGAAGCTCAATTTGCCAAGTCCCAAATACAAATTTTCAGTTTATTTGAAGAAAAATAATTCCTTATCACTGAAGGCAAAAGTGAAGAATACTCATCTCTCTCTAGAAAATATAGGCAATTATGAAGATATTTTTGTCATTCTAGCTACACAGCTTATATATCTTAGCATTCTACTCATGACCTATGAAGAGTTGCAATGAAGAGGAAACTAGCAAAGGCCTATGACTAATAACAAATCCACAAAGGTAAATCAAAGCCATGTCTTTAATTAGTTCTATCTTGTGATAAAGTTGTATAAGAGGCAGAAGCATCCACGGGATTGAGGATAAATTGATAACGTAGTGTTTTCACCATTGTTGCTTATGTGTTTGTCTATTTATTTATGCCAGGCTGACATGAAACAATGGAATTAGACCACAGTTCAGAACCTATTCCACGAAATGGTATAATTTCAAGGTAAGAATTCACAGAAAGTCACATATAAGGAATTCTAATCAGTTTTGGAATATGTCACCATTGTATTAAGGGAAGACAAAAGGTTAAGTTTTTTAAAGTTCCATAATTTACACATTTGTTTTATCTGAAAGTTTGTTCAGTATAGATATTTTAATTATATTAGCAATAATTAGTATTACAATACTATTATGAATTAGCAAAGCTTATAACCAAACCCTATAGATATTGAAGCTAAGAGGCTTTGTTAATCAACTGATTAATTATAGCAGCATAATATAATTGTGCTCAAATAAAATATAAAGAAGGGGGCTTCCCTGGTGGCACAGTGGTTGAGAATCTGCCTGCCAATGCAGGGGACACGGGTTCGAGCCCTGGTCTGGGAAGATCCCACATGCCACGGAGCAACTAAGCCCGTGAGCCACAACTACTGAGCCTGCACGTCTGGAGCCTGTGCTCCGCAACAAGAGAGGCCGTGATAGTGAGAGGTCCGCGCACCGCGATGAAGAGTGGCCCCCGCTCGCCGCAACTAGAGAAAGCCCTCATACAGAAACGAAGACCCAACACAGCCATAAATAAATAAATAAATAAATAAATAAATAAATAAATTTATTTAAAAAAAAAATATATATATATATATATAAAGAAGGTCCTTACATGGCTCTTTTCCATTTATATGCACACATAATATTTATATAGGTCTACTGTTAAACATTGTTCAAAGGGAGAAATATGAGAAAGATAACTTCTGAAAATGTAGCATCTTAATTGGATGTTAAGAGTTTTGAGTCTATAAAAAGGTAGTTGAGTGAATATGTATTTAGTGGCTAACATATACTCATCACCGTACTCTCAGAAATAATCTGTTCCCATTTTAGATGAGAGAAATAAGTATTAGAGAAGTCATGTTTCTTTACCACGATCATAACAGTAAGCAAAAAAAACAAAAACAAAAACAAACAAACAAAAACAGTATCCAACGACAGTTTAAAATACAGAAAAGCAAATGATAAAATATCTTGGGTTACAACCCTCTGAGATGAGTTACATTCTTGTAGAGTTCAACAGTTTGGGGTTATGTCTATGCAACATTATGACAATCAGATGCAACCAAAGATTATTTTACTTGTTTGTCCACAGCATACTCGCAGAACATTGAGACTGACAGAAAACTGGGGTACCATCCTAAGGGTTGGCAAGCTAACTACCTTCATGAACCATGATACAGCAGATCTCCTGAAACTTTTGAGCAAATCCAGCTTTTCCATGGACATACAGATGAGCTTGCTACAAATGTAGATATCTGAGAAAACTTTAGTTTCAGGGGGGTCATTTTGTATCAGCTAAACACATTTGAAAGGTCTTTTACTTGTCGGTGAATCTGTTATTTAGTGGTGAGTGGCTAAATTCCTAAATGATAATTTATACAAAATTAATAGCTTCTATAAGAACAGATTGACTTGTATGTTGACACAAATTCATCCCACCATTGCCCATTCCAACCAAAAATAAAAGCAATGATTCCCATTATGTAGTGCATCTGGTAACTTTTAAAAATGAAATGAAAATGATTCCTGCTAATGTTGAATAATGAAAATATTAATAGTTCTCTTTGCAATGAGTCTGGTCAGCTGAAACCTGTACAGTGCTTTGCAAGCTACTTCATTTTTCAACACTGAGCTAGGGAAAAGTCAAGCAGCTAACAGAGAATTGTTAATACATCCATATCTGTAGTATACTTACCAAATGTCTAATCTCCTAAAATCATATGAAACAATTTGTGTTTCCCAGTATATCAGTCTTCTCACTGAAAGTTATAGTTAAAAGAAAAATTTTAATTTTATCACTGCTTCCTGAGCACGTAAATCATTACTTATTCTATTTTCATCTGAATAAAGAAAAGTATAGGTTTCTAAGAAATTTGTTAATCAATGTAGTTTTCAATTTACTCATATTTCTTCTAAACTAGATCTTACAACTGAATGAGTTTGGTTCCAAGATATAAGACAAAGGGCACCAGTCATCCTAGAAATGTCACATAGAATTGCTTCCTCACTTGCTCTCACTGGATAATATCATACACCTCAACAATTGGAAAGGAAAAACCAGCCTCCACCGGAGAACCCACGTATAACTTTCAACTTTTCAGTTCTTAACGGGGACAATCAAGGTGAGCTATCGCACCTCTAAGATGCCAACATATTTTTATTTTTTACAGAAGTTTTATTTGAAAGGCTACTGTATCTCTAGCACATGAAAGAGAAAAAAGAAAAAGAAAACAGGCAATCAATCAATTTTAATTTGATTTTAAAATAGGAGTCACTTTTTAAAAAATATTGTTTAAATAGGCATATGTGCAATAGGTGTGAATTTGGTTCATGAACTCAAGTGGAAGAAAAGTCAAGATATTTTTTAAAATCAAAACAATCTTATATGGTTTATTTCTTCTTGTCACAAAAGGTTGACAGAAAATTCTAACTTACTTATGGATTATATTTTGGGGTGGGACATGGTAGAGGCAAGGACCCTTAATGATCTCTAGGGATTTACTAGAGTCCCAGGGAGGCATATTTTATTCAGAAAACTTGAAGAAGAACTTTAAGTTTAGTGAGAACTGGTCACTGTGGGGATGTTCCCTGACCAAGCCCATGTGTTCATTGAAGATGAGCTGCTTTCCTGCCTTGGCACTGGAATCTTTCACCTTATTTCCCAAAGTCACAGTCCTTGGTATTTGGCTCCCAGTAGCCAAATATCACTCCATCAAACATCTGGCCTTCCTCTGGGGTTCCATAGGGTTCTGGGCTCAATCAAAGTTTTACCATTTCTAAGACCTATAGCTCTAAGCCCATTTCTCTTGAGAAATTACCTTCATGTTGGGTTATTTGTCCTTTTCAAATTCAAGCAACAACCTCTTCTATCTTTTATCTGGAACAGGCATGAGATTGCAAGACTGTTTATTTGTAGTGAGGGTAGATGGGGGGTAGTGTAAGGAGAGCTCAGACTTTTAAGAACATTAATGTGGTGACATAGCACCCCACTTTACCCCCCTACTTCACCCCCCACTTTCCCACAATAGGGGTAGAAAACAGATTAGATTCATTCTTCCATAATGGGACCACAGCAACAACAATAAAAAAATCCTGGACACTAGTTTTCTTCTTAGGAATATACCTTGTTGCATAAATTTTATTTAAAAAAAATCAAAAAGATAAAAAGTGAAGTAGAACACTAATTGAATTTTCTCAATTTCCCCCTCAATAATTCCTTAGCCTTATGTCTTACAACTCTTCTATTTTGCAAATCGTTCTAAAAGAACTAGAGAATATAGCCCTAATCACACTGATAAATGAGTAAAAGAAATAATTGTTAACAGCTCAAAAGGTATACATTTTATGACAAGTGTAATACTGACTTCTTAAGAGAAGCATTATTTTTTTTTTAAATTTATTTATTTAATTTATTTATTTTTGGCTGCATTGGGTCTCCGTTGCTGTGTGCGGGCTTTCTCTAGTTGCAGTGAGCGGGGGCTACTCTTCGTTGCAGCGTGTGGGCTTCTCACTGCGGTGGCTTCTCCTGTTGCAGAGCACGGGCTCTAGGCACATGGACTCAGTAGCTGTGGCTCGTGGGCTCTAGAGCACAGGCTCAGTAGTTGTGGCGCACAGGCTTAGTTGCTCTGCAGCATGTGGGATCTTCCTGGATCAGGGCTCAAACCCATGTCCCCTGCATTGGCAGGCAGATTCTTAACCACTGTGCCACCAGGGAAGCCCAAGAGAGGCATTATTTTCAATTCACTTCTTACTTAATAGACTATAAAGTACAACTCTAAAGTGGTTTATGCAATGAAAAAGTACTGCAAGTTTGGTATGTACCACCTGCTGCACAAGAGTAATGTTCTGGGGCTTCCCTGATCTTTCAATAGCAACAGCCGGAAGTAGTTTGCTTGCTAGAAGCTCTTACTGTCATTTTACAACAGGCAGACTAGATTTTATTTCTATTATCTGAGTAGTGTGCTGTTATTGCTCATTTAGATAAAAACACTGTCCATATAATTACGATGTAATAAGTTAGGAAATACATTTCACAAATGATTTTCCAGGAAGTTCTAACAAGAAATATCTGAGAGAAGAGTTTGGTGCTTATTAATTTCTTATGTCACTTCAGCCATCTTTATGAACTTTTTGTGCTCACTATCATTCCTTTTCAAAATAAATAAATTTCAAATAAATATATATTATATGTGTGTATGTATATCCTTACCACCAGTAGTGATAATGAGGATAATATCATTACATGTCTTTATAATTGTAGTATATGTTTGTCTAAGAATCAAAAATTTCATAAATTTCTCTAGGAGGGAACCAGCTAATAGATTATATGATATACATTTTATAAATAAAGTAATTAAAGTTCACAGGGACTTCCACTTCTGGGAAGATATAGTGAATATACTTAGCCCTGTTTCTCCAGTTAAGTACAACTAAACTCCATGGACATTATATATAAAGCAAACACAAGACAACTGAAAGAGAAAAACGCAAAATGGCAGTGGAGGGCTTCCCTGGTGGCGCAGTGGTTGAGAGTCCGCCTGCCAATGCAGGGGACACGGGTTCAAGCCCTGGTCTGGGAGGATCCCACGTGCCGTGAAGCGGCTGGGCCCGTGAGCCACAACTACTGAGCCTGCGCGTCTGGAGCCTGTGCTCCGCAACAAGAGAGGCCGCAATAGTGAGAGGCCTGTGCACAGCGATGAAGAGTGGTCCCCACTTGCCGCAACTAGAGAAAGCCCTCCCACAGAAACGAAGACCCAACACAGCTAAAAATAAATAAATAAATTTATAATAAAAAAATATATATATTAAAAAAAAAAATGGCAGTGGATCTCAGGGCCCAAGGAAAGACAAGGTAATTAATTCACTGGGTTTCCTTTTTACTTCATATATATCCCAGACTTGGAACAAAAGAACTCACAACCAAGAAACACCAATGGGCACAGATATGAAAAGCCCCAACAAAAGCCTGCTCCCTCTAGCCAAAGGAAAAGAAAAAGAACAGCCCAGCAAGATGGAAAGCTGTTAGGCAATAATCTTACTCCAGTCAAACACCACAGAAAAAACTTTAGCACTACCCCACACACACCAGCAAGTGTCAAGTGGGAAACCTAGACTTCTACCCTCACTTGACTGTAACAAGGTAGCCCATTTCTCCTACTGGAGGGGTCTCAGAGAAGACTGAGTAGGGGCCTCCTACCTTCACCCCTGTTCTGTCAGTGGAGACTACATGGGAGCCTGGACTTCTACACCCAGCTGGCAGTAACAAAGTATCCCCCTCACCCCCATGCTGTTATGGTAGTGTAAGAGGAGGCCTACTAGAGAGACAGAACTTTCACCAGTAACCATGTCACACCCCTCCACCTATACAGTCAGTGGAGAGTGGAGGCCACCTGGGGAGAAGTAAGGTGGCTTTGCTGCACCTCCCAGCCTGCGAGGTATCAGTGGAGGCCTAGTAGGGGGCCAGAATTCCCACCCCTGCCCAGCAGTAAGGAGGAGACTCCAATGTCAATGGAGGCTTAGTGAGAACCTAGATTTCTACTCGTACTTTACCTTCCCCCATCCAAGCAGTGTCAGAGGAAGCCACCTAAACTAGAAGGGTTAAATAAGGTTCAGAGACCTGTAAAATGTCTACTAGTCATTCCAAGAAACAGAAAGGTCTCAAACTGAATGACAAAAGGTAACCAATAGATATCAAACCAAGATGACAAAGATGTTGGAATTATCTGAGAAAACATTGAGAGCAGACATCCTAAAAATGCTTTAGTGAGCAAGTGTAAAGACACTTGAAACAAATTGAAAAGACAGTCTCAGCAAACAAGTAGAAGACATAAAGATGAACAAAATGGAAATTTTAGAAGTATAAAACACAATAATTGAAATGAAAATTAGGGACAGAGAAGGACATTAAATAATGATAAAAGAACCAATCCACCAAGAAGTTATAACAACCCTAAATGTGTATGTACCCAAACAGCATAGATGATAAATATGTGAAACAAAATTTGATAGAAATGAAAGGAGAAGTACACAAATTGACAACTATAGTTGGAAACTCAAAAGTCCCTTTTTGTACCATTGATAGAACAATTACACAGAAAACTAGAAAGGATATAGAATAAGTTGAGACATCAGCCACCAACAGGAGCTAATCAACATTTATAAAATATTCCACTAATGAACAACAGAATATTCATTCATTTCCAGTACCCACTGAACCTGTAACAAGATATATCCAAAC
Organism: Balaenoptera ricei; assembly: GCF_028023285.1. Lineage (NCBI taxonomy): Eukaryota > Metazoa > Chordata > Mammalia > Artiodactyla > Balaenopteridae > Balaenoptera > Balaenoptera ricei. Next base: position 45,008,044 of record NC_082645.1, on the reverse strand, counting down.
ACTTGACAACCAAACAACACACTTCTAAATAATTCATGGGTCAAGAAGAAATCTCAGGGGAAATCAAAAAAGCACACTGAACTGCATGAAAACGAAAATACAACATATCCAAATTAGCTCAATACAGACAAAGCAACACTAGAGGGAAATGTATAGCACTAAATGCATACGTTAGCATAGAGGAAAGGACTCAAATGAATACTCTAAAACCTTACCTCAAGAACCTAGAAAAAGAAAAGGAAAATCAGCCCAAAGAAGCCAAAAGGAAGGAAATAATAAAGATAAGACCATAAACAATGAAATTAAAAACAGAAAAACAGCTAAAAAAATCAATGTTGCAAACAGCTGGTTTTTTGAAACAATCAACAAAATCAACAAACCTTTATCAAAGGTGTAACAAAAAAAAGAAGGAAGGTAAACATAACAAACATCAGTAATGAAACAAGAGTTATCACTACAGACCCTGTAGACATTAGAAGTTTAATAAGAAAATATTATGAACAATTCTACACACAAAAGTTTGACAACTTGGATAAAATGAACTAATTCCTTAAAAAAACACAAACTAGCAAAATACAGTATAAAATGGAAAATATGAACAGCCTTGTAACTATGAAGAATTTAATTCCTAATTAAAAATTCTCAAAATAGAAGTCTTCAGGTTGGTTTCACTGGAGAATTCTACCAAACATTTAAAGAGGAATTAACACCAATTCTACATAATCCCTTCCAAAGAAATAGAAGAGGAAGGAAGGACTCTCAAATTCATTTTATGAAGCAAGTATTACTCTAATACCAAAACAAAAACAGTACAAAAAATAAAAGCCACAGATCAATATCCCTCATGAACATAGATGCTAAAATCTCTAACAAACATAAGCAAATAGAGTTCAGCAACATATAAAAAATAATTATAAACCATGACCAAGTGAGGTTTATTCCAGTGATGCATAGCTGGTTCAATATTTAAAAATCAGTTAATATAATATGCCACATTAGCCCATTAAAAGAGAAAAATCACTGCATCATATCAATTGATGCCGAAAAATACTTGACAAAATTTAACACTCATTCATAATAAAAACACTCAGAAAATAGGAATAAAGGGGGAAATTCTTCAACTTTATAAAGAATATCTGCAAAAATTATAGATAATACTATATTTAATGTTAAATAACTGAATGCTGCTCTTTAAAATAGAGAATATGGCAAGAATGTCCATACTAATAACTCATAATCAACATAGCACTGGAAGTTCAAGCCTGTGCAATTATGCAAGAAAATAAAATAAATGGCATTCACATCAGAAAGAAATTTATAAATAAAATAGTGCTTTTTCATAGATGACATGATTTTCTATGTAGAAAATTTCAGCAACTCTACAAAAAAACATATCAATAAAAATCCTCCTAGGATTAATAAGTGAGTTCAGCAAGGTTACAGGTATGTCTTAGTCCATTCAGGCTGCTATAACAGAATTATCTTAGTATGGGTGGTTTATAAACAAACAGTTCTAGAAGCTGGGAAGTCCGAGATTAAGGCACCAGCAAATTTGTTGTCTGGTGAGTGTCTTCTTTCTGGCTCAAAGATGGCCATTTTACCTGTGTCCTCACAAGGTAAAAGGAGCAAGGGAGCTCTCTAGGGTCTCTTTTATATGAACACGATTTCTGTTCATGAAGGTTTCACATTCATGACTGAATCAAATCAAAGGCTCTCCCTCCAAATACCATCACACTGGGGATTAGATTTCGATATATGAGTTGAGGGGGAGGGGGAGGACATCAAATATTCAGTCTATATCAAGGTAGAATATAAATATTTTAAAAATCTATTTTATTTCTATATACTAGAAATGAACACATAGACACAATTTAAAAAGTGTAATGCCATTCACAATCAATAAAAAAGGAAATACTTAGGAGTAAATCTAACAAAACACATACAGGATTTGTGTCCTGAAAAGCTATAAAAGGCTGAGTGTATAAATCAAAGAATATCTACATAGATGGGGAGACATATATTGTTCCTGAGTTGGCAGATAGTAAAGATGCCAATTCTCCCCAAATTGATCTATAGGTTTAAAGCAATTTGTATCAAAATCTCAGCAAGATGTTTTATAGACATAAGATTACTCTAACATTTATATGAAAAGGCGAAGGAACTAGAATAGCTAAGCAACTTTGAAAAAGAATAGGGTGGGAAGAATCTATCTACCTGATTTTACGACTTATTATATAGCTATAGAAATAAGACTATTTGGTTTTGTCAAAGGAATAGACACATATATCAATGGAACTGATTAGAGAATCCAAAATTAGATCCACACAAGTATGCCTAACGGATTTTTTTTTAACATGTTTATTGGAGTATAATTGCTTTACAATGTTGTGTTAGTTTCTGCTGTACAACAAAGTGAATCAACTATATGTATACATATATCCCCATATCCCCTCCCTCTTGCCCCTCCCTCCCAACCTCCCTATCCTACCCCTCTAGGTTTTTGATAAAGGTACAAAAGCAATTCAATGGAGGAAAGATGGCACTTTCAACAAATAGTGCTAGAGCAATTCAACATTCATTGGCATACATGGAAAAATGAACCCTGATCTTACACCTTATACAAAAATTAACTCGAAATTGATCACAGACTTACGTGTAAAACGTAAAATTAAAAAACTATTAGAAAAAAATAGGAGATATTCTTTGGGACCTAGGGCCAGGGAAAGAGTTCTTATACTTCACTCCAAAAGCACAGTTCATAAAGGGGAAATTTGATATATTGGACCCCATTCAAATTAAAAATTTTTGCCCTCTGAAAGATCCTGTGAAGATGATAAAAAGAAAGCCTACAGACTGGGTGAGAATTTTTGCAAACCACATAATCAACAAAAGACTAGCATCTAGAATATATAAAGAACTTTCAAAATTCAACATGAGCAATCCATGTAGTAGTGATGGAAATATTCTGTATCTTCACTGTTCCAATGTCACTATCTTGGTTGTGATACTGTACTGTAGTTTTACAAGAGGTTACCATTAGGGGAAATGAGGTAAAAGGGTACATGGGATCTGCGTTACTTCTTAACAAGTACATGTGAATCTACAGTTATCTCAAAATAAAAAGTTTAATTTAAAAAATTAAGGCTCAAAAATGTTAACTGGTTTTGAAATTGGCAAGAAAGATGCCCTAGCTGCTGCTTCTGAGTCACTCTGTCTGAGTTAATCAGACTTAGAATATAGTCGTTCTCAAGTTCCTTTTATAAAATGGGTAGTATTTGCATATAACTTACCTACACCCTCTCATATACTTTAAATCATCTCTAGAGTACCTATAATACCTGATACAGTGTAAATGTTATGTAAATAGTTATAAATACAATGTAAATGCTATGGAAATAGTTGCCAGTGAGTGGAAACATTTTGCTTTTTGGAACTTTCTGGAATTTTTTTTTAATATCTTCAATCCCTGGTTGGTTGAATCTGTAGATGTGGAACCTGTGGATATGTGGGCCAACTGTATAGCACAGAACCTAAACAAAAGCTTGAAATGAGAGAAATAATCAGGAGGAAGGGCTGATGGTTCTAAAACTGGCAGATCAATCAAGAGAAAAAGTCAAGTCAGAAGCAAGATCAAGAATAGGAGATCTCAGTCAAAAAGTAAAAGCAAAATGTTGTTTTCTGCCTAGACTATGGGAAAGCCAGAAAGCAGAACATTTGGAAACAGAAAATTGTCTGAGAGTTTCAAATACTTGGCTACCTTGCTCTTGATGGTACATAACTTACTTTACTTTTCACTGGTTCAAAGGTTAATTCCTACATAACAACTACCTCTCTCCCTCCAGGGACCAGTCTGGTTCAGAAATCAATTAACGAGGGACTTCCCTGGTGGCGCAGTGGTTAAGAATCTGCCTGCCAATGCAGGGGACACGGGTTTGAGCCCTGATCCAGGAAGATCCCACATGCCGCAGAGCAACTAAGCTCATGCGCCACAACCACTAAGCCCGTGCTCTAGAGCCTGCAAGCCACAACTACAGAAGCCTTCGCGCCCAGAGCCCATGTTCCGCAACAAAGAGAAGCCACCATAATGAGAAGCCCACACACTGCAACAAAGAGTAGCTCCTACTCACCACAACTAGAGAAAGGCTGCAGGCAGCAGCGAAGACCCAGTGTAGCCAAAAATAAATAAATAAAGTAGAAAATGATAATTCTAAAAAAAAAAAAAATCAATTAATGAACATTTACGCAGAGCCTACCAGAAATATTTAGTACTTGGGAAAGTCATTGCATAAAATCTGTCCTGAAGGATTTAAAAATGCAATAACAATACAAGTGCAAAATAGTTTATTGTAAGTAATACCGTTAATGAACATTAAGTTCAAGAGTAAATAGGTTTGCAGGATAGCACATTGAGTTGTTCCACCACTTATGAGCTATGTACCTTTGCACAAACTTTTGAACTTCTTTGAGGTTCTCAGCTTCTCCATTAATAAAATTAGAATATTTTAAATATACAGTGGTTTTATAAGGATCAAATGAGGTGACAGACATTGATTACTTGTACAAAAGTAAATAAAAATCAAGTCTACTTGTAAATCTCATGTCCCAAGTCTACATTATAGAAGGAAAAGATCATCACGTTAGAAGATATTTAACTAAAGCTTATCTTCTTGTATTCTGCAATTTAAATTGCCTTACAATCTTAAACAATAAACAACTACATTCACCACATTTCCATCTTAAAATATAACGGTGTGCTTTTTGAAAACAGTAAATGTGCTTTCTTTTTTTTCTGTACCTATGAAAGTCAGGAGTTTGCCCAGATCCACATCTTTTAGACTCAGCCTTATTGAACCTGAAATATATATTAGACTTCCTAATGGATATATCAAATAGAGCTCCATTACAAATTTAAATAAGAAATTTATGGAGAAAATGGTCCTTATGAGGCATAGTCATAATTGTAGGGCAACTGACTGAGTCCTTGATTTTTCCTAACTCTAAGCTCAATACTATAAAGAACCAAAGAGGTATCCATGTTAATTTCTAAGCCCTTTTATTGGCAGACTTACTCTATTATATATTTATTTATGGTATTTAGATTCATTGTTAAAAAGTCAAGACGCTTTTATTGTCATATACATAAGCCTATATTTGTAGATATATACAGTTTATAGATCACTTTAGCAAAAGTGAAACTATTCTAGAAAAATATATGTAAATAACTGTTAAGTGGCAGCCTGGATGGGAGGGGAGTCTGGGGCAGAATGGATACATGTATATGTATGGCTGAATCGCTTTGCTGCGCACCTGAAACTATAACAACATTGTTAATCGGCTATACTCCAATATAAAATAAAAAGTTTAAAAAAACCTGTAAGGTATAATTATAAATATTTAGTGCACACAGAAAGTTTGTTTCATGACAAAACAATACAAATAAAATATTCCAATCTGTAATGTGAATATAATCAGATACTTTTCATCAAAGCAAGGTTATTTTAGAAAACATAAGGCATCTAAATACACTATCTTGCAATATATACGTAGATGTCTTTATTTTTTCCTTAGAAACCTGCATAAACTGAAATCAGTAATTCAAAGCCAGCCTTTGTGATTTTAATTTTAAAAGACTTTAAAGTAAGTTAAATAGAACCCACAGGTGACATATATGCAACATGTCTTATGAGTAACAAATCTCAATTCCACAATTGTATTATGTGTTCATCTTTATTATATTTGTTGTTGATATCAAGATTGCTATTCACCTTTATTCTCAAAGAGTCATTTGCATAGCATGTTCTCTCCCTCCCATCCCTCACTCTGTCTCTGTCTGTCTCTGTCTCCCTCTCTCTCTCTCTAATGTGCCAATTATTTGTCAACTTTCTTGCCCATTTAAACAATCAGATTGGGGGTTCAGTGTTCTCTTCTACTTTTGGACTGGAGAGGTTTAATTAACAAATTTCTGTTTTACTCTCTAACCATTTCATTTACCTCTGTAGCTTTATTTTATTGTTCTTTTCTATTTTAAGTTGAGTTCATTATGCCTTTTTTATTTGCTAACAGGTACCATTAAGACTATAAATTTGCATGCCACCCAGGATTTAATTTGTGGAATTCTTGGTCATTTTGAATCAAATAGTCTGTAAATTTAGTTTGAATTATTTGAACTCAAATTTCATAAAGTAAATTGTTGCTTGTTTGATTTTTACATTTTCTAAACTTTTGAAATTTCCTGAGCTATAGATTGGGGTTAGTCAGGTAAAGAATATATCTTTTGCTATGAATTTCTATTTTTATTTCATGGTAGCAAGAAATGTGGCCAAATGAGCATCAGTTTTGGAAATATTTTGCAACTTTCTCCATAGCCTAATGTATGTTTAATGTTTGCAAATATTCTATAAATCTATAAAAGTTATTCTCAGTAGGGTACCGCGGTCACTTTACAATACATATAATAAACTGAATTTGCTAATCTTCTTGAATAATATCCTCTATATCTTACTTAGTTTTGCTGTTGTTTGATGTACTACTTTTGACAGAAATATGGTATCATTGTAGATTTGTCAAATTGCCCTTGTATTTTGTAATTCATTTTTATTATTTTGTATTTGTTTTTGAGTCTCTTATATTTATTACCCAAAAGGTTTAAGCCCTATCTTCTGATAGACTGCAACGTTTAACAATTGTTTTTCTATTTGGTGCATTAGTCTCTAAATAATATATTACTTGATTTTTTAAAAATCATTGAGTTCATTTTGCCTGGTACATCTTTGTCTATTCATTTGCTATAATAGCTTCATCTCCCTAACTGACTTCTCTTTGTCATTTTAAGCATCACAGAGCTGGGTCATCTAAATTAATTTAAGAGCCCCTTTCAAACAGGAAAAGCACCTCTGGTTTAGCAGTGTGGAGTCCTGAGGCTTCGATGGGCTTTGTCTGGCTCTTCTCTCAGTCCATACCCATATCATCTTTCCCTCAGCCCCACAGGAGAAAATTCTCACTTAACCTAAACAACTGTTCTCCCAGATTTATCCAGGTTACAAACACTGAAGCCTAGCAGAGGGACAGAGGGGCCCACATGGACCACCTCTTCAGCAGACTGTCTTCAAGTATCCCTGTCTATCAGCCTCCCTAGGGGGAAGATTTTCGTGAGGTCGATAAGCAGCAATGTCTCTTTGCTCTGAACAGATTTCAGTTTCGATATTTCTGTTTTGAATTTCTCTCCTCTGATTTCTCCCTTACTCCATTTCATTTGTTTTATGCACTTTAGAAATTCCTCAAAATGGCCTATTTACTGATTGTTTCCTTTCCTGCTTCCCAGGATTCTTATATGGACTCACTTTTTTGCACATACATTTTTCTGTCATTTCCACGAAATTTCGGCTAAACTCATGTTAAACCTGCCATCTGAAACCTCAAGTCAATACTCTAAGTTCTGTTTCCAGCTATGATTTTCCACATAGATATTGGGAATATTTTTTGCTCAAATTTTCATCCAGTTCTACCTGCTTCCACAGATTTGACTGAAGAAATGACCATGTCCCAATATCAATAAAACAATTCTTATAATTTTTAACACAATCAATTCCTTGTCACCCATTTAAAGAAGACCAAAAAAGAAAAAAGAAAAAAGCCTAAGGTTGGGGGTGAGCAAAACTTTCTGTTAAAATACAATACTGAAAAATGTTATAGCAAAGCTAAACAGAATATATTTTTATTTCTGTACAGGATAGTTTGAATTAAACTTATCAAACAAATATGGCACAAAAGGGGTTTATAGAGTAACCTGGAGATAATTAAGCAGTGCAGCATACTGGTCACCAGCACATGGTCTAGAGGCAGACCGCAAGGGCTTCTATCTCAAAGGCACCATTGGTTAGCTGTGTGGCTTTAGGGTTAACCTCTCTGACAATTAGTTTCATCATCTGTAAAATGTGATAACAGTGTCTACCTAATAAGATAAGAGATTTAAATAATATATGAAAACACTTAAAATAAGAACTAGCCTATGATAAGTGCTCAATAAATATTTCTTAAGATTATTAAAATACGTTTCTCAGAAAGTATAGAGGTAGCTCTGACCAGAAATATGGACCATATATCCTCTCAACTTTAATTATTCCAGTTACAAGATTCTCTGGAAAGCTATGTCATAGTGAGTAAAATATTCAGTTATTAGGTACTCAGTACAAAAGCTCAAGAAAAATGACTGAACTTTTTGTCTTGGTCTTATTTGCAATTTGTCTTACTTTCTGTCTGGTAGAAAGCAGAGCCAGAACTGGTAGATTTGGCCAGTTCAAAATTTGTTGTTGATTTCATATCCTATGCCACAGTAAAATGATTTTATACGAGAAACTTCTCAGTTTTTGATTACATAAAACTTTCACCAAAAAAAAAAAAAAAAAAACTATGAAGGAGATTAAAGAGTCAGTGCTAAAGCAGACTCAAGCAAAAACTCACCATCTGTAGCAGGAGGACTTCTTAAAACCCAGGGGTGTCTTCTTACCCAACTGTCAACACCAGGAATTACGCCAAGGGGACAGATGCTAAAATTGGAAAGTCTCATCTAGGGCATGACATCAGAGCTCTACAATTTCTCTCTAAAAAAGCATCAGTAACCACAACGGCAACAAACTATTAAGGAGAAAACAAAAGCACCCTCCCTAATGAAGAATGGCTCCCATTAAATAGTTATACTACTAAAATTCTATTAAGAAAAATGAACATATTGGTTTGTGGGATGGAAAGTAAAATCTGTATTGAACTAGTTTCCAAGAGACCAGGAGGTATTTTTTTAATCATTGGCAACAACAGGGAACATATGATCAATCAGGAAAATAATAATAACAGAAGCCGTTACTAAAAATAGTTTCCAGTGACAGTGCAGAGTTGAAGAAAAACAATAAAGAAATCTCTCCTGCTGTTTTAACAATACAGAGACAGAGACCTGATAATGAGAACTGATAACTCAAAGATAGCAGTCAGCATTAAAAATGAAAACAGTCTATAATTAATACCATTACATGGGGAATTTATGATCCAGAAACACAGAAAGCCTTCAGTAAAACCTATTTCATGCTTATTCAAGTATAGTTGAACTTGGATTTTTACTCCCTTTAGATTCTCACGTCTATCAGAGGAGGAATTTGGCTTTTAAGATTTCATAATCTTCAGCTGTTTGACAACCAGGCTGAATCTGAAACTGTACTTGCTGACTGGGGCTTTAGTGTCTAAAGCAGAGCTCGCAAACTCAAAGAGTGTCAAGCAGGTAACATGAATGAGTGAGGCCAACAGTGGGAGGACTGTGGGAAACTGGAGAGAGAGTGGCCCAGGGACAGAGAACGGCTGCTATTCAGCTTGGCGCAATCAAGCAAGCCTGGTATTGTTGAATCTCATTTTTCAAGAAAAATTTTGAAAATCCATACTTCTATTTGAATCTCCAAGTTATATAAGTGTTGGTTTAAAAAAAATAAATAAATATCAAGCATTATTTTAAAACTATGGGCATCGTATACATCAATAAACTAAATCCAGCACACAGGTTGCCAGATGGTAATCTCTAGAAAGGTCTCCATTTTAAGTAAACCTCATAGATGTAAAGAAAGCTGTTTTGTTTGTTTTGCTTTGTTTGGGAAGTATGACGATATAGCCATGCAAGCTGAAAATCATATGACTTTTTACATGAAGATAAAGCCTTGTGATTTGCAAATTCTGTTCAGTTTTTGTAAGTAAAAGATCTAAACCGGGTAAGAAAAACTGGATTATAAAGCTTTATTCAGCACCCCAATATCAGAAGTAATTCTAGATTCTCAAGAAATGAAAGGAAAAATGAGAAAAATCTAGCTCTTATTTTCTTTATTTCTAAAAGGTAAAAGAACAATATAAATTTCTACTTGTGTTTTAGGTGACAAGAAGCACTAAAGTAACCCAGACTAGTTATTAGCTTATTCAGTGTTTCAGAGGAAAATAAAATCATTAATAAGGACTGCGTTTTAAGGAGATAGGAGCTACTAAAGACAGCTCTATAAAAGACTCAAATAAATAAATCCTCTTTTCTCTTTAAATATATGAGTAAAAATAAACACCACCAATAAAAAATAATCCAAAGAAAAGAGTTAATAAAAGAAGTACCATAGGTGAACATTTTGTCAACTTCAAATTTTACTTCACTCCAGGAAACCCTTATTATCCACTTTTATTTCATTTCATTCTAAGGCAAATTGATAAGGAGATTTTCTTCCCATCAGCCAGTCTTTCCATTTCTACACTTCACTGCTTCTCATTTCTATTTACAGAGAAGAAAACTCACATAACATGCCTATAAGACACAATACCATATTAGTCAGTTGCCAAACGCAAATGAAAATACTGAATTATTTCCCCAGTGTCAAAATAAAGACAGAAAGAACTTATTTGTCAAAGCATACATTGAAGATTATATCTTGAAGTATTAGCCTGAGTACTCTTCAGTATATTTTTATGCGCATTCTCCCCTAAGACTGAAATACGAGGTCCCTTGAATTAAGAGGTTTTCCACTCTGGCCGGTGAGAACAAGAACTCTCCCTGGCCGTGTGTGATTTCTGGTTACTGGTCCCTCTAATCTTTTTCAGTGGTTCTTTCCCTCGCCTGGGGTAGTTTCCCCATGCACATGAGCCTGAAGGCTGTAGACCTCAGCAGATCTCCAAAGGTCTGTCTCTGTGCAGCTCTCTCCTCTGGAATATTCTACCACTTTCATCTGTCTGGGCTCCCAGCTCTTCCCCTTCCCTCAGGGAAACCCGCAGGCTCCACCTGGTGCCCTCTCCCTGCACTGCAATCTGGAAGCTGTGCAGGCGGTCAGCGGGGGCAGTCGTGAGCTCACCTCATTGGTTTCTTGTCTCTCAGGGATCACTGCCTTTCCTTGTCTGATAGCCAATGTCCTGAAAACTGTTGTCTAATATAGTGCATTCCGTTTTTAGATGTCTCAAGCAGGATAGTATACTTTGTCTCTGTCACTCTGTTTGCACAGAAATTTGGTTTCTTTTTTCTTTCATATGTATAATTTTAAGAGTAAGAGTCTGATCTTTCCTCCCCACATTCATTACTCTTTACAGTTTCTATTGCCTTGTTAAATACACACATTGTAAACCCTCAGAATTAGTAAGTGGTACTAGAATAAGTTAAACAAGCATGGCTACAAGCAGAATCCAATGTTAGGTCTTTCTGTTTTGTTTTGTTGCTTTTTACTTAGACCAGTGACTCCCTGCCACTTTCTCCCACTCTAAAAAGGCAAGATACGCTGGCAGGAAGGTAAGATATTTCTTATGGCTTTGAGTGTCTCTTAGTTTTGAAACAGGCTCTGGTTCTAGACATTAAAATGACCTGCATCAAGAGCTGCAATAATTAACTTTATGAGTTATTATACCAACCAATGAATGACAAGTTCAGGAAAACTGTATATAGTTTACAGCAACAAGAGAGAAAGAGGAAGGCACATAGGAAAGAGAAACTGCAAGAATGATTCAGAAGACACTGCAAATTTCCAAAAAGTAATGCCACATACATTGTACACACTGCCCTAGGACACTTATGGGGACACAGTAACCTTCTCCTAACAGTCAAGAATTATAACTTAAAATTCAAAATTGAGCTTATTATATATTTTATTGTATCAAATTAAAAGGATAGAGCTAAAATTCTAACCAGAATACCTTTCTATGAAACAGTCCAGGAACTGTCACTCAAAATCAAAATTTCTCAGTTTTCTTTTGCTTCTCTGAAAAGATATTATGGAGGAAAATGTGAAAGATACACAAACAGTGACTTTTTTCAGGAAGTTTGACTATTCTGAAGGAAATAAATATTAAAATGATAAATAAATGAAGCCATCTATGATAATATATAAAGAAAAACTAAATTCTCAGAGCAATTGACAATGTGTCTATATATGCCAAGTCCCGCTTTTAAAATGGATTTCTTAATATTCAAAGATATTTTGTACTTACATCAATAATTCAAGCAAATTTAATTAACTACATCCCCGATGAAAACAAAATAATGTAGGATTTTACTAAGCATATTTCCAGGGTTTCCCTTCATGCTTGGAGAAAAGCTGCCACATAATTATGTCTCTTCTTACCCTGTAAGGCTGATTGCCTTACAGTCTCTTGTGGTTTGTGTCAATAGGAACACAGATTAAGATATTCATTCCCGTGACCTGGAGACAGGCCCACAATGGGGTGCAAAGTCCGGCGAGCTAAAGCCAATGCTATTACTTGACTGAACATAAATGGAACCTGCTTATTGAACAACCTGAATTTGATGTGAACAGGAGAAAAAAGCTTCCTTTTTCTCTATTTTCTGCCTTTTAGTTCACTCTGTTGGATCCTGATTCTTCAAAGAATGACAACATCTCAACTTTCAGGGATAGAACAGTCCCTTTACTGATCATTACAATTCACTTTTACTACTAAATGGCTCAGTCTTGTCTAAAATCAAACTTCAATGTCAAATTTAATTTTTGTTCCTCCAAATCAGCAGGGGCATGTGGTCTGGTCCTTCACTCTCTCCATCGCCTCCCTCACCCTCTTTCCATCCGCTGGTTCTGCAAAATTGGAAAGGCCAGTGGGAGTGGTGATTAGAAGCAGAGGACTGAAACACTGACACCTCTCTAGCTCCATCTCGTTTAATACAAGCTGGTTGTCCTGTTCTCCATTCTAGCAATCATTAGTTGCTGGTTTTTTCATAGGAGGTGTGTGTGTGTGTGTGTAGGCACTTCACAATTTCTTATAATTGGTGTTTCACTAATTCACTCCCTTTGTGTGGGGTGGGGGGCGGTGAAGGGGACTGTAATTCCAGACCATGGGGAATCAACCATCCCAGATTTTCTTAACTCCCTCCAGCAAAAAGCCCTCTTGGGCAGGATTCCCTCAGGGGAAATGAAGCCCAGCCACTTCCTTTGATATGCAGTGAGATTTTGGCAAACTAAGGCATGCTTGCCAGGCAAAATTCAAGATACATTAGCCTTTTTCAGTCATGCAGAACTCTGTCATCTCAAGCATCGCCAGTAAATTTTCATGAGTTTCCATGAATTTAGAAAATGGGAAGCAAATATTAGTTTATATAAGAGGTGGAGTTATCATAAACATAAGGTAGTCTAAGCTCAGGGCCCTTTGGATGGGATCCTTCCAAATCTCTGAAAAGGGCTTTAGCAATATAGTCATGTAGTCAAATAGTTTGTAAAATTTGCGAAGGTAAATTTGCACAAAATTTCGATCTTCTCCAAGCACTCTCTGTGTTCACTTATGCTCACCAAACTCGAAGACAAACTCATGTCAGCTTCTAATAGGAACTCTCACTAGGCTCTCTCCTCTAATCTTCTATGCCGTAGGGATGAAGACGTGCCCTAGGACAAAAAATTCCCCAGTAGACTGACATACTCTACATTAATACATTTCAACAATAGCCTTCCAAATGAAAGTTGGCAATAAGGGTTAATAGTCACCAATTTTGCTATCTTTTTAAAAGTCCTACATAAGCATATCTAGCACCACCTTATGATGTAAGGCACTTATCACTTAGGAATTTCAGCTTTGGAACTTTGGCCTTAAAATGCAAGGCAATAAGGAAATTTGCATGTAATTCTCTATTATTGTAAGCATGTACCTGAGACAATGCAGGCTGGAATTGCATCCCTTACTCAGGCTGTTTCTGTCATCCAAAAGACAGCCTCAACTTAAAACTGATGAAAATATTCAGGAGGACACGTTTAGTTTCTATATTTTATTTTATTTTCCTGGGGGGGAACAGCATTTTTTCTCTGTAAGGGAAAATGGAAAGAAAGCTGACCCTTCACTGAAATGTTTATCATATCTCAATGAAAAGCACAATACTGAAGATTAATTTTATAGAAGGTAAGAATCTATGCTTTTTAACTTTAAATGTATAATTAATATGGAGTAAGAAAAAATCATTTGAGAATTAGGTTTAAGCATAGATAGCCAATTCAGTGACAGTTATACTACAGTAACTTTAAAAAAGGTAAAAAAATGGAATCTGCTAGGGTCAGAATCTGTTTCAATGCTCAGTGGGTTCTTACCATAGGTTAACTGGCTGGTTAGTCTCTAAGTCTGTATAAGGAAAGTAGATTTTGAGAAACAAAATGTCTACATATCAATAGGTTCAACCAAAAATCAATACTAAAGCTTTTATTTGTTTGCTTTTTCTAATGTTGTGGCGGGCAGACTTAGCGTCTGTTTCCTAGAAATGCACTAAACATCTGATTTATTTTCCACTTTTAAAATAAATCACTGATAAAAGCTAAATGTGATTTTGTACTTTCCATCCTTGATTAATCCCTGGTACTTTCAAGTAATCTGTAAATAATACGTGCTTTTGAATGATATCTGGCCAGATTGTTCTTAGCAGGCTCAGAGCTACACACTGAATTTTGATGGGAGTTAGTGAAATAATGCAAAGGAGGCAGAAATGAACAGCTAATGAGCTACTTGAGTCGCCAGACTGGCACTGCATCCAGAAAAACTTCACACCAAGTGGTGATACAAAAGGGGAAAAAAATGATTAAAGCCACAAATCTTTTTGAATCCTGTTCCAAAATATGACCTTGTAAGATGTTTTTATGTTTCTAAAGAGTCCACTGAAGTCTGCAATTGTCTTTCATTTATCTAAACACCAGTGGATAAGAAACGTATGGCCTGCCATGAAGAAAAGGAAGTAAGGGTTAAGAAAGAGAAAGTCCATAAATACTATGTTAATTAGGAAACAATGACAAATTCCATAGCAACAAAATTGTCCTGGGATATCTAGGACATTTCAAAATTTCAAAAACAAACATATGCAGAATCAGACATGGCGGAAAAATTCACTTTCTACCAAGCTTTATCTCTACAAGCAGTCTCATAATGGTAGGGAAAAAAATAAAGACAAAGAGTAGTACTAGCAACTTTTAACCTATTAAGTAGCTTTCTTGGCTTACCTCACAGGGTTTAAGTGGAGACTTTGACATATAAAAGGCAAATTTTTCATTCTAACCTTTAAAAATGTATTTCATCTAAGAAATTATGAACTGCTCAAAATATTCAATTTCTAAAACTCTTCCAGTTGGAACAAGAGAGTTGGAGGAGGTTTTGACCAATGCAATGGAGAGAGAATCTCCTAGGAAATGTCTTTTCCTAAATACAATGTAAAAGACTCTCTAGGAGAAAGCTCTGTTAGCCTTTCCTCTTCCCTCCTCTTTCTGCTTTTAACTCTGACCAGAGAAAATATTTGAAGAGATTACAGTCGAAAACTTCCCTAACATAGGAAAGGAAATAGCCACCCAAGTCCAGGAAGCGCAGAGAGTCCCATACAAGGATAAACCTAAGGAGAAACACACCGAGACACATAGTAATCAAATTGGCAAAAATTAAAGACAAAGAAAAATTATTGAAAGCAGCAAGGGAAAAATGACAAATAACATATAAGGGAACTCCCATAAGGTTAACAGTTGATTTCTAATCAGAAACTCTACAAGTCAGAAGGGAGTGGCATGATATACTTAAAGTGATGAAAAGGAAGAATGTACAACCAAGATTACTCTAGCCGGCAGGGATCTCATTCAGATTTGATGGAGAAATCAAAAGCTTTACAGACAAGCAAAAGCTAAGAGAATTCAACACCACCAAACCAGCTCTACAACAAATGCTAAAGGAACTTCTCTAAGTGGGAAACACAAGAGAAGAAAAGGACCTACAAAAACAAACCCATAACAATTAAGAAAATGGTCATAGGAACATACATATCGATAATTACCTTAAACGTGAATGGATTAAATGCTCCAACAAAAAGGCACAGGTTCGCTGAATGGATACAAAAACAAGACCCATATATATGCTGTCTACAAGAGACCCACTTCAGACCTAGGGACACATACAGACTGAAAGTGAGGGGATGGAAAAAGATATTCCATGCAAATGGAAATCAAAAGAAAGCTGGAGTAGCAATACTTATATCAGATAAAATAGACTTTAAAATAAAGAATGTTACAAGAGACAAGGAAGGACACTACATAACGATCAAGGGATCAATCCAAGAAGAAGATATAACAATTATAAATATATATGCACCCAACATAGGAGCACCACAATACATAAGGCAAATGCTAACAACTATAAAAGAGGAAATCGACATAACACAATAATAGTGGGGGACTTTAACATCTCACTTACACCAATGGACAGATCATCCAGACAGAAAATTAATAAGGAAACACAGCTTTAAACGACTCAATAGACCAGAAAGATTTAATTGATATTTATAGGACATTCCACCTGAAAATAGCAGATTACACTTTCTTCTCAAGTGCACACAGAACATTCTCCAGGATAGAACACATCCTGGGTCACAAATCAAGCCTCAGAAAATTTAAGAAAATTGAAATCATATCCAGTATCTTTTCCAAACACAACACTATGAGATTAAAAATCAATTACAGGGAAAAGAACGTAAAAAACACAAACACGTGGAGACTAAACAATACGTTATTAAATAACCAAGAGATCACTGAAGAAATCAAAGAGGAAATCAAAAAATACCTAGAGACAAATGGCAATGAAAACACAACAATCCAAAACCTATGGGATGCCCTTCTAAGAGGGAAGTTTATAGCAATACAATCCTACCTCAAGAAACAAGAAAAATCTCAAATATATAATCTAACCTTACACCTAAAGGAACTAGAGAAAGAAGAGCAAACAAAACTGAAAGTTAGTGGAAGGAATGAAATCATAAAGATCAGAGCAGAAATAAATGAAATACAAACAAAGAAAACAATAACAAAGATCAATAAAACTAAAAGCTGGTTCTTTGAGAATACAAACAAAATTGATAAACATTTAGCCAGGCTCATCAAGAAAAAGAGGGAGAGGACTCAAATCAGTAAAATTAGAAATGAAAAAAGAGAATGGACACCTCAGAAATACAAAGCATCCTAAGAGACTACTACAAGCAACTCTATGCCGATAAAATGGACAACCTGGAAGAAATGGACAAATTCTTAGAAAAATATAACCTTCCTAGACTGAACCAGGAAGAAATACAAAATGTGAACAGACCAATCACAAGTAATGAAATTGAAACTGTGATTAAAAATCTTCCAACAAACAAAAGTGCAGGACCAGATGGCTTCACAGGTGAATTTTATCACACATTTAGAGAAGAGCTAACACCCATCTTTCTCAAACTCTTCTAAAAAATTGCGGAGGAAGGAACACGCCCAACTTCATTCTACAAGGCCACCATCACCTTGATACCAAAACCAAAGATACTACAAATAAGAAAATTACAGACCAATATCACTGATGAATATAGATGCAAAAATCCTCAACAAAATACTAGCAAACAGCACATTAGAAGGACCATACACCATGATCAAGTGGGATTTATCCCAGAGATGCAAGGATTCTTCAATATATGCAAATCAATGAATGTGATACACCATATTAACCAATTGAAGAATAAAAACTATATGAGCATCTCAATAGATACAGAAAAAGCTTCTGACAAAATTCAACACTCA
The DNA here is from genome assembly GCF_028023285.1 of Balaenoptera ricei. Classification (NCBI taxonomy): domain Eukaryota; kingdom Metazoa; phylum Chordata; class Mammalia; order Artiodactyla; family Balaenopteridae; genus Balaenoptera; species Balaenoptera ricei. The sequence continues at coordinate 44,990,492 of NC_082645.1, read as the reverse complement.
TTTATGATAAAAACTCTCTGGAAAGTGGGCATAGAGGGAACCTACCTCAACATAATAAAGGCCATATATGACAAACCCTCAGCGAACATCATTCTCAATGGTGAAAAACTGAAAGCATTTCCTCTAAGATCAGGAACAAGACAAGGATGTCCACTCTCACCACTATTATTCAACATAGTTTTGGAAGTCCTAGCCAAGGCAATCACAGCAGAAAAAGAAATAAAAGGAATACAAATTGGAAAAGAAGAAGTAAAACTGCCATTGTTTGCAGATGACATGATACTATATGTAGATAATCCTAAAGAAGCCACCAGAAAATTACTAGAGCTCATCAGTGAATGTGGCAAAGTCACAGGATACAAAGTTAATGCACAGAAATCTCTTGCATTCCTATACAATAATTATGAAAAATCTGTAAGAGAAATTAAGGAAACAATCCCATTCACCATTGCAACAAAAAGAATAAAATACCTAGGGATAAATCTACCTAACAAAGTAAAAGACCTGTATGCAGAAAACTATAAGACACTGGTGAAAGAAATTAAAGATGATACTAACAGATGGAGAGATATACCATGTTCTTGGATTGGAAGAATCAATATTCTGAAAATGACTATACTACCCAAAGCGATCTACAGATTCAATGCAATCCCTATCAAATTACTAATGGCATTTTTCACAGAACTAGAACAAAAAATCTTAAAATTTGTATGGAGACACAAAAGACCCCGAATAGCCAAAGCAGTCTTGAGGGGAAAAAAACGGAGCTGGAGGAATCAGGCTCCCTGACTTCAGACTATACTACAAAGCTACAGTAATCAAGACAGTATGGTACTGGTACAAAAACAGAAACATAAATCAATGGAATAGGATAGAAAGCCCAGAGATAAACCTACACACCTATGGTCAACTAATCTATGACAAAGGAGGCAAGGATATATAATGGAGAAAAGACAGTCTCTTCAATAAGTGGTGCTGGGAAAACTGGACAGCTACACATAAAAGAATGAAATTAGAACATTTTCTCGCACCATATACAAAAATAACTTCAAAATTGATTAAAGACCTAAATGTAAGACTTGACACTATAAAACTCTTAGAGGAAAACATAGGAAGAATACTCTATGACATAAATCACAGCAAGATCTTTTTTGACCCACCTCCTACAGAAATGGAAATAAAAAGAAAAGTAAGCAAATGGGACCTAATGAAACAAAAGCTTTTGCAAAGGAAACTATAAACAAGATGAAAAGACAACCTTCATTATGGGAGAAAATATTTGCAAACAAATCAACAGACAAAGGATTAACTCCAAAATATATAAACAGCTCATGCAGCTCAATATTACAAAAGCAAACAACCCAATCAAAAAATGGGCAGAAGACCTAAATAGACATTTCTCCAAAGAAGACATACAGATGGACAAGAGGCACATGAAAAGCTGCTCAACGTCACTAATTATTAGAGAAATGCAAATCAAAACTACAATGAGGTATCACGTCACACCAGTTAGAATGGGCATCATCAGAAAATCTGCAAACAACAAATGCTGGAGAAGGTGTTGAGAAAAGGGAACCCTCCTGCACTGTTGGTGGGAATGTAAATTGATACAGCCACTATGGAGAACAGTCTGGAGGTTCCTTAAAAAACTAAAACTAGAATTACCATATGACCCAGCAATCCCACTACTGGGCATATACCCAGAGAAAACCATAATTCAAAAAGATACATAAACCGCAATGTTCATTGCAGCACTGTTTACACTAGCCAGGTCATGGAAGCAACCTAAATGCCTGTCAACAGATGAATGGATAAAGAAGATGTGGTACATATATACAATGGAATATTACTCAGCCATAAAAAGGAACGAAATTGGGTCATTTGTAGAGACATGGATGGACCTAGAGACTGCCATACAGAGTGAAGTAAGTCAGAAAGAGAAAAACAAATATCGTATATTAAGGCATACATGTGGAATCTAGAGAAGTGGTAAAGATGAACCAGTCTGCAAGGCAGAAATAGAGACACAGATGTAGAGAACAAACGCATGGACACCAAGGGGGGAAAAGTGCAGGGGGTGAGGGGGATGAATTAGGAGATTGGGTTTGACATACATATACTAATATGTATAAAATATATAACTAATAAGAACCTGTGTTTAAAAAAATAAAATAAAGCTGCATTATAAATGGAAAAAATAAAATGAGGCAGCCATCATGGCCACTGTTAGAAAAGACAAATGTTAAAGATGGCATAGCAAGAAGACAGGAGGAGTGTAAGTCTTTAATGACATCCTTGAGCAGCTGGACCAGCCTGTCTGCCAGCTTCCGAACATCTTGTTAGAGATAAAAAATAAAGCTCTAGGTGTTGAAACCACTTTTGGCTGGATTTTCTACTATTTGCCATCAAATGCACGCCTAATTCATACAGTATTATTTAGGAGAAAATATACTGCAAATATAAATCAAGCTTTCTGATTTAAAATTATTTCATTATAGTTTGCTTTATAATAAAACATTAATTATTCTTATTCATTTGTTTTTAAAAACTAATATATATAGTCTCTATTGCTCTAGATATATAGTGTTTTAGTCCATAGTCCTTGATTCTTATTGATGACGAGAGGTCAGAATAATTAACTTTTTTTTGTCCATCATTATATGCCAATATAATGCTTTACCGGTGGTGGTTTATAAAATGATTAAGCTATTGAAACACACATTAAAAATATAGTGCCACAGAATGAAAAAAAAGGTCAATTAGGAGTTAAAAATAAAAGATCTAAGAGGAATGTTCTGAACATCGAATACTATATTCAGGTTCATGGACCAGTTCAAGAGGAACTTAATTAAATGACCATGGTTGACTCAGTTAAAGGAAAGCTCCTTACTCTTGTTAGAACTTTATGACATTTTATAGCACTTACAAATAAAGGAGAGATGAAATTCCTCCACGTCTGGTTGGCAAAGGTAACTGTAAAAACTATAAATTTTGGATGTAATCCTTCCAAACTGGCATAAATAAATACAACTTTCAATTCATTTTAGTCATGCTAAACCCGGACTTTTCAATTAAAAACCTGCGGAAACTGAGGAAGGCTTCATTTCTGGTACTCATTAACAAAATTTCATTGTAATTTCACAAAAGGGCTCATCATTAGTCAATAGTGTTAGAGAATTAGTCTAAGGAAATTGGTATTATATTACGTATATTAATACAGTGTTAGTGTTCAAAATTGAGTTCAACTAAGAACTAAAGATTTTGATGATAGCAATAGCAATTAGTCATTTTACTGGGTGGCCCTTAAATACTAGATAATATACTAAGCACACTCACTACATTATCTTGTTTTAATATTGTTAGTTTAATCCCCCCCCCCCATATACACAAAGAAAAAGAGATAGGAAAAATATTTACCTTCATTTTACCTATGAAGATATCAAGGCAGAGGAAAATTAATCAACTTTCCCAGAATCAAGGTGAGTAATACATAGCATATAGTCTTTAAAGCCAGGCAATCTAACTCTGAAGTCTATACCTATAATCAGTCACAGGTGAGTTAACTCTCTTAAATTAAACAAACAGCCCACTCTCCTCTACCAACTGACATATTTTAAAATCAGCAAGTTGAAATATCATACAACACATTCTTCTATAGTGAGTCAACTGTGCAAATACTGAAATCTCTTTACTAAGGATGACAGATTTGTTCCAGTGATTCTAGGAACCCACCACATAAATTTCCAGCAAATGAAATCAAATCTTTGGTAGATTAATAAAGAAGAGGTTTACTGCAACATGACAAAAGCTTTAAGAATATATGATCTTTTAGATATTCCCCTTCCAAACTGACATCAGTATAAAGTAGTTCTTACATTTATATGGCCACCCAGCATCAGAGAAAAGTATTTTAAAATACATAGAGACAAGCACATAACATCGTGGATAAAAGTAAGCCACAAGGCTTTTTATAAAGAATAAACAAGGTCAAGTGTATCAGTGGTTTCACTGGTTATAACTACACTGTCAAAAAATGACGATATATCTTTACTAAACTTATATGCAAAAAATACTCTTTTTTTTTTCTTTAACACCTTTATTGGAGTATAATTGCTTTACAGTGTTGTGTTAGTGTCTGCTGTATAACAAAGTGAATCAGCTATACATAAACATATATCCCCATATCTCCTCCCTCTTGCGTTTCCCTCCCACCCTCCATATCCCACCACTCTAGGTGGACAGAAAGCACCAGGCTGATCTCCCTGTGCTATGTGGCTGCTTCCCACTGGCTATCTACTTTACATTTGGTAGTGAAATTTTGATACAACCAGAAGAAGAAGAGTTAAAGAAATATAATTGAGAAATCATGACATAAATAAAACACTAATAAGATGAAAATGACATAACAAATGATATTGTCATTTCCATTCATCAAAATCATTATATTCTATATATTATGGCAGTTAATAATTTCATAAAATAGTAATTTCCCTTTGTCTTAGCAAAAGCCAGGACAAGGAATATTATTCATATATTGTAAATAAAGAAACTTTTACTCAGGAATATTATTTGACTTGGCAAAGATAACATGGCCATTTAGGGGCAAAACTGGATTCTGACTCAGCAGTCTTTCTACCACAGTAATTGGCCATGCAGGTAGAAGACTATTCTAAATGCCATTTGAAAAACTTAATAACATGTATAATGTCTGCACTCTAGTTTTCAATATAATCAAACTGCTAATGTGGGAAACCATATAAAAGAACCCACAATATTCTGTAAACACAGAAAGGTGCAGCTTTTGAAGAAATTTGGTTTATACTCTTTCCATAAATTAAAATAATCTTCAGCTTATTGGCAGATCTGTGTAGATCACACCAAATAGTTAAAAATAGAAAGTTAAGAGCATTGTCAAGAGTTAGTGAAATAAAGTTTGACACAATAAATTAATCAAAGAAATTCCTAGGGAAAAATACAGGAAATAAAACCATATAAGTTTATGTTTTTAAACAGGTGGCACAGGGGTCGGGGGAGAGTGAAAAATGGAAGACACAGTGAGTTTGAGGATGTTTTCCTGTATAGGACTTCAATTTTGCAACGCATCATCTGTACAGCATCTCTTTGAATTCTCAGAATAACTTTGAGAGGTAAGTGGAGAAGGTATTATTACCATTTTCCAAAAAAGGAAATGTTCAAAGAAAAGATATCTTCCCAAAACACCCAGGTAGTTGGTGGAGGTGGTAAGATATAAAATGGAGAAAGTAGTAGAAGACAAGTTTCCAAAAGAGAATTTTGGAAAGAAAAAAATAAATAAATAAAGAGAAAATAAACATTTACAGTCTGGCTAGTGAATGACAGCAGGAATATGATCAAAACCAGTAAAAGGGAGTTTGGAGGTGGCGGAGTAGAAGGACGTGCTCTCACTTCCTCTTGCAAGAACATCAGAATCACAACTAACTGCTGAACAATCATCAACAGGAAGACACTGGAACTCACCAAAAAAGTTACCCCACATCCAAAGACAAAGGAGAAGCCACAATGAGACAGTAGGAGGGGCGCTATCACAATAAAATCAAATCCCATAACTGCTAGTTGGGTGACTCACAAACTGGAGAATAATTATACCACCCACTGGAGTGAAGGTTCTGAGCCCCATGTCAGGCTTCCCAACCTGAGGGTCTGGCAACGGGAGGAGGAATTCCTAAAGAATCAGACTTTGAAGGCTAGTGGTATTTGATTGCAGGACTTCGACAGGACTGGGGGAAACAGAGACTCCACTCTTGGAGGGCACACACAAAGTAGTGTGCGCATCGGGACCCAGGGGAAGGAGCAGCAACCCCAGGGGAGACTGAACCAGACCTACCTGCTAGTGTTGGAGGGTCTCCTGCAGAGGCGGAGGGTGGCTGTGGCTCACCGTGGGAACAAGGACACTGGCAACAAAAGTTCTGGGAAGTACTCCTTGATGTGAGCCCTCCCAGAGTCCGCCATTAGCCCCACCAAAGACCCTGCAGGCTCCAGTGCTGGGTCTCCTCAGGCCAAACAACCAACAGGGAGGGAACCCAACCCCACTCATCAGCAGTCAAGCGGATTAAAGTTTTACTGAGCTCTGCCCACCAGAGCAACAGCCAGCTCTACCCACCACCAGTCCCTCCCATCAGGAAACTTGCACAAGCCTCTTATATAGCCTCATCCACCAGAGGGCAGACAGCAGAAGCAAGAAGAACTACAATCCTGCAGCGTGTGGAACAAAAACCACATTCACAGAAAGACAGACAACATGAGAAGACAGAGGACTATGTACCAGATGAAGGAACAAGATAAAACCCCAGAAAAACAACTAAATGAAGTGGAGATAGGCAACCTTCCAGAAAAAGAATTCAGAAAAATGATAGTGAAGATGATCCAGGACCTCAGAAAAAGAATGGAGGCAAAGATTGAGAAGATGCAAGAAATGTTTAACAAAGACCTAGAAGAATTAAAGAACAAAACCTAGAAGAATTAAAGGACAAACAAACAGAGATTAACAATACAATAACTGAAATGGAAAATACACTAGAAGGAAGCAATAGCAGAATAACTGAGGCAGAAGAACGTATAAGTGACCTGGAAGATAAAATAGTGGAATTCACTGCCACAGAACAAAATAAAGAAAAAAGAATGAAAAGAAATTAAGACAGACTAAGAGACCTCTGGGACAACATAAATGCACCAACACTCACGTTATAGGGGTCCCAGAAGGAGAAGAGAGAGAAAAAGGACCTGAGAAAATATCTGAAGAGATTATAGTCAAGAACTTCCCTAACATGGGAAAGGAAATCGCTACCTAAGTCCAGGAAATCAGAGAGTCCCAGGCAGGATAAAACCAAGGAGAAACAGGTCAAGACACATAGTAATCAAATTGACAAAAATTAAAGACAAAGAAAAATTACTGAAAGCAGCAAAGGAAAAATGACAAATAACATACAAGAGAACTCCCATAAGGTTAAGAGCTGATTTCTCAGCAGAAACTCTACAAGCCAGAAGGGAGTGGCATGATATACTTAAAGTGATGAAAAGGAAGAACGTACAACCAAGATAACTCTACCCGGCAGGGATCTCATTCAGATTTGATGGAGAAATCAAAAGCTTTACAGACAAGCAAAAGCTAAGAGAATTCAACACCACCAAACCAGCTCTACAACAAATGCTAAAGGAACTTCTCTAAGTAGGAAACACAAGAGAAGAAAAGGACCTACAAAAACAAACCCATAACAATTAAGAAAATGGTCATAGGAACATACATATCGATAATTACCTTAAACGTGAATGGATTAAATGCTCCAACAAAAAGGCACAGGTTCGCTGAATGGATACAAAAACAAGACCCATATATATGCTGTCTACAAGAGACCCACTTCAGACCTAGGGACACATACAGACTGAAAGTGAGGGGATGGAAAAAGATATTCCATGCAAATGGAAATCAAAAGAAAGCTGGAGTAGCAATACTTATATCAGATAAAATAGACTTTAAAATAAAGAATGTTACAAGAGACAAGGAAGGACATTATATAATGATCAAGGGATCAATCCACAAAGAAGTTATAACAATTATAAATATATATGCACCCAAAATAGGAGCACCACAATACATAAGGCAACTGCTAACAGCTATAAAAGAGGAAATCGACAGTAACACAATAATAGTGGGGGATGTTAACACCTCACTTACACCAATGGACAGATCATGCAAAATGAAAATAAATAAGGAAACACAAGATTTCCTTATTTCCTATTAATGACACAATAGACCAGATATATTTAATTGATATTTATAGGACATTCCATCCAAAAACAGCAGATTACACTTTCTTCTCACGTGCACACAGAACAGTCTTCAGGATAGATCGAATCTTGGGTCACAAGTCAAGCCTCAGTAAATTTAAGAAAATTAAAATAATATCAAGCATCTTTTTTGACCACAACACTAGGAGATTAGAAATCAATTACAGGGGAAAAAATAACGTAAAAAACACGAACACATGGAGGCTAAACAATATGTTACTAAATAACGAAAAGATCACTAAAGAAATCAAAGAGGAAATCAAAAAATACCTAGAGACAAATGACAATGAAAACACGATGATCCAAAACCTATGGGATGCAGCAAAAGCACTTCCAAGAGGGAAGTTTATAGTTCTACAAGCCTACCTCAAGAAACAAGAAAAATCTCTAATAAACAACCTAACCTTACACCTAAAGGAACTAGAGGAAGAAGAACAAACAAAACCCAAAGTTAGCAGAAGGAAAGAAATCATGAAGATCAGAGCAGAAATAAATGAAATAGAAACAAAGAGAGCAATAGCAAAGATCAATAAAACTAAAAGCTGGTTCTTTGAGAAGATAACAAAATTGATAAACCATTAGCCAGACTCATCAAGAAAAAGAGGGAGAGGACTCAAATCAATAAAATTAGAAATGAAAAAGGAGAATGGACACCTCAGAAATACAAAGCATCCTAAGAGACTACAAAAAGCAACTCTATGCCAATAAAATGGACAACGTGGAAGAAATGGACAAATTCTTAGAAAGGTATAACCTTCCAAGACTGAACCAGGAAGAAACAGAAAATATGAACAGACCATTTACAAGTAATGAAATTGAAACTGGGATTAAAAATCTTCCAACAAACAAAAGTCCAGGGCCAGATGGCTTCACAGGTGAATTCTATCAAACATTTAGAGAAGAGCTAACACCCATCCTTCTCAAACTCTTCCAAAAAATTGAGGAGGAAGGAACACTCCCAAACTCAATCTATGAGGCCACCATCACCCTGATACCAAAACCAGACAAAGATACTACAAAAAAAGACAATTACAGAACAATATCACTGATGAATATAGATGCAAAAATCCTCAACAAAATACTAGCAAACAGAATCCAACAGCACATTAAAAGGACCATACACCATGGTCAAGTGGGATTTATCCCAGGGATGCAAGCATTCTTCAATATACGCAAATCAATCAATGTGATACACCATATTAACAAATTGAAGAAGAAAAACCATATGATCATCTCAATAGATGCAGAAAAAGCTTTTGACAAAATTCAACACCCATTTATGATAAAAACTCTCTGGAAAGTGGGCATAGAGGGAACCTACCTCAACATAATAAAGGCCATATATGACAAACCCTCAGCAAACATCATTCTCAATGGTGAAAAACTGAAAGCATTTCCTCTAAGATCAGGAACAAGATAAGGATGTCCACTCTCACCACTATTATTCAACATAGTTTTGGAAGTCCTAGCCACAGCAATCAGAGAAGAAAAAGAAACAAAAGGAATACAAATTGGAAAAGAAGAAGTAAAACTGTCACTGTTTGCAGATGACATGATACTATACAGAGAGAATCCTAAAGATGCCACCAGAAAACTACTAGAGCTAATCAATGAATTTGGTAAAGTTGCAGGATACAAAATTAATGCACAGAAATCTCTTGCATTCCTATACACTAATGATGAAAAATCTGAAAGAGAAATTATGGAAACACTCCCATTTACCATTGCAACATAAAGAATAAATTACCTAGGAATAAACCTACCTAGGGAGAAAAAAGACCTGTATGCAGAAAACTATAAGACACTGGTGAAAGAAATTAAAGATGATACTAACAGATGGAGAGATATACCATGTTCTTGGATTGGAAGAATCAATATTGTGAAAATGACTATACTCCCCAAAGCAATCTACAGCTTCAATGCAATCCCTATCAAATTACCAATGGCATTTTTTACAGAACTAGAACAAAAAATCTTAAAATTTGTATGGAGACACGAAAGATCCTGAATAGCTAAAGCAGTCTCGAGGGAAAAAAGCAGAGCTGGAGGAATCAGGCTCCCTGACTTCAGACTATACTACAAAGCTACAATAATCAAGACAATATGGTACTGGCACAAGAACAGAAATATAGATCAATGGAACAAGATAGAAAGCCCAGAGATAAACCCACTCATCTATGGTCAGCTAATCTATGACAAAGGATGCAAGGATATACAATGGAGAAAAGACAGTGTCTTCAATAAGTGGTGCTGGGAAAACTGGACAGCTACATGTGAAAGAATGAAATTAGAACACTCCCTAACACCATACACAAAAATAAACTCAAAATGGATTAGAGACCTAAATGTAAGACCGAACACTATAAAACTCTAGAGGAAAACACAGGAAGAACATTCTTTGACATAAATCACAGCAAGGTATTTTTTGATCTACCTCCTAGAGTAATGGAAATAAAAACAAAAATAAACAAATGGGACCTAATGAAACTTCAAAGCTTTTTCACAGCAAAGGAAACCATCAACAAGATGAAAAGACAACCCTCAGAATGGGGGGAAATATTTGCAAACTAATCAGTGGACAAAGGATTAATCTCCAAAATATATAAACAGCTCATGCAGCTCAATATTAAAAAAACAAACAACCCAATCAAAAAATGGGCAGAAGAGCTAAACAGACATTTCTCCAAGGAAGACATACAGATGGCCAAGAAGCACATGAAAAGCTGCTCAACATCACTAATTATTAGAGAAATGCAAATCAAAACTACAAAATGAGGTATCACCTCACACCAGTTAGAATGGGCATCATCAGAAAATCTACAAACAACAAATGCTGGAGAGGGTGTGGAGAAAAGGGAACCCCCTTGCACTGTTAGTGGGAATGTAAATTGATACAGCCACTATGGAGAACAGTATGGAGGTTCCTTAAAAAGCTAAAACTAGAATTACCATATGCCCCAGCAATCCCACTACTGGGCATATATCCAGAAAAAAAACATAATTCAAAAAGACACATGTACCCCAATGTTCATTGCAGCACTATTTACAACAGCCAGGTCATGGTAGCAACCTAAATGCCCATTGACAGATGAATGGATAAAGAAGATGTGGTACATATATACAATGGAATATTACTCAGCCATAAAAAGGAACGAAATTGGGTCATTTGTTGAGACATGGATGGATCTAGAGACTGTCATACAGAGTGAAGTAAGTCAGAAAGAGAAAAACAAATATCGTATATTAACGCATATACGTGGAACCTAGAAAAATGGTACAGACGAACTGGTTTGGAGGGCAGACGTTGAGACACAGATGTAGAGAACAAACGTATGGACACCAAGGGGGGAAAGCGGTGGGGGGTGGGGGTGGGGGTGTAATGAACTGGGCGATTGAGATTGACATGTATACACTGATGTGTATAAAATGGATGACTAATAAGAACCTGCTGTATAAAAAAATAAATAAAATAAAATTCAAGAAAGAAAAACAGTAAAAATCTTAAAGATTTCATTTTTTAAAAAATCAAAAGGCTCTAGTTGATATTATCAGTGAAGTTTTATTTCTTGAAGGAGATATTTTGAATGTCTAAGAAAATTATTTTTGAAATATGAACCATTAAATTGCAGGAGAATCTCCCAAGGGAAACATTAAAAGTCCAGATGAGTCATAAAAACTTTTTCAGAGTTAAGTAATACTTCTTTACATCTGAGCTCTGCATTAAAGGTAGACATGTAGGATAAAAATAAAATGTAACATTTTATTTTATAAATAAGGTAAAGTGAAACATTACATTTATAACAGTAGAATAGAATTTACTTTCACCCATTACATCAGACTTTATTTGCCCAGCCAGTTAAGATCATTTTCCAATTTGAAACTACACTATATTGAGGCATGGCAAAGTTACCACGTAAAGGCAATAACCCACTCCTAGGGCACATGACTGCTGGTACAATTCCAAGAAATGAAAGGTGTCAGGGAAGGCATTTTTCAACAGGTTATTTTCTACTCTCACTTTTGCTTGCAGAGTAAAAACCACTGCATGAGCAGGAAATGTATAACAACTTGAAGTTCAATGTGGCAACACAGTGAAAGAAAATCCTTGACCCCAAGGAAAAATGGACTTATCTATACCTTTTTTCCCTTAGATCAATTTAAAATGTATTTTACTCAAAAAATAGGGCAGAATTTATCTATAGTTAGTACTCACTGAACTAAGTTATCCTTATAATAGCAAAGATCAAAATATTATAATAATAATAGCAGCTTTTGGTTAATCTTAAGTGTTCTCATCAGAAAGCACATTTATACAAACACACACATCAACATTTTGTAAGTTCAGATACTCATAGTATCTTCTTAGTTAGATATTGTCACTAATAGACTAATCTCCATAACTATAAAAATTGTCATTTTTATCTTCACACAAAGCATTCATCTAATTTTAACATATATCAAATTTCTGAGATTTTATTTTTCTTCACAGAGTCATAATTTTATTTCTTAAAGAATTCTGAAAGACAGTTGGGGTGTTATTCAAAAGTGCTCTCTAGAACTTAATTTTAAATTATAGAGTACAAATATATAACTGAATGAATTCAATATCTTCACAGATTTCTTCTAAAAAAGGTTTTTAAATTCCAATTCTAATTTGACACTTTATTATTTATACCACTGTAGTGGATCTTTAAAAGATCATGTTGAAGACAAACTCATTCTATGTATCTAAATTTTTTTAAAGAATAAATGTTTGCAACAAGTTTTGATTGAAAATAATAATTTAGGACCATTTATTTTAACTAAAGTATTGAGCATATCTCATCTGCTTTACAAAATTTGCATATCATATTGATGTAAAGCATTTTTCAAAAGCTAAAGAAATCCAAACCATATCCATTTTACTTATCTTTCCTCTCCCAGGATGTAAAAAATGAACATAGAAAACAATGAAATGAGAAAGACAATGTTATATACACTACTGTTATTTATTTTACACACTATTATCCAGAGACCTTAGGTACAAATCTGATCATAGCACTCTCCTGCTCTAAAACCTGTTATACCTTCTTTTTTGCCCAATAAATTGAAGCTCTGGCCCTCAGGCCTATCCACGACCTCCCAATACATTTTTAGCCTTACCTTTTGGGCTTATTCCACTTCATACATCTCACTCTTTAGTCCAAATCTGAATTTAGAAACTCTTCTGCTATATAGTCCCTGCATTCTGCACCCCCAGGTCTGCAGCTGCTTCATCTTGTGTCTTCTCCTTCATCTTCAGGCATCAAATTTCATCAAGGGCAACGTGAAATTTTACATACTTCAAGTTTTCAACAAATCTTTTCCAATATCCTAGCCAAAGGTGGATGCTTCTTCAAACTTCCCCTAGCAACATATTATCACTTTTCATCTGAATTACTGCTCTAACACCCTAATTGATCAACCCATCTCTAGTTTTTCCTGTTTAATACTTTTTATAAGGTCAGCCAGAGTGATTTTTTTTTCCTTAAAATGCAGTTATGATCATGTCATCCTTCTGCTTAAAAGCCATCTGTGGCTCCTCATTACTCGTAACAATTAAATGCAAAAACATAAGTGACTAAAAGTGCTACATTTTCCAGCCTTTATTCTTCTACTACTATCTCCTGAAACTCCTTTATTTCTCCATTATCCTACATATATTCTATCTCTAACCATGTGAATATCATTCAGTACCTTAAACAAAGCAAGTTTTCTGTTTCTGTTACACTTGAGGTCTCTTCCAACTTTGTTCACTCTTCCAATAATACTCTTTCCACCCCTCTTGGCCTAGCTAACTCCCTTATCCTTTCTAAGCATAGGTTGTGGCCTTTACACATCTCCCACTAACATGGTATATTTCCCAGTTTACACTACTCTCACTGCCTGGGTAAGTGTTATCTCTCACTGGATCATGAGTTTTGCTGGCTGGGGCCCTCAGACTTTCTTATTCATCACTGTGTACCCAGTGCCTGGAACTTTGCTTGAAATACAGAGGTTGCTTAATACATAGTTATTGAAAAATATGATGATCTCAATAACTACCAGTTGTATTGTACTTACCCAAGAAAAGGACTTTGCAATGATGTTCAAGACCAGGCCTATTTATAAGGCATATATCTCTTGACTGGCCTTCCCCTCTACTCAGCTAGGCAACTAGCTGATCTGATCTAAAATTTAAACTCTAGTAATAGGGAGAAAATCCTTGACATGTCTCAAAAAATTATAATCTCCATCATTATAAATTATTTTGAAGAAGGTAAGCAAGAATTGCATTTAGATAAGTGAATCATTGTTGGTGATGAGAAGAATGCCACAATAAGAGTCAAAGTGCAAAAATATATTCCAGACTCTTCCACCAACTGGTTCTGAAAAGATGGGCAAGTTGTTTTACCTCACTGAATCAGAGTTTCCATTTCCAAATTAACTAGATTATTACTAAGGCGCACTTTATCTTTATAAAACTATCATTCCAATTCTATTATTCAATTAGGTGACAGCTAAGTTTTAAAAATCATAAATGTGCCTTTTTTTCTTCCTCTCAACTTTCTCTGGTTCCGATAATATTATGGCTTCTAGTGTAAAGAAAAGGAAGAAATATGTTTCTTTGAAACTGAAAATAGCATATTAGATTTAACCAAGCATATTCAAGCCAGGGAAGACATCATATTGGGCAGATATGATTAAATGATTGGTTCAAATAAGGTACAATATTTTAACTGATATCTGTAGTACTGGTCTAGTAGAACCTGGAGTATAGGAGGGCACTCTGTAAAGGTTAGGTCCCTTCTTTAGTAAGGTTTTAGACACATTTAAAAGATAAGCAAAATTCAGCTTGTTAGACTGAATTTAAACAATAGTAAATAACTGAATAAAAAACAATAGACCATCAGTGTATTGCATAAGAGAGACATTGAAAGTTCAAGACCAAAGTCTGTCCTCGATTTTAGCAAATTGGCCTTAAAAACTTAAGACTCCGAAACGTTTTGATAAGGGATTATGGTGAGTCACTACCATTTTGTAATTTACAGGCTATAAAATGTTAAAACCTTAACTAAATGAAGAGAATAATCCAAATAAGCTTAACAAACCTTTGCATTTAATGTATACAAATTAAAATGGAGGGTAATGAAGCATATTTGAAAAAAGCCACTGGGAGAAATGTAGTGCAAAGCAAAACCAGAAAGAAACAGATAACACATGTTAAAACATTTTTGGAACCGATAATGCTAATCTGAATAAATACACACATACAAAGAGGCTACATCATTTTCTCTCTGTATTCTCTAAGTAGTGCTGCCAAATACGGAAGGATTGGAGCCATTTCTGGGGAACTGCTGAATCAGGAGCATGAGTCAGAAAGTAAACCCTTAGCACCGAAAAAGTACTAAAAAAAAAGTGCTGGGAGCTTATACACAGACATACACTCAGTTCCTAAGGTCGAAACATTCTATAATCATCAAAGCACCCTGCGCTCTTCACTTCCCAAAGTTATCCCCTCATATTATATGTATCTTGAAGAAAGTTTTCCTCTCATGGACTCAGATTTTACCTGTATCTAAATGTTGAGATATGCGACAGAGTTGGTACTACATGTGCCTAAATAGGGCTTTGAAAACTAACGTCAGGACATTTTCCAACTTAAATGACAAGAAATCTAAAATAAAAATAAAATTAAACAAAATAAAATTAAAGGCCTAAATTAAATTAAAAATTATTTACAGGTGTACGAAAAGTTTGCTTGACAGTACTTTAGGAAGACTAAGATGCTCTTTCATCAAAAGCCTTTAAGATCTAATCATCCCTCTGAAATAGTCTAGACATAACTCTTCTTTGAACTAGGCAGCAGGAATAATCATAACTAGAGCTACTTTCAGGCTCATGAGTATACATTTGGCACAAGACATTCAGCAAATACAACCCACCTATAACCAGCACAATGTAGGTTACAAAGGTAAGTCATCCTTGGACAACAAAGAATTAATCGTCTTCCTTCCTCCCCTGCCCCATGCTGAGAGCTTCTCAATGTTGTAAAGGCACTTTGTTACCATCATTAATAAATATTAAAATGCCACAGTTTATAAAATAACTTCATATATTTTAATTTTATTCAACATTCATTTTCAACTGCAACAATAACAACGGCAGCCATGACTTCCCACTTGAATTGCGGTTCTGAGCTCTCCTCTATGAGCTGAATGGGTCACTGATTTTAGCTCTTTTTCAAATAGCGCCTAGAACAAAGTAGTAACTAATCAAAGTGAAGCGATGCAAAGTGGGTCTAGAATCCTTATTTGTCAAGGTAAACTCACTCTATCTGTATCTCAAATCTTACTCACTCATTATCCATTTCCTATTAAAAGCATATTTCTCTTTAATCTCTGCAATCTCCACAATATTTACCCCAGAAAACAAAGCCCCCAAATAGTTTAGCTTTAATGACTAATAGCCAGCATTAGTCTTAGTGTAAAATTATGAAAAAAATTGTCCTTTTGAACTTTGCAGTAAGCATAATGATAATCCCTCTATGAAACGGTAAATACTTGCATGCAGTGTTCTGGTCAAATCCATGTGTAGTGATTTCAATGATCAGAATTCTCTCCAGCAGTGAGTGGCACTAACATCCTTGTTTGGTATTTATATTACATCTTCACACAATGTTCCACAATAGCTATCACATCTTGTTCTTCCTTATGATGATGAATAGCAATGCATTTTAATTCATACTCCTGATTTTCACCGTTTTCCACCCACATTAATTTGCATTTGGCTACATTGATCAGCACAGTCTGAATCGACACAAAGCTTCATCTCTTTAACAGTTAAATCAGTGAATTTGGGGTAAAGCAGATTGCTCTCCATAACGTGGGTAGGCTTCATCCACTCATTTGAAGCCTCAATAGAACAAAAAGAGTGTCCTTGCTGAACAACAGATAATTCTCCAGAAGAATGCTTTCGGACTTCATCTGCACTATCAGCTCTCCTGTGTATCAAGCCTGCTGGCCCACACTACAGATTTTGGACTCACCAGCCTCCATAATTGTATAAGCCAATTATTTATAATAAATATATACACACTCTAAAAAAAAAAAAAGTTTCATCTCTGAAGACTTCAGAAATTTAAAGAGCTATGTTCTCTTTCATTTTTACCACATGCCAATATGCTAAATTAGTCCAAAATATTTTAGCTGAGTAGTTAATTCAATAAACAGTAGTGGCTTTACTAGCTGAAATTGAGTAGTTCTCAAACTTTAATGTTCTTAATAAGAATCACCTGGGTGCCTATCACAAATGCAAATTTCCTGGTTCACAAACATCAGATATTTGAATACTGTAAGTCTAGGCAAAGGCTCCAAAGTCAGCATCTTCATAAGCTTCCCATGGGATTCCAATGCAGGTAGTACCAGGACTTTACCTTGAAAATCTCTGAAAATTACTTAGTTAATGTCTAAACTATGAAGTTCCTTGTCACTGGACTACGCCACATCTTAACCAAAACTGCTTTCCCCAGTTACAATCCCCCTTGCTTACATTTAACAATTAGCTTGATTATCTACAAGGTTTGCTGACTTCTTTTATCATATCTGCCATAGGCAAGATTGTGACAAATATAGTGTCAACCCTCCCCAACTCACCTCATCCCCAGTAATTTACCCATACCACCCTCCAGCACAACAAATGAGAAACTTCATTCTAAAATGCTAAGGATTGTATTAATTAAATATTCTATACAAGAGAGCAGTGAAAATAATAGAGAAAATAACATGTGAAAATATTCTTTTTATGTATTTTTGAGGCTTCAATATTGAATGTGGAATGTGGAAAACAGTAGAGTAACTCCAATCATAAGTTTGAAAAGACTTAATCCATTACCAATGAAGCAAACTTCTCCAATACATTGAAGCAGACATCTAAGAAGGCTTAACTAACATTCCTGACTGATAAATTGGGTGACTAACCAACATTTCTGACTGCTAAGTTGGTTGACTAACCGTCCCAGTTTGCTCAGAGTTCCTGGTTAAACAATGAAAGCCTCATGCCCCAGAAAACCTTTCAGTTTCAGGCCAATGGAGATAGTTGGTCATCCTACTTCATGCCTCAATATTTAGGCATTAATTTTTTAAAGTCCCTGGAAAAACGTCTATAACAGCCTATCAAAAGAAAACGATAAACTAGGATTTTATTTAGGAATTGTTCATAAAAAATTGCCTTATATTAAAAAAGACTCTATGGTTCTCAAAAATTTGAGTTTTATTTTGACTCAAATTATTGAAAAGGTATCCCTAAAAGAGAAAACAACCACAATTAAGAAATAATAAATATTAAAAAATATATATAATCATAGATGTTACTTGGAGGAGGGTAGTTTGAGATTTCCAATATATAGCGATCCACGGGTCATGGACTTTTACTTGATAAGGTAAGTCTTCTGAAACACCAGCAATTACTTTAAAAGGTAATAGCAATCTGGGCAGGAATAGGGAAACCAGAGAGGTAAACAAGACATACCTGATTTAGGTCCTGACTACAACAGATACAAGGAGCTCACAGGCTAATGATTCAGAACCTGCAATAAGGAAGGATGAAGAAAATTTCCAACGGTCAGGAGAGAGCTAGCTCATTTGCAGTAACACTAGGGGTTTGCCGATCACTATCTTCCGGAGGATCATTAAAGTGTAACGACTAATTACAACTCATAAAGCTAAATATTGTAGGATCATTCATAGAGGAAAATTGTAGGCACATCTCAATTATTCACAAGCTGAGCTTCTGCTCTGTGATTTACTCATTAGGAAATTTCCAACTGTTTTTTCACTAGTCAGGAGAAGAGTCAGCGGCTTGTTCGTGCTTTTATTTATTTTTCTCAATTTATCTTTTTGTTTCTCTGGGTGTCTCAGCTTCTTCTAAGTAGCCTGCAGAATTTCAATGGAGAGGACCCTGGAGCACTTTTTCCCATTCTTGTTTAATTATAAGTAACTGTTTTGGAACCAGAGGCCTTTTTCATTACTTTCAACAGTCACATAGTTGCCTGAGTCAGACAATTTCATGCAGGACCCAATTATCTCTGGTCTGGCCTACTGTAACAGCTAACACCTGGTCTGTCTCTGGTCTCAGCCCCCTCAATCCATCCTCCACTTGCAGCCAGAGGGATCTTTGAATCTTACAAATACGATCATGGTATTCTCCTGCTTCAAGTCCTTCAAGGGCTTTATCGCTTGTAGGATTAGGTTCAAACCATGCCTCAAGGATAGGCTCATCTCCAGCCAATTCCCCTCTGCCTGTCCTCTACTCAGACCATACCAAAT
The DNA here is from genome assembly GCF_028023285.1 of Balaenoptera ricei. Classification (NCBI taxonomy): domain Eukaryota; kingdom Metazoa; phylum Chordata; class Mammalia; order Artiodactyla; family Balaenopteridae; genus Balaenoptera; species Balaenoptera ricei. The sequence continues at coordinate 44,971,344 of NC_082645.1, read as the reverse complement.
GATTTGACTCCTCTAACAAAATGAATTCTCATTTGCTGTCCCTTGGGCCAGAACACCCAGCTCTCCTTACCCTCTGTATGACCTTCTCCTTCACCTCATGCTGTGTCCTCTGCCGGGGGGCGGGGGGCTTTCTCAGACTCCTTAAGAACAAATCCATCCGGGACCACTACTCTAGGCCTATACTGTAGCGTGACATAACATCTGTTTGAGCACATATTGCTAACACTCAGTTTAGCTCAACTTCTTTCTCCCTTTGGACTGTGGGCTTCCTCCTTAATCATCTTTGTACTATATTACACCTACTATAATACGGATAATCAACAAGCATTTGTTGATCAATTTCCTATAAGAAAACAATTTATGACTTAGAAAGCAAGCTTATAAAAAGAGAGCAACTCTATTAAAATCAGTTTAAAATAACAACAAACAGATCAGAAGTGTTTACTGGTATCTACTACTTTCTGCAACCTATGATATACATTTAAAAAAAATACAGCCTCAAAACAAAGTCCTCAGTCAATCTTGGCAGTTTACAGTTTATCTGGAGATGTAATAAAGCACATAAGAAATGAATGTGAAAAAATTATACATGTATATATAAAGAAATTATTTTAATAATAGTAGACAGACTATTAGGGACAGGGTTTTTCAAAATAATGTGCTAATTTTATAAGCAATTTATGCAAGTAATAAATTGGAAGCAAAATGAGCAATAGTGACTGAGAATTCATGAAATAAAATTCATAGCCAATAGATACCATAATTTCAACCTTGCTAGTAATCAAAAAGAATAAAATAATGTCAAATAGACAAAAATGAACCCAATTATAATATCCATTGTTGGCAAGGGTATGAGGAAATAGGCACCTTCATAGCCAGTTGTAAATTGGTACCAACTTTCTGTATAGCAACCCTGAAATAGATATTAAAGACCAACAGATGTATATGTCCCTTTACCTAGGAATTCCATCTTTAGGAATTTATATAAAATAGTAAAGTTGGTGGTAAATAAATTTAAACTATGGACTATAGAGTATCTCATTAAAAAGGAAATGCCTAAAAATTCCAGACAAGAGATAGGTAATAAAAATTAAGACAGATACATAATTGGCATACAATAAAGCCATTAAGATGAATGGTGTAGAACTGTAATTTGACATGAAAGAGGTTAAAAAGATATTATACAATAAAGCAAGTTATAAAACAGTACATGTAGCATAATATAACAATATATCTGAATACAGACACCTGAAAGGTTAATGACCAATACATTAACGGTATAGTAGCTGAAAATAAGAGTAAGGTTTTTATTTTGCATATTTGTATTTTTAAATTTTTTTCTATAATGAGCATGTATTTAATAGCCCCTTCATAGTAAAAAACAGTGTTTTAAATAAGTGATTAAAGGAAAGCACATGGACTAAAGTGCCCAGAGAAGACTGAACAAATATGGCAGTTCTTATGCCATGTAAGAGAAGACAGAAATGCTATCCTAGGTGGTGAAAATGGTATTATCGCAGGCATGGGAATCAACAGTGAGCCCCAGTGTATGGATATTACAGTAAGCAGGGCAGCCTAACTGTCTCAGGAAGGAACACATGCATTTTGACTGGCAGTCATCAGGGATTTTTGAGCGCAGGTATATCATGATAGTAGTGTTGTAAGCACATTCACCAGGTGAACATTCAGTAGTGCACAATCTGCATGTAAGCAGATACTAAATCCATTCCCGAGACAACTACTGTGATTTAGAAGTACTATCATGTGAACTTTCAGAGGAAGAGCTGAATTACAGAGACACCACTAACAGAGAGCAGAAGCCAGGTACCTGCTCCCTTGGAGCATTTACAACTGCTGAACCTCTACCTGAAATCCCCTTCAAAGCAAAGGGATTCGTTTTACTCAGGATACTTTGGTTGGGCTTAAATGTCACCTTCTCATTGCAGCCTACCCTGACTTCCCTACACTCCCAAACCCTCTTGCCTTGCTTTACTTTTTTTTCCATAGCACCTATTTTCTAACACTCTAAATGAGGCACTTCCTCATTTTGCTGTCTGATTTCCATATATGATTATAAATACCCACAAGAACAGGAATTGTGTCTTGTTAACTAATGTGTCCCCAGGGTCTAGAATACTGTTTAGCCTGTAATAGGTGCTCAACAGATATTGTGGAATGAACAACTTAATTGGATGTAAAAAAGAAAGAAAAGGGGAGGAGGTCTTCGACAAAAGAGCCATGATTAATAGGGACAAACTTTCCAGACGAGGATGTAATTTGAGGGTAAGATGATTACTTGGTATTTAGACAAGTTGACTCTGAATTAAAATAGTGACATCCAAGTGGACAAATGTCCTGGAAATTGATGGCATATATAAAGCCACAGCAGGTGAGAGATTTCATAGCTGGAGATAAAAGAAATAATGGACTTGTGCATACTTTGTGGGTTCATTTTTAAAAATCGAGTGTCTAGATTCAAGAGGAAAGAAGTCAAGGGCAGAGATCCAGGAAAAATTTATAAGAGGGAGCCATGCAGGGTATAAGGAACAACTGGAAAATAAAAATTAGAAGAAACAGAAAAAGAGGGAGAGGTAGAATGTGGTGTCTCTGAATCCCAGAAAGAACCTTGAGTATAAAGGAATAAATAACCGGATTACGTTTTTCATGAAGAAAGACCTGGACATGTTTGAGAACAAAGAGAGTCAAAGGGATTTTAGGTATTAGGTATAGTAAGTCTTGGCGCTTGAGTCACAGGTAATAAACATGACGGTAAAGCAGGTGCTTTTGGAGAAGAATAAAGACATTTTCCTCACAGACACCAGCAAAGAAAAAGGGGAGACAACCATGAGAATAGGATAAAGAGAGTAAAAAAAAATGTATACAAATTGAAGTGTCACATTCTTTTTGATAAACTAGGTGGAGAGTAGTAGGCCTAGGAAGGGATAGGACAGCTGGGACTGGGGGCATGGAAGGAGAGAAAAGGTCTAAAATAGATCCCATGGGGAGAGAGCCTGGAAGTGCAGAAAAGACAATTAAGAAGACTGCCAAATAGCAGCAGAGAGCAGATTGAAGTTTGAAAGCATCGAGTTCTAATGAGCCAAATCTGCAATGCTGTTTGCCTCTAGCAGTGCTCTCCCCCCTGGGAGAATCAGCAAAGAGAGCAACAGTTAGAGGTAACCTATGTTTAGAAATTTGCTACGTGAGCCAAGAAGCAAAGGTTATTCATGAAGAGGCAAATGCTGTGTTCCTTGTTGGAAGTGAAAGTCCAACTCATTTGAAGCAAAGAAGGCAACAATCCCTGAACCTGATCACTGAGGAGTATTGCCAAGGAAGTGGGGAAAGTAATTATTGCGAGTCCTGAGCTGGAAGCTGAAACTTTCAAGGAAATGAGAAAGCTTCTAATTTTTCATCCCCCTCCTCAACACCACTATCACTCCCGCTGAGACTACAGGAAGGGAAGAAGCAAAAACTAAATGAGATCAGAAGATTCTCATTAGAGGACCGCAGCAAAGTGAGCAATTATGTGCCTGTCTTGGGGGCTGGGGACCGTGTGGGTAGTACTGTTAATACGAAAAAGTGGTAACAGTCTAAAGTTTTATGCATTCCCTAGGCATTGGGGTCACTGGGTTTTAAATAAACTACATGCAATCCACTAGGGGAAAAAATGTGTGTTTTATTTTGTTATATAGAGTTTGAGATTACTAAATTATTACTCTAGCATGTAAATGCAGGCTTTGCTTTTGAATCGAATCCCAGCACTCGCTGTTGATGCGATGCAATCATCTGTAGTGCAGAGGTGCACCCACACCTCACCCCCGACCTCTCGAACTTCTCCTCACCCCACTCTCCACATTGTTCACTATGCTCCAACCACCACCGCCTTCTTTTAGTTCCTGGAATCAATCAGGTTGGTTCCCGACTCAGGACCCTTGAACCAGCTGTTTCTCAGCCTCTGCTGTGTTCTCCCTCCAGACAGGCCCAGGAGGTCCTTCTCGACAGGCAGGTCTCCGCTTAGGTGTCACCTTCTCAGAGAGACCTTTCCTAACCGTCAACCTAAGCCTGGGATGCACTCTTTGTTCCATAACCTTGTTTTGTTTTGGTTTTTATTCCTGACACATTATTATGTGATAATACCTTGCTTATTTATTTTTTTGTTTTGTTTCGCAGTTTTCCTCCTCCAGTTAGAATATAACTTTCATAAGGAAAGGGATTCTGCCTGTCTTGGTCACCACTATATTGCCAGTATTTCAAATATTTCCAGGCACACAGCATACATTCAGTTACTTGTCTAGTGAATGAATGAATGATTAAAAAAAACTTGGTGTTTTAATGTTAAATATGATGATGGAAAGTTACATTGTTGAGTAAACATTTAGTCACAAGCCTGTATAACAAAGAACACTGGAGCTAAAATGGTATTATTGATGTCTCAAAACATCACAAAAGATCATATTTGTCTTATTCCAAGCAATAAATATTATGAGAAAGTATTGTGAATGGGAAGATAAAGGAGGAAACATCCTGAAAAATGAATCTAAATAAATCTCAGTATAACTTTAAATGATCATATGGACATAAGAATGTTTATGTTATTTTTACCAGACTCAGGGAGGTCAGAAAATATAGACAGATTTTTCAGAGTTTGAAAAATGTGTGCTTTAATCAGTTAGGGCATATACACAAACAAAATGTCAGATAAATTTTCCACAAAATAAATTCTAAAAATTATGAGTAATGTTTTTGCTGTTATTCTTGCTATATTAAATCTAGAAAACAGGCTTAGTTAAGAGGTTAAGAGGAGGCAGGCTTTAATCTTTTCTCCATAAAAGGCAATCTCTAAATAAGAAATTCAGTCTCCAGTCAAGTTTTCACATTTTCTGTGGAAACTAGTCTCTGCCAGTTCATAATTTTAAAAAAAAAAGGGGGGGGAGAGGGCAGAAAATGGTAAAATGAAATCTACAGTCCTAATGAATAATTTAATGTTACGAACTCCAAATGACTTTATGTAGAATATCATTTACTAACCATGATCCTCTGAAATCTGATGAAGACACATCAGTTAAGTCAAGAATACATAGGTGTATTTTAAAAACAACCTGATTCAATATTCCCTTAAGATGCCTATGTAGAAGTCAAAAATCAAAAAAATAAATAATGAATAAGGAAGCCTCAGACAAATCCAAATTGAGAGACATTCTACAAAATACCTGGCCTGTACTGTTCAAGTACATCAAGGTCAAGAACACAAAGTAAGGCTGAGGAACTATTTCATCATGAGACTGAGAAGACAAGTAAACAAATGAGGGCATAATCCTTAAATTGACGTTGAACCAGGAAAAAAGGGCTGTGATAGAAACTACTAGGACAACTGATAAAATGGGAAGGTAGACTATGAGCTAAATAATAGCACTGTGTCTTTGTTTAATATCCTGATTTTTTCTTAATTGCACTGTGATTTTATAGAAAAATTTTCTCATTCTTAAGAAATACACACTAACCAGAGATAAGTAGGAGAAATGGTTGGATGGATGGATAGATAGATTGATAGACAGAACTAGTGAAAGATTTCTAAGACTGTCAAGTGAAACAGAAACTTCACTCGTGGCAGTGATTAGAATAATAATAAGCAATTAATAAACTATAACCAGCTGTGTCAAAGATAGAACCATATGCTATAAAAATAAATCAATAAAAACATCTGCTGTTTAAGCTCTAACAATATATTATTACTTCAATAAATGAGACAAATAAAAACTAAAATTTAAATGTAAAGATTTCTTGAACTAGAAGCCTTTATAAATTGGCTTCATTATTTATCAATATATGATATTTTAGAAATATACTATGACATCAATTCAATTTTAAGTTAAAAAACTGGAGAATTTAAACCATGAAATTGTCCACAGAAATCAAATCCCAGATATAGATTGATGAATTAAGTATTTACTCACTGTCTTCAAAATCCTTAAATTTTAAAGTGAAGCACTAATGATAATAAAATAATAGTAATACAACAGGTAGCTTCAAGGTGGTTATTATATCATTCTCCTTTTAGAGAGATGGGAAAAAAAGTTTACGGAGATTAAGTATCTTGCCCAAATTTCAAATCAGTGTTACGTAACAGATGGATAAGATTACAATGGCTTGCCTCCCCCTGCTCCTTGGACAAAGCTTTATATCAAGGTGGGAGATTCTTTCATTATGTAACGTCTCCCACCTTGATATAAGGCTTGAATGTATCTATGCCATTGCCGATGTTACTTTCAATGCCATAGTTTTTACATAATAACTAGCACTTTAAGATTATTAGAATGATATTGTTAGAAAAAAATTAAAAGCTAAAGTATTTCTTGCTTTCTCACTACTTGTAGCAAGGGTAAAACTCAAGATAGATAGATATAATTATGTAAATATTCCATTATTAGTCTCAAGCATTCAGCAGGTTCCAAACCAACTGGCAATGCTTAGGTCCCAAATAATATACTCTGATTTATTGTTTCTTTCCTTTGCCAACCTTATTCTCCTCAGAGAGTAGCAAACTGTGGGTATTGCAGCATAGCAACGCTATATCACATCCTAAGAAGTAACATACTGCACATCGCTATACCAAAGCCGAAAAAGAAGAAAATTTCTTTTCAAAAAATTTTTGGTCAAGGTTCAGCTGGGGAAATCTACTGACCCACTTTGAAATTAAAGTGCTACTTTAGTGTGGCTCGCGCCCGCGTGCGCGCACACACACACACACACACACACAGGGAATTTTCCACTGAGGTTGCATATAGTAGCATATCAAAGCTCTATCAATGACACCCGAATCACCATCCCTAAGGCAAGAATATGCATGCTGAGTTCAGGCTGCTCACTAATTACCCTGAATTTATTTTAACCTTAAATCTTTTAAAAAATATATGATTATAGGAAATCCAAGTCTGCAGTTAAACTAGAACATCATAATCATTTCTAGGAGTCATCTCAGTTTCCTTTTCTTTTTTTTTTTTTGCAGTAAGTATTTCTGAGTTAACATTACAAATGCAATCATTACAACAGTAAATCTTCATTTTCAAAGCAGTATCAACTTAATGTTACAAAGAAATAACAGACAAGTCATTACTTTCATTATTGCGAGCTGAGACATTTAGCCCAAACCATGATAGGTATTGTTCATATAATATAATGTTATTATGGAATAAAGAAACTTCATGACATATCTATGTTTTTACTCACCAGTTGTTTCCACAATGCCTTCTAGGATGACGACAATCTCGAATTGTTCACTTTGCATGCTTCGCTGGGATAGGTCATAAAAGGGGCTTTTGGCATCAATCACGTGGCAAATCGTGAGGGGGGAAACAAGAAAAAGTTGATCTGCCCCTGTACTAAAACCTACATCCAGTTCAAGTTGATCAAGGGGAAGGAACTCACCCTCAGGTGTCTGCCGAGACTAGACAAGCACACAGAAAAAGAGAAGAAATCACCACTTGTACTGAAATTTGCAAGGCAGCCCAACAGTAATTTACATCATTGCCAACATTCTGCACTATCAATCATCTGCAACAAAATCCAAACAAATCATTATGCAGCTATGTTCTAGCAAATGGGCCGAAATCCCACATAGCTCATGTGGAACATACATGCATTATTTATAATACACGACTTACTATAATTACCAGTCCCTAACTCATGAGCTTTGGAGAAATGCCTGCTCCAACAATGGCTGTTAACACAAACTGTGGAACTAAGTGTATATGTGCTACTGCTTGACATAAATCACTAAATGATAATGCACTATACGCCAGATGTTTTTTCCTCCCAAAGCAAATAAGTAGGCAATTCTTACAGAGTTTGTTAAAGCTAAAAAAGGTTGATCATAATTTAAAAACAGATTTATTGCATTATTACAAAGCAAACATAATAATTTATTTTTCCAGGACCTTTGAAAAGTAACAGATAGATAGAAACTACAATAGAATAGTGAAGATGTTATCATATTGAATAATGTTATGTACACAACAGCTCACATAATAAAAATAAAGGCAGATGCTGTTAACTTGTGGCTTTCAAACTACTAGTAATAAACTGCATTAAAGTTATTTCTCTATTTATTTTATGAATTGTAAAATTAGTGAAAATTTGTGCTCAACTGAATTTCTTTAAATCAAAATGCAGTTTAAAAAATCTGTATTAGACAAACTTGTAGTTTACTAAAACTTTCATATGGCAGTGGCACTCAGTATCAGTATAAATCACTGTAAAGCTTAATTCAACAAACTGCTTGCATGCTAAAAAAAATTAAATGTGATTATTAACAATTAACAAACCATGAAAATAAACTTATCTTTCTTTTCTATTCATTTTTCATGTATGTTACTTATAAGGATCACGATAAGCAAATATTCAAGTTTATATGATAATGCTGGTAAAATAAAAGCTGGGTTAACAAAATCAGGGTGGAGGGAGGCTTGCTGCCGGTTGAATGGGGTTTGGAAGAATCCAATATATCTTAAGAGACTCTTTGCAAAGCAAATTTAATAAACAAAACAGACTCTGCAACACTGGTCTGTCCAATGAATCGGTAGATTGAAGACAAAATCCTTACTTTCAGAGTTCCCGGAAAGACACTGGCTTTGTAAACGAGCCTGAAAACACTGAAAAATATGGTTTAGTAAGCTGTCCTCCACAGCAAAACAAAACCAAGAGTTCCAAGTTGGTGGCAAATTGTTACCGCAGCAATTGCAGAGTCTCAAAAGCAGAACTAGTCAATTAGAGAGGCTACTTTGTAATTAGTGATACTCAGGAGTTTTATTTGTGTAGAAAAAAAGTCCAATGAAAATATTGAGACTATTTTTCTTCTCTGCCTTATTACTAGTTGATTAAAAATTTAAAAAGAAGAAGAAAATGATTACTGACAAGAAAAAAAAAAAAAACATGGAAAAACCTGATGGTGCAAAAATAAAAACAGCAGCTCTAACAACCAATGTTGGAGAAAACTAGTCATCTCTAAGCCAGTAGAATTCATTTATCTTTCTGTATATATTCTCAAATTGGTAAAATACAGATGAGACCAGCATCTTTGCAAATACACAGTTGTATAACATGTATTGATTAATGTAACAAAATAAAAGTCAAACACAAAACAAAAATAAATAAAAACAAAAATCCTGGGTCATTGTTCTCTCACCTACTAAGAAACAGGTGCTATATAAACACAAGGTGGTATTCTGACATTTATAATTAATGATCAGAATTTGGGTCATTTTACCAACTATTCTAAGCTCTGCTTTTTCTGCATGAAATAAAAATGTTCAAAAACATAATTTTTAAACTCAGTTTCCCATTTATTTTAAAATAATTTCCCCCAAAGAAGATATATTTTTCTAATTTTTATATACGTACACCAAGGCTAAAATTCATCTCCCTTACTTATATATTTGTTATTTATACTTGCACCTCATTCTTAGAGTAGCCTTTAGCTTCTATATCCTCTGCTCATTCAATAACCCATGAAAAGAAGTGGCCTAGAAACAGATAGGTTATCAGGAGAATGCCAACCTAGAATAAGAAATATTTTATTTTTAGCAAAGCAGTTAATTCATATGTAGGTAATTTAGACTTAAATATGCATGAATCTGTTCCATTAACGTCCATAACGTTCCAGACTCCACGTTATCTTCCGATTTTAAAAATGTGTTCCATATACTCAAAATTATGCCTATACTCCTTCCCAAATGCTTTATATCCTATCCAAGTCTTGGCAGAAACAAAGTTGACAACTGCACCTATTTTGTGATACTATGGGGAAAGCAGTACTTCATTTCTTTGAAAGATGTTTTCCACACTTATATCTTTTTCCGATAAGTGAAATTCCCTACATATTCTCTGATAATTATTTTCCAGTGGATAAATTTAATCTTACTTTAAATGACTCTGAGGTACTACATATATCCACAATCTTATCTTTCACTTCTTCTTCCTTTTTGTTAGCCCAACAGATATTTCAACTATCAATATGCTTACCTCCCTGATTTTTGTTTGCTTCTCTGACTCTGTAATAGACTGGGAAGCCTATTACTCACTGTGAGTTAAAGAGAAAGCTTTTCTGTTTAGAGGAGTGAAGGGTGTTTGGCAGGTGCCTGGAGCACTGGAATTGTTTGAAGTCTGAGCTCCTGGGCAGAGCAAGGTTATCTTATCAATACTCAGCCAAATACGATGTTCCAGAACCTGACATATATCTACCAAATACACTTGCAGAAGCATGCACATTCTACTCTAGGTTTACAAGGAATTCCAATCTAGGCTTTTCTAATTCTGGGGCAATTCCAGAGATTTTTCTGGAACAAGGGGGGAAAAGAAGCCTATGTTAGTTATAGTCTCTCAACTTGTGTAAGTGGAGTTAGAGAACTTTTGTTCAAGGAACTGTAACACATACATAAAAGATACAAAGGAAAAAGAGGAGTTATGGATGTGCCTTTATAAAATTAAACTGTGATCTGTACCTTGAGTATGTAATAAATCAGTAGCAATGATATTTCATCCATTTCTAGTTCTCTTATTTAGATACCAATTACCATATTTCACCCAGAAATTTTGATAATAGGCAGAAAAAAATGTAGTTAAAAACCAATTTAACCTTTATTTATTATGTCATCTTAAGAATTATGATAAAAGAAGAAATCTTTCATTAGTAGAGCAGTTTGCCCCTGGTCTACATTATCTCCTCTGGTTCTATAAGACTCCTAATTCCAAAAGGGAACACAGAGCCATGATCTTTTCCTGGATAATACATAAATAGATACGGTCGAGATCAACAACAATTCTAAACAATTGTTTAAGGTGAAGAGTGATGCAATAAATTATTAAAATTTCTAAGGTTGACTTTACTTGATGAAATAATCATTTAGAATCTTGAAACTATTGAATAAATAAGTGGGGAAAAGGCGGAAGGGAAAACAGTTCATGGAAAATTGGTAATTCTTAAAAATTTAGAACATAATTTGAAAACACTAGCACTTGAGAATAACTTAACATACAACTTTTATTATCAATTGTATGAAATATTTTGGGGAAGGAAATAAAGATTTTTCTGCCATTTTAAAGACTTTCTGGTCGGTTGCATTATAGTAAATTCTGAGAGTTAAGACAAAAATCAAGGAACTCTAAGGCATAAAGTTTGTTTAAATTTATTGTCCAAAAACATTATAAGTAGAACCTCCTGGATTTTTTGAAATGATTGTGTGCAATTTAGATTTTGGCAATAATGTCTAAGTTATTCTTTGTAATAAAGATATTGCTATTGAAATGTAGTATTTCTATTACACACACTTTAATTATATGCCACATGGATATATGTCTAGAACTTAAGGTTTGTGCCTCATTTTATAGTCACATGTACTAATTTCAAAGAAGCAGCTAATGTCAAATGACTTTGAACTCCCTTAGGGACCAAAAAGGCCTGCAAGATAATAAATTACAACTTCTGACTACAGGTGGAAAAGGAATCAAAAGTCACAGATGCCTGGAAGGGATTATTATCATCATGTACTTTACAGACAAATAGCTTTCTTATTACAGATAAAGGACTGTAGCGTATGTATCCAAAGACAAAGACACACACACACACACACACACACACACACACACACACCGCTCTGGGATACACATTTAGAACTGCCCTTGGCGTAAGTAGATCCACATTTCGCTATCCTCCTTCTGGGAGATTTGTGATCAGTTGCCCACATTCATTCAGCAGGGACACACTTCACCAATACAATCAATCTCTTTGCTGCCTTTCTCCCATCTCTCCAACCCATTACTGTGTTCTAATTATAGCCATTGTGCTCTTTCCTAGCTCGGAGGGAAGCTAGGGGAATTTTGAAAAAAAAAAAAATTAATCTCTCACATCTGACTTGAGATGTACTTCCATAATATTCTAAGGCGTGATCCACTCCCCACCACTTTTCACACGTACCTACTGGAAAAGGTAATGAGGGCCAGTGGTCCAGAAAGGAAAAGAAGGAAAATGTAGTTGAAGACAGAGAGGGCAGCCCTTCTTGCCTCCCACTTCCCCACCATTTTATCTGTAATGTCACTTCTCCTCTTTAAATGTGCAATGTGTGTGTGTGTGTGTGTGTGTGTGTGTTGAATATATGCTGAAGTCAGAAAGAAAATTACATGCAATGAGGTTAGAGTACTATGTGGAATCTAAAATTTGGAAATGAGCCAAAAGCAGGTACCAGGATAAAGAACAACAATGCCTTGTGACTCAAAGCATTTCTGGCAATGATTTTGGGACTCAGACCAAAATTAAAGTCAGGCAGAAGAAAGTGTGAACCTAGAATTTCATCTGGACTTTCTACAGTTGTACATTTCTTTTGACTTCTTATAAATTTATTTATTTATTTTTGGCTGCTTTGGGTCTTCGTTGCTGGGCACGGGCTTTCTCTAGTTGCGGCAAGCGAGGGCTACTCCTCGGTGCGGTGCGCGGGCTTCTCGTTGCAGTGGCTTCTCTTGTTGCGGAGCACGGGCTCTAGACACGCAGGTTTCAGTAGTTGAGACACGCGGGCTCAGTAATTGTGGCTCGTGGGCTCTAGAGTGCAGGCTCAGTAGTTGTGGCACATGGGCTTAGTTGCTCTGCGGCATGTGGGATCTTCCTGGACCAGGGCTCGAACCTGTGTCCCCTGCATTGGCAGGAGGATTCTTAACCACTGTGCCACCAGGGAACTCCCCTCTTTTGACTCCTTAAGTTTGAAATTCCATCAATCCTCAGGTGGAAAAAAATATGACCAACGTCAAGCCTAAAATAAAGATTTTTAATGCTAAGCCAATTATCCCATAAAAATATGTTCACTTTTATGAAAAGAAAGTAACTTATAGATGGAATGTAATTTATCTTGTAATAAATTTTGTGAGGCTTCTGTACCATTTAAATGAAAGAACAGCTTTATAATTCCTTGAGGACTTTTTATGGAATTTATAATAACTGTGGACAGGATTTGCAACCCTACTTGCACATTCCCCTCCTACTCACCAAACACCCTCAAATCCACCATGTGCTTTTTCCTGCTTCTCTTCATCATTTGTTCTTACCTACTACTGTTTATTTTTGGGTCTTTATGTCCTTATTTCTGTTCACACTGTATTCCCCTGAGCACAAGCCACCCTGTCTTTTTCAGGAACCATATGAAAAATAAAAAACAAAACAAACAAAACAACATATTACTACTATTTAAAAGAAGAATAGTAATCACAGTCTTTAAAAAGAACCCAAGTTCTATACCTATTACAGAATTATTGTACTTGTGTCAGAGAAAGCAAAGCTAGACTACATAGAAACTGTACTTTTTTTTTTTTTAAAGACATAATAAACCCACCTAAAAAAACCCACTGACCATTACAAGATCTAGCCCCAAGAGTTCTGGGGTACTCAGTCTTAGACTCCTTGAATCTTTTTACTAACCACTTGTATGATGTTCGGAAGAAGAGTTTTTTAATAGATATTCACTTGTGAATTAATTTTTTCAAGGAGATAACTAATGATCTCAAGATTAAAACGAAGTGCAAATTGACCAAGACCAATTGGAGAGAAGAGTCAGTCATACAAAATAGGGTCATATAGAGTCAAAACCATAATTGCATTAAAGTGCAAGGTATGGAAAGAAGACAAACTAATAAATATATGAAAAAAATCAGGAATCAAGTGGTCCAGGAATCACTGTGGTGAAAAGATTAACAAAATATTAAGGTATATGAAGGGAATGACGAGCTTGTTAGTTTTGCAGATGCAATTTTGGTTTTTATTGCATCTGCACTGGATCACATTCATATGAGGAAACTAGATAGCATCCAATTTTGAGTATCCATATAAATGGAGAATAGAAAAGATGAGTATAAAAATAATGTATGTGATATATTAGAAGATAACTGGGCATCATTACCTTTCATTAGGTGAAAGTTAAGGGTTGCATAGCTGACATCCTAGGAAAGGAAGACGATGACTATATGCCATGAATAAAAATATGAAGATATAAAATTATACTTCTATGAGAAAAATTTATCCTTACCTCTTAATTTCAAAATATGGATCTAACAATAATTGATTTTATGTTTACTTTATGTAAATAAGGTTTGACTGAGTGTCTACATATATATATACACACACATATGTATACATGTAACTGTGATGGCTTCTGGATAATAAGTGTGCAAATTCTTGAATAATGTATCAAAAAGTTTAAATCTTTCCCTAATAAGATGGAAATCTAGGCCAGTCAACCATTAGTATTAGATTTGTAGGAAGGGGTGAGATTTCCAAATCCTTTAAACCCAACACTGAATTACAGGGTCCAATGTATCAACCATTAGTCTCAACTCCTTAATCCAGGCATTTTTATTAAAATTTTAAACTGGATGTTGTATTAACTTAACATGACCATGCTATTCATTAGTTCCTATATTTTAGGTTAAAAAAAAAGACAACTAAAATAAATTGAAAATTCAAATAAAACATCAACATGGGGATGAAAAGAGGAAAAGAGAAAGAACATTCATCTTAAAAGAGCTTTCTATAGTTGTATTCATAATAACTATAAATTTTAAAGAATAACTTCCAATTATATTCTTAAATTTTTATGTAATCTGCTTTCTTTTTTTCTAAGTAGAAAAAGGACTGATCGCTCCAGGCATTAAGTTGGAAAATCTATAATTAAATATTGAAATAAATTTCAGTATTTGCAAGCTTGGAAGACAGGAATAGAGTTGAAATAAAATTTGCTTTCATATAAGTTAACAACAATTAAAAATTAGAGAAGTTATAAGAGAAAAACTTCCATCAAGACACAGAATTCAAAAAAAAAAAAGAAAATGCACAGAAAACTTCACAGTAGCAAGGATTAGAAAGCCATACGCATGTTCTTACTTTTCTATTCTTTACAAGAATAGAAGTGCTTTAAATCATCAAATATAATTCTTATATTAATACTGATAAATAAGCTTTTATTCAGCAAATAAGAAAACAGCAATAGAAAAATATAAATGAAATTAAATTAGGTAATAGGAAGAACTCATATAGACTCTAATTACTATTATTAAATATTATGGTTTTGCTGCCTTAAAATTCTATGTATTTCTCTGTATTAAAGATACATAAATTTTACATTTAAAATGTCAAACATGGGTTAAGAGAAGAAACTGAATATGTGTAATAATATTTAGTAAGGATGTATAAGACCAATATCAAAATACTACTGCTTTAAGATCTTGGTATAGCTTCTCTTTAAAAATATAGTTGGCTGTTTTGGGTCACTTCATCTCAGTCCCTAAAAGAAAATGAGAGTCACTTATTAAAGGCAAATCTTCCCTCTAATTTTGCTGAATGTTATTAGTTTCCTAATAAAACATGGCTCCTTTTAAATGAAGTCTAAGGACATGACAAGAGCTATGAGAATTCATTTTAATCACCATGGCTACAGGACAAATCAACTTCAAGCAAACTCCAGTAACTGGTTGGATGAAGAGCTGCCACTGATCAACCCTCTCCCCTCACAAAAAAAGCAGGACAGAATTGCACCATAATTTTGTTTAAATATAAATTGACTCCACATGCCAATTATTTTTACTTTTAGCACTGACATCTTCCCAACAAATCAAAAGTAAATAATTTTATAAGAACATTATACATATTGTTTTAATTAGATGTTTTTATCACCTTGTGTTAATATAGCACCTTGCTCCAAGTTTGCCAACAATGGAAATCTTTTTTTTGTTTGATCAGGACACTCCTTGTGGTATATGTGGTACTTGCATAAAAATCACTATCAGTGTCCTGAACCAGTGTAGACACTGGGTGCTTCAGATTCACTACAACTTTGTAAAAAAACAAAAACAAAAAACAAAACCTACTATGTAGATTAATTCTAATTATTTCTGACTATTAAAATAAAATCTGATAGTCTAAAAACATCTAAATATGTTTCCTCAAAAAGATATTTGTTTTAATAAATGTATTTATATGTTTGAAAAACTAGAGAACAGCAATAACTGACCTTTAAAGTCTAATTTTAAGTTTCCAATACACCAATCAAGATGATAAACTACTCCTCAGTAAAAATCTCAAAGTGACACATGAACATGGATTCCACGCCAGAGACTTTTGCACTACATTTACAAAGTGTTGCTGGTAGGCCTAACCTAAAAAGAGAGGTTATATATCTTGTTCTATTCATAGAAATAGGCACATACAACAAACACCCCTGCAACAAACATGTCTACAACATGTTTAGCCTGATCCAAACAACTCAGTTCAAATGTGGTCCATAGCATGATATACTAAGTTAAATTAAAACAAAAAAAAAATTACATGCAGCCCATTGGAGTTAATTATAAAGAATATGATCTACTCAAATTATTTATTCACAATTATCTTAATTAACATATACAGCAGAA
This sequence comes from Balaenoptera ricei, assembly GCF_028023285.1. Taxonomy (NCBI): domain Eukaryota; kingdom Metazoa; phylum Chordata; class Mammalia; order Artiodactyla; family Balaenopteridae; genus Balaenoptera; species Balaenoptera ricei. The sequence continues at coordinate 44,954,907 of NC_082645.1, read as the reverse complement.
CCAGGTTGAAAATTTTCCAGTAAGCTATACACAATTAGTTTGTTTACTGTCTGTAGCATAGTAAATATGTATATGATGTGGAGTGACAGCACAACTGAGCTGCTTTAAGTCCAACACTATACTGAGCAAGATGGTCAAGAATAATTAGGGTAAGACCTTGTAAATGAGTAATGAAAATGACACAAGAGCCAAATTTTTTTTAAAGCACATTGGACCACTTTTAACTACCATATAAACTGAGGCTGTGTAAAACGATAAAGACCTGTAGAGTAAAATTGAAATCTCAAAGGCAAAATCTCAACTTAAATATTTCAGATTTTCATTTTATTAATGCTGAGTTCTGAATGGGGCTATGGTTTTTCCATGCAATCTCAGATAAATTTTTAAGACTGTATTGAGGTCATCTTTTCAATTTATGAACATTTGAAAACTATCTAAGGCAAATCCCTCAAAAAGATGGATTGTAAATAACACATAGAGAACTGGGCTTGTATCCCTCATTCCCAGACTCTAATTGGGTGAGTGATTAGAGTGGGCTTCTCTTCTTGTTTGTAGTGGTGCCCTCTAACGACTAGATGGGCCTTGCTTTAATAATCACTCCATGAGCAATTTCTTTTAGCATTTACACTGCTGATGGTAGGAAGCAATCTTCTTTAATGGATGCTGAAAAGCTTCAAGTGAAATCTGTAATTGACAAAGGCTTCATAGAAACAGGCAATTAAGAATAAAATTAATAAGAGACTCTACAGGAAAAGCACTCACGCTTTCACAGAATATTTCTCTAGGAAAATATTTGGTAAAAATAAAACTTGAAAACAACCAGGTGTTGTTTTTCCACTTTATAAACTGCTTCTCTGGTTTGGGTACTTGTTAAAAAATGATGACCACAGATAGAGTTAGAATCAATGTTCTTGGGTCTGAAGGAATAATCCACCTGCTAAATACTACTAGGGGGAAAAAAAAGAAATTATGAAAAAGAAAGAAAGAAAAGCCCTAAGTGAAAATTAAAGCAATCTCAGCACCTTTTTCTTCAAACTCAAAGCTGTTCAGTTTTAATACTTCAAGTTTACTGGAGTAGCCTATTGACAACAACTCAAAAGCTCTCTAAAGAGCAAAGCAGCAAGGGTAGGAAGGAGAACAGGGCACTCGTGTAGCTCAGAGGTCCAGGAGCCTCCAGAAAGTGACACAAATACATCCGATGAATATAAATAAGAATAAAATAAAATAAATAAGAGCACGAGAGTGGGTGGGAAAAGAACAGAACCGTCGGTTGTACTCTCTTTGCCCAGTCCCCCACCCCCTCCCCAGCTCCCAAACAAGGAAGTTTACCTGGGGCGTTAGGCAAGACTTGGAGCCTGAGGGTGGCTCTCAGGTGAGTTAATTCCCGGGTTTGCGGGCTGGCAGTCGCCAGGTGGGGAGGGGGCGGGTAGCACTTACTTTGAGCAGCTTACAGCGGATCTGCGCGGAGACCATATGGCTGTTGCGCAGGTTGCCCACTCGGAACATGAGCGTGAGTTTTCCGTCCCTCATAGAGATCACCGCGTGCTCACTAAACATCAGGGTCTCCGCGCGCTTCTTGGGCTGGGACATCTTGATGAACATGCAGCCTATGAGGAAGGCGTCCACGATGGAGCCGAGAATAGACTGAAAGAGGAAGAGGATGATGCCCTCGGGGCACTTGTCGGTGATGTAGCGGTAGCCATAGCCGATGGTGGCCTCGGTCTCGATGAAGAAGAGGAAGGCCGAAGGGAAGTTATAGACATTGGCCACGCAGGGCGTGTAGTTGCCGACGTGGGCTTTGTTCAGGTCGCCCCGAGTGTAGGCAATCACCCACCACATGGACGCCATGAAGAGCCAGGCCACGGTGTAGGTGAGAATGAAGATGAAGAGGTTCCAGCGCCACTTGAGGTCCACCAGGGTGGTGAAGAGGTCCGAGAGGTAGCGGCTCGTCTCACTGCCCAGGTTGCCGTGCTGGACATTGCACCGGCCGTTCTTGTCCACGAACCGCTGTCGCTTCTTCTTGGGCACAAGCTGCTGCTGCGGGCCCTGGCCCGGCCCCTGGGGCTGCAAGCCCGAGCCGCTGGACGAGGTCGTCACTACCTGGTAATCGTCCCCAAATTTCCTTCGGAGTGCAGACATAATACGGAGGGGCGAGCCAGATTCAAACGCGAAGCGAAGGCGCAGGAGCCGAGCGCTGCAAACCAGCACCAATGAGGAGGTGGGAGCGGGAGAGAAAGGGGGGACGAACGCCGGCGTGCCTGGGGCGGGGGGCGCACCCGGCAGGTAGCTGCGGTCTCTGCCCCCCCGCAGACGCCTCTCCTCCCCTGGGACGGAGGCTTTCTCTCCACGCTGAGTCTTAAAACAAAAAAAGTGTGCTCCCACACTCAAGGCAGGAGGGCTGCAAGGACCAGGAACCCGAGCGCAAATGTGCCCCCAAGCTTTTCGAGGCCTCTCTTTTCTTCCCTCACCACCGGCATCCCGGGGGCCCCCTCTTGCTTTCCCGCAGCCCTCCTGACTATCCTGCAGCGCTCCCAAACTGACTGTTTTAAGATTGATGAGTTGACAAGCGAGTTCCACCCCACCTGCCAACTCGCCGGGCTGCCGAAGCGGCGCTACCTGCTCGGACCAGACCCTCCCCCCCTCCCCGCCGCTCCCCGGTCTCCCGCCCCGCGGGACGGCTCCCGGCTCCCTCCGGCGCTCCCGCCTCCTATCTCTTGGCCCAAATCCCGCCCAAAGGCATGTCTGCCGGGCACGGGTACAGCAGCCCCTACCCGCGCCCTCCGGGCTCAGAGTCCCCGCTCCGGAGTCCGGAGACGCGTCCGCCTGCCGTCCGCGGGCCGCTGAGTTTCCGCGGGCGCCACCGGGGCCCTCAGGCCGCCCCCGAGCGCTGCAGAGACGCGGCGGTGCGCTAAAGCCGAGCACTCACCCAAGGCGAGAGCGCAGGAGGCGGCGCGGCCGGCGGCAGCGGCAGCCTGGCCTCGCACTCTGCCCTGAAGGCGGTTTTCCTCGCCCCTACTTTTCCTGGGGCACCACGACGGGCGCCAACGCCGGTCCCCCAAGCTCCGCACCTTCCTGAGGGCACCGCGCTGCCCCCCACCGGAAGGATCCTGGCGCGCCGGGCACAGAACGACTTGGGAGCGGGACTCGAGGGTTCCTTGGCGCCGTGCTCTCCCAGCAGGCGACAGCGGTGCAGCTGTAGGGGGTTTGAGCCTCGGGATGCGGGGCAGACTTCTCAGGTGAAATACCAGCTCCGCTCCAGCTTTTCCTCTGCTTCACGGTTCCTGCCTTGTCCTCGCCCCCTCCTCGGTGCCCCCACTCCCTGTCCGCGTCTCTGTGGCCCCGGTTAGCTGAAGCGAGGCTCGAGCAGGGGGCGGCGGGAGAGCGCTGTGTGTGTTGGTGCCTGTGAGCCGCTGCAGAGCCGCGCTAGCCCCGCCTGTCCCTGCCTTCCTCCACTGTTTCACCAGCCTGAATTGCACCTCCGCGCCTCAGTTGAGCCTGCAGCGTCTGGCAGCTCAGGAAAAAGCGAGCCCCTCCAATGAGAAGCGACTCTAAATCTGCTCCCAAAGGAACTCTCCTTCCTCGCCCCCCTGCATCAGGCAGAAAGCCCCCAGGAAGCAGCAAATGTGCTCTTTGAAAGGAGAGAAGTACAATATGCCTCTCTAACTAGGGCTCTCGTGTAAACGGATGCCTGGGTTTGAGGATGCATCATAAATAGGCATCCCGACTGGCTTCGAGATAAGCCTGTTCAGAACTCAGAGTTGCAAGTAGCGGAGGGGGCTCAAGATGGGAACAGAAAGGAGGGGAGGCACTCCTAGGAAAGCTCACGGTCCTCCCTGAAAATGGCTATTAGAAAGACTTGCAATGTCCGGAGTTAATATGTGGCTGTAATTGAGGGAACAAGGCTGGATTGTAATGGCCCAGGCCTGGCAGTTAACTTAATGGAGGGGCAAAGTGCAGAAACAGCTAATATAGTGCCCATGCGTAAACATCAGCTTATTTACCACATTTCATGTTTGTTCTAAGATGCTATGGTCTCCTATGGCATATTCCATTCAGTCCAAACACATAAAATTGAATTTGTTGGAAAATTATCAAATCACGGGGTTATGAAAGCAAGGGGCTGCTGTAAGACTCCCAGGCAAAGGAAAATAAGTACATAATCATTCTGCCAATTCTCTGCCAACAGGTGCTCCCTTCTAATTCTCTATCTCTAAACCTTAGTGCAGGTAAGCCCTGCACCTTGTCAGCCATAAATAGAGGACTCTTTCACTGTCCTTTGGTTAAAACGCCTATCCCAGGTTACAGACATCTCCTGCGGGCTCCCTGATAAGAGGTCAGTGACTGTGATTCTTTAGGATTACATAAGAAGGGAAAGTGACACTGTGGGAAGCAGAAACTGCTCTGGGCCTGGATCATAAGACCTGGTTGAGTTCTGGCCCTGCCATTTACAAACTGTGTGACCCTGAGCAAGTTGCTAAACATCTTTGACCCCCAGCTTTCTACTCTGAAAAATTGGGAGTTTGAATATTTTCCCAAAGTTGGTACCTGAAAAAAAGAGAATGAATGTGGTTTTATTAACTCCTTTTGCTGCGAAGGATGTCATAGACTGGGCTGTAAAATTGCAACAAGGCCAAGAGATGAGGAATGAGTGTTTGGAGTTGGCCCCAAGTTGGGAACTAACACATATTCTCCTCTTATCTCTGACTACTCTCCCCCTAATCATGATGCCTTTGTCAGGCTGGCTTCTTTTAATTCCTGAAACCCACTGAGGCATAATCGCCATCCTTGGACCTTTGCCTATCTGTGTTCTCTTTCTGGAACGTTCTTGCCCTGGCACTCCACGTTGCTGGCTTCTTCAGTCATTCAGCTCAGCCTGAATGCGTCCTCCTAAAGGAGCCCCTTCACTAGCTTTCCAGGTACCCCCTACCATATCATCTTAGTTCATCTTCATGACACTTCTTTTTCTAGCCACTATTTTCTTCATTTGTTTGTTGTTTCTCTCCCCCTCCAACAGAGTCTTAGAATAGAAGAGCAAGGACCTTGTCTCCAACACCTAGAACACTGTCACATACCAGGTCCACAATAAGTATTTGCTGGATCAATAACATATACCCATATAGATATGTCACTAGAAACCCCACATGCATTGAGTAATGCAGAATTAAAAGTCATCACTAGGGCTTCCCTGGTGGCGCAGTGGTTGAGAATCTGCCTGCCAATGCAGGGGACACGGGTTCGAGCCCTGGTCTGGGAAGATCCCACATGCCGCGGAGCGACTAGGCCCGTGAGCCACAATTGCTGAACCTGCGCGTCTGGAGCCTGTGCTCCGCAACAAGAGAGGCCACGATAGTGAGAGGCCCACGCACTGCGATGAAGAGTGGCCCCAATTGCCGCAACTAGAGAAAGCCCTCGCACAGAAACGAAGACCCAATACAGCCATAAATAAATAAATAAAATTTTTTTTAAAAAAGTCATCACTAAATCAGGTCACTTAAATAAGTTAATATAAAAGAGCATGTAAATTAAAACAAAGTAATCCTCCCTGTGCTTGTTAGCTTTAGAACTGATATTCTATCAGTTGCCAAATCCTTTTGATTGCCCCACTGCAATATCTCTCTTTTAAAAATGGTACTAACTTTCTTCAAATCCCCATTTCATTTTAGACCCAAAGTCAGATGATGTTGTTGCCTTTAGTCTTTTACTCCTTCAAACTGTCCTAGGTAGTATTACTAGATCTGTCTCCTTAAAATCGTATATGTTAAGCAGTGGCATGGAAACTAAAGAGCTCTCTGATAGTTTCATTTAATTATTTCATTTCCAAGCTTTTAAACATTCCCACTTTTTAAAAAACACTTTTCTATGAAAAACCTTTGCCATTTCCCAACAACTAAATTTATAAACAAATAATTTTATACTTCAAGAGACATGGTCTCGTCTAGAGGCTAGAAGGGGGAAATAACTTGCTGACTGTCACAGACTTAATAAGTGGAAACTTTGAGATTTGAACCCAAAACAATGAATCTCCAGAACCTAGTTGTTCTGCTATCTCTTCCCAGGTGCCTAGAAAGGAGTCTAGGATTCTTGCTCCATAGCCAGGGTCTCCCTCCACTCCACCACGTTTCTCATACAGGTTGAGATCTAAGGTCCACCAGAATATAGCCTAACCTATCTTTCCAAAATTATCTCCTACCTTCCCTTTAATGTGGGCTCTGATCCAGCCAACTTTGATTGTTAGCAATTCCCCAAACATTAACTGCATTTGCTCAACTGCAGTCCTGTCACTTAAGTATTCTTTCTCTATCCCTGCAAAGTCCAAATTACTATCTCTAATGTACACACAAGAGAAGGGAAAAATTCCTTCAGCTTTTACTCCAAGTGCTATCTCCCCCACATTTACCTTATCCTCCCACTAGCCGTAATCCATCCCTTCTCTGAATCCTCATTCCCCTAGATTTGCAATGTGGTTTTTACTTTCTAGCCTGTATTTGAGCTCAGAATTTACCAAGATTTCCCCTATAAAATAGTAAGCACCCTGAGCATCCACCTATTACTATTTTGATACCATCTAGCACTCCAGCTACCCAACCTGGCCTTGCATATGATAAATATTTAATACGTTTTTAGAGAGAACTAAAATTTACTGAGCCTACTTTAATGTACCAGGCAACTTACTTGGAGCTTTACAGTTAGTATTCCCATGACATAGCTAGCAAGATGGTAGAGCAGGGATTCCAAAACATGTCTGCCCATTTTCAAGGTCTCTCTTCTTTGAGAGAAAGAGTATTGCCTGATAAGTTAAAGATTTTTCAGGATGCCATCATGTCACACTTGAAACGTGACTGAGCCTTTGGCCTATTTGTGACCTTGAGTCCAACTCCTTGAAAATGTTTAAAGATGAACCAAACGCATCTTCCTCTGTCAGGACAGCTGCTTCCATAATGAGGTTCTGGGTGGCAGCCAGCCCCACGGTGCTGAGGCCAGGCGGGATGTGTAAGGAACGGATGACAGAAGGCCACCTAATCAGGTGCTGTCTGATGAACTGAAGTGAAACATTGTGAAGAGAATGGGTCAAAGGAAGGAGAGGCACACAATTTCAGCCAAGACCACAAAGCCAGAACAACCTGGAAAATAGAACTACAGAATACACAATACACATTTGGAGTCTAACATTTATAGATAGGGTGGTAGATTGTAAACAAACTACCGTGCAGTTCTTGGCCGGGGCGGTGGTGGGGTGGAGGGGAGATCAAAGCTATATTTAACAACAAACTCAGTTCTAAACAAGCTGCATATTTATTCTTCCCAGAAATGTTTCTGGCAATGTCTTATTTGCTGTGTCCAAAATTAGTAATAACACAAATAACTGTAACTTTAAAAATGAAGGATATGATTCTGTGTTTTAATACTGAAAAAGCATGACTTTGCACATACACTCACCCTATTATATAACAGAACAGTGTGGAGAAAAGAGTAGATTTAATGTAAAAGAAAAAAAACCTCTGCCCCTGAGAAGTCCAAATTCTAAAAATGACTTAATCTGCCAACAGTGAAAAAAGCAAAGCTTTGAACATCTCAGGATACCTGGAGTCCATCTCCTCGTCATTCACTTATTGCCACTGTGACTCCCACCACGAAATAGTCCACGTGGCCAGAAATATTAATTACTCCCGGGTGAAAAGGGTATTATATTTAATACTCCTTTACTCCTAATCCTACCATTCTCCAAAGTCCGGTGAAGAGATGGGCAGACTTGGGATCTGAAGGTCTTACGCTCCAAAAGGTGACACATTCCCATTACCACCATAAGCTCTGCTATATCTGGGAAGAGGTCACTCTTTGAAATTCTGCATGCAATTTTGGGCAATAGAATGGTGTTCCTTTTTTTTTTTCAACCCTCCTAAAAAAAGATACCGAAGTTATTTTCTCTCTTGCCAAAAAAAGAAGGAAAAGAAATGAAAGGGAGAAATCAGTTTGAGATTTGATTGCGCAGATTTGAGAACAGAGGCATTGCCATACCATAGCAGATGACTCATCCAGCCCTTCATCTTGGCTCCAAACTCTGGCCTCCGCCCGAGGATTCAGAGAAAGGCAAAATGCCATTGTCACTTGGAGACCATTTATTTAGCAAGGTTTTCCTGACATAAACCCTCTCTTTACTCCAAAGCTATACATGGGAATACTCTGGTTTATGAAAGAATAAGGACTTTAAAAAAGTCTTCCAGAACTCGAGGTCTGTTAGAAAAGAAATAATTGTTTTATCAGGCTCAAAGGTTTGTTGGAAGGGTGTGAAGGAAAAAATAATTTCCTTTCTTTATTGTGTCAGTTGAAGTTATATCAATACTTCTGAGGATTTCTCCCCTGAGAATAAGGATGAAGTCCCAGATGTCAAAATATGTACAAGAATGCTACTTAGTTCAATACAATACACACTTAATGTGCATAAACCATGTGCCTAGTGCCATGCCAAGGGTTGTGCAGGTCAGAAATGATGACAATGTAATGCCAACAAAATGTTAACAGCAACAGCAATAATAATAAGTAATACAATGTGGTAAGCATCTAAAGGAAGAAGATTGTTTTATTAACGTTCAGAAGAACGTCTCTTTAAGAAATACTGTTCCAGCAAAGGTGAATTTTCCAAACCTATCAAACTGGAATCACTTACATTTTTTAAGCATTAAATTACCTCTGTCCAAATGACTCTATTTTAGAAATCTGAAGATAGAATTTTAATAACAAGATTTCTAGGAGGTAACATTTCTACATAATTGGAATAAGATAAGAAATAAATTATATTCATAGAAAGTTACAAACATTAAAATATTGGAAGAAAAAATACAAACAGTAGCATTTTGATGGTGATAGAGTAAATTTTTCACGCGAATCTTCTGTGCTAGTGTATACAAAAAAGATTGTAATTATTTTTCACTAGTGGAAAATAAAAATGCAACTTTTGTAATTTTCATTACAATGTTAGAATGACAGATTGTGCCAGTACAGTTTATCTGGGACGCAGATACCGAGACAAAGCTAGGAAGGCAGAAGGTTTCTTAGGGGTAACACCTAAGATAAAAGGGGAAGGGGCAGGATGAAGCAGAAAGAGCCTTTAGGCTTGTGATGCTGATCTGACATTAATGAAAAGAAAGGAGAGAAAACAGAATTGAATAGAGAGACACTCAGACTATTATGCAATTTTGCCAATGGGGAGCAAAAGTTGGCCATGGGAACAGTACAACGTTGAGCATAGATGGCTGGGTCCTCCTGGGCTTGCTGAGCTGTCATTGGCTGGGGGCTGCCCTCAGGAGAACACGACTTTGGCTGAAATCTGCTTCACACTGGGAAAGGCGCTGTAGCTGGAGACCAACCCATCCCATGCACTCCTTCCAGCTGACGGCAGGCTTTTCTTGAAGGGAGATCAAGTGGCAAACATCCAAGGCTGCCAGTCAGAGAAGTGGAATTTATCAGGGTCTTTTCAGAAGTTTTGTTACAAATATCCAGAAATACTAGTATAATTTAACCAACTGTTTATGACTGTGTGCGTAAATCTTCAGTTTTGTCCTGGTACAATGACACGAATCTCTTTTTTTGGGGGGGGCGGGGTGTGGGTAGTAATAGCCCATGGCCATGTTGATCTTGGCTTCATTTATAGTCTTCTAGAGGGTAGAAATATATATATGTGTATATATATTTATATATATATATATATGTGTGTGTGTGTGTGTGTGTGTATATATATATATATATATATAACTTCTTTTAGCATCTTCCAAGACTGAGGCAGCTTGACAGAGAGAGAGAGAGAGAGAGAGAGAGACAGGAGTCATGGAACAGTTGGGCATAGGACAGGAGAAGAGAGTAAAAGAGAAGTTATGAAAGATCCTAGATGATAAAGAGATTGAGAACAGAAATCAAGCAACTTTTCACAGCAGGAATCCCAGGTTAGAAAGAAGAGTAGAACAACATACAGAATTTTCTGAACTCTGATTGTCCTGTTTATAGTTTTTAGTTGTACATTAGAATCACCTTGGGACTCCACCCCAGTAATTGTATCAGATTCTCTGGGCATAGGGCCCAGCATCAGTATTTTTCAGAAACTCCCTTGGTGGTTCTGACAACACAGCTAGGATTGGGAAACACTAATTTGGGGAACTGCATACCTATTAGTGCAGGAGCGTCCCTGGGAAATGTCACGCATGTAAGTATCATCAATCTTTCTCCCCCCACTCAGAGGCCCCATTCTTTGGCACCAAAGAGAGACAGTTGGGATTAGGACCCCCTTGTCCCCTGTACTCTCACAAATCGCCAGAGCCCAACACGTGTGGATCTGAACGCAAGCAGACAGGAGGATCTTCCCCTCCTTGGAAAAGCACCTGGGCAAAGCAGGACGCAGTGTGGGTTGACTGTGGTTTCATCCAACCCTACAACCCACAGTCATAAATAATGAACATGGATGGAAGGATCTGGGGCCACTGAATTCTTAAGCCCATTAATGTTTTAAGTTTTTTCATTAATAATGTTTCTACAGCTTTCTGCGAATGTGGATGTGAATGTAAAAATTCTGTCTTTAAAATCTTTCTTCGCCTCTATTTATCATACTTTCATGAATTAAAAACGAAACTAGGAAAGGGAGGGAGGGAGGAAGAAAGAAAAGGATGGAAGAAGAAAGGAAAGAAGAAAGAGCACAAAAATTAAAACTCTCACAAAGATTACTGATTAACCAGTGGCAGAGCACATCACCCATGAACCTGTGTGGCCACATCGGCTGACAGCCAAGCTGAGCTCGGCAGAGCTGGACATCTGCTTTATGTTATGTGATTATTTGGAGAGGAGCGAGTGAAGAAGAATTACAGAAATAAAGACAATAACCACTAGAAACTAGGATGTCCTTTTTATACACACTTATTTCTAGAATCCCTTCCAGTTTTTACTCAGGGAAAACTCTCAATACTTTTCATTTAGCTTTGCGTTCACTCAGTAAAATGACAGCGTAAACTCACCCATGTTAGTGATGACCCAGTCTTGAAGAGATCATCTTCATATTCCCCATGAGATAACAGAAGAGGCCCTGGGGATTAGTAAAGTCCAGGGGTAGATTGGGGTTGCATTAAAACTCTCCATTTCCCTGTTATGTTGTTCCTACTTCAACTTACAAAGTGGGTGCTTCAGCAATTCAAATTTCCGGTTAAGTCAGCAATTATTGTTCAAAACTGATCTGAAAGTAAAAATTGTATCTAATTTGCTCATAGAGAGCTACTACCTATTTATTGTGAACCCACAGACTATACTGTGGCTCTAGAAACATCTTGGCATTGAAGTAATAATTAAATGTAATGATTCACCAGAGCTACTCTTTTTCCCCTCTCTCATCTCTAGCCGCTAATTGGAAAGTCTCTTCTCCAAAAAAGAGCTTAGGTGATTGACAAATTTTTTTAATTAGTGGATTTCTCTATAGGGAGAGTGGATGGGTATTAGCAATCTATTGTGTATATAATATAAAGAAGATGCCTGCTGTTCAACAGTTACATCTCTGTATTGTTTTTGGTTTGCATCAAGGTGAAAAGTCAAAGAAAGAAATTAAACATGCTGTGAAATGACCAAATAATGAATTAACTTTCCATGTACATAGAAATAAAGTTCTTTCCGCAGTAGTTTTTAGCAAAATCAAATAATAAGGATTAACAATTAGAGAAGGGGAGAAAGAGAAGATGGAAGAGGGAGGTCACAGTCCAGTTCTAGCCATCAGTAAAGTACATATTATTTTTTGCATTCTGTGAGGCTAAAGTTGCCGCTGATGAAATGTCCTCACATATTCTGTCAATGTCAGTATGCAAACATCACTAAATAAACCCTTGTGTCAAAATGTCACATAGTGATTATTTATGCTTCTTGACAATACCAATGAATGACAAGGCGACCTCTATAGCTGTGAAAGTTTGCATACCAAATGTTAGAGGTAACATAGATGAAGGACAATGTAGTCAGCAGAATTCATTTAAACTGTGCCATTAAATTAGCTATGTTACCAGTGGCCAGCACAGCACGCACTACTGTGATTCTCCTGAAAGAAAAATATCGACTAAACATCTTAATGCAAAGCATTTAATAATTAAAATGCCTTTCTGAATCCCTACTATCAAGTAGTCATACCGAAAGAGAAGTGTCATTTATTTTTCTCCTTTATTTGCACATTGTTTCAAAATGTTTCTTCTTCTGAAATTGAATATGAAGTCCACATATTTAGAGGAGACTGCAATCACTAATGAAGTTTGGATAACACAAAACAAACCCAAATGACACAGTGATAAAAATCTTTGCAATATATACGCAAAGTGACTAAGATATCCAGCCCCTTTGTTCCTGAATCCCCATATTGTCTCCTGTTCCGACTCTATTCAGCGAGATAAAAGGTAGATCAGTGGGACAAAAACATATACTGTGAAAATATTTTATTAAATCAATCAGTAAAATCTGTAAGGTGATTTATAAATCTGTCATCATACATTTTAAATATTAAAAAATAATTAAAAGGCATTGTTTTATTAGGGATAACAAACTACTAACATTTCCCTCTATTAATCATCCTGATACTTACTGATACATTGGATGCTCAAAAGACAATTCAAAGTTACCTAAATCGTTAGGCTTTTTAGGGTCTTGACGAAGACCTCTGCCTTGCCCCTAATTGTTGGAATATGAATCCTCACTTTGAAATTTCTGGCTTTGTGACCTTGGCAAGTTACTAACCTCCCTGTTCTTGGCTTTTCTCATTGTTAAAATGAAATAGATATAGCTTCTACCTCACTGAGGTACAGTGATGTGATAATTAAATGACAATCTTCATAAAGCAAAGAGTCTAATAATATCTGGCACAAAATATTTTCAAATTCAGTGAAAAACAAATTCAAAGATTGTCTTTAAATGAAAAAAAAAATCGACATGGAGAACTTCTATTTTGCTATTAGCTTACAGATGATTTTACAGCCCTTCCCTGGTGGCACAGTGGTTAAGAATCCACCTGCCAATGCAGGGGACAAGGGTTAGAGCCCTGGTCCAGGAAGATCCCACATGCTGCGGAGCAACTAAGCCTGTGCGCCACAACTACTGAACCTGTGCTCTAGAGCCCATGAGCCACCACTGAAGCCGCATGCCACAACAGAAATATTATGAAATTAAACCAATAACTAAACTCCAAAGATTTCTAACATATTGACCCTCCTTTATAATAACATTGTGGGGCACAAGTTACAGACTCTGTTTTCTCAACTCAACAGAAATGAGCGTGCCTACTTTCGCTCCCTACTCGCTCCCATTTTCTTGCTTCTCTGTCAATGTTGGCTGTATCTGAAGTTACCCTACACAGGCTCTGCTATTTGTGTTCTAATAGGCCCTTTCATTCACTCTTATCCTTATTCAGGATACCTTTGCCTATTGATGGGAGGAGAAATCCACCGACCATCTCATTCCACCACCACCACCACCCAAGTCCTTGCCTCTACATAAGAAAAGAATTGTCTCCTTAACAATCCAACAAAAATATAGCCCCCACTCACTCTTCACAACAATAAAACTCCTGCTGGAAGCAAAGCAAATGAAAACCTTCCTTAAATTTTTCCTTTATCGAAATGGTGAAAGAATTATTCACCAGAACACTTTTTGTGAAGTGCAAGTGTTTGAGCGGTCTCTGAGACATGTGAAAGTAGATGGAACTGTTTCAAGGTCAGGCCTCAAGAGGTGGTTGTTAGTCCTGGGAGGGAGGAAGGAGGACAAGAGGAAGAAAGAAAGAGTTGAGAGAGGCCTCAGCACTGGGCTGGGGGACCTGTCACTCTGGGAGGTATCATTCCTCCCCATGACAGTCTTCAAAATTCACCAAGTTCGCCGGTACGATGATAGTTTTTGAAGCCAATGAAGTGCCTGGAATTCATACTTCCCTTGACATAAGACAAAACCAAGGTGGTCCTTGCAGCTGCAAGAGCTGAAAGGTAAAAAGATGCAGGAAGAAACAACCCCTAAAATCAGAGAAATCTCTTTGAGGGCTTTGGATTGGGCAAAACCATAAGGTTCAGATCAAGTTGGAATAGTTCTGTGAAGGGTAATGAGACTCCAAAATGACCCTCGGTTTATAATCCTGATTTTGTTTTGCAGGTTTATTGAAAACATTTTCCTCACTAAGTCAAAGAGATCGGTGGCTACACCAAATCAGCTTTATCACCATTAACCTTTCATTGTGTTCTGTGTGGGTCACAAAATGACACAAGTGAGAAGAGAGCATTTTGAAATTCAGAGATTGGGGGAGGGGCTAGGCTATTAAAATAACTGTGCAGGGGCTTCCCTGGTGGTGCAGTGGTTAAGAATCCGCCTGCCAATGCAGGGGACACAGGTTCGAGCACTGGTCCGGGAAGATCCCACATGCTGCGGAGCAGCTAAGCCCGTGCACCACATCTACTGAGCCTGAGCTCTAGAGCCTGGGAGCCACAACTACTGAAGCCCGCGCACCTAGAGCCCGTGCTCTGCAACAAGAGAAGCCACCGCAATGAGAAGCCCACGCACCGCAAGAAAGAGTAGCCTCCCCTTGCCGCAACTAGAGAAAACCCACGTGCAGCAACGAAGACCCAACACAGCCAAAAATAAATAAATAAATAAATCCTTAAAAAATAAATAAGTAAATAAAATAACTGCAAATATCTAGAAACGCTAGCAGAGTATTTCAAATAGTGACTTTAGAAAGTAAACCCACCTAACATAAGAATGAACAAATTGGTGCTATTTAATGGCAAAATAGCTGTACTATAAAAAGTGACACTGATACTTCAATTCTACATGTCTTTCAAACAGTATGAAAAGCTGTAACTTCAGAGTCAACCCCAAATAAAAGCAAAAACTTGTAGCAGTGATTAAAAATATATATATACGATTTCCTAAGAAACATCTTAATACAGACATTATAACGCAAGGGAATTTTATTTTCAAAAGCCAGGACACCTATAAGTAACAAATTAGTTTCATGAAACTGTCACAATGAGTTTGTGGAAAGAAGAAAAATTTATATTGTTTTCTAGAATTGCATAGTATTCATCATCTATTTGCAATAAAGTATGATTGGCTGCACTAACACCAGGGTTACTTTGAATAGTTTCTAATGCTAAATAACTCATGACCCTATGTACCATCTAGAACTGTAATTGAAGGTGGGGAAGAATAAAAGTCTTAGAACTCCTTCTTAAAAGAAAACTTACGAGGAAGGAAAAATAAAAGAGGTAAAAGCAGAGCTACTTCTGTTGAAGCTGGATCGGGGCACAGAACCTCATCAACACAGACCTTTCCTCCTTTCTCATGGTGGTCCCCAGGCAATCTGAGAAACTACGGCACTCTGAGAGGTATAGTCCATCCTCCTTGACTCTGGAATTTAATCAACGGAATGGAAGGGAGGCAAGGTGAAGGAGAGATGCCAACTTCACCCCGAACTGTGTCCACTTCTGGGATTCTCTGACATTTTTGGAATGAGGAGGCTGAGCTGATGAAAGTGGATTCCTTGAAGGACTTAAAAGCCTCATGAAAGGAAGTTCTTTCCTTCCAAGGGAAGAAGGAATGAGGCTGAGAAGTTAGTACTGTAACAAAGCCTTAGTCATAGTGGGCTGAGCAATTCTGCCGTAGGTTATCTATCACACAAAATATCTCTTATCCAGGAGCTAATGGTCTAATATAATGCATGAGTCTTACAAATATGCAGGTGTGGGGAAGGATTGATGGGATTCTAAATTTAAAAGAATAAGCTGTTTCATTAAGAACTCTGTGGGGGAAAAAAAAATGTTGCATATAAACAGCACGCTTTGGTACCCTTGTGGAACAGTATTAACACTGCAGGAGAGAGCTATTATGAAAAAGCTTGGTTTCTGAACATTAGTGTATCCAAAAAATGCCTAGCCTGGCTGCTGTGAGATGGAGTAATCTTGATCCCAATTTCACAATAGAGGCTGTCACAGCTGGAGAGTAAAATGCCCAATAGAGGCAGCTCCATGTGCCATTCCTCAGGCGGGACCCAAGAAGTGACAAGTTGATAGCACACACAGGTTCCTCCTCTGTATGGAACCTTCCACTTCCTGAGAGGAGACAGAGCAGGAAAAATAAAACAAAAATAAGCCTATGCTACTTGACCAGACCTAGACTTATACCTCAACAACATCAAGTGACCACCAGAAGATTCCCATCAAAAATGTGATGGATGGTGGAAGTTGCATTAGTTGGAAAAGAAAATGCTAAGATCAAGTGGCAACAAAAAAGAGGTTATCTACAGACAAGGAGATTGCATAACTTTTACTCTTTCAAGTTTTAAGAAAATAATTGATCAAATTCTTTCTCTACTCATTTATACACTCTGTCTTTGCCCCTCCTGGAGTACTCCAATCATTCTGATTGGAATATTCCAATCATTGTGCTAAGTAGAGCTCAGCAGCCCCCTGGAGCTCACATGTAATAGGTACATTTCAGTCTGGTTGCCTTACAAGAGATTAGATGTGTGGATTTCCCTTCTTTCTTCTTTAGTGTGAAAAGCCGGTGCTACATTACAAGACAGGAAGTTACTGTGGAATCACTGAGGATAACGTTGCTGGGAAAGGTAACCCATCTTGGAATCACTGGGAATTGCTTTCCTTATGCACAGAGGAGGCCATAGCCTTAGTTTGGTAAAGATTGTGGTCCCATGTGGTTGAGAGATAATGCAACAGAAGCCACGTGTTCTGTGTCCACGAGGTGGCAGGAAGCTGATTTCTACCCTGATCCAGTGCTCGTGGGACTAGATTTGTCTTCCTCCGAGGTAGACAGACATAGGATTAGAAAATCTTAGTCACCAGAACTGGAACCTTGGGTAGAGAAAACAGTCTCCTAGGTGTGCTCCAGAGGCAACTCTCAGGTGCTGGTTCAGGCAGGCAGTGCCTCACCTTGAGCCACCTTGGTCCCCCTCAGCAGCTCTAATGTCCCCTACTACTGGCATCCACCGTAGTCCGAGCCTCACTGTCTTGTTCATGAAGTGACAGAGAACTAAAAGGACTTGAACCTCGGGCCATTAGCCTCCTTGATTGAAGATTTCCTCTTTTAAAGATGTTCTGAGTGTTCTTTTTGAGAATCCTCAGAATTTCCCTACGGCTGCCCCCTGATTGCAGACGGACTGTGCTGGCTGCTTTGAGTTCCTTCCTCAGCTTCCTGCCTCGGGAGTACATCTCTCTTCTCTTTTGCTTTCCAAGCAGGAGCACCCTTGGGAGACTTTTCAAAGTGGTCCACAGCCAGTTCCACTCCCCACAGATACTTTGCCGCTTGCTCCCAAGGAGAGACCTCTTACCTCGTTGCCTCAGCTGCCTTATCCAAGCAAAGCTGTTCGTTCCCCTTTCCAGATGTGACTCAGGTTCTTGTTCCAGGGTCCCTCAAGCTCCAGGGAATCTATGTCAAGCTTTACAAAATATTCTCTTGAAAATCCTACCATCTGGCTTTATCTTTTATTTTTTTTCCCTCATGGGAAATTGTGAGGAGGACACACAATAATCTGTCAACTCTTTAAAAAGCTGTCTCGCTACAGCCTTTTAAACGGCAGGTGAAATAATGTTGACTGAACCAGTTTCATAATCTCCAAGCATGTCTCAAAGAGGTCTGGCACTTTATTTCAGAAATGTAGGGACTTGGTAACTACTGCGTTGTTCATGACTTTCCAGGCTCCTGACGAATGATGCACAGCTGTAACTTTGATAACATTACACACGGGTCACATGACACAGTGATCACATTATACATTGATAACATTATGCATCAACAGAAAGAAGTAAGAACATTTGGAAAATAAAGGATACTGTGAAGATAATTGGTAAATCTCATACCAAAATATGTTACATAACTATAATAAATAAGCTAAAGAGATACCAACTGGACACATTATATATCTAGAAGCCACCTAAAAATCTATTATATCATAAAAGAATTCCAAACCAGTGAAGCAGCAACAGGTTCTTAATAAATGTTGTTGTTGTTGTTATTGTTGAGGAATGTCTTAGCTCGGGGTCAGTGGAAAGTAGATTCAGAGGCAAAGGCTTATGCAATACCCCTACATAAGGGAATCTAATCCCAGATAGCAAGAGTGAAGGAAAGGAGAATGAGGCCAGGAAGGGGGAAAGCCAATGGAGGATGCAAGGATTGAGTTGACTGACTGCTCCACCTTTAAAGCCCATTTTCTAAGAGGCAGTATGGACAATGGCTTCTCATGAGGCAGAAAAATTGATCTCTAGCTGCCCCCTCCTCCCATCCATTATTGGTTAGTCAAGGATGTGCCCCAAAGAGATTAATTACTCCTGTTCCCCCAACATGCCCACATGTGTGCTTGTGCACGTGCACACACACACAGCCTGTTTACACATATTTTGACATCAAATAGAAATGCCTCTACATCACTACTCTTCAATAAGGAAGTTTTAGGGCAGGAGGCAGGAGGCCTGTGTTGTGAAGTTGGTCATAGTCTACCCCCAGTTAGTCCTGGCTATAGATACTGGGGCTGGAACAAGTGAAACAGGTGAGACAGAAAGGTTGAGGCAGAACTATTTTGATGTAGTGCATACCTGAAACCAAAAAGAAATTACTTTTGTGTGGAAGGCAGGTATCAACTTACACCTATATGCCACATTTTACCCCAAAATAAATGCCAGTAGATTGAAGAATATAGAAAATGAAAATATCAAATAGAAGGTGATGTTGATGCATATTCATCTCTGAAGAAGAGCTTCTTAGCACACTGGGAATGGAGGAGGCTGCAAAGAAAACAAAAATGTTAAGGGAAGTCCAAATTCTGTGCAGCACTGAGGGATGCATTGATATATTTTTCGAAGCTCTTTCCTCCCCTGTAATTCAAAACACTACCCTCTCCTTGTTCTCCTTCAGTGTCATTGAATTGCATTCTCTTGGTCTTCTCCGAGAGCTTTCACCCATTAGTTTGTACTATACGTGTTAGGTTTGCCAGATCCCTGTCTTGTTTCTGTTTCCTCCTCACTCTGTGCTCTCTGAATGTTCTTGTCGACATTCTCAAATGCAATTATCTGTAGGTCGATGACTTCCAGATCTACTTTGTCAACCCTGATCTCTTTTGAGTTCCATATAAATATTTCTGCCACGTTGTTGCTTTACAAGCACATCAAACTTTGTGGGTTCAGATCTGAAATCAGTACCCCTTTCCCAGGACGCATCAGTGCTCCTTCTTCTTTTTTTTGTTTGTTTGTTTGTTTGTTTTTATTGTTTTATTTTATGGCTGTGTTGGGTCTTGGTTTCTGTGCGAGGGCTTTCTCTAGTTGCGGCAAGCGGGGGCCACTCCTCATCGCGGTGCACCGGCCTCTCACTATCGCGGCCTCTCTTGTTGCGGAGCACAGGCTCCAGATGCACAGGCTCAGTAATTGTGGCTCACTGGCCCAGCTGCTCCGCAGCATGTGGGATCCTCCCAGACCAGGGCTCGAACCCGTGTCCCCTGCACTGGCAGGCAGATTCTCAACCACTGTGGCACCAGGGAAGCCCCTTCTTCTGTTTTGAGTACCATCCCTGCCATGCCCTAAGATGGAAATCTCAGAGTCATCATTGACTCCTTTCTTCCCCATATTCAACACATCAGCTTCTCTTGTCAGTTCTTTCTCAGAATGTCTCTTGGGTCTGGCTTGTCTTGTCTAATTCCACTGCAACTGCCTTAATTCAGAAATTTAGAATCACTCATCTGAAATATTGCAATAGCTCCCCATCTGTTCTTTCTCTCACTAGGCTCTCTTACTATAGTCCCTCCACCAAATTCCTGCCAAGTGATCTTCCTGAAAGCATTTTTAATTGATCATGTCCCTATCCTGTTTTAAAACCTCCCTTGTTCCCACTTCTCGCAGAAGGATTATTTTTTTAAACAATATTTTTAACCTCGTTTACCTAGAAGACAAATATATAATTCTCAACTCCTTGTACCTCACTGTTCAGGCATCTATTAAACATCTACATCATAGTTTTGCAATTTATCCATTTATGTTTCTGGAAATTCTAAAATGTGCCTTCCCTCAGAATAAGAACTCTATATTATTCATATTTGTATGCCCCAGAGCATAAGCTATTGCCTAGAACAGAGTAGGATCTCAAAAATGGTTATTATTGAATGAATACTTAAAGACAGGAACTGCTAAATTAGCATCTTCCAAAATATGTTTCAGAAGTATGTTAAATACTGTTATATAAAAATATGCTTTTGTAGATAAACCAGTTTGGGACATTTTAGAAAAACAAATGAAATAATTTTTTAACTGGACTAGTTCTCACAATCACTAATATTCTTTAATGTACATAATAAATCTTAAAAAGCAATGTAGTACAAAAATACTCACTGAACTTTTTGCTACCAAACCAATTTTTGAAATGAGTTGCATTCTAAGGAAATTATTTTGAAAATGCTTTTATATGCAGGTTCACTAATTCACTGTAAGAAGATAATAAAGACAGGTTCATCTCATGTACATCTTTATTCATCAGAAGAATATATAGTATGATCCAAAGGTTATACAGTTTTCTTTAAATTTAAACTATTCTGCAAGGCAGGTAAAAGCAACTTAGGGCAAGGTTACTTTTCCAGTGCCATTCCAAGCAAATATTATGTATGATTTCCTATTCCTGACAACAACAACGGTAATAAAGTCATAGTTTTTTCTTGGATTGTATTCATATCTTTCACAAAATTGTTGGCTCAGGCCCTTGAGAACTCAGGGTAATGCTGACAATGGAAAGCAAGCACATTGATCGTTACTGTGTACATAGCAAAGCAAACAATCCAAGGAAATAATAATAAATACTTTTTGATTAGGGTATTACAGAAGAAACACAAATTATTCTCAAATTTTACTAGGTAGAAAATGATTTGCTGAGTTAGTAAAAGAGGCAAGTTCTGACTCCATCAACCTGTACTGGGACTCAGGAAATCTGTCCTTTAAAAAGTTTTCCTCGTAATTCTCATGCAAATAGTCCAGAATTAACAGATAACACTTTTACATACCCTGCCTTCACTTATAACAATCTATTAAAAGGCTACACAAAAGAAAGTGAACAAACAGGGTGTGATGATTAGTTTTATGTGTCAAATTGGCTGGGCCGTGGTGCCCAGATAGTTGGTCCAACATTATTCTGAATGTTTCTGTGAGGATGTTTCTGACTGAGATTTACATTTAAATCAGTGGACTCTAAGTAAAGCAGATTGCCTGCTATAATGTGGGTGACCTTATCCAATCAGTTGATGACTTGCCTAGAACAAAAGTCTGACCTCCCCACTCCCAACTGAGCAAGAGGAAATTCTCCAGCACACTGCCTTCAGACTTCATCTGCAACAACACCTCTTCCTGGGTCACCAGAAGGCTGCCTTTGGACTTGAACTACAGGTCTCCTTAGTCTCTAACCTGCTAGCCTCTCCCATCAAATTTTGGACTTCAGTCTCCGCAATTATAGGAGATAACTCCGATAGATAGACAGAAAAATAGATAGATAGATAGATAGATCCAATCCTATTGGTTCTGTTTTTCAGAAGAACTCTGACTAATACACAGGGGAAACCATGTCAGCAGTTGTCCAATAACTCTACTCCCAACATTTCCCAAGCTGGGTGATAGAATCCCTGTTGATTGGTTTGCCAGGACTCTGTAATCTTCTGGGAACTTCCATTCCATTTATTCCTCTACCTGTCTACTCCAGCCTGCATGTCTGGTTAAACCAACAGAACTCTGTCCCTAGAACATCAGAAATAAAATTGAGAAAGTGAAATCAATCTCCCTAGGGGTACCCGAAATATTCTAAAAGAATCCATCCCAGATATGTGTAATATGAAGCCAGGACTGAGAACCACTGATATAAGTCCTATGTGCAAGGTCAAGGCCAGTGGTTTTGTTTGTTTTTCATTCTAGGAGTCATGGAAGCCACTCAATGCTTTTAAATAAGAGGGTGTCCTTATCAGGTTTGAACATTTTTTTTTTATACACTCATGCTGACAGCTGGGACAGAATGAATTGAGTAGGGAGGGAAAAGTATGAATATAAGAAGATTAAGTGACTTGGGTGAGGAAAATACCAGTGAAGAATAAAATGTTGATGGATTCAAGGTACATTAAGAGATAAAAACTGACAGGAAATTATCAATTGATTGTCTGGGTGTCGGTGAAGAGTGAGGGAGTGAGGGGTGACTCCTGGGTTTCTACAAGCAATAGATGGCAACAAGATTCTGCCATTTACTAAATAGGAAACAATGTAAGAGGATCAAGTTTTTAATTCCATCTTGGGCATTTGAGTTTTAAATGCAAAAAGTTGAGTATGTATATCTAGAATACAGAAATAAATTTGGGAATAATTGTCATACTGACAAGCTCAGTACTCTCTCTTCTTTGACAACACATTGATTCTAGGGACTATGAATTATTACAGAGATGAGAAAGGAGCTGAATTAAAAAGAAAGTATAAAATATTGCAGTAAGAATTTTTTAAACTTATTTAAAATATGGTCAATATGTGCTTCTTTTAACTATGCTTAAGATATTGCATTGCCTATTCTGAGAAGGAGAAAAAAAAAAAGAGATCAATAGTTTCCAAATGATCCTTCAAAGCAGTTTTATTTTTCTGTTCTCTGGCTTAGAACTTAAGGGAAGACTCAGTTAAGAAGCAGTTTCTAGTAGCAGTTAAAGTCAATGGAAATCCAGTTCTAATCATTTCAATAAAAGTTTCTTTGATTTTTATTTTAGCTATTAACAGATCTACATATGCCAATATTATTTATTCTTGATGTTAGAGAAATATGTCTAAATGTTGTCTGACCTACGAAGGGGATTGATTTTCTTGGCTCCAGAGTTTTACTTCCATGGTGAATCTGAAAACAGTGACTATGGCCTCAGGAAACTATAGGCGACTAGAGAAAAGTAGCTACTAAAATTTTTCCAGAAGTTACCAGCAGTGCCTCTCTGAGAAAAATTGAGTTTTCTAACAGAATGATCCTTCTCTTAAGGCTTGGCAGATCTCAAGTGTGGGCCCTGTAATTACTCATCTCTAAAACTGGCAGAGCTGTGAATGCAGACAAACAATTGGTGGATGGCAGTCAAAGACATGATGGCTTTTTTTCAGCAAACATTCTCGCAGAAGATAAAATAAAAGATAATTGACAGATCATTGACACTGAAGCAACAGATGAAAAGTAAAACAATAAGTTGGTTATATAGGTATAGGAGAAATAATTTATAATTAGTAGGTGGATTTATTTGTTCCTCGTGATGATAAAGCTTAAGTGTGTTTGATAAACCATCTATTTAAACAACAGCAGCAACTTATACTTACTGATTGTAGTAGAAAAGTTCAGACCAATAGTGAAAGAGACGGAAGAGACCTCACACTCACAAATATCAAGCCGTTTGACATCCGTTTTTACCGCTAGAGTTGCATGGTTTAAATAATAAATCTTTCTTAAATCTTAAAAATCCACTGCAACTACTCAAGGGTTCCCTGCGGAAGAAGCTAATCAGGCTATCATTTAACCAGGACTCACAGGTTAGGGACAGTAGGTGGCAGCCCATCTTCTCGGCTGGGGGTGCAGTGATTGGCAGAAGCCCATGACATAGCATTTGTTAAATATTTTGACTATCTCTCCTGGGCCTACCTGAAGCCACTATTTGCTTAAACCTGGAGGAATAGTTACACCTAATCAAAGAGACGTGGTTAATCCAAAATGATACGTGGTGTGAAAAACATTTATATTTGTCTTTGAAATGTATTTTTGTACTAACATTTGAATGTGTGTCTGATGTTCTGAGAAATGACTTCAAAGAGATTAATGAAGCCATACTGTGAAGACCTGACTCAGGAGAGCTGGGAAATGGTCCAGCTTTCTCTTCATTCTGCTTCCCTGCCGAACTCCTCTTTGACTCCCACTCTCGGACACCACAAGGAATAACTCAAATGTCGGTTAGAATCATGTCAGTCCATATAGAAAGGAGAGATGAGCGTGTGAGAACCACAGACTTTTTTTTTTGCAGCAGGCAATGCAGATTTTTTAAAAAATAACTATATTTGTGGATTATGTATTCAGTATGCATTTTCTTTTTATCCTAATCCTTTCCAACAGTCTCTGGTTTTTATTTAGAGATCCCAGCGTTTCCAGGAAAATTGGCTCCCCTCCCAGCTTCAGGTATGGGTAATGGGGACCTGGGCATCCTCCAAGCTTCAGGTGCGGGAATGTGACCTTGACACAGTACATCCCGTTCTCTTCGCCACAGTCATGGGGTTCAGACCTGAATATTCATTCTCAACTGACACAATAATGGTAAACCTTAGGATTGTTGAAGTGTTGCAACTGGGCTCCCTTCCTTAGATGATTTCACGTATAGATGTGAGGCCTAAATCTGCTGCAGTCATTTTAATAAAGTCATCATGAGGAAAAACCAATATATAAAGATGGACAGAGCTGAAAGACACAGAGCTGGATCCCTCATGATATTACAAACCTCAGGATAAAGCCAATCCTGAGCCTGCCCTTCTCCTTCCAGCAATAAATCTACTCAACTAAAATGTTCCTTTATTTCTTAAGCCAATTAAAGTGGAGTTTTCTGTTATTTGCAATTCCAGGCCTTCTAATTAAAACAGTAAGTCAACAAACAGGTAATTAAGCTGATTAGGAACTGTCAATTATGTTAAAATATAAATGTTGCCAATGAATATAAAGCAGAATTCCACCACAGATAATCACAAGTCGATACACACATTCACTTCTCTCTTCACACACACACAAACACACACACACATGCCACCAATCTATGTTATCTGCTATATTTTAATTCAGTTGAGCTGTATATTTTCACAGAATACATGACAAGAAGACAAAAGTAACGTCTATGTTATGAGTTAAGATTCACTTGATCCTGGGAGAACAGCCTGTATGAAAGTGGAAATATCTCAAATATTGGGATATTCAGCCTCAAAAGTTCTAGTAACTTAAGTTTTTGTGCTTTAGTCAGAGGTAAATTAAATCTTTTTGTACAAAGAAGCATACAAATTTTGATTAGAAGAAAGATAACCACAAACGGCATTATCAATGAATGAAAATAAATCAAATGCCAGAAATTAGACTTATCTTTATATAATCGTATTACTCAAAATGGCATGCCATCATTGTCAATATTTTAAAATATTCAGAAGAGTCTTATGTCCTTTATAGGTATTTCTTTTGTTGTATTATTTAAGTAATGACCATTTTCTTGTATATGTTAGAACCAAGGGCAAAAAGAAGTCAGCAGTCAGCAAAGTTAATGAAGTGAAAAAAAATGCTGTCATTTTTATGGAATATGATGGTAAGTATAAATATATAACGAATCTTTTCTCCCAAATTTTGCTACAACAGTTTCTTTGACCTATGATCCAGGGGTTGCAGCAAGACAAATTCACCAGATAAAATGTTGCCAATATTACTGGGTATCTGCACAGAAGTAATTAAAATATTAATAAAGAGAGTGTCATGATGGAAGGTCGTGTTGCTGTTGTTCAGACCCCACATCGAGGTAATTGCTTTCGCTACAAAAAATTCTTGGAGCTGCTTCATTAGCCTCGCCTTGTAGTCAGAACAACTGCAGCAAAGCTGTTCCTAAAAGTGCCCACACGTGCTGCCAGAGTAATGGCTTACGCCGAGCCCTGCGCGTTCTGCTGAGATGTGTGGGTCCCATTGCCAGGCTCATCCTTGACAGCAACTGGGAAACAGGAATTACGACACAATAGAAAGATAAATCCATCACAGCCACAGCAGCCAAAGAGAAAGGCAGAAAGACAAAGTTCAGTGATGGTTCAGGCGATTTGGGTGACGTCAGTGGCAGACATATAAGATTGAGTTATCAACTGAATTCTGAAATTCAGCAGAATCTGAGAGATTTCAAGGACAGCCATGAACAAATCCAAAATTGGTGCTGGGTATGAAAGAGTTTTAAGACAGAAGTTGTGCTTACTCTATAACTAAGCAAGGGAATAAATGGTCTTACCTATACGGTCCTGACTTCCTATAATTTAAAAAAAAATAGGAACTTATTACACCATATTGTATACTATCATGTCAATTGTATATTGACAATCAAAGAAACTGTATAATATTCACGGGGTTTTTTTTAGTACATGGGAATGAGGTATCTCCCTCTTCATCCTAGCCATGAATTTATAAATTAAAAAACACACGAGAGATTGTGATTATTGAGTTACACTATAGATACAATTTATAGAGGACTAAAGCAGAAAAACACAAAGCAGTTTTACGTCATCATTTTAGCTTCAACATAATCACCATTATCATGGTCATCACTGTCACCATCATAAGACAAAATGACTATCAGACAGTTGAACTAGATTCTGTAACTTGTAAATATAACATACCTAATGTGAGACAATGTTATCAAGAGGTAGATTTCTCTGCTGTGAAGGTAGAGGAAAAATAAGCCAAATGGGCAACTGTTGACATGGCAACAATGCTCCATAATAGGATCACAGGTTCTATAGAACAGGTACATCCAAGAGGAGGGAAGGCTGTATTCTATTCCTGGCTTGGTAACACTGGCCATAGATATCGTAACTAACTCTGTTTTCTAACTTCACGGTCACCCAGTAATTTTTTATAATAATTTGGCTTCTCATGTAAAATTTCTTGAGCAGTAAATAAAATTATTATTATCATTGATTATTAGTCATTTGACATTCAGGTTTTTATGTGTCAGCTCCTTTTAGCGTATTTAACAGGAAACTGTCCCCCACAATCCTGTGATCTCTAAATTTAATTTAATTTCTAATCCTGAGAGAAGGAGGAACAGACCTTGCAATGAGGAGACCCATCTAGCATCAAGACATCCTTCCCAAGTAACATCCCATTCTCTCCCTCTGTGCCTTTGGTTTTCTGACTTTCTTTACCTTTCCCTCCCATTTACCAAAGGAAAAATGATCATTAAGGATGGTTTTGTCATATTTGCTAATTCACAATAACTATAAGAAAATTATTATTTTCTAGCAAGATGTGAGTAAACAGCAAAGGAGACTAGGAAAGTGCAGATAATAATTCAAAGGAAGATATTTATTTGATAAGTAAAAATTTCCACAGTTGTAACAGTAATTTGAAATACTAGAAAAATTCACAAAACATATGTTAATATAAATCTTTTGAAAACCGATCTATGAATAGATTTCAAGTATCTTAAGGGTGTCCGCAGACTTTAAACTGGAAGTTCAGTTACTCAGATAGCATTCCAAGGAGTAATTCTACAGCAGAAACAAGGTTCATATACAAAGATGTTCATTGCTTACATTGCTTACAACCTAACAAAACTGGTCAAACCCAATGACCTACAATAAGAAATATCTAAGTAACAAATGGTGTATCTATTGGATGGACTATGTTCACTAAGATATTGGAATGACATAGAAAATATTTACATTAGTTTTTTTGTTGAGTAAAAGGACAAAAATTATGCTAAAATATTAATAACACTGGTCTTTGGATAATATAATTATGGGTGTATTTAACGTTTATTTTTCCTTTTTCATATTTTCAAAATTTTTATTAATAAACTTGATGGCTTCATAATGAAAAATTGCTTCCGATTGAGTCAATATTTAAAAACACTTGTTGGTAGAAGAAATGGAAATTGTCACTATAGACAAATCGATTTATGTATAAGAACAACATCTCTCTCAGATATTTATTTGAAGCATTTTTAATCTTTGAGTCGAACACAGCTCTTTCATTTTTTTATTCACTTATCCACTGAATATTTATAGAGCACTTACTGTATATCTGGTGCAAAGATGTGCTCTGGGAATGCAATGAAAACTAGACCTTATTCTTCTCTTCAAGTTGTTTCTAGTTTGTATCACAGATGCTACTGTAATAGTCAATTAAAATAGAGTGTAGTATGGACTTGATAACATGGAAACACATGGAGAGCAGCTACCCCAGTCAGGGACAGTTCCCCAGAGGAGGAGACCCTATGCTAAATCTTGATAACTAAAACTTATTGAATGCTTATAATGAGTCAAATAATGTTCTCTTTTCATATATAAACTTATTAAGTATAACAATCCTCGGATGTTAATTTTTTTTTTTTTTTTTTTTAATTTATGGCTGTGTTGGGTCTCAGTTCCTGTGCAAGGGCCTTCTCCAGCTGCGGCAAGTGGGGGCCACCCCCCATCACAGTGCGCGGGCCTCTCACCACCGCGGCCTCTCTTGCTGCGGAGCACAGGCTCCAGACGCGCAGGCTCAGCAATTGTGGCTCACGGGCCCAGCCGCACCGCGGCACGCGGGATCCTCCAGGGCCAGGGCTCGAACCCGTGTCCCCTGCACCGGCAGGGGGACTCCCAACCACTGCGCCAGCAGGGAAGCCCCCTAGGATGTTAATTTTGATATGAATTTTATCATGCAGATACATACAGATGAGAAAACTAAAGCAGAGACAGGTCATACAGGTAATTAGTGACAGAACTGGGATTTGAAGGTACAAAGTCTAACATCAGAGTCCCTCATCTTAGCCACTACACTCATTTGTCAAACATGGTGTGGTTAAGAAAGAATAAACAAAGAAAGAAGCAGGTGAAATGACAAACAGGTGAGAAAACCCAGGAACACAGCAGGTTGGGGAGCTGGACTGCAGAGAACTAGTTGGGGGCGATGGGAGGGAGGTTGAGAAGGCAGCAGTCATCAAGTTACCATAGACCCTTTGTGACATGCTCAAGAGATTGAAATTTATCTTGAATGGATGGGAGAACAGTTCAAAAGTGTTTTCCCAAAAGTGCCACGATCAAATGCATTTTGGAAAGGTCACTCTTTTGAGTGAGAATAATGGATTCGAGGAAATATAGAAGCAGCGAAGGGGTGAGATAGAAGGTTTTATGATCCAAACTATTTAGATTGACTCATTATCAGGTAATTGTTTTCTAATGTTTGATGATTTGTCATGATTAGAGTTTGGAATCTGACTAATGTCATATCATTTAGATAATAAGTAATTGAGTATAGTGATTATGATGATTACCCTCTCTAAAATTGGACAGAAAAATAATAATAAAATATTCATTTCATAGATTCAGAGCACTTTTTAAATGGGCTATCTTTCCATAGTGCTTAAACAGTTGTAAGTGACTGAGTGAGGAAAAGAAGAGGTAAGCTGTCAATTTGCTCTGTCCAAATGAATTCTGTTCTTCTCCCATGTCCAGACGTATTTATACAATAAAGAATCTTAATAAACCCTATGTTAGTTTTCTAAGGCCACAATAGCAAATTACCACAGGCTGGGTGGCTTAAACAACATTTTTTTCGCACAGTTCTAGACGCTGGAAATCCAAGATCAAGATGTCAGCGAGTTTGGTTTCTCTTGAGACCTCTCTCCTTGGCTCACAGGTGGCTGCCTTCCTCCTGTGTCTTATATAAACTTTCCTCTGTACAGCAGAAACTAACACAACATTGTAAAGCAATTATACCCCAACAAAGATATTAAAAAATAAATAAAATAAACTTTCCTCTGTGCCAGCATGCATCCCTGGAATCTCCAAATACAGTCACATCATAAGATACTAATGGTTAGGGCTTCAACATATGAATTTTGGGGGTTTAGAATTCAGACTTTAACAATAACCATTCTAATAAATTGTATGAATTATGAATTGTAAGAGGTGTTCATTATTTATTTCAGTTTCCTGAAATCAAGGCAAATAACTTACAAAGAAGTATCACGTGGCCAGGAGAACATACGTAATTACAGAAACCAAACATAGTATTTCTATTTTTTTTAATTTTTATTTTTTCTCAGCTGTACTGAAATATAATTGACATACAACATTATGTAAGTTTAAGGTGTACAACATGGTCATTTGATACACATGTATATTGCAACCTGATTACCGCTTAAGGTTAGCTAATTCATCCATCACATAATTGTAATTTGTTCTGTAAGGAGAACATTTAAGATCTGCTGTCTTTTTCTTCATCTGATTTATTTCATTCAGCATAATACCCTCAAGGTCTATCCCTGTTGTTACAAATGTCAAGATTTCATCTTTTGTGTGGCTGAGTAGCATTCCACAACATGTAAATACCACATCTTCTTTATCCATTCATTTGTTGATGGACACTTAGGTTGTTTCCATATCTTGGCTATGGTAAATAATGCTACGATGAACACAGGAGTGCATGTATCTTTTCAAATTACTGTTTCTGTATTCTATGGATAAATACCCAGAAGTGGAATAGCTGGATCATACACTAGGTTTATTTTTAATTTTTTGAGGAATCTCCATACTGTTCTCCACAGCAGCTGTACCAACTTACATTCCCTCCAACAACGTACAAGGATTCCCTTTTCTCCACATCCTTGTTACCATATGATTTCACTCATATGTGAAATATAATAAATAAATAAATAAATAAATAAATAAATAAATAAATAAATGAACAAACCACACTAAACAAAAATAAACACATAGATAATAAGAAGAGACTAGTGGTTACCAGAAAGGAAAGGGTTAGGGGCAGGAGGGCAAAATGCTAAAGGGGATCAACTGTACGGTGACAGAGGGTAATGAAATTTTTGGTAGTGAACATGTTGTAGTGTAAACAGAAGTAGAAGTATAATGTTGTACACATGAAATTTATATAATGTTATAAACCAATGTTGTCTCAAAAGTTAATTCATTAAAAAAAAAAGTCTACTGTCATAGCAACTCATATGATTTTTTGACTACCAAGTACAAAATATCAGATGAAAGATGTTAAAATCATTTTATGTCAGGTAGAAAAGTCACTTTAAAATAACAACCAAAATAAATTTATCAGATTTAGGACTAAAGTCTGTTGTAAAGTACCAAATGATGACACCTTGTGAAGGCAACAAAAAAAAAAAAAAAAAAAATTCTTTCTGAAGAAATAGAGCCAATCATTTTTATTTCTTAGAAACTAGTCGAGAGATTAGAAAATAAGTTAATAGCAATGCATACATTCAAATTCATAATAACCTAATTTACACTGTTTGAAGGAAAAGGGCTTTGGCATCATCTGTTACACCAAAATAAATGATGCAGGGTCTACTTGGGGGAAAAATAATCGTTGATCACTAAGTTGAAAAAATTCTTCTTAATCATACGTGTATATCTAAATAATAAGTACATCTGTTTTGAGTTTACTGAAATACACAGCATTTATTTTTGCTGCTATTCACATTCCCAAGAAAAATATGAACAGAAGAGAGAGTAGGGCTAGTTTAGTTACACAATGCCACACCCTTAGTTGTCTCAAAGTATCATTTCCTTGTAGAGATGAAGAAAGAAAAGGAAGTGAGTTTGGAACAAGAATGGTGTTGAGCACAGATTTTTAAGGATCTAGTTGTCCAGGCCTAGTTTCTCTATAAAATTGGAACAAAAACAGTACCTACTTTAGACAAATTGTTTTAAAGATTAAATAAGATAATGCTTAAGTGCTTAGCTCAATGCTCACAACTGAATAAAAGAAAGGACGCTGGCTCCTTCTTTTTATTCACATTCATTTTTTTTAATCCAAAAACTAACGAAAGGGTAGTATTTGAACTTTGGAAACCAGAAATGATGAAGTCATACCAAAATCCAAAATTATTATTTTCATTATTTTGGTTCGTGTGCCTTTCCTTTATGTAAGAGCAGCCCCAATGTTTCCTATAGGTTAAAAAGATTGTCTTCAATGCAACATTTATAGATAAGTACCAGAAAAGTCCTCTTTCAAAAAATATCTATTCTTCAATCCTGTTTTGTTATTTTCCTGAAATTTTCACATTAAAAGATTCACCTGTTGATGTCAAGTATTGATCTAGCTTTTTTTTTTTCCGAACATCTTTATTGGAGTATAATTGCTTTATATTGTTCTGTTAGTTTCTGCTGTACAACAAAGTGAATCAGCTATACCTATACTTATATCCCTGTATCTTCTCTCTCTTGCATCTCCCTTCCACCCTCCCTCTTGGTGGTCACAAAGCACCGAGCTGATCTCCCTGTCTAGGCGGCTGCTTCCCACTAGCTATCTATTTTACATTTGGTAGTGTGTATATGTCCATGCCACTCTCTCACTTCGTCCCAGCTTACCCTTCCTCCTCCCCATGTCCTCAAGTCCATTCTCTACGTCTGTGTCTTTATTCCTGTCCTGCCCCTAGGTTTTTAGAACCAGTTTTTTTTTTTTTTAAGATTCCATATATATGTGTTAGCATACGGTATTTGTTTTTTGCTTTCTGACATACCTCATTCTGTATGACAGACTCTAGGTCCATCCACCTCACTACAAATAACTCAATTTCGTTTCTTTATTTGGCTGAGTAATATTCCATTGTATATATGTGCCACATCTTCTTTATCCATTCATCTGTTGATGGACACTGAGGTTGCTTCCATGTCCTGGCTACTGTAAATAGTGCTGCAATGAACATTGTGGTACATGACACTTTTTGAATTATGATTTTCTCAGGATATATGCCCAGTAGTGGGAATGCTGAGTTGAATGGTAATTCTATTTTTAGTTTTTTAAGGAACCTCCATCGTGTTCACCATAGTGGCTGTATCAATTTACATTCCCACCAACAGTGCAAGAGGGTTCCCTTTTCTCCACACCCTCTCCAGCATTTATTGTTTGTAGATTTTTTGATGATGGCCATTCTGACTGGTGTGAGGTGATGCCTCATTGTAGTTTTGATTTGCATTTCTCTAATGATTCGTGATGTTGAGCATCCTTTCATGTGTTTCTTGGCAATCTGTATATCTTCTTTGGAGAAATGTCTATTTAGGTCTTCTGCCCATTTTTGGATTGGGTTGATTGTTTTTTTGATATTGAGCTGCCTGAGCTGCTTGTAAATTTCGGAGATTAATCCTTTGTCAGTTGCTTCATTTGCAAATATTTTCTCCCATTCTGAGGGTTGTATTTTCGTCTTGTTTATGGTTTCCTTCGCTGTGCAAAAGCTTTTAAGTTTCATTAGGTCCCATTTGTTTATTTTTGTTTTTATTTCCATTTCTCTAGGAGGTTGATCAAAAAGGATCTTGCTGTGATTTATGTCATAGAGTGTCATGCTTATGTTTTCCTCCAAGAGTAATATAGTGCCTGGTCTTACATTCAGGTCTTTAATTCATTTTGAGTTTATTTTTTTGAATGATGTTAGGGAGTGTTCAAATTTCATTCTTTTACATGTAGCTGTCCAGTTTTCCCAGCACCACTTATTGAAGAGGTTGTCTTTTTTCCATTGTATATTCTTGCCTCCTTTATCAAAGATAAGGTGTCCATATGTGTGTGGGTTTATCTCTGGGCTTTCTATCCTGTTCCATTGACCTACATTTCTGTTTTTGTGCCAGTACCACACTGTCTTGATTACTGTAGCTTTGTAGTATAGTCTGAAGTCAGGGAGCATGATTCTGCCAGCTCCGTTTTTCTTTCTCAAGATTGCTTTGGCTATTTGGGGTCTTTTGTGTTTCCATACAAATTGTGAAATATTTTGTTCTAGTTCTGTGAAAAATGCCTTGGTAGTGTGATACGGATTGCACTGAATCTGTAGATTGCTTTGGGTAGTATCGTAATTTTCACAATGTTGATTCTTCCAATCCAGGAACATGGTATATCTTTCCATCTGTTTGTATCATGTTTAATTTCTTTAATCAGGGTCTTATAGTTTTTTGCATACAGGTCTTTTGTCTCCTTAGGTAGGTTTATTCCTAGCTATATTATTCTTTTTCTTGCAATGATAAATGGGAGTGCTTCCTGAATTTCTCTTTCAGATTTTTCATCATGAGTGTATAGGAATGCAAGTGATTTCTGTGCATTAATTTTGTATCCTGCTACTTTATCACATTCATTGATTACTCCTAGTAGTTTTCTGGTAGCAGCTGTAGTATTCTCTATGTATAGTATCATGTCATCTGCAAACAGTGACAGCTTTACTCCTTCTTTTCTGATTTGGATTCCTTTTATTTCTTTTTCTTCTCTGATTGCTGTGGCTAACACTTCCAAAACTATGTTGAATAATAGTGGTGAGAGTGGGCAACCTTGCCTTGTTCCTGATCTTACTGAAACTGGTTTCAGTTTTTCACCATTGAGAACAATGTCGGCTGTGGGTTTCTCATATATGACCCTTATTATGTTGAGGTAAGATCCCTCTATACCTATTTTCGGGAGGGTTTTTATCATAAATAGGTGTTGAATTGTGGTGAAAGCTTTCTCTGCATCTATTGAGATGATCAAATGGTTTTTCTCCTTCAGTTTGTTAATATGGTTATCACATTGACTGATTTGCCTATATTGAAGAACGCTTGCATTCCTGGGGTAAACTCCACTTGATCATGGTGCATGATCCTTTTAACATGCTGTTGGATTCAGTTTGCTAGTATTTTGTTGAGGATTTTTGCATCTATGTTCATCAGTGATATTGGCCTATAGTTTTCTTTCTTTGTGCCATATTTGTCTGGTTTTGGTATCAGGGTGATGGTGGCCTCGTAGAATGAGTTTGGGAGTGTTCCTCCCTCTGCTGTATTTTGAAAGAGTTTGAGAAGGATAGATGTTAGCTCTTCTCTAAATGTTTGATAGAATTCGCCTGTGAAGCCATCTGGTCCTGGGCTTTTGCTTGTTGGAATATTTGTAATCACAGTCTCAATTTCAGTGCTTGTGATTGTTTATATTCTCTATTTCTTTCTGGTTAAGTCTTGGTAGGTTGTGCTTTTCTAAGAATTTGTCCATTTCTTCCAGGTTGTCCATTTTATTGGTATATAGTTGCTTGTGCTAATCTCTCATGATCCTTTGTATTTCTGCAGTGTCAGTTGTTACTTCTCCTTTTTCATTTCTAATTTTACTGATTTGAGTCTTCTCCCTTTTTTTCTTGCTGAGTCTGGCTAATAGTTTATCAAATTTGTTTATCTTCTCAAAGAACCAGCTTTTAGTTTTATTGATCTTTGGTGTTTCCTTCATTTCTTTTTCATTTATTTCTGATCTGATCTTTATGATTTCTTTCCTTCTGTTAACTTTAGGGTTTTTTTGTTCTTCTTTCTCTAATTGCTTTCGGTGTAAGGTTAGGTTGTTTATTTGAGATTTCTTGTTTCTTGAGGTAGGATTGTATTGCTATAAACTTCCCCTTAGAACAGTTTTTGCTGCATCCTATAGGTTTTGTGTTGTCATGTTTTCATTGTCATTTGTTTCTAGGTATTTTTGATTTCTTCAGCGATCTCTTGGTTATTTTGTAGTGTATTTTTTAGTCTCCATGTGTTTGTATTTTTTACAAATTTTTTCCTGTAATTGATATCTAGTCTCATAGCGTTGCGGTCGGAAAAGATACTTGATACAATTTCAATTTTCTTAAATTTACCAAAGCTTGATTTGTGACCCAAGATATGATCTATCCTGGGAAATGTTCCATGAGCACTTGAGAAGAAAGTGTATGCTGTTGTTTTTGGATGGAATGTCCTATAAATATCAATTCAGTCCATCTTGTTTAATGTATCATTTAATGTTTGTGTTCCCTTATTTATTTTCCTTTTGGATGATCTGTCTGTTGGTGAAAGTGGGGTGTTAAAGTCGCCTATTATGATTATATTATTGTCGATTTCCCCTTTTATGGTTGTAAGTATTTGCCTTATATATTGAGGTGCTCCTATGTTGGGTGCATAAATATTTACAATTATTATATCTTCTCCTTGGATTGATCCCTTGGTCATTATGTAGTGTCCTTCTTTGTCTCTTGTAACATTCTTTATGTTAAAGTCTATTGTGTCTGATATAAGAATCAGAACTCTGGCTTTCTTTTGATTTCCATTTGCATGGAATATCTTTTTCCATCCCCTCACTTTCAGTCTGTATGTGTCCCTTGGTCTGAAGTGTGTCTCTTGTAGACAACATATATATGGGTCATGTTTTTGTATCCATTCAGCCAGTCTATGTCATTTGGTTGGAGCATTTAATCCATTTACATTTAAGGTAGTTACCAATATGTATGTTCCTGTTACCATTTTCTTAATTGTTTTGGGTTTGTTATTGTAGGTCTTTTCCTTCTCTTGTGTTTCCTGCCTAGAGAAGTTCCTTTAGCATTTCTGGTAAAGCTGGTTTGGTGGTGCTGAATTCTCTTAGCTTTTGCTTGTCTTTAACTGTTGTAATTTCTCCACTGAATCTGAATGAGATCCTTGCTGAGTAGAGTAATCTTGGGTGTAGGTTTTTCCCTTTCATCGCTTTAGATATGTCCTGCCACTTCCTCTGGCTTGCACAGTTTCTGTTGAAAGATCAGCTGCTAACCTTATTGGTATTCCCTTGTATGTTATTTGTTGTTTTTCCTTTCCTGCTTTTAATATTTTTTTCTTTGTATTTAATTTTTGATAGTTTGATTAATATGTGTCTTGGCGTGTTTCTCCTTGGATTTATCCTGTATGGGACTCTCTGCTCTTCCTGGACTTGATTGACTATTTCCTTTCACATATTAGGGAAGTTTTCAACTATAATTTTTTCAAATATTTTCTCAGTCCCTTTCTTTTCCTCTTCTTCTTCTGGGACCCCTATAATTCGAATGTTGGTGTGTTTAATGTTGTACCAGAGGTCTCTGAGACTGTCCTCAATTGTTTTCATTCTTTTTTCTTTATTCTGCTCTGCAGCAGTTATGTCCACTATTTATCTTCCAGGCCATGTATCCGTTCTTCTGCCTCATTTATTCTGCTATTGATTCCTTCTAGAGAATTTTCAATTTCATTTATTATGTTGTTCATCATTTTTTGTTTGCTCTTTAATTCTTCTAGATCCTTGTTAAACGTTTGTTATATTTTCTCCATTCTATTTCCAAGATTTTGGATCATCTTTACTATCATTACTCTGAATTCTTTTTCAGTTAGACTGCCTATTTCCTCTTCATTTGTTTGTTCTGGTGGGTTTTTACCTTGCTCCTTCATCTGCTGTGTGTTTCTCTGTCTTCTTATTTTGCTTAACTTACTGTGTTTGGGGTCTCCTTTTTGCAGGCTGCAGGTTCGTTGTTCCCATTGTTTTTGGTGTCTGCCCCCAGTGGCTAAGGTTGGTTCAGTGGCTTGTGTAGGCTTCTTGTTGGAGGGGATTGGTGCCTGTGTTCTGGTAGATGAGTTTGGATCTTGTCTTTCCGGTTCTCAGGCCTGCAACTGGTGGTGTGTTTTGGGGTGTCTGTGACCTTATTATGATTTTAGGCAGCCTCTCTGCTAATGGGTGGGGTTGTGTTCCTGTCTTGCTAGTTGTTTGGCATAGGGTGTCCAGCACTGTAGTGTGCTGGTCGTTGAGTGGAGCTGGGTCTTAGTGTTGAGATGGAGATCTCTGGCAGAGCTTTCTCCATTTGATATTACGTTTGATATTACTGATTTTTTAGTAATATCAGTATTACTAATTTTTAAGTAATAAATATTTAGTTTGATATTACTAATTTGATATTACTGGTCCACCGGGAGGCCTCTGGTGGGCCAGTGTCCTGAACTCTGCTCTTCCACCTCAGTGGCACAGGGCTGACACCCGGCTGGAGCACCAAGACCCTGTCAGCCACATGACTCAGAAGTAAAGGGAGAAAAAAAGAAAGAGAGAAAGAATAAAATAAAATAAATGTATTAAAAATAAAAAATAAAAAAATTATTAAAAATTCAAAACTTAAAAAGTAATTTAAAAAAACGAAAGAAAGAAAGAAGAGAGCAACCAAACCAAAAACAAATCCACCAATGATAACAAGCACTAAAAACTATACAAAAAAAAAAAAAAACAAAACGGACAGACAGAGCCCTAGGACAAATGGTAAAATCAAAGCTATACAGAAAAAATCATATAAATCCACTGCCTCAATTTTGGGATGATTCCTTATCTATTCAGGTATCCTAGAGATGCAGGGTACATCACATTGATTGTGGAGATTTAATCTGCTGCTCCTGAGGCTGTTGGGAGAGATGTCCCTTTCTCTTCTTTGTTCTCACAGCTCCTGGGGTTCAGCTTTGGATTGGCCCCACCTCTGAGTGTAGGTTGCCTGAGGGCATCGCTCAGATAGGACAGGGTTAAAGGAGCAGCTGATTATGGAGCTATGGCTCACTCAGGCCAGGGGGAGAGAGGGGTACAGATGCGGGGCAAGCCTGCGGCGGCAGAGGCCAGCATGACATTGCAACAGCCTGAGGCACACCATGTGTTCTCCTGGGGAAGTTGTCCCTGGATCACGGGACCCTGGCAGTGGCGGGCTGCACAGGCTCCCGGGAGGGTAGATGTGGATAGTGACCTGTGCTTGCACACAGGCTTCTTGGTGGCGGCAGCAGCAGCCTTAGTGTCTCATGCCCGTCTCTAGGGTCCGTGCTGATAGCAGCGGCTTGCGCCCATCTCTGGAGCTCGTTTAGGCCATGCTCTGAATTCCCTCTGCTCGCGCACCCTGAAACAATGGTCTCTTGACTCTTAGGCGGTTCCAGACTTTTTCCTGGACTCCCTCCCGTCTAGCTGTGGCGCACTAGCCCCCTTCAGGCTGTGTTCACTCCACCAACTGCAGTTCTCTCCCTGGGATCTGACCTCCGAAGCCCGATCCTCAGCTCCCATCCCCAGCCCATCCCGGCGGGTGAGCAGACAAGCCTCTCGGGCTGGTGGGTGCTGGTTGGCACCGATCCTCCGTGTGGGAATCTCTCCGCTTTGCCCTCCACACCCCTGTGGCTGCGCTCTCCTCCGTGGCTCCGAAGCTTCCCCCTTCCGCCACCTGCAGTCTCCGCCCGCGAAGGGGCTTCCTAGTGTGTGGAAACATTTCCTCCTTCACAGCTCCCTTCTCGATGTGCAGGTCCCATCCCTATTTTTTTGTCTCTGTTTTTTCTTTTTTCTTTTGCCCTACCCAGGTACGTGGGGAGTTTCTTGCCTTTTGGGAAGTCTGAGGTCTTCTGCCAGCATTCAGTAGGTGTTCTGTAGGAGTTGTTCCACATGTAGATATATTTCTGATGTATTTGTGGGGAAGAAGATGATCTCCACGTCCTACTCCTCTGCCATCTTGAAGGTCCTCTCTGATCTAGCTTTTTTACAATAAAATATTCTTACAAAAGTAGGTTTCAAACCTTTCTTTTTGGTAGCCCAGTGCATTATTAAAACAAGCATTAATGGCATTTGAAATACAAAAGTAAAAACAGAGCTACGCTTGTTGAAGCAGCCTCAGGGAACGAGGCGCCCAGAACACTAAGCTAAAATAGCAAATTTAGAATACTATTGTCTTAAAGAATGTAATGTTTTCCAGTGAATAAGTTCAGCAATTCATTTTCTGCAAAGGTTACAAAAATGCTAAGTGTAGCTGAATTAGAAACGCAACAGAAAATGAGATGTCTTTGGAACTGAGGCTAGTACTAATTGGCCCTTTCTGAATCTTTTTTCCTGAGAATGCTTTTTTTTCCCTATGGCTCAGCTATGGTTACAGTAAGTATATTAACAGAACTTATTTTCCCACTTTCCTGCTTTTCCTAGAATCATTTTATCAATGTTGGCAGTTTTTCACCCAACCGTGTGACAGTTTATCTCCAAGAAGTACATTCTCACACACAGACTTATTTTAAATTATATAATATTATAACTTGCACAAATAAATGTTTCAAATGGGTCTAGTGCTTGTTAAATGCCTAGGTGGCACTGGAGTATGTACTTACCCTAAGAAATTAACAGCCACCACTTCATTGACTGATTTGGAAATTATCTACTCAATTATAAGTCATGCAGCCATTCCCAGATGTTCGTTAGTTATTGCTTATTCAGAGGATTGGCTATATTGGTGTTCATATATTTTTAGATTTATTAGAGTGTGAACATATACTGTAATTACACGATGCAGATGAACCACCATCTGCAGATATTTCTCCTCCTCTCAAGGACTTTCAGATCAAACTGAGTCATATTCCACTGATGAGTTTCCCCTGGATTAAAGCTTTACAGCACTGTAAATGACAATAATTATGGAGCTGAAAATATAATGTTTCTTTGGACTAGAAACTTCCTTTTCTGTCTTTTCATGCTTTTAAAATAACTTCTAAAATAAACCACGTCTTGTGTGATATGTTAATAAGCCCTTTGGGGCAACATTATTAAATATGTTTTAAATAGACTATTATTGATACATGAGCAATTTACTTTTAGGTCACAATTTAGAGACCAAAATAGCAACTTAAATATTCAATGATGATTCTTAAACATATATCTTTATCCAATTAGTCACCTTGTCTTCCTCATCCTATCTCAGTTGTGGTGTGCTACATATGTGTGGATATTTTGAGAAAATACTTATTGGAAAAGTCTACAGTAGAGGGGTTCTCTAGAAGCTGTCCAGATATTCCTACCATAGCCTAACATCACAAATTGGACATTCAAATACTATCAGCAAATTTTGCTTGTAAAAAATGAATTTACAGGATTATTTGAAACAGGTATTTTTTAAAATTGTGTTTTCCTTTTTCTGTGGATTACCCACTCAGAAATATATTATTTTAATACTATGGAGCAAAAGATTATGACTTTGTACAGTCTCTTGGAGAATACTAGCTTTGTTTTTGAATTATAACAAAAAAATAGGCTTTGGGAAGTTCATTCACAGACCTGTAAAACCAGTATATCCTGTTTGAAAGATTTCTCCTCAATCTCAATGTTACATTATTCAACACATATTTATTGCAGGTCTAAAATGGGCAGAACTCAATTGTATATTTGGTAGATCCAGATAAAAACAGCAACATGGTTTTGATGTCCTTCTTATTAACTAATGGGAGCAGATAGATGTAAAACTGTCCAACTCTAGTAACAAGAATGAAGTTGATGCCAGAATATAGGCTCAAGCAATGTTCTGGAAGAAAAACAATGAGTAGAAAGGATTAATTCTGGTTGGGATTTCTCAGCTATCTGTCTGCCTAGTATTTCCCTTCTTGTCTTCTAGATCAGCTCTCTAAATATTTATATTCTTTTCTATCATTTGTTTTTATTGGGGTAGAGTTGTTTTACAATGCTGTGTTAGTTTCTACTGTACAGCAAGGTGAAGTAGAGTTCCCTGTGCTACACAGCAGGTTCTTATAAGATGTAAGTTGTAGAAGACCCCAGTCTTGAAATCAGAAGGCCAACAAACAAATGACAAGCTACTCAACATGTGCACGGAGATGCAAATTAAAGCAAAAATAATATGGCATAAAGAAAATAGAAAAAAAGGTTGATAAGTTTTGATGAAGGTGTGGAGAGTGAGCATATTTTCTCATGTGAATATCCAATGATTTAGCACATCAAGAACACTGCATTTTCATAAATCAGGTAATTGCACATGAGGGCGTCTTTTTAGATTCCATTTTGTTCCATTGACCATTTGCCCCCATCCCCCTACACACACACACACACACACACACACTTGCACCAAAACCACATTTACTTAATTA
The DNA here is from genome assembly GCF_028023285.1 of Balaenoptera ricei. Classification (NCBI taxonomy): domain Eukaryota; kingdom Metazoa; phylum Chordata; class Mammalia; order Artiodactyla; family Balaenopteridae; genus Balaenoptera; species Balaenoptera ricei. Next base: position 44,913,496 of record NC_082645.1, on the reverse strand, counting down.
CTGTAACTTTATAGTATGTCTTTCATCCTAGTTGTATAAGTCTTCCAGTTTTGTTGTTCTTTTTCAGAATTGCATTAGCTATTCTTGACATTTGGATTTCCATATTAATTTTAGAATTTCCACCCAACTCTAGAAGAAGCTAGCATTGAGCTTCTAAAGGTCCCCTGAGTGGGATTTTGTACAAAGGTCTTGCAAGGAATGTAGAAGGAGGGAAATGCTTTGATTAGGGGAGATGGACAAGGTAGATCATGGAGAGAATGAGCACTTCCCCAAGACTGGGCAGAAAAGCAAATGGAATGGCTGCAGACCCACGTCCTTGTTGGCAAGGAGAGCTGCTGTCAGGGGTGTTTCTAACCCTTCTATAGGAAAGTGTCCAAGAAACAAGGGTAGACTGCAGGGCTGGACCTCAGCATGAAGTGGCAGAGAAGTGACATTATAGGTAAAAAGCAAATGGAGCAGGGACCCAGCAAATATCTTTGATTTCTGCCTCACAGAGTCCCAGAAGTCCTGGGTGATCATAGAGGGATGGAAACAAGCACAAGAGGTGAAGAAGTTTAATTTCCAGCCTCCCGAATGGGGAGCAGGGTAAATCTGTCTCACAGGGAAAGAAAAAATAATAATAATAAAATAAAAAGACATGTGATGTTGTAAAATTAATTAATTATTTAACTTAATTGCAATAAAAATAAAATCCATATGTTCCAAGTGTGGAATTAGGTTGACTATCAAAGTCTGCCTAGGATGTACTTTGCCAAAGCAGTTTAGGATTAGATGTAAATGACTCTATTCTCCCAGAAAGGGAGAAAAGAAATCGGTAGCTAGAAAAAAACATGAAAACTGTTTCAGAGTTCAAGTTATTTAGATAAGTTTCTTGAATTCTTCAGTCACATATTTAGTCTAATTCCTAATCACTTCAAACATCATCTACTGTAATAGCCTGGCCTCGCTTGTGAATGTAGTTCCTGCTAAATGTCCCTAAATATATGCACACGTATATACCTGGAAATCTTTACTCTGCAGAACTTTCCCAATCACCTCTCAAATCAAATCAATCCTACCTGCTGCCTTCAAGACTCATCATTTTTTGGTTACCTTCCCAAAAGTATTTATCTCCCACCACAATCATTTTCATCCTTTTTTGGGAATGCTGGAATATTCAGAGATATCACTGAGTTGTATATATGATCACTTTTAGGAGGAGAGAATGAAAGTGGAAGAGGGAGGTGGTAGGCTGCTGAGGTTGGGAAGAGCAGTGGGTTGCTGAGAATGACAAAAAAGTAGGATTTGACACAAGAGTGATTTTTTATCCTCCAATTTTGGTTACATGGGGTTGTCAGAAAAAAAAATGCAATGGGACCAGAAACATTATCACAGATACAGTGTTTAATAGATCAAAAGAGGAAAAATGTTCTTAGGGTGAACATGGGCAAAGAATAAAGGACAGGAGTCAAAGTCTCAGGTTCAGTATTCAATTACACATAAGAATAGGGCAAAGGCAGAAGTAAAGCAAAGGGACTTCAGCAATAAACAGATCTGCGATCCTGAGAGCTTGTTTTTAGTGGGAGTGGTACCATGTTGTGTAATTGTGTTTTTCATTCATAAGCATTAGAATGCATCGTCAGTACCTTGATCTTGGATTTGCCTTCCACTAGTTCTTCCTCACTGTAGAAATCTTCGGAGAAGATGGGGCCAAATTCAGAGGGGTATCTGGTTAGCAAGCCCAAAATTCCTACTCCACTCACACAATTGATATCCTTATTGTCTGCTTAAGACATTGCTGTTCTTTTTCTCCCAATTAGCCTATTAGACCTTTGAGACTAAATGTCCCAATAAAAATTCTAAAGTATCATTTCACTGCAAAAAATTTTTAGATAATTTCCTTTGTCTTCTTCCATTTGTTGGTGAGCTTGAAACCTTGAAATCCTACACCACAAATCAGAGTCTGACTTCTGCTCCTTGATTTGATTCACTCTGTTAGTAAATCTAAGGTTTATTCAAGCCACTAATTTTTTCCTTTTTTCCTACTCTCACTCATCTTGGTAATTTCTTAGCAATATTTATATTAATATTCATGAGAAGGTGCATAGAATTTGAAATTCAGATCAAATATATGTGTCTCATTGTAGCAGAGCTAGTAAAGTTTATGCATAAAAGAAGGTTTTTGCATGACTGAAATAAAAGCATTGGATTTTCCAGAGTGTATTTTGTCATTTGTTATAATTTTGTCCCATTTTACCAAAGATATTCAAATGTAAAACTCATGACATTAATATTTGCTAAGTTTTTCTCTTAAACTCATTAGTCTTCATATTTGCATTCTCATTATGATGAATGCAATGTATTGAATGTAGTAGGAGCCCATTAAATATTTGTTAATCTAATGAGTGACAAATGAATGTGTATTCAAATTGAATCTGCCTCAGAACAAGACTACAAGTCTACCAACATTCTAAAATACTAACTGGTTAATTCACTTAGGATGACTCTAACTGAAAATAATTGCCTCTGATTTAATATCTGTTTTATCCTCTCTGACAAACTTTATAGCCACTGTTTTATCCAAGACCACTGTCTCAGTGCATTTGGGCTGCTATAACAAAATACCATAAACTGGATAGATTATACACAATAGAAATTTATTTCTTGCTGTTCTGGAGGCTAGGAAGTCCAATATCAAGGCACCTGCTGATTCAGTGTCTGGTGACAGCCTGCTTCCTAGAAGTCTTCTCACCATGTACTGACATGGTAGAAGGGGTGAAGGAGCTCTCTAGGGCCTCTTTTATAAAGAAACTAATTCCAATCATGAGGACTCTGCTCTCATGACCTGATCACCTCCCAGAGACTCTACCTCCTAATACTATCACCTTGGGTGTGAAGATTTCAACATAATAATTTTGGTGGGGGGATATAAACATGCAGTCAATAACAACCACCATGTTATGCTCATTTAAATTTAATATGTAGCATTTAAAATGGGGAATACTATACATTCCCAGCAACAAAGAGTTTGTATCTGGAAGATTAGTGTTCTGGTAAAACCTTAATTCTATGGCAGCCAGGAGGCAAAGACTTAGAACCCTCAAAAATCTCTGAAGTAAATACAAAAGTAGCAAATGCTTAAGGATCTTCTAGGAATGACCCAGAAATAAGGTAGATTATTGAACAGATTCCCTGATTCATCCCATCCACTCTTTTTTTATCTTGGGAACTGGAACAAAACCATGTTAGCCAGAGTGGTAGGAAGATAAAACATGATTTATCCAAGTTTATATTTTAATAGTTAAGTGCATATGCTCTGGAATATGGCAGAGAGGAATTTGGAGTCCTAGATCTGCTACTTACTAGCATGTAAACTTGTTTGGTCTATAGCAAAATACCACAGAAGGGGTGGCTTAAATAACAGAGTTGTAGTTCTCACAGTTCTGGAGACTGGAAGTCCAAGGTCAAGGTGTCAGAAGATTTGGAGTCAGGTAGGGGTTCTTTCCCTGGATTGCAGGTGGCTGCCTTCTCACGGTGTCCTCACATGGTTTTTCCCCAGGGTGTGCTCCTGGAGAGAGAGATCTTGTGTCTCTTCCTCTTCTTATAAGGGCACTAATCTCATCATGAGCTTCCCACCCTCAAATTTTATTTAAACCTAATTACCCCCCAAAGGTCCCACCTCCAATACCATCACTTTGGGGATTAGAGTTTTAACATATTGATTTGGGGGTACACAAGCATTCAGTTCATAATAAAACTTGAGCAGCATAGTTAATCTTTCTATGTTTTAGTTGTCTTATCTGAAAATCAGGACAATGGTAGTAACTATCATATGACTTTTATATTAAATAAGATAATGTATATAAAGTATGTATCATCTCCATACATTTTGGCATAATCTACATATTAGCTATTAAAACTATTATTTATTAATCATTTACTAGCTTGTCTTTTACCTTCTGTGAGACCACTGTTCAGCTGGTATCCTTTTAATGTTATCTGCAGCTGTAGTAAATGGTTTTATTTTACCTATTTGTAAAATAAGAAAGTGTCTCTCTGTACCTATTCCTGTTCATTTCTCTAGATAGGTAGATGATACATGGATAGATAAATAGACAGATAGAATTTCTCTATTGAAAAATCCATATTTATAATGCCATTTAACATCCACATGTAAGATGTCATTCTTTTATTTTTGTTCCAACATTCAAAAAGTACCAAGTACCAAGAAAAATTTCTGTGCATCATTGTAGTTTGAACACTGTCTTTGGACAGTCTTTTTACTTGCACTCCTTGACACCAAAAGATAGCTTTTGCCTCACTTTTTAATCTCAAAAGAATATTCTGCTCCCAGAATATTAAGAATGGGTAAGGGAACAACAGTGAGTGGCAAGTGCTTGCTTGTATATAATTTTAAAAGTCAATAAGGCAATCTGAATTTTTTATGTCTGTTATAATTACATGACGGGCTCAGTGTATCAGAATAATCTAAGTTCTATACTTTCCTGGATGAAAACCTGAGGATCACTAGCCCAGAGGTAAGCCACACTAAAACTTACATTTGGAATATAGAGGCAGTTTAGGGAATGACTGAATCAAGTAAAAGTTTGGATTGCTCAATCATGTCTACAAGGGGAGGCTATTTGATGAGAAATCATATTCAGAAAAATAGTCCTTAGAGAAAGAAAGAGAAATTTCAAACATTATGCCTAAGGCACAGTTGTCATTTTGCATTCCAGTTTTCTTGTGAAGGTGAAAGAAACCTTTTTAAGTGTTACCCAGTTTTGTTTCATGGCTCTTGGACCTGTTGGCCTAAACACCCTTCACTGTCAAATATTATGTCAGCATCACATTGTGGCAAAAGTGGCCAAATGCAGAACAATACTGGGGAAAAAAAGAACAATCAAACAATGTTATAACTACTCAAGCCACAATAGCTCTCAGCACTTTTTTTGTATTTTTATATAAAAAAATTAATCAATGGTGAATTACTTCCTCTTTAATTGCTTTAGAAAAATCATAATGAATTTTTCAAAGTTATACAAATTGAAGATTGAAATATCAACTTAAAAAAATAGGCATGTTAAATTTGCTTCTATTCCTTCCTAGTTTAAATTATAACTTCTGAGGAAGAAATTCTACAAATCTCCTATAGAGCCTTACCACAAAACTTATTGAGTACCGAGTCTGGTACCATGTCCTAATTCAAGTTACAAAGTCAAAAAAACAAAAAAAACAGAAAACTGTGTGTGTGTGAGAGAAATTCTCAGTCTGCATTTGTGAGGGCGAATGATGGTTATGCAGAATGGTCTAGGGCCTTTAAACAGGGAAAGGGACGGGGGAGGGAAGCTTTGAGAGTTTCTTACATTTCTCTTTCTATACCTATAAATCTAAGCCTTCTTTGAATCCACTTCCTTATCTATTAATTATGTGGTCAGTACATAATCATCCCACCTAATTCACTGAATTATTGCGGTAATCAATTTGTGTGCAAACGTATTTTGTGTCAATATAATACATTCAATATTAGGTCATACTATAATTGTTTAAAAGAGTGTTAGGTTGAGTATATAGAGTTTCCAAAGGTTTTACATCAGGAGTGTCTCATATGAATTCTGGTTTCGTACATAACTAATTTGATCATCTGGTATCTTGTTATTGTAGCAGCAGCACAGTAATGTGGGAAATGCCACAACTATAGAAGAATTAAGACTTACTTATTTTAAAATTGCAACTTCAATGCATTATATAACTCCAGGTAAATTGTATAATTCTTTAGCCTTAGTTTCTTTATCCAAATAATAGAAATAACAGCATTCACCCATAGGGTTAAATATAATTAAGGAAATGCCTAGTTTACCGCAAAGCTGTTGCTAATAAATACTGGTTGTATACAATGATCTATTGAATAAAGCGTTAGTTACTTTGTGAAAACACATAAAATCTCTTTCTTGGCTAATTTGCTCATTCTTCTTCCAAATTCTAAATAGGGGAGCAAATTGGAAGAAGAAAAACTTAGAGAAAATAAACACTTCACACCTGATAATTCTAACATGAGGTTGAAAATAATGGCCTTTTATTCTGTCACCTCAACTGTGAAATAAAGGCTTATACCTTAAAATACTAACTGTTAGGGAATATAGTTTTAGAACTCTACCTTTTCTCCACTCTGTTTTATCTTCACATGTTTGAGGAAGGAAAAATAATCTTAAATCTCTAAATATGACTTAAGGATCATAGAATCTTGGCAAGAAGTAAAATCACCATGCTGAGTACCATTTTGTATATACTCCAGTTAATTAACTCTAAATTTTAAAGACTGTAAAAATGAGTAACTAAATAAAAGGCCCTCTTTTTTAAATGCTCAATACACTAAAACTCTAAATTTTAAAAACTATAAAACACTATATTTATAGAATAAGTATTTTAAGTTCAAATAGTGTTGCATTTTACGATACTCCAAAATAAAAATCAGGTTAAAGATAAACTACCAAAAAATAGAAGAGAATTACTTCAGATCCACATTTATGACCACTTTTTGTAATTTAGTAATCTTTGGAACTCTGTATAACAGTGTTTGGGAAAGAAAACCCTACCAGAAAGATAACTATGATTACTAAGCTGTGTTTTCTATTATTCAGAGCTCTCCAAAAATTCTCCTGCTGGAATGACATTTGCACGGTTACTGTACCCAAAAGCATTTCTCCTTTCAAAAGCTCAATATATATATATATATATATATTTTTTTTTTTACAAATCCAAAACTAAAGATAATAAAAAACCTCATTGCCTATAAACTGTAAGCTTGTAATATATATCCTAATATGAACATCATACATAGTTAATAATAGGAAATGCTTTTAAAATATTTCAACTGTTTATCTAAGTTCAGTTTTGAATTTAAATTCAGTTTTAAAACAGAGCAATGTATTTTACCAATAGCAATCGCTGAAATAACTTATTTATGTAATCAATATTATAAATCACATTAAAATTAGAATACTAAAATAAAAAGTAGCCGTAAAATTTATGTAAAATGCTCTATTATTTACTCAAGATTAAGCTCAGAATAAATCAGATGTGTACATTCATAAACGTGTTGTTTGATTAGGCTTGTTTTAAATCCCCTCTCACAAGAATGAAGGGATATTTTCCTGAAAATATGTTAGAATTACAGGTCGAGCTTCAGAAGGCAGAATGGGAATCAACTGGTATCCATAACTGGGAGACAGCTTTAAGCTCAGTAGGAGACAGTTTCTAACAATTAGAACTCTCTGCCCTAGGATGTAGTGACTTGGGAGAATTCACCAGGAGGCTGAACTATCATTTAAGGATGATCAATAGAAATCAGTGTAGGTAATAGTGCCAGTCCTCTAAGAGTATTTTTCTGTGCACATTTTCACTGACCAAACTGAAAACAAAGTTGGGCTAGACTAATTGTCAGGAGAGGAAGATTAGTTTAAAAGCAATAAGAGACTCTTTAAAATTAAAACAATAATCTATCAAAAATAATATTATTAGGAAAAAATTCATGAAAATACAACTACTTTGGATATTGCAAATAGCTGTATATTCCTTTCCTACCTGCTAACATTTTATAGAGTTGCATCAAGTATACTTTATTTTGATTTTCTCGGTTAATGTATTACAAATATATTTGTAAGATTTTATCTACTCTTTACAAAAGCTGATATGCAATGAAAATTTAAAAAGTATTATGAAGATGGGGAGGATGAGTGAATCTATCAGTTGAGTGCTTCTTATGTCAGGCACTATTGGAAGTCTTATGGGGTAGTTATCTTATTTAATCCTCACAACCCATTTACAGGGTTATTTAGGCAAAGAGAGTTTAAATATTTTCTCAAGCATAGAGCTATTATGTGATGTAACCAGGTCTTACCGGCTGTTATACAATAATTTTCTAAATAATTATAACTTAACTATAGAGACCTAATAGAGGCAATTATCCATTAGAATATGAATGTAGACATTTCTGTGTAAGAATAAGAATGTAGACATTTCTATATAATCCTATACTCTTTCAAATAGAAGTAAAAGACAATAATCTTCATTCTCTTTTGATCTTCAACTTGACATGTAGGAATTGGTAGTTTGGTATTCCTAGGAAAACCTCTAGAGCCAAGTTCTAAGAGTGCCTAAATGGACCTAGAACTTTCCCAGAGTGGAAGGAATAGTATTACGTGTCATAAAATTTCAAAATTTCACAAGAATATGGCAAGATTCTGTACTGAAAACTACAAGGGTAAATATCCCTGAAGGGGCAAAATGAGGTGCAATGGAGAGCTTAGTTCTTATTTGTCTCCAGATGGTACAAATTACAAGTTACAGGCTGGTTTTGTTTTATTATCATGATAGCGAAAAGGAACTAAACTAGAACAAAAGTTTCCAGATGTTGCAATGGAAGAATTTTTCAGAACATACAGAAGTCTCAGCATTTTCTCCAATGTAGCTGTCAAGCTTCTTGGAGATAATATCTGCAATGTTTTTCTTTATCTTCAATAGGATATACTTGGAATTCCATGGACTGAAAGTACAGAAGAAGATTCTTCCTAATTAGTTGGCTTTTTAAAAGAGTAAGAAAGAAAAAGGAAATTTGTTTGCAAACAATTAGGACCACTATAATTTTACTTAAGTCTGTTCATTATCTTCCTTATGCATTTAAACTATTCATATCCTGGAGTAATGCCTGGAAGATTTCCGTAATTTGCTTCCACTGAAAAAGAAAGTGTCTGGAAAGCTTTCTTTCTGAGGCCAGAATTCCTCCAGTTTCAAGGTTTCTTTTCTTTACTATCTCCTTTCATAGCATTTGGCCTCACAACTGGCCGTGAATTAAATCCACAACTCCAAAATTTATTCCCAGCTTCTGGGTTGTGGACAATTCCTTTGACTTGTTCTGACCCACCCTCCTGTGGATTCCTGCCTTGCCTTGAGAAGAAACCACAAGACAGGAAGAGGTCATGACGAGAGTGAGTGTAGATAGAAGAGAGGCTGCTGAACTCTTATACAGTAGAGTCTTGGTCTGGGAGACGAGGAAGGAGCAAAACAGACTGTTAAAAGTCAAGAAGGGGTTCTAGAGAAACAAAGGAGATATTGGTCTCAGTTTAAAACATTTATTAATAATGACAAGATCTAGATGAGATATAGCCATGAGAGTAAGCAGTGGATTCATAATGGACATGATCACTGGTGGGAACAAGATGAAGTGTCTAGGAGGTCAGTGTAATGGAAGAACCATGTATATGAATTTTGAAGTACAAGAATTAATGACAGTAAACTAGGAAACTTTCAAAGAACGGGAGAAACTGACCACACATAACTACAAGTAAAGTATAGGGCTAACAGTTTCAGTAACAGAAGAGTAGATAATATGGACAAACTCTCCCACTGAGAAGATCTAGAAGAGCTGTTCAATATATTTTGTAAAAAGTATTTAGAAATACTAGAGAACTACCAAAGGAGTGGAGATTTTTGACCCATGACCAGAGATAGGCAGGAAAACCAAAGAGGAGCTGGGATTGCATGTTTCTATAGACCAGAGGTCAGGAAACTATAGCCTATGGGTCAGATCTGGCCTGCTACCTGTTTTTGTAAATTAACTAAAGTTACTTTCATTAGAAAACAGCACATTCATTTGTTTTTATATTGTCAATGGCTGTTTTCTTTCTCCAGTGACAGACTGGAGTAGTTGTAACAGAGGCCACATGGCCCTCAAAGCCTAAAATATTTGCTATCTGAATCTGTACAGAGAAAAATTTGCCAATCCCTGCTCTAGATACAGGTTTCATGCCAGGAAATAACTGAAATCCTCTTTAGAGGAATACAACATCATTCTCACTTTTAACTTTTTCCTATAATTTTTAAAACACAACTAACTCTCAATCAAAATGAAGAAAATACAAAGGGAGAAAAAAAGCTATGTGAAATGAGTTCTTCCTAGAAGTAGACTCTGAGAAAGAAACTTGAGTAAAAATATTTTTGAAGGGATATGACTCCAGATAACTTTTTCAGAAGAGTGGAGATATAAGAAAGGGAAAAGAAGAAAACTAATAAAGGATGCATTATTGAGCTAATTACCTCTGAGGATAACTGAAGTTCAATCTCCCTAGAGAACTTAAGGAGATATTGTAAAACATGTCTGAGAGTTATCCCAAGCAAAGGATGAGGAAGCTGGAGTTTTATCCATCAACTTCTAAACAGTCATTACATGAATGCTACTTCTGCAGATGTTATCTCTTCAACTTTTCCAGCTTGCACTTTGCTTAGGCCAAGCATGCTCCCATAAGCAAAATTAAACTGAAAAGGCAGGGAGGAAGAGATATTGGCAAAAGAGTGCTTGGACCTGAAGAGATAAATGCCTAAGACATATGGGCAGGGCACTAACAACATTTGTTACCTAAGAAGCACATATAATGGTGTTAACAGACAATGGATTTAAATATAACTGTATTTAATATGCTTGAGGAAACAAAAGACAAGACTTAGAGGTCTGGCAGAAACTAGACTATAAAACATAACCAAATGCAAAGTCCATAACTAACTGAAAAACACAAAACTGAACAATCTCAGAGTATTGGTTTAATATAAAATTAGATACAGCTGAAAAGAGATTTAGTGGACTCGAATGTAGGTCAGAAGGAAATATCCATATTGATAACTGATGTAACGAAAGAATGGAGAATGCAGAAAAAATATATAAGCTATGAGACTCAATGAAAATGTCTAAATGTAACTAGAGTTTTAGACAGAGAGGAGACATAACACAAGGCTGGAGAAATTTTTAAAAAATGATAAAGCTTATAATTTCTTCAAACTGATGAAAGACATGAAGCCAATAGACTTAAAAAACAATGAAAACCATAAGTACAATAAATACAAAGAAAATCAAAATAGTAAGATAATAGTAAAATCACTGAAAACAAATCCAAAGAGAGAATCTTAAAAACAACTGAATAAAAAAGAGACATTGTCTTCAAAGGAGCAACCACAAAAGTGACAGCTGAATTTTCAGCAGATAAAATGGAAGCTAGGATATATGGATTTTCTTAAAACACTGATAGGAAAGAAATTTCAACCTGAAATTCTGCACTCAGAAAATGTATCTTTCAAAAATGAATATAAATTCTCCATAAGGGAGTAACAGAAATAGAACTTACAACCCTGCTGTAAACCAAAAAAAAAAGTAGGCAAACACATAAACAACTATGTTCAAACATTGGACAACAAGCAGTGTGGAAATGTGATACCTGCTGTAAAGAAAACAAACATAGTGGGCCCTATATTTGCTTCAGCTATCTATACGGAGGCAACTTCTAGAATGCAGAATAGGCAAGGAGAGACAAAATATAGCTAAGCCATCTTAGCTTGATGACTTGCAAGGACAGATATTGGAGTTTGGAGTACCTGAGGTAGCTAGAATTTGCAGGGCAGAATACCAGAAAGGAGGTAGCTATGCAAAGAGCTCCAGAAATTTACATTAGGGTATTTGTTTTCTATGCTACATAATACATTACCACAAAACTACTGGGTTAAAACTATATGCAATCATTTTCTCACAGCTTCTGTATATAGGACGCTCAGACAAAACTTAGCCAGGTTCTCTGCTTCATTCAGTCACCAGCTGCAATCCAGGTGCCTACTGGCAAAATCCAGAGTCTCAACTGGTGAAAGATCTGCTTTAAATCTTCCTCAGCTTGTCGAATTTCTCTCCTTTTGGCTATAGAACTGAGGGCCCTAGCTTCCTAATGAACATTGGTTAGAGGTTGCCCTTTTGTCCTAGAAGCCACCTTCAACTTCCTGCCACATGGCATTTTTTAAAAGCAATTCACAGCATGGCTTTTTTCCTTCTTTAAGACCAGTAGAAGAGTGAGTTTCTCCTGTAGTCTGCTCAGAGGGGATCTTGTATAATGTATAATTTATAGAAGTGAAACCTCAGCATCTTTGCCATATTCTACTGGGGCTAAAAACAGGTCACATATCCTGCCCACACTCAAGGAGAGGGAATTATATATGGCATACCACCAAGTGGTAGAGATCAAGGGGGCCACAGCATATTCTAGAGTATATGAATAAACATTAATTTGTACATGTATAGAGTGAAAGCCCACAAAGCAGAGTAGAGAAAACTTTAAAAGAATGGAAAATTATCATGCTACAGTTTGTCAAATAATTTCAAGAGATCATATAGTCAAGAGTCATTGAGTCCCCAGAAGTCAGAATAGAGACACATGTTGAACATAAGGGACATTCAGTAGAGACCCAATGTAGGTCACACCTTGATTGTGGATTGAAACCAGCCTTAGAGTAAGGGCTACTCCAGACCCCATTTTAAAAGCTTAAAAGCAAGCCTTAAAAGCATAAGAAGAAATCCAATCAGAAAGGCCATAAATGTGACTGGACTCAGGTCCTTCCAGGGCTTGCTCCAGCATTTTAAAGTTTACTTGGGTAATAATAATGACATATTGATTTTTCTCTCAGCATGTTTGCTTCATTTTAAATAATTAACTAGCATTAATTACCATGATCTGCTGGAAATTAGTACTTAGTTGAAGAGTACATCATTGGGATGAGAGTACCAAAATAAGAGTGATATAAGCAAGGCTCAATAAATCACTTAATAAATGTAAATGATTCTGTTAAGCATGAGGAAAATGAATTGCTTCTGTGCTTCAACTGAATTAAAAAGACAGTGAACATTATCATCAAATCATCTTCCCTCTACTAACACCAATTTGCCATGTTCTTTTACCTTTCTTTCCTATTCCTTATTCTCCTCTGCAAACACAAAATTCTATCAGCTGCTTCTTTAAAATAAAAACTTAAAATGGAAGTCTAGGAAGTGACAAAAATTTAGGAGAAAAATGTAATGAGACACTGTCATTTACCAATGAAACGTTAAAGCCACAGAGAAATTCTCTGGATGTAAGTAATTAAATAATCATTATAAGAGGGAAATTTCAGAAATTTGTATATGTGTGACATTGCTCTTTATATTGATTATCTCTGATATTATTAAATGTATATCTTCATGTGTTCTAAAACAAACTTTTGAGAGTTCAGAAACACATTGAATGCATATACCCTTTGACCCAGCAATACCAAACCTGGGAATTAACAGAAATATACATATATTCTCACATATATGTGAAATGACTTGATGCATTATCTATAATAGTAAAATATTAGAAATAACCTAATTTCTTAAATAATTTATGTGCAGTTATTAATGGAATACTATGCAGCAATATTAGAAACCTATATAGTAATTTTAGAAGACTTCCACACAACAACCCTAAATATTAATATTATTCCTGTTACACTGGGAAGGAAATAGGCATACTGAAACTAAGCAACATATTCAGAGAGGTTATAGCACTGATAAGAGATGGAGTAGAATTTCGGCCGAGGCATTCTTTGAAAATACCTTTGCCACCTAGGGTAAACGTATGTCCCAGTTTACCTGTAGTACTGATCATTACTACTAGCACTCCTACTCATACTCAAATGTGTCCTGATTTGCATGACAATTTTATGATAACCCTGTATGACATGGCATCTCTCCCTATAAGACAAGAAATGACAAAAATGTACATTCTGCAGATATGTCGTACTGGTTTCCATTTCAATAACTCTAATTTTTCTCATTATTATACTTCTGCCATACTAAAATTATATTTTCATTTTCCACCATTATACTTCAATAACCATCCATTTATTCTCATCTTCTAGAGAACATTTTAGATTTTCCACGTTTGCCAAGTTTGGTAGATTTGGCTCATAACAATTACCTCCCGTGTGTTTAAAATCTATTTCTAGGTATTAGTGTGCCCCTTCCCTTCTGCTAATAGCTGCACTGAATTTCATACTCTAGAAAAGAACTTTTAGAAATGTGCATCTTCCTAAAGATGCTATCAGAAAACTACTAGAGCTAATCAACGAATTTGGTAAAGTAGCAGGATACAAAATTAATGCACAGAAATCTCTTGCATTCCTATACACTAATGATGAAAAATCTGAAAGAGAAATTAAGGAAACACTCCCATTTACCATTGCAACAAAAAGAATAAAATACCTAGGAAGAAACCTACCTAAGGAGACAAAAGACCTGTATCAGAAGACTATAAGATGCTGATGAAAGAAATTAAAGATGATACAAATAAATGGAGAGGTATACCATGTTCTTGGATTGGAAGAATCAACATTGTGAAAATGACTCTACTACCCAAAGCAATCTACAGATTCAATGCAATCCCTATCAAACTACTAATGGCATTTTTCACAGAACTAGAACAAAAAATTTCACATTTGTATGGAAACACAAAAGACCCCAAATAGCCAAAGCAATCTTGAGAAAGAAAAACGGAGCTAGAGGAATCAGGCTTCCAGACTTCAGACTATACCACAAAACTACAGTAATCAAGACAGTATGGTACTTGCACAAAAACAGAAATGTAGATAAACGAACAAGAGAGAAAGCCCAGAGATAAACTCACACACATATGGTCACCTTATCTTTGATAAAGGAGACAAGAATATACAATGGAGAAAACACAGCCACTTCAATAAGTGGTGCTGGGAAAACTGGACACCTACACGTAAAAGAATGAAATTAGAACACTCCCTAACACCATACACAAAAATAAACTCAAAATGGATTAAAGACCTAAATTTAAGGCCAGACACTATAAAACTCTTAGAGGAAAGTATTGGTAGAACACTCTATGACATAAATCACAGCAAGATCCTTTTTGACCCACCTCCTAGAGAAATGGAAATAAAAACAAAAATAAACAAATGGGACCTAATGAAACTTAAAAGCTTTTGCACAGCAAAGGAAACCATAAACAAGACAAAAAGACAGCCTTCAGAATGGGAGAAAATATTTGCAAATGAAACAACTGACAAAGGATCAATCTGCAACATTTACAAGCAGCTCAGGCAGCTCAATATCAAAAAAACAATCAACCCAATCCAAAAATGGGCAGAAGACCTAAATAGACATTTCTCCAAAGAAGATATACAGATTGCCAAGAAACACATGAAAGGATGCTCAACATCACGAATCATTAGAGAAATGCAAATCAAAACTACAATGAGGTATCACCTCACACCAGTCAGAATGGCCATCATCAAAAAATCTACAAACAGGGGCTTCCCTGGTGGCGCAGTGGTTGAGAGTCTGCCTGCCAATGCAGGGGACACGGGTTTGAGCCCTGGTCTGGGAAGATCCCACATGCCATGGAGCAACTGCGCCCGTGAGCCACAACTGCTGAGCCTGCGTGTCTGGAGCCTGTGCTCCGCAACGGGAGAGGCCACGACAGTGAGAGGCCCGCGCACCGCGATGTAGAGTGGCCCCCACTTGCCGCAACTAGAGAAAGCCCTTGCACAGAGATGAAGACCCAACACAGCCAAAAATAAAAAATAATAAATAAATAAATAATTTTTAAAAAAATCTACAAACAATAAATGCTGGAGAGGGTGTGGAGAAAAGGGAACCCTCTTGCACTGTTGGTGGGAATGTAAATTGATAGAGTCACTATGGAGAACAGTATGGAGGTTCATTAAAAACTAAAAATAGAACTACCATATGACTCAGCAAACCCACTGCTGGGCATATACCCTGAGAAAACCATAATTCAAAAAGAGTCATGTACCACAATGTTCATTGCAGCACTATTTACAATAGCCAGGACATGGAAGCAACCTAAGTGTTCATCGACAGATGAATGGATAAAGAATATGTGGCACATACATACAGTGGAATATTACTCAGCCATAAAAAATGAAATTGAGTTATTTGTAGTGAGGTGGATGGACCTAGAGTCTGTCATACAGAATGAAGTATGTCAGAAAGAGAAAAACAAATACCATATGCTAACACATATATATGGAATCTAAAGAAAAAAAAAGGTTCTGAAGAACCTAGGGGCAGGACAGGAATAAAGACACAGACTTAGAGAATAGACTTGAGGACACGGGGAGGGGAACGGGTAAGCTGGGATGAAGTGAGAGAGTGGCATGGACTTATATATACTACCAAATGTGAAATAGATAGCTAGTGGGAAGCAGCCGCATAGCACAGGGAAATCAGCTCAGTGCTTTGTGTCTACCTAGAGGGGTGAGATAGGAAGGTTGAGAAGGAGACACAAGAGGGAGGAGATATGGGGATATATATATATATGTATAGCTGTTTCACTTTGTTATACAGCAGAAACTAACACACCATTGTAAAGCAATTATACTCCAATAAATGTTAAAACAAAAAAAAAGAAATGTGCATCTTTCATGAAACATGATGAAAGCTAAATTCATTAATTTGGCCTTTAGATATTATTCTGACATCTAGAGTTAGTCTCTTCTAATGTATACATTGTGACTTTTAAAAATGTTCTTCTTAGGGATACTGTATCATGATATAGAACAGATATCAACCATATTTTGTAACTACATGCATGTTATTACATGAATGTAAACATTAGGTAAAATAATTTTAAGATATTCAATGCTGAGACATTGGGTCAAAGACTAAATCTAGATATTAGTTTTCTTTTAAGGAAATCATCAAAGAATAAAGCATATATGATAATTGGAGTTATATTGTAATGTTGAAGTCGATTCAAAAACATCTTCTCTCTTGCCTCTCATACTATTATCCGTGTGTTTCAACTACTATACCAAAACACTGATTTCTGAAATCCAGTGCATCACTTAGTTATATGAAATAACTTGTATGAAAATTAGAAATTTTGAGACATGCCTATTAATCAAGCCTTCTTTATAAAACATGGTACATTGTATATACTTCTCTTCTGCATTTTAATAACAAATTTGATTTTCCTCAGTTATCTTTGCATTGCTAACTTTTAATATTTTTCATCTACATTATGTCTGCAGCGGACAAACTAATGATCTATGTGATATGAAATAATGCAATTTTCCTGTTTTCTGTTATTTAAATCCATGTTAAAAAACACTTTTTGCATCAGAACTTTTATTGAGAAATGTCATATTTAAGACCTCCTAGATCTATCTACATAGGGTGAAAAAGTGCTAATTTCTGAGAGCATCTCAAAAAGTATTTATTACTTTTTATAGCTTCCTTATTTTCTTTGCTCTTGCCATTTGTAAAATATTCAAAATTAGAATAAAATAATGCTGTAATAAACCTACCTTGTCTGCCAAATCAGAAAGATAAACATTTGTTTAATATCTTCTAACAGTGGTCAAGAAATGTAACAACTTTCACTTTTATTTTATTTTATTTTAACATGATATAATAATTATTAATTCTAATAAATATCTGAAAAGCAAAAATATACATATATATATATATATATACACACTCCATATATATAATGAATAATTGAAGAGTCAATGCCCAGATCCCCAGGTAGCAAATTATAAGACTCCTCTGAGAGGGATAAATTAATAACCTTGATGTTGTAAGACTTCTTTCTCACAGCTTTAAGGAAAAGAAGGAACACATGGTAAAACCCATGTCAATCATGGAAGACAACACACAAAAGAGGGATCTTGGAAGAATTAGACCACAAAATTGATGTGTGCCTTGTGAAATGAAGGAGTTCTATTGAACATGTTTAATGATATTCACATTTCCTCTTTTCAGATTGTTTTGACAACATATTCTTATATATCTAACTTACTGAGTAATATATTTTCTAAAGTGTTTGATTTCTTTTTCAACCACCTTATATATAATGGGGAGCTGGGAGAGGAAAAGCATTAAAAGTATTCAGTTTCAGACATTTACCTGGTTTAAAAGAGAGGAACATAAACCAAGTACAATCAATTGCATGAACAACGTCCCCATTTTATATAAGTACTATTTCTCTAAAATGTTTCACAAAATTGGCCTCCTGATAGCATCAGAATCCCAGAAGAGCTGGTTATTACAGCCTGAGCTCCTATCAAGCCAGAAGTAATACAGATGAATTTGTTACCAAATTAGTGACATCAATTCAGATTGACAGATTGAAAATATAAAAGTAATTTAGGGAAATGTATCTTTTTCTTTATAACCTGTAGAGGGATTCTAGAGTTTGTAGCTTGCCTTGGTTTTAAGATTTCTTAACTGATAGTTGTCAATAGTCACGATTTTTCAATAGTTCAAGCTAGGCTGAATTTATATTAACTGCAAATTGCATAAGTAGTTCATTTTCAATCACATAACTTATAGGCTGAGTGCAAGGTCGAAATTCCTTTCCAGAATTATCACAGTATATTTTCTGGATTTGATTGAAAAGTCAATTACATTTTATGCTAATAAATAAATAAGATATGAAGCCATTAATACATATCAAATAATATGTTTTTTTTTTAAATCGGTGATATATAAACTTTTTGGATTATTTTTTTTTTAGCTTCCACTAAAAGCTACAGAGGAAGTGGAGTTGAGATTGGTACGTGTTCTCACTCAGTGTCCATCTGGGAGGCAGGGCAGTTTATTTATTGTCAGATATCTCTGGGTCAATTGCCCACGGGGGTAGGATGGCTACCTGAAATATTCAACACAGAGGTGAGCTGTTTGGTAACTCCATTCACTATTCAGACCCAGGGCAAGTTGAACTAGTAGGAGTCAGGGTTCAAGTTCCTGAGGAGAATAATTAGTGAGACCAGGAAGAATTCTGCTGTGAAAGGCAGACTGAGGAACACTGCAAGTTTGGGGAACAGAATCTCGAAATAGGGTCTGAACCCTATATGCAGGAAAATTCAGGCTCAGGAACATGAGAGGCTGGCAGCAAAATATCAGAAGAGGCTCTCTCTGAAGGTAGCTCAGGAAACGATGTGGGACTTCCCAGAGAGCATTAGAATATGAAACTCCAAGTCAGAACTTCATCAAAATGAAACCTGTCTTACATACACTATGCCATACAGATAATGCTGGTAGATGAAATATTAAAGTCCTAACCAAAAGCAAGAGAGTTAAGAGGCTAAGAAATCATAAACAGTTAGTGCTTTACAAGATTTGGTTTGGGAACTGGTAAGAGTTCAAGCCTGTTTGGTGAGATTTTAGCAAACTTCCTCTATAGGAGACGGTGAATGCTGATGACTGTCAATTAGCCAGTGTCGTAGATGCTTAGCAGCTAGCGGATGAGCAGTATTACCAAAGCCCACCTTTCCTACACCTTCTCAACCACAGGCATTTATGTTCTTTACACAAAAATTCTGTACAAGTCTTTAAGCCAATCCAACTCAAACAGGAATTTTATCCCTCCACAGAAGATTTAGCATTAGTCTTGGCAGCCATTGGTCTCAAATAAGGGGCTAAGCCATTGGAACATTTGTGCCTAACAAGCAATATCCTTCTCCTAACCTCAGCCTTCTCGGCTTCTTCCTGTTTTGTCAGCTAGAGTTCAGTCCAAACTATCAGAACTCCAACTCAATCGTTAGAGTACCTGACAACTCCCATAGCTTTCAAACCCCTGTTTCATTTGCCCTTGACGGATGGGGGTGGTGTGTGATGACAGGAGTGCCAGAGGTGGAAAAAGACCCTGATTTTTTGATCTGTGGAATTTTAAGGACTGAGTTTGAGCACTGATTCCACCGTATACTACTGATGTGATTCTGTGCAGGGTTGACTATTTCATTGAAGTAGTGATAGGGTTAATTGAGACAACCCATGGGAAGAATCCAGCAAACTACCTAGGATTAACAAGTAACTGAATCGCTTTGATGTACAGCAGAAATTAACACAACATTGTAAATCAACCATACTTCAATAAAAAAATTTTTTAAGTATTTAGCAAATGTTAGATATCAAGTGCTGCCTGAGATTCTACTCTCAGAAAACTAACCCAGTGCTATGAGGCTGTTGCCCCACAGGTTGTCCTATTTCCTTTCTGTCCTAAAACAACAACAAAAATAATCATTCCTTAGGAAACATGTCTGATCACGTATATAAAGTGCACACCAACATGCCTGAATTTTAGTAATAGTCAGTAAGTGTAAATTGCCACATTTTGTCTTTTTGAATACCAGTGTGGTAGAGACTGTTGTTTGTTTATCTAGAAACCATTCTCCTTATTTCTCCTTCCTCATATAACCACCATTTTGTTCAGACCCCTCCCAACTCACTCAAGGAAAGCTGACAGCGTGTTCAGCTCCAGAGGGGGTCATATTCAGTAGGTCTTAATTATTCCCAGCCAATTATGGGATCCTATACCTCACGTGGGTGAGCCAAAATGGCCTTTCCCGAGTGATTGTTATTTGACCAGAGATGGGCACAGGCTTTACTTGGTTCTATCAGTCTGAAGGGAACAGCTTTTATTTCCATGGTTAAGAGAGTATTTTTATTCTCTCTCTCTTCCCAAGCATATAACCTAAACTGCTTCTAGCACCATTTGGTGCTGATGAGTGAAGCCAGCCCGAGGAAGAGTTTAAAGTTGAAAAATCATCTGACCATATTTGTAAGGTCCAGGGAATGGAATTCTCCCATTCGAGATAATTCTTCTTATTAAGCCATCCCAAATAAGGTTTATTCATTCATTGCATCCAAAAGCATCTCAACTGACAAAAACCATTCTCTGCATTTCTTTTTTTTTTCTTTTCTAATCATTTGAGCAGATCTGATCAGATCAGATCATTCTGATAACAGTCATTTTTCTTTTCTTGATTTCCATGCTTCCTTGGTTGATTTCATCCATTGCCAGTGGTTCTAATGACCCTCTAGGTATTGATATATTCAAGTCAGAACTCACTACTGAGCACCAAAATCATATTTCCAAATGTCATTAGTTATCTCCTCCTGAGTCACCCACAAGTTTCTCCAAATTAGCATCCTAATCTTATAATTCTCATCTATGTTAATATGACCTCTTCCTCTACCCATATTCTCATCATTTGTTGTATTGTCATCCACTTAACTTGAAACTTCAAGACTTCATTCTCATCTTCTCTTTCTAGCACCTATCCCATCAGCAGTGCATATTTGTCTTTTCTCCTTCCGAAAGGAGCCCTGAATTTATTTCCTCTTTGTCTTCATTGTGTAACTCTGTAGGCAAAGTTCTCCCTCATCTCTCATATGGGGTGTTGCAATCTCCTCTTGTTTGAACTCCCAGCCATGAATTTCTCCTCCTTCCATCTATCCTCGAGATACAAAGTATTATGTTTCTAAATCAAAAAGTGATGTCCCCCTTTTTCCCTACAGGAAAATCAAACTGTTCAGCATATCTTCCACAGCTCTTCATGACCAGACCCCACTCCACCTCTCTGGACTGATTTTCTTCTAGTCTTTCTTTCACACATTTCCAGGCTCCAATCTAGAAATGTGTGATGAGGATGTCTCACTTTTCTCCAAGCATACCATGTTTCCTCTTGATACTGCAGAGCTATAAGTGTTTCTTCCTCTGCTTCAAATGTCCTGACCTCATTTCTCTGCCTGGAAAACTATTATTTATTCTCCGACATTCAGCTCAGTAATCTCCTAAATATTTATCCTTAGCAGCAACCTAAGCTCTCAGCCCGAATTAATCTCTCCTTGCCCTGTATTCAAAGCATGGTATACAGAACTTCTCATATAGTATTCTCCACATCATGGTATTATTTGTAGCTTGTGAGTCTAGATCTGCTCTTAAACCATTAGCACTTTAATAAACGGAGAATGCATGATTCACCTGGGAATCTCTCAGACTAGTTAATACAGTGTCTGGCATATAATAATGTTTTAATAAAAGTCTATGAAAGGAAAAGCAGCAGGATCTCTCAGGGCCCCACTCGATGGAAAATGCATGTTTTCTCAGGAAAGGATAGATTCTGTATCAGTTGTGGTTTGTGCTAAGTACACTCATACTCTGTCATCTGTCTATCACCTGGCAATTCTGCTTCACTTTCCAGGTTATCCTCAAGGACAAATACCTTGGAAACTCCTCTTTCAGCCAAAAGCTGAAAAATACATAGCTCGTGTCCTAGATCGAAATGGAAGAATAAAGATAATCATGAATTCATTTCTAATAAACAACCCATCACATCCTAAAGCTCTTAGAAGTGAAAAATTCATGATATCCACATCTACAAAATGCAATGAGGTTTGAATAAAATCAATAGAGAGGCGTAAATTGATATAATGCTTTTTATGTCTTCTGTTACAGCTGTATTGGGGGTATTTTTTTGCCCAGAGTAAAGGGGTTGTTTTAAGGTAAAGGGAGAGTTTTGCCAGAGCAGGGCAGAGAATGCAGAGCCAAACTTATTTCGACCCAACCACGGATCACTTCTCAGGAGCCTTCATAAAGAGCAGTTCACCATATGTGCTGTAACACCTTGTGGGACACAGTGGTACTCTGTTTCCAAGCTTCCTAACACAGATGATGGCCTGCAGCCAAGCATTATGTGCTGTATTTCCAAGTAGCTTTGCAATGGTGCTACATTCTTTTAAAGTGTTGCTTTGCCCTTTCTTGTATGAAGGTCTTGGCACATGAATCAGGAGGCTTTGCAGGGTTTATGAGAATGTAATTTCTGAGTTTCATGGAGGTCTGGCACATTCATGAATATGATGAAATTAATTAGATTGAAATGGAATCCAAATTGTCATCACGAGACAATTCTGAATAAAACACATGTTCCCTGATGAACCTATGCTGAAATAAAGCTGTAAAACAACAGTTTATGTGTGGCATATTTCTGTATTGTAATCACATTTTAAACTTGTTTAGTGAGAAAAGCAATTGAGAAAATCTAGAATAAATAGTTCTGGGTTCATAATCATCATCATCGGCATCATTTCTTGAGTGCTTCCTATGTGTTTGAAGGTATTAGTGCATTTAAATATCCCAAGAATCTTATGAAGCAAGGCACTGCTATTACACTCATTTTAGAGAAATTGAATTATGGAGTCTTGGTGTACACATAGGACCAGGAGACACCAAAGAAAGAGGCAGACCACACCAGATTGGTAGGTGGCAGGTTTAATTAGCAAAGGAACTTACATACAAGTCTTGTTTTGGGCAGCCATAAGACAAGTAGATCTCTGCACCTGCCCACCAGAATCTTAAAAGTTTATATAGAGATCTTAACTGGGCTGTCATGTGTATCATCCAGATGGTCTCACCAACATCTTATTCTCTCAAGGCTGCGTCCTTGAAAATGGCTCCTACTGTGGAAATGGTGAGCAAAGCATACATCACAAAGACAGGGATAGGGGTAAGTAGCCTCCAACTGCCCTGCCCAGATCCAGCTCGAGGGTCAACTGGTGGTCACATCCTCCGGATTTCTTCCTCAAACAGGTATAAAAGTAACTTCTCCAGGGGCACAAGGGCAGGAAGTAGCAGAACTAGAAATGGAATCCAGATTGGCTTCACAGCCTACATATTTTATCACTATGCAAATTGCCTCTCTGTTTTAGTATTATCCAAAGAGAACAATTGACCTTCTGAAAAAGGTGAAAACCAGACTTACACATCCCTGAGGTCAAGATATAGTGCCAATTATAAAATTTACTTTCTTTTACCCTTTGATCATGCCATTAGCACTTGTGCATGACCTAGTCTTGAACAATCAGGAGTCATTTACATGTAAATTACCTTTACCTAACTTTTGTTAATTTAACATGATTTAATCTCTGAATTGTGTATTTGAAAGTAATCCAGAAAATACACAAGAACAAACATAGCCTGGAAGTTTCAAATAGCTAATTTGAATACTTCCAAAAAATAATAAACAAGTTGTTTAAGGTTATTTTGAAATCCAACAAAAAGCCAACTTAATCAATGTCATGGTCAGGTGGACAATATTTCAAGGTACAAATGAAACTGCAAGGAGTAGCTTTCAGAAGAGAGAGGAGTGGGCTATACGGTCACCCCAAAATCGAGTCTGCAACGTCTTAGGTGCAATAAAGTCATCCAATTAAAATTACATTTAATGGATTGCAATGACCAACTTGACCCTATTATTACAAGCTGTGAAAAAAGAACTCTGAAAAATAGATTTTCAGCTTAGAAGATATGAATTAAAACACTGCTAGAATATATTCATATCAAGTTGAGAGACCCTTGCCGACTCACTATGAGAGGAAATGCTATCCAATTTTCAACTTCCTACAGGAGCTGAGAAGTAAAACATGTTCAGAAAGTAAAATGAAATCGATATCGTAGCAACCAAATTAATCTTTCGTTAGCAAATAAAAACCATGTATCCTCATCAAATCTCAAAAGCTAAATGGTAAAAATCCCAGGAGCTTAAGATAGAAAACATACCATTAAAGCTTGAAAATCCCATTTATCAGTAAAACAAGCTTAGCTTTAATGCTATCCTTTCATAATTTATCAAGTACAATTTCCACCTTCGGTTAATACATTGGGTAGGCAAAAGCTCTTTATATGAGTCACGCTGAGGAGGAAAATGAAATGTTTATAGAGTAGAAGTCTCAATGCAAGGAGGAGAGGTTAGAAATGGAATTTCCATGTCAACACTGCGTGGAATGGGAGAAGGCACTCTGGCACAGAAACTCAGCTAGTTCCAGAGAAGACTGAAGGAAATAGAGACAAATTTCAGACCCGTTCAATGCAATGTAATTCTCTCCCTTTGTTTTAGCTAAACCACCAAAGGAAGCAATCTGAGCTTTTTCCAAAGGAGAGAAAAGGGAAAGAAAAAAATATATATAGATATAGATATAGATATTGATAGTATACAGGTACACAGTATATATACATAATATAAATAATGTGTACAAAATAAACATAAATACACATGTATAGAGTCTTAACCGGCATTTTGGATTTCATGTAAAGACTGCTAAACTCTTCAGCAATCATTTTCAAATTTTATAGGTCCATCATCATAAATGCAAAATTCAACGTTAAATAGGTTTACAAAATAAGAGAAGGCAGTAGAATGCTCTCTGCTGTGATAGCTTGCAGAGGGTAGGAGTCAAGTGTGATGTACTAAACTGAAGTTCTGTGCCCCGATGTCTTAGAGGTTTGCTTATGTTGTTAATCAACTTTTCAATGGTATTGTTCATCAATTTCTTTTTTTTTTTTTAACATCTTTATTGGAGTAAAATTGCTTTACAATGGTGTGTTAGTTTCTGCTGTATAACAAAGTGAAACAGCTATACATACACATATATCCCCATATCTCCTCCCTCTTACGTCTCCCTCCCACTCTTCCTATCCAACTTCTCTAGGTGGACACAAAGCGCCGAGCTGATCTCCCTGTGCTACGAGGCTGCTTCCAACTAGCTATCTATTTTACATTTGGTAGTGTATATATGTCCATGGCACTCTCTCACTTCATTCCAGCTTAGGCTTCCCTTTCCCCATGTCCTCAAGTCCATTCTCTACTTCTGTGTCTTGATTCCTGTCCTGCCCCTAGGTTCTTCAGAACTTTTTTTTTTTTTTTGATTCATATATATGTGTTAGCATATGGTATTTCTTTTTCTCTTTCTGACTTACATCACCCTGTATGACAGACTCTAGGTCCATCCACCTCACTACAAATAACTCAATTTCACTTCTTTTCATGGCTGAGTAATATTCCATTGTATATATGTGCCACATCTTCCTTATCCATTCATCTGTCGATGGACACTTAGGTTTCTTCCATGTCCTGGGTATTGTAAATATTGCTACAATGAACACTGTGGTGCATGGCTCTTTTTGAATTATGGTTTTCTCAGGGTGCATGCCCAGTACTGGGATTGCTGGGTCGTATGGTAGTTCTATTTTTAGTTTTTTAAGGAACATGCATGTTATTCTCCATAGTGGCTGTATCAGATTACATTCCCACCAACAGTGAGAGAAGGTTCCCTTTTCTCCAAACCCTCTGCAGCATTTATTGTTTGTAGATTTTTTGATGATGGCCATTCTGACCGGTGTGAGGTGATACCTCATTGAAGTTTTGATTTACATTTCTCTAATGACTAGTGATGTTGAGCATCCTTCAAGCGTTTGTTGGCCATCTGTATATCTTCTTTAGAGAAATGTCTATTTAGGTCTTCTGCCCTTTTTTGGATTGGGTTGTTTGTTTTTTGATATTGAGCTGCATGAGCTGCTTGTATATTTTGGAGATTAATCCTTTGTCAGTTGCTTCATTTGCAAATATTTTCTCCCATTCTGAACGTTGTCTTTTCATCTTGTCTATGGTTTCCTTTGCTGTGCAAAAGCTTTTAAGTTTCATTAGGTCCCATTTGTTTATTGTTGTTTTTATTTCCATTTCTCTAGGAGGTGGGTCAAAAAGGAACTTGCTGTGATTTAAGTCATAGAGTGTGCTGCCTATGTTTTCCTCTAAGAGTTTTATAGTGTTTGGCCTTACAATTAGGTCTTTAATCCATTTAGAGTTTATTTTCATGTATGGTGTTAAGGAGTATTCTAATTTCATTCTTTTACAGGTAGCTGTCCAGTTTGCCCAGCACCACTTATTGAAGAGGCTGTCTTTTCTCCATTGTATATTCTTGTCTCCTTTATCAAAGATAAGGTGACCATATGTGTGTGGGTTTATCTCTGGGCTTTCTATCCTGTTCCATTGATCTATATTTCTGTGTTTGTGCCAGTATCATACTGTCCTGATTACTGTAGCTCTGTAGTATAGTCTGAAGCCTGGAAGCCTGATTCCTCCAGCTGTTTTCCTTTCTCAAGATTGCTTTGGCTATTCAGGGCCTTTTGTGTTTCCATACAAATTGTGAAATTTTTTGTTCTAGTTCTGTGAAAAATGCCAGTGGTAGTTTGATAGGGATTGCATTGAAACTGTAGATTGCTTTGGGGAGTATGGTCATTTTCACAATGTTGATTCTTCCAATGCAAGAACATGGTCTATCGCTCCATCTGTTTGTATCATCTTTAACTTTTTTCATCAGTGTCTTATAGTTTTCTGCATACAGGTCTTTTGTCTCCTTAAGTAGGTTTATTCCTAGGTATTTTATTCTTTTTCTTGCCATGGTAAATGGGAGTGTTTCTTTAATTTCTCTTTCAGATTTTTCATCATTCGAGTATAGGAATGCAAGAGATTTCTGTGCATTAATTTTGTATCCTGCTACTTTACCAAATTCATTGATTACTCCTAGTAGTTTTCTGGTAGCATCTGTAGGATTCTCTATGTATAGTATCATGTCATCTGCAAACAGTGACAGTTTTACTTCTTCTTTTTCAATTTGGATTCCTTTTATTTCTTTTTCTTCTCTGACTGCTGTGGCTAAAACTTCCAAAACTCTGTTAAATAACAGTGGTGAGAGTGGACAACCTTGTCTTGTTCCTGATCTTAGTGGAACTGGTTTCAGTTTTTCACCATTGAGAACGATGTTGGCTGTGGGTTTCTCATATGTGGCCCTTATTGTGGTGAGGTAAGTTCCCTCTATACCTACTTTCAGGAGGGTTTTTATCATAAATCAGTGTTGAATTGTGTTGAAAGCTTTTTCTGCATCTATTGAGATGATCATATGGTTTTTCTCCTTCAATTTGTTAATACGGTTTATCACATTGATTGATATGCATATACTGAAGAACCCTTGCATTCCTGGGATAAACCCCACTTGATCATGGTGCATGATCCTTTTAATGTGCTGTTGGATTCTGTTTGCTAGTACTTTGTTGAGGATTTTTGCACCTACATTCATCAGTGATATTGGCCTGTAGTTTTCTTTCTTTGTGACATCTTTGTCTGGTTTTGGTATCAGGGTGATGGTGGCCTCGTAGAATGAGTCTGGGAGTGATCCTCCCTCTGCTATATTTTGGAAGAGTTTGAGAAGGATAGGTGTTAGCTCTTCTCTAAATGTTTGATAGAATTCGCCTGTGAAGCCATCTGGTCCTGGGCTTTTGTTTGTTGGAAGATATTTAATCACAGTTTCAATTTCAGTGCTTGTGATTGGTCTGTTTATATTTTCTATTTCTTTCTGGTTCAGTCTCGGTAGGTTGAGCTTTTTTAAGAATTTGTCCATTTTTTCCAGGTTGTCCATTTTACTGGCATATGGTTGCTTGTAGTAATGTCTCATGATCCTTTGTATTTCTGCAGTGTCAGTTGTTACTTCCCCTTTTTCATTTCTAATTCTATTGACTTGAGTGTTCTCCATTTTTTTCTTCATAAGTCTGGCTAATGGTTTATCAATTTTGTTTATCTTCTCAAAGAAGCAGCTTTTAGTTTTATTGATCTTTGATATCATTTCCTTCATTTCTTTTTCATTTATTTCTGATCTGATCTTTATGATTTCTTTCCTTCTGCTAACTTTGGGGTGTTTTTGTTCTTCTGTCTCTAATTGCTTTAGGTGTAAGATTAGGCTTTTTATTTGAGATGTTTCTTGTTTCTTGAGGTAGTATTGTATTGCTATCAACTTCCATCTTAGAACTGCTTGTGCTGTGTCCCATAGGTTTTGGGTCATTCTGTTTTCATTGTCGTTTGTTTCTAGGTATTTTTTGATTTCCTCTTTGATTTCTTCAGTGATCTCTTGGTTTTTTAGTGGCATATTGTTTAGCCCCCATGTGTTTGTATTTTTTACAGACTTTTTTCTGTAATGATATCTAGTCTCATAGCATTGTGGTTGGAAAATATAATTGATACAGTTTCAATTTTCTTAAATTTACCAAAGCTTGATTTGTGACCCAAGACATGATCTATCCTGGAGAATGTTCTATGAGCACTTGAGATGAAAGTGTGTTCTATTGTTTTTGGATGGAATGTCCTATGAATATCAATTAAGTCCATCTTGTTTATTGTGTCATTTAAAGCTTGGGTTTCCTTATTTATTTTCATTTTGGATGATCTGTCCATTGGTGAAAGTGGGGTGTTAAAGTCCCCTACTATTACTATGTTACTGTCAATTTCCCCTTTTATGGCTGTTAGCATTTGCCTTATGTATTGGGGTGCTCCTAGGTTAGGTGCATAAATATTTACAATTATTATATCTTCTTCTGGGATTGATCCCTTGATCATTATGTAGTGTCCTTCTTTGTCTCTGGTAACATTCTTTTTTTTAAAGTCTATTTTGTCTGATATGAGAATTGCTACTCTAGCTTTCTTTTGATTTCCTTTTGCATTGAATATCTTTTCCATCCCCACTTTCAATCTGTATGTGTCCCTAGGTCTGAAGTGGGTTTCTTGTAGACAGCATAAATATGGATCTTGTTTTCGTATCCCTAAAGCCAGTCTATGTCTTTTGGTTGGAGCATTTAATACATTTACATTTAAGGTAGTTATCGATATATATGTTGCTGCTACCATTTTCTAAATTGTTTTGGGTTTGTTATTGTAGGTCTTTTCTTCTCTTGTGTTTCCTGCCTAGAGAAATTCCTTTAGCATTTGTTGTAAAGCTGGTTTGGTGGTGCTGAATTCTCTTAGCTTTTGCTTGTCTGTAAAGCTTTTGATTTCTCCATTGAATCTGAATGAGATCCTTGCTGGGGAGAGTAATCTTGGGTGTAGGTTTTTCCCTTTCATCACTTTAAATATGCCCTGCCACTCCCTTCTGGCTTGCAGTGTTTCTGCTGAAAGATCAGCTGTTAACCTTATGGGGATTCCCTTGTATGTTATTTGTTGCTTCTCCCTTCCTGCTTTTAATATTTTTTCTTTGTATTTAATTTTTGATAGTTTGATTAATATGTGTCTTGTCATGTTTCTGCTTGGATTTATCCTGTATGGGACTCTCTGTGCTTCCTGGACTTGATTATTTCCTTTCCCATATTATGGAAGTTTTCAACTATAATGTCTTCAAATATTTTCTCAGTCCCTTTCTTTTCCTCTTCTTCTTCTGGGGCCCCTATAATTCGAATGTTGGTGTGTTTAATGTTGTCCCAGAGGTCTCTGAGACTGTCTTCAATTCTTTTCATTTTTTTTTTCTTTATTCTGCTCTGTAGTAGTTATTTCCACTATTTTATCTTCCAGGTCACTTATCCATTCTTCTGCCTCAGTTATTCTGTTACTGATTCCTTCTAGAGGATTTTTAATTTCATTTATTGTGCTGTTCATCATTGTTTGTTTGCTCTTTAGTTCTTCTGGGTCCTTGTTAAACGTTTCTTGTATTTTCTCCATTCTATTTCCAAGATTTTGGATCATCTTTACTATCATTACTCTGAATTCTTTTTCAGGTAGACTGCCTATTTCCTCTTCATTTGTTTGGTCTGGTGGGTTTTTACCTTGCTCCTTCATCTGCTGTGTGTTTCTCTGTCTTCTTATTTTGCTTAACTTACTGCGTTTGGGGTCTCCTTTTTGCAGGCTGCAGGTTCGTTGTTCCCATTGTTTTTGGTGTCTGCTCCCAGTGGCTAAGGTTGGTTCAGTGGCTTGTGTAGGCTTCCTGGTGGAGGGGACTAGTGCCTGTGTTGTGGTGGATGAGGCTGGATCTTGTCTTTCCGGTTGTCAGGCCTGCAACTGGTGGTGTGTTTTGGGGTGTCTGTGACCTTATTATGATTTTAGGCAGCCTCTCTGCTAATGGGTGGGGTTGTGTTCCTGTCTTGCTAGTTGTTTGGCATAGGGTGTCCAGCACTGTAGCTGCTGGTTGTTGAGCAGAGCTGGGTCTTAGTGTTGAGATGGAGATTTCTGGGAGAGCTTTTGCCATTTGATATTACATGGAACTGAGAGGTCTCTGATGGACAAATGTCCTAAATTCGACTCTCCCACCTCACAGGCACAGGCCTGACACCCGGCTGGAGTGCCAGGACCCTGTCAGCCACTCAGATCAGAAGAAAAGTGCAAAAGGAAGGAAGGAAGGAAGGAAGGAAGGAAGGAAGGAAGGAAGAAAGAAAGAAAGAAAGAAGGAAGAAAGAAGGAAAGAAGGAAAAGAAGAAAGGAAGAAATAAATAAAGAAAGAAAGAAAGGAAGGAAGGAAGGAAGGAAGAAAAAGAAAGGAAGGAAGGAAGGAAGAAAGAAAGAAAGGAAGGAAGGAAGAAAGAAAGGAAGAAAGAAAGAAAGAGAAAGAAAGAAAAAAAGAAAAAAATAATAAAATAAAGTTATTAAAATAAAAAATACAAAAAAATATTAACAATAAAAAAGAATTAAAACATAATTTAAAGAAAAAAACAAAAAATGAAAGAAAGAAGAGAGCAACCAAACCAAAAAACAAATCCACCAATGATAGCAAGCACCAAAAACTATACTAAAAAATAAAAAAATTTAAAAACGGACAGAGAGAATGCTAGGACAAATGGTAAAAGCAAAGCTATACATACAAAATCACGTAAAGAAGCATACACATACACACTCACAAAAAGAGAAAAAGGAAAAATATATATATATATATAAAAAAAAGGGAAGCGAGCAACCAAATCAATAAACAAATCTACCATTGATAATAAGCTCTAAATACTAAACTAAGATAAACATAAAACCAGAAATAAATTAGATGCAGAAAGCACACCCCAAGTCTATAGCTGCTCCCAAAGTCCATCGCCTCAATTTTGGAATGAGTCATTGTCTATTCAGATATTCCACAGGTGCAGGGTACATCAAGTTGATTGTGGAGATTTAATCTGCTGCTCCTGAGGCTACTGGGAGAGATTTCCCTTTCTCTCCTTTGTTCGCACAGCTCCTGGGGTTCAGCTTTGGATTTGGCCCTGCCTCTGCATGTAGGTCACCTGAGGGCGTATCTTCCTCGCCCAGCCTGGACAGGGTTAAAGGAGTGGCTGATTAGGGAGCTCTGGCTCACTCAGGCCAGGGGAAGGGAGGGTTATGGAACGTGGGGCGAGCCTGCAGCGGCAGAGGCCGGAGTGACGTTGCACCAGCCTGAGGTGCACCCCATGTTCTCCCGGGGAAGTTGTCCCTGGATCACAGGACACTGGCAGTGGCGGGCTGCAACGGTTCCCGGAAGGGGAGGTGTGGACAGTGACCTGTGCTTGCACACAGGCTTCTTGGTGCCTGCAGCAGCAACTTAGCATTTCATGCCGGTCTCTTGTGTTCGTGCTGATAGCTGTGGCTCACGCCCGTCTGGAGCTTGTTTAGGCAGTGCTCTGAATCCCCTCTCCTTGCGCATCCCGAAACAATGGCCTCTTGCCTCTTAGGCAGTTCCACGCTTTTTCCTGGACTCCTTCCTAGCTAGCTGTGGCACACTAGCCCCCTTCAGGCTGTGTTCACACAGCCAACCCCAGTCCTCTCCCTGGGATCTGAACTCTGAAGCCGGAGCCTCAGCTCCCAGCCCCCACCCGCCCCACTGAGTGACCAGACAAGCCTCTCAGGTTGGTGAGTGTTGGTCGACACCAATCCTCTGTGTGGGGATCTCTCTGCTTTGCCCTCTGCACCCCTGTTGCTGTGCTCTCCTCCATGGCTCCAAAACTTCCCCTCCCACCCATCCCCAGTCTCCACCAGTGAAGTGGCTTCCTAATGTGTGGAAACCTTTCCTCCTTCACAGCTTCCTCCCACAGATGCAGGTCCCATCCCTATTCTTTTATCTCTGTTTTTTCTTTTTTCTTTTGTCCTACCCAGGTATGTGGGGAGTTTCTTGCCTTTGGGGAAGTCTGAGGTCTTCTGCCAGCATTCAGTAGGTGTTCTGTAGGAGTTGTTCCACATGTAGATGTATTTCTGATGTATTTGTGGGGAGGACGGTGATCTCCACATCTTACTCCTCCACCATCTTGAAGGTCCCGTCTGTTCATCCATTCTTCTCACACACTACCTGTTCTGTATTTGAGAGAGCACTGGAATTAGAATCAGAAAACATGGGCCGAAGCTTGGCCTTGCCATGTGCTATCATTTAGCAGTAGTAATTTCACTTCTAAAATGGGGAAAATAAAACCAAAATAGCCTGTTTGTGGTGAAGATTAAGTGAGATTGCATGTGTGAAACCAACTTGTAACCATACTTGTTACTGTATTGTAAACAATAAAGTGCTAGGCAAATAGTACTAATAATAGTAAAAATTATTCTTGGTTATCATTTGTCAGGGTTAAGTTATAATCCATCATTTTCTGAATCTAAAGCATGGATTTTGGAACACTGAACTTACAATCAGAAGAGGCAAATTAACTGGCTACATATGGTGAAATTGTATATAGAAATATAGGACTCCTGGATTAATATGGTTACAAGATTTTCTAGCTTTAATATTTGTCCTCTACACTTTCTGTTAAAATGTCTATGAATATATCCAAGAAACCAAAAACAAACAGTAGCACTGGAGCCAAAAATAAGATTAAAACCATAGGCAGAGAAAAGTTCATGGACTTTATTATTGATGGTAATTCATTAAGAAGCAGAGACCTGAGTTATGCACCATGTGTTTTACCTTTGGGAAACAAACAAAAACAAAATACAGAAAAAAAAATAAAGCACACTCCAGAGGTTCTCAGATTGTGGTCCTGGGACCATGGACCAGCATCAGCATCACCTGGGAATTTTTTGGAAACACAAATACAGCATATTCACAGGCCCCAACCTGTGAAAACTCTGTGGGTGGGCCCAAGAATCTGTGGTCTACCAAGCTCTCCAGGTGATTTTCATACTTACTGAAATTTAAGAACCACTGGCACAAACACAAAGAAGACAGGGAAAAATTTTTCGATTCATGCTTACCCTATGAACTAACTCCAAAAGAAGAATTTGCAATGGCTCAAAACAGGTAAATATTATTATTCCCACTCTCAGGTGAGAAAATTAAGAAACAGGAGTTAAGAGATCTGACTAACTCAGCACAATCAGGAAGAATCAAAGTGAATGTGCTAATTGAAGACTATCTCTTTCATACTCATTGATATATACTCTTTCCCCAGTGTTAAGATTAGTAGTTTGAAAACTATTTTCATAAGTAAGTAGAAAAAAAATTGGAAGATTTCTGGCTGAAGTCTTCAGAAACATTGCAAAGTACATGGTGCAGATGTTTGTAAGATGTAAACAAAGTTAAATAGGAATAGAGACACAGAAAAGATAGGTGAAGAAATAAAAGAATGTGAGAAATCCCAAAAGACAGTGGTAGAATCAAACCTACATTAATAAGGGTAGACTAAAAGCAAAGGGGGAAAAAACAGAACAGAATAAGAAAATAAAAGATATACTGTGGGAACCATGACAGAGAAGATAAAAGATATGGAATTCTGAGAACTGAGACCTAAATAAGAATGACATTTACTTCTAAGTGAGAAATACAAAAACAGAAAGAGAAGTAACAATATATGATACAATATGGAAAAAATATCTGGCAATGTAAAAAGGACTGAATGTACTTAATAACAGTAACCACAGAATTCCACACAAAACTAACAAGAAAGACCAATCTATAACTGGACTATTATAATAATTTTTTATTATTTTAATTTCAAAGGTAGAAACAAAAATGCACAATGTATCCAGGCTCAAAAACATGACACTTTGGAAATAAATAAAGACTACCAAAGTGAGAACAAAGATCCTATTTATTCAGAGCTTACTATAGCAAGGGAGTCAGGCACCACCACTAGTATTTGCCAGAGACCTAAAGGCAGGCAAGAAAGTGGGAAAATTTTATAGTGAAAAAAAATTAAAAATAAAAGAATAAGAAGAATGCTTCAGGCATGCATTGATTGGAAGTTGTTGGCATGAGAAGGTGGGCTAACTACAAGTGGGGTACCTTATGTGCTTGATCAGGGGAATATATTTGGCTTCCTATGTAGGCAAAAATTAGAGAAGCTGGAAGTCATTGACCAAGTCTTGACCATTCTAAGCTGAGGTCTACAGAGGTTGTGCTTTGGCTTCCCAGGCCTGTTGCTGATGAAGTTGTAGTTTAGAGTTCTATTGTCATATATAGACTTACCGTTCATATGATGAATTAAATAATTCAATTCTCTTACTTCTAAGTGTAACAGCTTGCAGGCAATAAAAATCCATTTCCTCATAACCACTTCTGTATTAGACTTGTATAGATTAAATGCATTAAAAGATATCTTCAGGGAGTAATGTCAGTATCATGGTAGAATGAGACACTCCCTTTGTCTCTCCCCTTCAATCTGCAACCAGTGAAACATCCACAACTCAACAAAGGTGCCTCTACTCAATACACCAGGACACTGGAGAATTCCACACATCTGTACATCTAAAGGTGGGTAGACTGAAACACATAGAGAAAGTAGAACCAGAGGACAGGGGAACCAGTAATGCTGCAATCCCAGATCCT
The DNA here is from genome assembly GCF_028023285.1 of Balaenoptera ricei. Lineage (NCBI taxonomy): Eukaryota > Metazoa > Chordata > Mammalia > Artiodactyla > Balaenopteridae > Balaenoptera > Balaenoptera ricei. Next base: position 44,878,497 of record NC_082645.1, on the reverse strand, counting down.
TAGCTGTGGTGTCTGAACCTACTGCTCCAGAGAACACAGTAGCATCAGGGTAGGCAGCACACAGTTCCAGCCTCTCGGCCATAGTGATGTCTGTGGCCACAGGGAATGAAGCAGCAGTCGCAGTGGGGCCCTGTCCCTCCAGTGATGGAGGTGCTCATGACTCTTACCACCCTTCTTGTCCACAGCAATGGCACCCACAAATCCAACAATCCCAGACATGACAGAGGCACCCGCTACCCTGGCTCCTCCCTCACCTTCACCCTCCTCCCACGGCAGCAGAGTTTGCAACACAAGAGACCTCGGAAGTGGCAGAAGGGCTTGCCATCCTTGTGCCCCAGGCAGAGATGCCACTGACACTAGCAGCAGAAAGGTACCAATGACCCCAGAGGCACAAGCAGGGACAACAAGGGCACCAGGCAACACCTCTGAGAGAGGTGGTAGAGGGTGGAAAGTGCCAACTCTCAAATATAACCAGGGGTAGCTCAGGTAAGAGAAACCAAAAACTTGTACTGTAGCGCCACCTACTGGAAACCAATAGAAAGCCCTTTAATTCTAACCCGCTGAATAGAATGAAGTGGGAAAAAAGAAAAAAGAAAGAAAAAAGGCTTTACCTAAAAAGATGTTTGCTACTTCAAATGCACTGGCAGAAGAGCAACTCATCAAACACTGTGAAGAATCCCTATAACACAGTATCACAAAAATAAAATGGCAATTCTCTAGAAACTAAACTTAAAGTCAATCTAACGAGAATTCAAAATCACTATAATGAAGAACCTCAATGAGCTACAAGAAAACTCAAAAAGGCAGTTCAATGAGACTTGGAATAAAATTCATGAACAGGAGGAATACTTGACCAGAGATTTAAACTCTAAAAAAGAACCAAACAGAAATTATGGAGCTAAAGAATTCAATAAATGAGATAAAGAATGCGTTAAAAAGCATTTAAAAAAGAGCAGACCATATGGAAGAGAGAATTAGCAAACTTGAAGACAGAAATCTAGAAGTGATACAGGTAGGAGAGGAGAGAAAATTAAGATCTCAAAAAATGACAAAATTCTATAAGAACTATTGAACTCTTTTAGGAAGGGAAACTTTAGGAAAATGGATATCCCAGAAGAAGAAGGGGTGGGGGAGAAGGGAGCAGAGAGTTTATTTAAAGAAATAATAGCCCTTCTTATTAGATTGATTGAAATTCTTTACCCGTGCCATGAGGAAAAGGAACATGTTAATGTGAATTTCAGTGTGAATAAAGAAAAAGGGGAAATTACATAGGAAGGAAAGTCTATGGAGGAGATAAATGATGGGTATCAAACTTTGGAGGTGGCCCAATGTGTCCACTAGAATTAGGCACCTGAGAACTGACATAGGAAGGGAGGAAAGGAAGGAGAGGTCACCAAAAGAAGCAAGGCGGGGGTGATATTTAAGTCAAGCACTGCCTTCTTTATATACTTAACTGGCTTGATTCTGCCAGGTACTTCTTCTTTCACTAGGACCAAAATGTTCAAGACAAAAATGAAATAGCTAAACTCAATGCTGAACTATGTTCAAGTCAATTTTTCTTTAGAGTGTAAAAAGCACAAAAATATTGGTAAAGATGTGAACACTGGGCATAAAATGCAGCTGGGAATAAAGGTGATGAGCATCCTTTTTGGTGTGGCAATCTCACACGAGCTCTGTTTGTTCCCCTGCTCATGCCTTAAAGATGATCTTTGTGTCCATGCTCCTTGCCAGTCTTTCAGGAGCAACATCTCTCTGTTTTAGGTTTTCCGGAGGTATATTCTGAGTTATACGAGATGAGACGAGAGATGACCAATGCTAAAATAATCTGCACATTCTCACGGTTTGCTGCTTTCCCTTTTCTCCTTTTCTCTTGGATTTCTTATTTTTTCCCTTGAAAATCAACTATATTACATTCTAGAGTCCAACATATTTCACCTGTATTTCTCCTACCCCTCCCCAACCCCCTGGTTCTGTGCATGTATATTGACGAGGCATTGCTGTGACAACCTTCTGTGAGGAAGCTTTCGAGTGCTCTATTACTATATATTAAAGAAGATTATACCAGAGGGAATCATTTTTAAAGTAGAAGAAATTTAACCTAATTTATATCTCAAAATTAAGAAGCACCAGGACTCAGAGTGTAAAAATATTCTGTAATTGAGTTCCTCATTTACAAATATTATTAGTGTTATTACTCTTTGTATTCATTTTTACCTTGGGTTCGGAAAACCATTTCCATTTTTCCCCATTTTACCCTAGAACATACTGCAAATTGGCATCTGGTACAGTTGTTCTTGAGTGTATTCCTCAGTGTGTGCTATAATAAGTGTCTCTCTCTTTAGTCTCTTTGGTTTTCAATAAATATTAACTCACAATTTTCCTTTTCCTCCTCTGAAGTCCTCTCTATGAAACAAAACTACCATCTACAGAAGATGGATTGGCTCCTCTGTTAGAGGAATCTGTCCTGTCCAAGAGCGTCATGACTCAGCATGTTATGAAAAGCTATGATTTCTAAATGTGACTCTCAGGTGGGTATCAAGAGGTAAGGAATACTGGAAGTAAAGTCTAGCCTTCTGTTGTGTCCTTCTTTCCTCCCTTTCAACCTCAATTCTCAGGTTTCTAATTCCAGTGGACACATCGGGCAGCCTCCAAAATTCGATACCCATCATTTATCTCCTCCCTAGAATTTCCTTTCTATGTAATTTCCCCTTTTTCTTAATTCACACTGAAATTCACATTAACATGTCCCTTTTCCTCAGGGCCCTGGTAAATAATTTCAATCAATCTAATAAAAAGGGCTAGTGTTCGCTAAGATACTATTGGCCTGTTTATGCTAAGCCCTTCATAAACATTATCTCATTCAATACTCACAACCTTACTATGAAGTGGATACTATCATTTTTTGTTTTTAAGGTGAAGAATTTGAATGTTAAAAGCCTTCCATCCCTTGCATAACAACACACAAATAATATGTGCAAGAGCCGGATTGAACCTGTTTCCCTTGGAGTGTGAGCTCAAGCTTCACGCTCCGAACCATCTCACCTATTGCTCCCAGCTAACTAACCCTGGTGAGGACGTCTGTGACCTGTAATGCCCTGGAGTGTCTTTCTCTTCTTCTGAAAGCTATTTTCTTTTTTCAGAGGAATCTGTAATGCATCAGTAAAAGAACTGATCATGAAAGAGATTTAAGCTTGAGAAATGTTTGGCGCAATCCCTCAAATTCTACCAAAGTGACTGTCCTTTCCATTTTCACTAGCGTTGTTGTTTGAGCCTCTGCTCTGTTTCTGCCAGGGATAACCTCATATAGAAATGCGAGAATCTGTCTACCTCAGAGTCCAATACTCAGGTACCTAGGTGGCTGAGGCTTTTCTGGGTGACGCACTGCTCCCTCCACTGGACTGTGGGGCAAGGAGAAAAACACGTTCAAATCCGAAAGTTTGACATGGTACCTAATTTTTTGTGTGTGTAATTTTCCTTATTGACATGATACCTAATTTTATTTACATTTATTGAGAAGCTAGGAGAGGCAAATAACATCACAAAAAACTCAGGGGCATGATGGTCCAGCAAAGCTGAGAAATAATAAGGGATTCCAATGAAGCTTGTCCCTAACACAGCTGTGCCTTCTTGTGACTAGGTTTTATTTTTTATTTAGGAGGCGCAGCAAAGATGTGTTTTTCACACCAACAGGAGAAGCTTACAATTGTCATCGTGATCTGTTTTAAAGATAGAGCTGGCATCTTTATCCTAAATTTCTATTTGAGAACTATAGTGTGTAGACTGCACATGCTTTATCCTTCTGGAAATATTTTACAATCTAGAAAAATATCAATATGGAAAATTATGCACCGAGAAGGTGAAGCAATTTTAACAAAGACAATCTAAGTTTACTACATTCTAGACATGATTCTGAATTCCATGTAGTGCAAAAATATGGGCAGAGCAGTCGTTGAGTCATTCCAAACCTTAAAAATAAATCCAATAACATGGCAAGATTCATGGTTCATTAACCTTACTTATTTATTCATCCATTCATTCAATAGTCACTTATAAAGTTCTTACTATGTGATGGACTCAGAGTTAGATGCAAGGAAAATTTTTTTATTCTCCCCAAAAAGCAAGTTCTGTGACTAAGGTTTGGCTTTAAGTTGTTTCTTTGGGAAGCGATCTCAGGAAGCACCTGGGTCAGGCAGGAACGAAGTAAGACAGAAAGGACAGCAGCCGATGAAGGGTGTATAATTAAGTCAGTTACTACTCTGGGTCGCTAGAATTTAATCCTGCTGGCAAACTCTGGAAGGCAGTGTAGAGCATGCGCCTAATATTTTTCCCACCTGTGGGGCAAGAGGGCTGGACTATTTATATACCAGCTTTCTTAAGTCATCAGTGGAGGGCTGAAGCCAGGTCAGGGAAAGGGGTGATTAATTCTCTAGGACCTCCATATGAGGTGCATGTGAGCACAGCAGCACTGCCCATGGAGAAAGCCCAGGCAAAGTGATGTAGGGGTTAGTGCATTAAAATAGTAAGGCCCAGGGGACATGGGCAGGCCACCTATAAGTCTGCTACAGAACACCAAAGCTGTATGAATTGCAGTGAAGAGCTCACAGTAAGACATGCAGGTCAGGCATACATGGGGTTGATCTGGGTTAACCTTTGGACTGACCTGAGAAAAAAGCAACGTCTTGTATCATTTGTGATTAGAGGCAAGGAGATAAAGTTGAGAAATAGATAAATTTGTCATTAGAAGTGGAAGCTGTTGATGAATTAAAGAATAAAGGCCTCATCTTCTGATTAAGTAGGGTGTAGATAATCCCCAAGGGTCGAAGGAGAAAGAGTTCAGTGAGAGATGTACAGGGAATTGGAAAAGGAGACAATCAAGGACATTATGCTTTAATCATACATAAGGTCAAAAGGTAGAAGAGAACAGAAAAGCAATTTATAAGTATTTTCATCGCCGAACGTAAGTTTTGGAGTCTCTCGGACCACATGTGTGGAAGTAGGGAGATATTTAATGAAGAGAAAATCATGGATGCACTTTGTGCCTTTCCTAATGTCCTATCAGTTTTGTCTTATGCTCAGCTGATCTCTAAAGAATCTGATTTTACTATCAGTCAGCACTGAGAACACTGATATTACTAACCCACATCAAATCACCCAGTCTTAAAATCTCAACTTATGGAAGTAATATTCATGGGAAGTTGTTTAAGCAAAATGCTTTCCATTCTTTATCCACTTCTATAAATATTATTTAGACCGCTAGAAAAATGCATGTGTGGATCACATTTTCTTAGGGCTTCTTAGGATAACTTTCACTGAATTAAGAATACTTATCGTATCTTAAGATCGTTAAAGATCTGAAATAGTCATAGAAAATTTGCTTCTATATTTGTCAAGAATTTATCAATAATATTGCCCATTTTATCATCAAATGTCTGTTTTGAAGGCCCATCTGAAAATTTTTCTTACTTCAACTGAAGAAATGATATGTATCTTATCCTATGATGATAAAATGCTGTAACTTGTTTTACAAATATTACCCTGGCTAAAAGGAACTTGGAAACAAACATGAGGCCTGAATGATTTTTATTTTTTTACATTTACCATATTAGCCATTTGCTGTATTATTCAGTTATGATTTTCTAACTCTATTTTTATTATCATTTTCATTGGGATTTTTGTGTATGTGGCTGAAAGTCTCATTACAGAAAAGTAAGTATAAATAAATTTTAAAGTGAAAATAATTTTCGGAGCTATGTAATTTTTTTTAAAAATCACAAAATATGATTATGCAAAGGGCATAGGACTATATATAGAATAAAGCCACTAATCTTATTTATGTTAACCCCAGGCCATCAAAATCACTGTTCTGTCTTTGCCATCACGTATTTTTATGCTGATGTGATTTCAGTCTACAGGGAGTCTACACCATAAATATACCTGCATTAGAGCATCACAAAATAGCACATTTTCCACATCTACGCACCTAGAAAAGAGACCCAGATTTACTGAGATTCAATTTGTCACTTTAAGATTATTAATGTGTCACGGTTTCAGAAAAATCCCGTGAGGTAGAACCCCAATTCATACAGGCTAAGTAAACTTGCTAGTAACAGAAGGGGTCAAGATTCAAACATAGGTCTGTTTGAATTTAGAATGTCTTTTCTACCAAAACACTTTATTTTGACTTATACCTTCCAACTATATAGATAATAATATGTAAAGAAGGAAATAGATGTATTGTGTTAATATCTATTCAATGCCTGGTGGCTATAAGAGTATGAAAAGCCTTGCTATGGCAGTTCTAGCACAGACCATTAATTGCATCACATCACTGACTAGTTTTGTCATATGACGTTTTATTCTTGTGTGTTTCTAAAGAATAGTTTATACATTTCTACAGGGTTTTTTAAAAGCCATGTATTGGTGCATCATTAAACTTGTGCATGTCTATTTTTTATGGAAAAGGGTGATGGCTCCAATAGCAAGGCTGAGGCACCTGAGGACGAGGGTAACTGAACTGCCTCTGCTGGCAGAACTCAAGGCAGAAAGCTGCATGACAGTAAAACATACACAATGTTAATATTAAGTGGTCCCAGTAAATTAGCCATGTAAGAAATAGAGTCAATGCATCTCTCCTCTGAAACTTGGGTGTAAAATGATGCTAGCTTTTGGTCTTCTCTAATTTGCACATCTGATGTGAGTGAATCAGTACATTGTCATTTATGCTGAGATAACAAGTGCAGCCATTGACAGATTATCTCATCATAAAAAAATGCTGGTGGCTAAAAGTAAGGGGTTTCTCCTTTCTATGTTCACTTGATTTCCTCCATCTTTTCACTGACAGTAATAGCAGTTTCACAGGTCATGGGTAGTGCAAAGAAACATCACTTAAAGTACTTGGCTGTCACTGTTTAGGCAAAGATGCCTGAGGAGAATGCTACCTGCTATTACAGTCAAAACCTTGTTAACAAGGTGGATTTTTGCCAAGAGTGAGGCTGAAGTGAGAACTACATCTCAGGTAAGGGATCACCCACCCAATTATAATTACCAATGGAGTTGTAAAAAATCAAGAAAAATGTCTGATATAGGCACTGTTCTCCAATCTGGTACTTGAGTTTCTGCACCAGAATGTCCTAATGTTGTTTTTTTTCAATCTAACAAATCAGAATCTCTGGAAGTGATAACCAGAAATCTGCATTTATAACAAGGAAGTCAAATATATTAATATTGAAGTTGACTACTATTTCCTCTAGTTATATATCAATATGCCTACTTCAGTTTGATGGGAAAAAATGACTTTTTACTTATTATTTATCATCAAGTAAAATTGTCACAATGATAAGGATTGTGTATAATGAATGCTTCATTTTCATTTTAGGTAGTCAAAAATTTGAAAAATTCTGAAGTCCAGATCTCAGACCATAAGCTAATTCTCTTTTATTTTCATATTTAAAATACAAGAATTCAAGTAGTTCACATCAAAGTGATAATTACAGAATAATTTTTAAAATTATTACAAACATTTTAGAAAACATAATGACTGAGACTCTACATTTTTCAAGCTAGGGCTAATATTTTAACAAATTAGCCTTGCCTCTCTTTATACCAAAGAGGGTTTTGGTCATTTTTGTGACTGGTTTATCAGAAGACTAACAAGAAAATTCTGCCAACTGATTAACATGGTTATGAATAAACCATATCCTTTAACTGTGGTTTACTGGATGGCCAATCCTGTCACTTGTTATTTGTAAAGCTCATATAAAAAGAAAACAGCCATATACTAAACAACCTAATTTTTTAAATGAGATTCAGAATAAATGTGTATGGCTAAAACTGAGTAAGATGGCTATAGGTAGAACAGGTAATAATCAGAGATTGGTAAATAACTAACGGGGGAAAGTAAAACAAAGAAACAAATTTTTAAAAAGTTGGTGAGGTCTTGGTCTCTGGCAACCATCTTAAGAGAGAGATCATTTTATTATAAAATTGTTTTAACATCTATATCCCTTGAATGAGATTTGATTCAACAGTGCTACACAAGGATTTCAATATTGTTTTCTCACCTGAGAGCTATACATTATGGATTCATTGTTTAAAAGAACAAGACAAAATTAAATGAACAGATCCTGGTAGAATTTTTAGTCTTTCACTACCTACTGATCGATTTAAGTTCTTCATGTTCTTATGAAATAGCCTTTTAACAGTGTATTAGTACTAGAAGCCAAAAAGCACTAGTATAACATCAGCTTCAGAAATTGTATGATATTTACAACATATCACCTCTATCCCAAGCAGTTACAATGGAAATGTAACACAATGACTCAAATTTGGAAACTGATTTATTTAACTTATATACATACCCATTGAATTTTCATCTATATTTGTTAAGCATCTAATAACGTGGAGTTTTATGTAGACACTCAATGAACTGAAGAAAGAAACAACTCTTTGATATACATCATTTATATGAATTAGTGAGAGTCTGCATTGGGAAGAATGATATTTAAGTCTGTTTTAATATTATATTTGCATAGTGCTTACAAATACTAATTCATGGAATCCTCATGATAGTTCTATGAGGTACACTTGACTATTGTCAGCTCCATTTTTGAGCTAAGCAAAATTATGGCATAGAAAAGTTAAGGACCTTGCCCAGGGTCACAAAGATGGTAAGTCAGCAAGTAGCAAGATTCAGACTCAGTCTAAAGCCCATGTTCTTAATGGTTGTCTCAGACTCTTACCTCTATTAAGAGGTAAGAATATAATCATATTTCTAAACCATTTTCTTGTTATGCTGTTTAGTCTATATCTATCTTTTAATCTGGAAAAATTATAGACCTTTTGGGACACCTTCCTACCTACTACAATGATGTTATGACACTTGCATAAACTGTCAAAAAAACTCTCCACTTTTTTAACGTTTCCAGAAATAAATTATAGTTTTTATTTGATAATTTATATTTTATCTTTTTCTATAAAGTATCTTCATTGGTAAGTATAGATAGTAATAACTATACTTATAACACATTTATAGAAATCACAGTAGAATTGATAGCAGTCTAGAGCTAAATAATATACTGTGATGATTATTCTGAATAACTAATTTTGAAGATAAAGATCAGAGAAATTAAATGTTTTGTGTTTGTTTGTTTGCTATGCGATGGACATTAATAATTTTTGTCTGTGAGGATCCTTGCCTCCTTCCTCATAGCACCTAAATTTCCTGTTAAGGAATTACTTCTGCCCCATTTTGGTCATCATGCAGGGAGTGAACAATTGACATTGTGGCTGTCAAAGATGCCACATCTTCCCTTATGTTGGCCAACAACTCCTGGGCTCCACGTATGTCACAATCCTGGTCTCCCTTCAAAGGCACTGAATCTTGAGCATCTGAGGCAAGAGTGGGAGAATATTTAGAGGTGATTTATCCCAGTGGGACAGGGGGCAGTAGCTGCTTATGTCTTTTGTCTTATACCTGCAGCTGTCCCAGATTTGAAACAGTTTCTGTTTTTCTTGCTTTCTAGCCCTTTAGAACAGGTATTAGTTCCTGCCTATTCTTTTCAGTCCCCAAGCCTTACCCAGATCCTTGCAATAAATCAAATTTCACTTAATTAGCTAGAGTTGCTGCTTTCTGTTACTTACAACCATGAATCCTAACATATATATCTTGTCTATTCTTTTCTTCCAGGTCACCCAAATAGTAAATGGCCGAAAAACGACTTGAGTAAATCTGACTCTCCTTACTTGAATTCTCATACCCTTTTCAGTAAGTAATTCTGCTTCCCCAAGTATACATAGTACCTTCCACATCCTTCACATTCAAATCTTGCTGTCTGGACTCTTGATATCCAAAATCCTAGAACGAAATAAAGTTAATGATATCTCTTTCTATCCAAATTGTTTATCTAAATGGTTGTTATTTAAAATAAAAAGACAAATTGATTTGGATAGAAAGGGATACATTATGAGCAATGAACCTGTTCTACAGCATTAACCAGATTGGGTAGCAAATGGACAGTTACCAAATACATTTTCTGTATGAGGAGCAAAAAATTTTATATTAAGACTCAGACTGCAATTGTAGAATTAAAGACTGAAAAATGGAGTGGAAATGTAGGGCAATATCCTTTCAAGTAGGTTTCCTTTCTTTAAGATGTAATCAATATTCTCTAATAAACATTGTATGCAGCTGCCCCTGTCCTAAACTCTCCTGGGAAATTTTCTGATTCATTATAGAAAACTGCCTAAAATATCTGTACCCTCTGATAAGACTCTCCTGAACTATAATTACAAATTGTGCTTTAGAAGTTGTTTTCAGGAAAGAAGAACATTAAAATTTTATTTCCTACATATTAAGATAAAATAATATAACCTAAAGGAGATATCTATTATATTAACAATCAGAGATTGTTTTGACCTGAAAGGGATTGTAGTGACCATCTAGCTCAAAATTCCATATTTATAAATGTGGAAACAGAGGGTCAGGAGGATAAAGTGACTTGTATAAGATGACAGAGGTTCAGGGCAGGCTAAACATTCGCTATATTAAGATCATTCATGTGTCCCCAGACCTAGTTCTTTTCTTAGGTCTGGTTGTATAAATGCTGGTGATAAACAAAGTCTGATTTATATGATGCATCTTATGTGGGAAATGTCTGTGACTCTAGGTATCCGATCAACCTTGAGAAATGACAGCACTGTTAGTGTAATAACTTTTGAAGATAACCATTGCTAATTTGATGATTACCAGTTGCCATTAAATGAATTAAAAAATTATTGTGTTTTATTTTCTAGAAAAAAAAAATAGATGAGAAAGGTTGTTAGTGATCTTTTCTGACTCCTGAGCTAGTGTTTGTCCTATCACACTCTACCTATGATTGACAAAGAAATGAAACTTTTATTTTGTTCTTGGTCATTGTAATGTTTCCTTCTCAAACTACATTTGTTAAATTTTACACTTTATAATTCACAATCATATTTTTATTAGGCTCTCTACACTGTTTGCTATTAAATCATCATGTTTTCAGATGCTTAGGGCTTTGGAATATCCTATTCCACTGGATAACAAGGCCAAAATACAAAGAAGTACTGTGGGCTAATGGAGTCATGGAGCAAAAAAACCTGATGTAAGAAGCAATGCAGAAGCAAAGTAAAACAGAAAAGTACTCCAAGCAAAAAACAACTTATCAGGCTTAAGCCTAAAAGAGAATAACGCGGGTTTCTATTTGACAGCGAGAGGCAATGCTTAATGGAAAACATTAAAAAGGAAATGGTTTACGGTACTTCTCTTGAGTCTTTACACATAAGAGATGTCACTTGTGTTCAGACAAGTGGAGAAACCCAAGAAGTGGGGAGAAGAGCAGAAAGTCATTCTGAAATAGGGAAGAATAAAATGCCTGGATGAACATTTTATACCTGCAGGAGCTATATTTTAATAATTTAAATCATTTTTCAAGACCCTATTAAGTTAAAATATTTTTGGCATTCAGAGAGAAAGACAGATATGAAATCTGGAAAAACTGAAGGAGGAAAAAAAGATTAAAGAAATGGAAGCTCTTTAACTCCCCTCTTCTATCATCAAAACCTTTCAAATAAAGTTTTCTTGTTGTTTTAAATACTCAGGACATTGAAGACCCACTTTCTGTATGTAGATTGTAAAGCCATACATTTATTACACCAGTGTGAGATTCATCAGAATTTCTTATGCCTCTACATATATACAGAGCTGGTGATCTCTAGTTGTTTTAATGCTATGTTTCTGTATAAAGACTTGACATTTGGCATAATCATTATAATATTTATTTTCTGACTGGTGTCACTATACCATAGCTGCTCATCAATTATAGAAATTAAAGAGATTTTTTCTTAGGTTGCTGGACATCAAACATTAATAGCTTGTAAAATAGTTACTCCTTGGCTTCCCAGAGATTTTTGACACCAATCACCTGTCAGAGTTTCCACTCTTTGCTTCTGTTGAAAACTGAAACTGAAACTACTGCTTCCTGGAGCACCATTCATCATGGTCCTGGGCTCTCAGATTGTACCTTTTGCCCCAGGTCCCAAGAAGAATTCCTTACTGGCAGATGAGGCAGCACCTCACAATGACAGCACCCTCTTAAACATATTGTTTCACCTGGTCCTTAAAGAGAAGGAGGTAGGAATGTTTAATTTTGAGATGTGCTATAACCAGTGCATGGTCAAATATCAAATGCCAAGTAGGCAGCAGACTAGAAGATTCTTTTCCAATGAGTGTCCTCTTCGGAATAATCTTTAGAATCTCCATACCTTTGTCAAAATACACTTCTGTTGCTTGAGAGATGCCTCTAAAAAAAATCTACTAGTTCCAGTGGATACAAGGATAAAGTTTAGTTTCTTAGATTAATCAGGAATGGTTCAGAAGATATGACAGGTACACTTTGATGAAAGAGAAGCTTGAAAAATAAATCTACTAATTGGAGAAAATACTTAGATGAGGAAAAAAAAATATCTGAGCAGTCACAGAAAAGCATGAATTCAACAAATTCTAATAGCAAAATGGTTGGCACTGAAAAAGGCATTGAGCAAGGACCAATATTAAAATTTTCCAATGTTCAGTTCAAATTCCTGAGACTATGTTCCAAAAGGTAGCAACCTTGATATCTGGTCCTCTCCACTTTCTCCAAATGAGTGACCAATAGATACTGGAAGCTCCAAGGTTCAGGCAGGTATTAAGGGAGTGTTATCTACCCAGAGATCATACTATGTAATTAACAAATGTCAAAATACTCCAGAAGAAACATCCTTCAGGAATGCTGCAGTGGTGAATACTGTTGGTTGCCTACCTGTAAGACCATCCTTCATGCTCTTCCATCCTTGCAGACAGAACCCTGATTTTGTTCAGGGTTCTGTGTTTCTGAGAAGGATAAGGTCATGTGTTTCTGAGGAAGATAAGTCTAAGCCAATCATGGTGGTCTCATCACTTTTGCCGTTATACTCGATTGGCTTAGACAGAGCAAGTGTTTCAATTCTGGCCAACGAGATGTTACAGGAAGTCTGGCTGGTAGCACCTAGTAAAGTTTCTTAACTCTTATAAAGGGACACAATACTAGAACCACCAGTTTTTCTGGATGTCTGGAACTGAAAATCTTCTTGAGGCCATGAGTGTAGCCAGTCTAAAAAGACAACTCAGTATGATGAGAATGGCAGTGCAAAAAGATTGAAAGAAACTGTCTTCTTGATGTTTAGCCTCTCAATCAACCTAGTAGTTGCTCTATATTTTGGATTTATGAGATAAGTATCTCTCCTTTTAAAAAATAGTTGTGTTGAGTTTTTGTTATTTGTAGCTGAGCACATCTTAATTTTATGTAGTAGCCAATTTATAGTACTGGTATAGAATTGCAACTCCATACCTTCTTTAGATTGGAATAATTGAAGTGGATGGAAGGTAACTAAATTCATGAGTATAAAATATGAATCAGCAGTAAGTAAAGTCTACAGCTGCTTTATGAAGCAGAACCTAAAACAATATGTGAACCTATTGCCTGTTAGGAGCAACGGCTCAGTCAAAATGAATTCACCTTTGAAGGAGACAACAAACATTAAATACACTGACAAAACTAATATGTGGGAGACATGTTTCCAACTCAAAGAGCAAAGCATACTGCACCTTGCTTAAAGAGAGTCCGCATTCATGATGCAAATGGAAAATCAGTATGATTATGAGAGGATGTGGAGGAATTTCTAGTCTACTAAGTATCAAGTATCAAGATTTTCAATTTCATTTCCTACCATTGCCAGTGACATAGAAATGTTCACATTTTCTAATGAAGTCTTGGGCTTTTCCTTTTATTTTTAAAATCAAATGTATTCACACTTACATACATTACTTCATAATGCTTTCCTATTATAATTTAAGGATAATTTCATATTCAAGTTTTCTCTGCCTAGAACTTCTTCAAGTCATCTTTAGTTCTTGTTCAAATGCCACGTCCTCTGTGAAATCTTCCCTAACATCCTCAAGTCAGGAATATTCTCTCCTTCTTTTTGTCCTTGTTGTAATGTGTCTACACTAAGGTATAGCTCTTTTCAGAGTACCTCTTGCAATGATTTTGGCTATAAATTTGACTGTCAGCTCGCTGAGGTCACAAATCATACATCTTTAAATTCGCACCTTGTCATTTGGGATTGGTCTTGGAGGAAGAGGAGAGTTTACTAGACACGTGGACCAACTGGTCTCTGTGTCACTGAGTGGAAGCTCTTCCCTGTTCAGGCCAGAAAGGCCAGAAAGCAATGAAAAGACACCTTAGTAAAGTGTGGCTATAAGGAACAAACTTAGAGGCTTTTGACTGAAACTTTCCTTTAAACTTTAATATGAAAGATTCCGCAAAGAATCATGCTACACACGATGCAGCATATTGTCTTTTAAGTAGAAGCAGTGGTAGGTTAGACGCACCTGTGTGTGAGCCTGTCCCTCTCCATATGGTTTAATTAGAGCCCATTCTTCATCCCTGATCTTTTAAAAGTATGAATCAGATCTTATATTTCCCATAATAAAAATCCTCACTATAATATTATTAGAAAAACAAAGCAAACACAAACAAAAAACCCCTCCTTCCTTCCACAGCCTGAGTGATTCCTTTCAATCTGGCTGCTGCTGCAGCAGCTTCATCACCTCAGCCCCTTACCTCACACTTCATTCATCAGGCTCCAAAATTCAGCCTTTTTGCAGCTCCTCAGTAAGCTCATGCCGGCCTCAGGGGTTTAGTTCTTATAGTTTCCTCTGTCTGGAGTCTTCTTACACCAGCCATTTGTACAGCTGGCTCATTTTCTCACTCACTTCTCAGCTTAAACACATCCTTGACATGGTCCTACCAAATCATCGTGACTAATATAGCACCCAGGATTTTATTTTACTAAAAGTATTTTAATTATTAATTTGTTTTTATGCTTGCTGTGGGTTTCCCTGATTAAAATTAAACTTCTTGAGGGCAAGACAGACTTTGTCTTTCCTGTTTACTGCTATATCCCCAGCACAGAACATAAAACACAGCTGGAGATCAATACATATTTGTTGAAAAATGAAAGCATGAATGAATGGACGATATCCTCAAAAAGATTTTTGGAAAAAGGCTGGGAGAAATGGACCTCAGCATTCCAGTGCAAGTGCAGGGCAGAGCATGTACAAGACAATTGTGATGTGTTGGCCTTTCCAAACAACCTCCTGAATTAGGAAAATGCTAATTGAGGGTAGCTTAGATACAAAGGGTAAATATGGTGAGTAGATTTTTCCTTTTGGTTTTAGAGAGAATCAAGTGCACTCTTTAAAAATATTATTTATTTAATCTGGCATCTTATTATAAGCTATCTGAGGGTAAGACCATTAAAATTCTCTAAAAAAAAAAAAAAAAACTCCAGCTTTTGTTTCTTATCTGCAATAATTACCTATAAGATAAATTATATGCTTGCTTTGTCTTAAAAGACTTGCTTTTGGCTTTTAAGTTGGAAATAATGTAAGTAGAACAAAAACTTAAGGAATAAAATATGTTAGAATTTTCAATGCTTTCACAGAGAATGGCAGCCACATTTAACATGGAATAATAGTCCTTTATTCTTAAAAATAAAGCAGATATTTTATAATCATCAGTTTTATTTATTTCTGAGCTGCTAGGGGTTTTTTTTCCCCATATTTTTTGTTCTTTCAGCTGTTGTCACAAATCTCCTTCATCTAATGAATTCCAAAATAAACCTGATTTGAGCAGTAACCAGCTTTTAAAATTATGGTTTTTATGCGAAGGAAGATTCTCTGGCAGGAAGTTATGAAAGTGAGGAGTCAAAGGTTTGGTTCCCCAAGCCCTCCAGTTCTTAAAGCAGCTGCATGGGGCTCATTAAGACATGCTGATTGTAACAGGTAAAGCAGATCCTGGTTTTACTGAAAAACGTGATAGGCCCACATCAAAGCAAAAGGTTAAAAAAGTAAAATAAAAACATAGTTTTCATCCTGTTAAATTCAAAACTACTCCCCTTTCCCTCTTCAAATATGTTGACTCTGATGACAAGAACATAACTGGGTTTCTGAATTATTTGAATAGTTAAAGCTATCATTACTATGTTTTATTTAAAGCCAGATTTATCTATGCATTTATTTTGTTTTTCACATAAAACAACTGGACTTTATTTTATTTTTTCAGTTATGAAAATTTGAAACACAAAGGTTAAGAGACTCGTGTAATGAACCGCCAAAATCAATATACCTTTTTTTTTTAATCTATGTATTTAAAAGTTGATTTTTTTCTTAGAAAAAGGAGGATAGCCATCATTTTAGGTAAGTCAAACTACAGCACAATTTGTGGCAGCAGTCAAGAGACTGCTTGAGGTCACAGTTCCCATACCTAGGCAAATATACAAACTCAAGGGGACAAAAGTGAGATGCTAAAGAATTAAATATTTCATTGCCTGGCCACTGGAACCAAGCAATTTATTGATTTATTTTTCAAGAATCATTTGGATCTATCAAGTGCCTATTTTGACATCATGTTGCTTGAGGACAAAGAATGAATGTCTACGGTCATATAAACATTTCTGGGTGAGGGGTAGAGGTGCTAAAGTGGCCACATTGAGCAGACATTGGCAATCCCATCAGTGACACTTGACTATCGCAACTCATGAACGTAGCATAAGATACGATTCACTTGGAAAAGATAGGAAAATAAATTACTTGTAAATTAAACAAACAAACTTTAGAGGGTTCTAACGTTCCTGAGGTGGATAAAGATGGGAGGAAAAGGAGTTAAAGGAAAAATATGGGGTTGCCAAACTTTTGTTTCCTTAACTCTGAAAAATAACTTAAAGATAGAATTTGATTGAATTTATTTCATTACAACCAGAATGTACTGGGAGGAATAAAAAACTGTTGATGAAAATACTATGGAAGTTTTTCAATGCAGTAAAGATCAAATATCAAGTAGACACTTGACATAGATTTATGGCTTAGGAAATAAAGAAGGAAATACATATAAAGTCTCTGCCCTTCCTAACTTTACGTTGGCTAATGTTTTCTAATTTTCTTAGAGCTGTCAGTGGAACCATTTTTGAGAACAGAGCTGCTCCCTTTCTTAATGATTTATATTAACAAGTAAGGTGGCAGTGAAGGCTTTAATGAGAGCTACTTATTTATGTCTGCTAGACACACAGGAGAATTTGGGCAGCAGGGCTGTCTACTTATGCATCCGAATTTGGAGTGTGTTGATCAGACTGGGGAAATTTCGCACGACTTTGGGAAAACTGAAGTAGAAGTAGAAAAGAAGAAACGCAAATACCAAAATGCTTTAAAAATATTATTATAGTAGGAGTTCTCGGGTCACCTAGTGGTTAGGATTCCAGGCTTTGACTGCTGAGGCCTGGCTTCAATCACTGGTCAGGGAACTGAGATCCTGCAAGCTGTGCAGTATGGCCAAAAAATAAATAAATACATAAATAAAATAAACATAAAAATATTATTATGGTAAAGATGAAACAAACAATGAAGAAATTTTGAAGAGCCACACATATACGGTCTTCTGAAAATAGCACCATTCAGTTCCAAAGAGTCTTAGGATGCCCATGACATCAGGAAATAAAAAGAAAAGCCCAAGTATTTCACTACTTAGTTTCCATCAGCATTTCTGGGGCCCTGGACATGGGTGATGATATTTGGTGCTGAAAATGTTCTCAGCAGATACTGTGTTAGAAGCAATCTCTCTTTAAATGAAATGTAAAATTTTCAAACTTAACAAAATGAATCAAGTCCTGTCAAATCTCTATTTATATTGATATCAATGTGTATTTACAAACATATATTCGATGAAAAGCAATTCATAGACACTGTTTGGCAAATTAAAAAAAAGTTATCCTCTATTATGTGATTATCATATAATTCCCACCAATTTAAATACTAGCAACCTGATAAAATTTGTTGCCAGTAATCTGTTTTAACTTTTATATCTGGTCCCAGGGATTGGTGCTTAATACATGTCTATTCATGAATAAATAGAAAAAAAAAGAATGAGTGTGTAAGTGAATAACCAAGTAAATACTAAACCCTTCATTTTTTGCCATAGAAACAGTATTATTTTAGTTTCAAGTATTCTTTAAAAATTGTCTAACAAAGCCTAGTAATTTGTTTAGCCAGATCTCAATATACTTTCATTAAGTCAAGATTCAGTTTTCTAGTTGCTGCTGTTGTTGTTGTTATTTTGGAACAAATATTCTATGCCTGCAGTCTGCAAGCCCAAGGTTTATTCTAACTCTTTGTCTCTCTTTTTAAGTGACAATTGGTTAAGAAATCAGTTTCCTCCTGTGATATGTTAATATCAGTTGTAACATAGCCTACTGAATTTTAAAATTGCAATCTGCTCAAGCTCACAAAGGAAATTGTGCAATTGAAATTCATTTCAGTTTAAGCTAGTTTAGTTAAATATCAGGTTGCCAGTCAATAGGGAAATAGTGGAGGCATCTATGGATAATGATCATTTACTGCTTTAGGAAAGACTCCAAATCACCATTTCATACATACTAACAAGTGTCATCATATTGACATCTACACAATGAAATAAATATATAGCTTTCTGTTCGACTTTTACCATTTGCAAGATTTACTTGATTATACATACTATAGCCTGGTAAAGCATTTCCACTTTGCTAAATTCTTGACGTATTCTGGTACCACGTCATTTCATTAATAACTATATAACTTGTTTTATCTTCTAGGGCTTAATTTACAATCTCTGCAAGTGTATGTGGCATTGAAGGAGACAATTAGTCCACTGAAGAAATGGAAATGCACTTTCAAGTAGACTGACACTAGTTTTGCTAGAAATGCCATGATTATGAAGAGGCAGGATGCAAGTCTGAGGGCGAGTTGTAACCCTGCACTTGAGAGAAATAAATAGTGAGACAGAACATGAGTGAACACGTTGCCTGGGTTTATTTGTTTGAAAACCTGCACCTACTCTGACAGCTGTAATATAAATAGATATAGAGTGCAGAAAAAAATTATTGAATAAGGCATACACAGACTGTTTTCTATTCTCATCAATAATTCTGCTACTGACAAAATTTTGCCTTCTGCTATTTCATCAGTCTTTTCTCTCAATTAAAAACTCCATGAACTTTACCCTATATAACAGAAGTGTCTCTTTCCCTTCTTGCCACCTCTTTTAATGCAGATGTCACTCGGAAGGTAGACTCTAGAAATATAAATCTCACCTTTCTGCTGCTAGTTTTCCTTCTTATTACATAGAATGCAGTGGTGGCTTTTTAGATATTTTATTTGCTTTGGAATTTTCCCATTTGAAATATGAAGTGCTAAGCTAAGCAATGGTAAAAACAAATGGTATAAGAGAAAGTTTTCCCTCTCTCTGACACAGATGGTAATCAATACTGAGCTTTGCCTCTGGAATTCTGCAAGTGCCATTGCTGCCCCAAGTTATGCCTACGGTTCTACAAGCAACCAGGATGAGGAGAATAATTTCATAGGGGAGGAAAATATCTTTTTCTTCTCCCCTTCTAAATTCTTGACTGGTGTCCCTGTAACGAAAGACGGATGAACAAGAGAAAATATACAGATTTATTTAATATAAGTTTTAAGCCACACGGGACCTTCATAAGGGAATGAAGACACAATGAAACCTGAGTGTTTTTATGCTAGTTTGATGAAGAATGAAAAGTGGTTGAAAGATGTGATAGGACAAAGGTGAGGCAAGGCCTGTGCAGATTCTTCTCTGTGTCTCTTTATTTTTGGAGATAAGGACGCTCCTTTCTTCGGATATAGAGAAGGCATCCCTCACATAGGAGTCTTATGACCTGCTTCAGGGGACAGTCAGAAAGTTCCTCCTGCACATACCATTTCTCAAATTCCTTCAGCTTGAAATACACAATATGCCAAGGTGCCATCTCTGGCGGGGGGGGGGGGGCCTGAACCACATAGACTTCCATCAAGCTATTTTTGAATTAAGAATGAAACTAAGCAGCACAAATAATATACAGTAAGATCTCAAAACAGACATTCCCAGGCACAGGGCTGGTGGGATGACATGGAGAGATAAACATTGGCCAGCCAAGGCTGGACTTGCTATGATGGATTTACTAATCTCATCCCCTGCTGTCTCTGAGGTTTGCAAGGATTTGAGTGGGGCTGGGAAGAACCAATCAAGTTAGAAGACAAGTAGCGCTTTTTAGTCAAGGTTTTGGTCTTGCTACTGTGAGAAACCTGCTATTCTGAGACACAGATATGGGGAATTTGCACATCAGTGGTTTTGCTACCCTTCCTGCTGAGCTGGTTTGGCCACCTAAGAGGGAAACACCTAGGAATTCAACCCACAAATAGGTTTGTTTCTCTGTTTTAAGATTTCGAGTTCTCCTCAGTAGTTGATAGCTCCTCAGACCTTAACCTGTATCCACGTTTTCACAGCTATTTACCCCAGATGGTTTTCCCCTCTCTCACTTCAGTGCCTTACACAAGGCAAGAAAAGTTGAGGGATGAAGGTCCCAGGAGCGCTCAGAGAGATGTGCTTTGTCTCCGGGAGAAGATGCAGAGTAAGACTCAAGTAAATCTCAAGTAAGACTCAAGTGATCTCAAGTAAAATAGCCCATTGGAATTCTTATCTCTGCATTTCTCTCACTGTAACCCTAGAAGACCACTGGCTGTACGATAGGGAAAATAATGTCTAATTCACAGGGCTGTTATGAAGATTCAGTAAAATACTGTACGTGAAGTACCTAGTCCAAAACTTGGCAAATACTACAGGCTAAATATGTGTAAGTATTTCCTTCAACCCTAAATGTCCAACCTCCCTCCACATCTTAACTTACTTCACCAAATCCGAATTTTACCTAAATAAATCTTTTGGTTTAGGAGAGCAAATGAGTCTCCATGACGCTCCTCAAAATTGTATGGTTAGTCAGGATCAAATCTTCAGGTAGTATCTAAACCACATCGTATCTCATAGCCACCTTTGAAAGAACACTTGAGTAACATCTCTGTATGTGATTGGAAAAGATGTCATTTTACTCAAGAGAATAGATGCAGTTTGAAACTGAATGACAATCTTGGAGTGTTTTCATTTTCAGTTTAGCAATTTGCTAAGGAATTTTGATGACCTTGAGGATTTTAAGAAACTCAAATGAACAAAAGTACTCTGCATGACCCCCATCACCAATAGAATAAAAAATAATTACAGGTAAACTTTTGTTTTATTTTACACAATCTCAAATAATGATGCTAAAAAAGGAGTTGTAACCTAGTACCTAAATTTTTTTTTAGCTCTTTGGAAAACATGTATGGATTAATCACACATAGTTTACTGGCATGAGCAATAAAGAAAGACAATTACTACTTTCCAAAGCAAAAAAAATAATAATAATAATCCACAATTTAGATCTTTAGAAATCTTCCATTGAAGGAAGCCTTATTACAACAGCCTTTGAAGAAATAGTTCAGATCACCACAATCATATTTAAATATGGGAAATAAAATTAAACACATTTAGAATTCTATACTGTTCTTCTAACATGTCTTTAACTAAATAGGTGATTAATAAATATTTATTGTTAGGTACACATGCTTTGACTTTTGAAAATATTGTAGAACATACATTTAATTTCCTGAGTTTCAAACATAATGCTTGAGCATAATTATGAATACAGTTATGTTTCTGGGAGATAGTGGCCTGGAAAAGAAGGAAAGACTGCGATAAATTATTCCTCAAATAACATTCTTTTTGAAGGCACAATGACCCAGGTAACAGCACCACAACTTTTATCATGTTATATAGAATTCTCCCCCCAGAAAACCCATCAGATTTGTAAGCATGGCTATAAGAAAGAAAATGCCTTAAAGATAATGTAGTAACAAACCCATCTAAGTTCTGTATTTGTTTTGAGAAAAGATTGGCCCTGGCTGCAACCTATAGTGGGAACTTTTGGTGTTGTCTCGTCCTCCACGGTGGATGAACTCATCCCTTTCCACTGTTCGGACACAGCAGAATGTTTATTCACAAACAGCACATTTATTCCTAGGATATCAACAAAAAGAAATTCAACATAGGCCTTCACTTTTGTCTTCTCTTTCTCAAAACCTCTCTGAATTATATCTGCTCTTCATTGATGATAATCTCCCTGGTAAATCAAGCTCTTGTGACAATGAATGTTATTGAGTTACTAATTAACCTTCCTATTTTTGATATGATATTTCTGGAGATTCTACGTTCTTGAAAATTATTTTGGTTGGAAGAATATCAGGAGCATAAAATATTGCATCTGAGCAGACACGTTTCCTTTAATCTTTCCAGTAAAAGCTCACCTCAGTACCTGGTGAGTTTACTGTAATCAAATTTGTAGCTGAAAGAATAGATATTTTCTGATTTTCCCTGAGAAGTTGGTTTGCAGCTTGGCTATATAAGCTGAGAGTAGAAAAGTAAATAGATCCAATACCAACTGTGGCTCAGGGTCAATTTATAACAATTTTTACCAAAAAAAAAAGGGAAATAAAATTAAAGTAAATTAAAAAAAAAAACTTCTTGGGAAATTTTACAACTGCCCTCAGAACCCTTAAAATGTTCACATTCTACATTGTCTAAAATTACTCCTGTTTTCTTCATCTTCAATAATTATATTAAAGACTAAGCAGAATATATAAAGCCAAAGGAGATTTAGCTTCAAGATATTAAGCAATACTATTTACTATTGGAGAATATCTAAAATACGTTTCTAATAATGACAGTCTAGAAAGATTTTAAACTTGGTTTATTGCCACACACAAATATGGTTAACAATTTTTATAATCTATATGTTGCTGAAAATGTATTTTGGTATGCATGTTAAGTAAATTAACATTAGCTACTGTATTATATAAACCCTGAAATCTCCACTACTTCATATTATTGAAGTTTACTTGTTGCTTATTTAAAATTCAACTAGAGGCAAGGAGGGGGTATGCAGTATTTAGTGATTCAGGAACTCAGATTGATGGAAGGTCTGCATCTAGAATGCACGTCCCACAAGGCCACCTTAAACATTGACATCCATCCAACATACACAGCAAAATAAAGCCTGAAGGGTAAAATGAGAGATTTTTATAGGCCAGTGTTGTTAGTCATATACATCACTGCCGTGCACATCTTATTGGCCATAACTCAGTCGCAATAAAGGTAGGCTTTGAAATAGTCTGAGAAGAAAAGAAAAAACAGGGAAGTCTTTATGGTAGATAGTTAACCAGTGTCTTTTGTAGGCCTTTAATTCTATTAATATCCCCTTAATTCACAATACAATTTCAATATGTGTTCCTTTCAAAATGTTTGATATCCAGATATAATTTTTAAGCCCACATAAGAAATCAAAGAACATTCTTCTAAAATTATGTGTACCTGCAGACCAGTGAATTTCTTATGACTCATTCTAAACAATAAAATAATACTATATATTCTAAGAAATCATGATTAATAATGACATAGGTATTTGTTATAAGCATTGGTTCATGTAAGAGAGAGCTCTCAAGGGAATAAAGATGTGACACATGATGGTGGCCCTAACCACATCCACCAGAATCCTTTGTACTTGTTCAATAAGCCCATCCCTCAACAGCCACAAGTGTTGCTCAAAGCTCACACCTGTAACTTCTCCAGTAACTTCTGAGTCTTGCCTGGGTAATTGAAACCATCTGTCTGGGGGTTGCCTTGAGGGTATACAACCAGATGTATATTCAATGAAAGACTGGTGGGGATTACAAAAGTTTTTGCTTTATTGCCCAAAATTGAAACAGAATCTGCATTGCAGTATAAGCTCCAGAGTTCCTTGAGGAATAAGGTGAGGCTGGACTTCACCTGACAACAGGAAGTTGTATTGCTATTTCTATCCTATCTAGCACCCCTAACTCCCTTATAGCTTTTGCCCTTAGCAAGTCTCTTTCATGTACACAAATACTCATTTCAATCTGTTTCTAGGGAACCTGACTCAATACAGGAGATAAATCATTTAAAATATCTTTTAAAGTCCCTGGCATCTCTAGACATATTTTGTGCAGGTAGTGAAGTTGCAAAGACTCTGAATTAACATTTTACATTCTGGAAAATATGTCTGCAATATCTCTTTACAAATCAGGCTTTTCTTGTTTTACAACTATGCTGAGCGTCTTTGGTTTCCTTTATTCTCATCAGGAGCACACATGAAGAACTAGGAATAAATATAAATGAAAAAATTATAGCTAGAGAACCAAGATCCAAGGAAGAAAGTTGGCCTCAGCAAGTTAATGAATAGAAAAGATGACAACATAAGCAAATTGATTACCAGCAGGAACTATTTCAAGTTAACATTGAAACAGTAAGTGCATATGTAACTGGAGTCAGGTATATTTAATATTCTAAAACTAATAGGGCATACACTGAATGATTCTGACCTACACAAGTTTAGTTTACTTTAACAGAATTGTTTTTTAAATAGATGTATTTGTTTAGAAAATTTAAATGTACCTTCTAAATCCATGGAATAATTGAAGACAAAAATATAAAGGTGTTAACATTTTGCCAAATTAATTTATAGATGTTTTACAATCAAAAGAAAATTTCAGTAGGTGTGTGTACATGTAGAAATTGCCAAGTCGATAATCATTAAGATGTAAATGTAAAGGGCAAAGAATAACAGATAATATTGAAGAAGAACAATTCTTATACTTATTCTACAGGATAACAAGATCTATTATATACAGTAAATAAGACAGTATGATAGAGGAATAGGTGAATGAAACAAAATGGAGTTAATGCACCAAATAATGCCACCACCCCAAATATGTCCATATCTTAATCCCTGTGAATGTTACCTTAAGTTACAAAAGGGACTTCATAGTTGTGATTTAGGCACAAACCATCAAAGAGATAAATAATGGAAAAATTTCTTTATAATAAGAATAGGGGGATTAAGAATCAAGAGAAACAAGAATGGATATATAAGAAAATTTACCATTTAGATATATTAGAAATCTAAAATATTTTTATTTTAAATTAGCAAAGGAGAAAAACAATCTCCGTGAATACTCTAAATAGACCAGATCCCAAGTTTCAGTTAACCAGAAAGATATAACTATGTTAAATTTATCTGTACCTAATAAAACAGCTTCAAAATAAATGAGGTAAATGTATATAGTAATACCAAGCTAAATAAATATTATATGTTACATATAAACTTATATATATTACATACAAAGTTATATAAATGATCAAGTTTTATAAGGCTACAGTTATATAAGTCTAAAGATAAATCCAAAAATCTGGAGAATAAAAACACACACATATAAATCCGTGAGTACCCAAATGTCAACCATAGAAAGAGTAAACTGCTTTGTATATTTACATGGTGGAATACTATTCATTAGAAGTTCTTTGAACACAATGAAATTAAGCTAGAAAACAATAAAAAAAATATGACTAGGGAATTCCCTGGTGGTGCAGTGGTTAAGAATCACCTGCCAATGCAGGGGACATGGGTTCTATCACGTGTCCTGGAAGATCCCACAAGCTGCAGAGCAATTAAGCCTGTGTGCCACAACTACTGAGCCCACATGCCACAACTACTGAAGCCCACGTGCCTAGAGCCTGTGCTCCACAACAAGAGAAACCACCGCAATGAGAAGCCCGCACACTGCAACAAAGAGTAACCTCTGCTCGACACAACTAGAGAAAGCCCGCACACAGCAACAAAAACCCGATGTAACCAAAAATAAATAAATAAATAAATAAAATTAAATTAAAATTAAAAAAAAGAAAATATGACTAGAAAAATCCCATGTTTGTAAGTGTACAATACAAATGCAAATACACTTGGCCCTCCTAATCTGTGAGTTCTGTATCCACAGATTCAACCAACTGCAGATCAAAAATATACCGCCCCAAAATTCCAGAAAGTTCCAAAAAGCAAAACTTGAATTTGCTGCACACTGGCAACTATCTACATAGCATTCACATTGTATTTGCAACTATTTACATAGCATTTACATTGTATTAGGTATTATAAGTAGTCTAGAGATGATTTAAAGTATATGGGAAATTGCAGATTATAATGCAAATTACACCATTTTATATAAGAGACTTGAGAATCCCCGATTTGCAAGGGGTCCTGGAACCAGTCTCCCATGATACTGAGGGTCGATTGTAACAAATGGATCAACAAATAAATTATGAGAATTTTAAAATATTTTAAACTGGATCATATAAAAATACAAAGGATACAGCTAAAAGATTACTTTGAAGAAAATTTGTCAAGCTTAATGTAAGTATTAAAAGAATAAGGACTTTTAAATTAATAAAATATTCATTCTAAGAGCTGGGGTGAAAAGAAATAAAACAAAATCAGCAAATAAACCCAAAGAAAGTAAAAGGAAGGAAATAATAAACACCAAAGTAGAAAATAACAAAATGGAAACAAATGTATAATAAAAGATTCACAAAGCTAAAAGTTAATTCTTTGACAATATAAATAAAATTTACACACCTGTGGTGAAACTGATTAAGAAAGAAAGACACCATAAAACAATTTCAGGAATGGAAAGGGTGGAGTACTACCGAACCTTCAACATCACAAATATATCAAAATATGACTATGCACATTACACCAAGAAATCTGAAAATGTATATAGATGAAATAGACAAATTCCTAGAAAATTCCAACTTATAAAAACTAAGTCAACAAGAAATAGAAACGTTGATGGAATCCAGAATTTACAGAACCATAACTAGTCACAATTCCAGTTATTGAACACATGTAGATGCAGTACCAGTGAAAGGTTGTTTCTTTTGGTTAAATGTGATTCTCACTAGTCTGCTTTGACAATTTAATCCTTTACGTAAGCACAGTTTTATTCTTCTAAAAAAATACTGGAATTAAATTTCACAGAATATTAATAATTAGGCTTTAGGGGGTGGTGCTATATTTGTTATATTGTTTGGGGATCTTATTTAGTATTTTAAGTTACAAAATAAAATTTTAAAACAATATTTTATGAAATGTAATGTATTGATACTTGATACACTCCATTTTTAGTTCAAACATATTTAAAATTTATATAGTAGAACTAATACTATATAAAATTATTTAGCAACTTATGTATTGTTTAGCAACTTGGAAATGTGACAACTCTTTATGCAGCAAGTTGTTATAAATAATTCTAAAAACCTGAAAGTAAGAGTATATTATAGAAACATTTATTCATAGCTGGTACTTCTAAAATGTAAAGCGGTTTTCAAGGGAAATTAACAACATATTTAGAAAGCCACTATTACATGTATTCACTATACAGTGGCAACTGGTCTTTAGTGTTATATTATTAGTCAACTACCACAGCTAGAGAATTATCTTTTGCACAAATGAGTCAATTTTCTAAGGCCAGGAGCTACTCTGGGCTTTAAAAATCATTTTAGTTTCATTGAAAAACCTTCTCATCTCCCATTTTATTTAATTGTTGTTTCATCCTCCATTCCCAGGAAATTGGAAAGAAAGTCTTTCTTTATGAAATAATATATGTATATAAAGATATAAATATAGAAGTTAGGTCAATTTAAAAATTGTCATTTTAATGAATAGCAATAAATTTATTTTCCTATATCTGAATAATAACTGTGAGCACTATCTCTAGTTTGTTCAATATAACTTGATTTTTCTCTCTCTGCTTCTTGAGGGACAAGTTAAACTGCAGTAAAATATAATAAAATAAAAAATAATTCAAACACAGTCTTCATATCAAAATACTCTCTAATCATCAGGGGAATGTAAACCAAAATCCCAATGAGATATCACTTCACACCTATCAGAATGGCTATCATCAAAAAGACCACAAATAACAAATGTTGGTGAAGATGTGGTAAAAAGGGAACCTTTGTGCACTGTTGGTAGGAATGTAAATTGGTGCAGCCACTATGGAGAACAGTATGGAGGTTCCTCAAAAAATTAAAAATATAACTGCCATATTATCCAGCAATTCCACTTCTAGTTATTTTCCCAAAGAAAACAAAAACACAAATTTGAAAAGATATAAGTGCCCCTATGTTCACTGCAGCATTATTTAGAATAGTCAAGATATGGAAGCAATCTAAGTGTCCATAGATAAATGAATGAATATTAAAAAAATGGGTAAAATGGAATGTGATATAAACACACACACACACACACACACAAAACGGAATATCACTCCACCATAAAAAAGACTGAAATGTTGATTTGTGACAACATGGATGGACCTTGAAGGTATTACGCTAAGAGAAATAAGTCACACAGGGAAAGACAAATACCATATGGTTTCACTTATTGGTGGAATCTTTGGGATTGAACCCAGGCCATAGCAGTGAAAGCCCAGAATCCTAACAACTAGGCCACCAGGGGACTCCCACTTATTCATGGAATCTTAAAAAGAAAACTAACAAACAAATACAGAAAGAGACTCATAGATACAAAGAACAAATTAGTGGTTGCCAAAGGGGAATGACTTGGGGGGCATGGGTGAAATAGGTCAGGGAGATTAAGAGGTACAAACTTCTAGTTATAAACTAAGTCACAGGATGTAATATACAGCATAGGAAATATAGTAAATAATATTGTGGTAAATTTGTATGGTCAAAGATGGGAACTAGACGTATTGTCGTGATCATTTTGTACTGTATAAAAATAGCTAATCACTATGTTGTGTACCTGAAACTAATATAATATTGTAAATCAATTATACCTGAATCAATAAGGGGTGTGGAGAGACAAATACAGTCACATTTTTTAAAAATTTCTTAAGATAGACTGAGAATGTTGGCGGCATGGGGAGAAACCCTCCTCCTTCACTTGCTTATGTTTGTATATATTGGCATAAGCCTTTTGAAGGGAAAGTTAGCAGTGTCTGTGATATTTAACATGGGCATAGTTTTTACCTCCAGAAACATCATTATTTAAGATTCTATACAGCCATGTGTACACAATAATACAAAAGTGTTCATCGTCACATTGCTTCTAGTAGCAAAATTATAGTAATAGCCTAAAAGTTTAATAGGAGAATGGCATTAGATCATAATATTGTGAAATATTACACAGCCATTCAATAAAAAAGGTAAATATCTTTGTATAGGAATGAAAATATAGCTTAAATACATTGTTATGCTTAAAAACCCTCTTTATCTTTCACAATCATGCATATTGGGGAAATAGTTTCACACACTGGTAGTGTAAAAAGAATAGAAAATTATAAGAAGACAATGCTAATAAAAGAACAGAAAAATGTATCAAGCTTTCAGTTTAAGTGAAGAAACATCTACCCTTGAAGAAACTGCTTCAGACAAAACGTTTCTTACTTGTAACTATTTTCTCTCTGAGTCATTTAGGAAAAGGACTGTGCCCTGGTGAACTGCTTGATTTCCCACTACTGTACATTATATTGCAGATGAATCTCACACCTATTCTATAAGCTGCTATTGCTTGTATTCATAATTGCTCTCATCACAGTCAAGGTGTTTTATCAGTCTTCTGATGGGTCCCCTGCAGTTAAACACTATTATAATTGACCTGTTAATATAAACTGACGAATTGAGATAAAATCTACGTCATGCAAGTGAGTTGATCAAAACAAATTTGTCTTATTTCTTAAATGAAAAAATATAACACATAGTATAGAGGACATACTCAATTTGAAGCATCTGAATAAAAAGATTAATATTAATCTCATTTTGAAAGTCATCCCCATTTATGGTCTTCAGGACATTTCTATCCAGATAATGTCAAAAGTCAGTTCTTCCCATTAGCTGGCTGTGGCACTAAAAAAAAGTGCACCTCCCCAAGTTTATTTTTTACTACAAAGTAATATCCATACAGATATTTCACTTCATGAGAAGTTGAAGGGGCTGGAATAAGAAGTTTAGGCAGATATTTATAATATATCCATATCTATCTTAGGCCTCAAAATTTCAAACATGAACAATGCAATTTCTAATCTCTTCAATTCACAGGTGCCTCTGTTGACAATTTTCAACTCTCTTGAATATCCAAACCCTCAATCATGTAAAAATAATTCAATGTTTCTTAAATCACTCATATAATCACGATTAGATGATGCATGATTAGTCATTGTTATAATGAAAGGGGAAGATATAAGTAAATATTTATAAATGGTAACCAAGATGGGATCACTCTGATGAAATTCATTTTTCCACAAAAGCTGATGAAATAATCATTTCAGTGTTGACAACCTCTTTTGGATAAAAGACAATTCCAAGTAAATATTAAGCTATCAAGATTGCAATTTATTCATCTTATGAGCTTAAATTGTTGCCCATAGTACAAAAATGTTTTCATGTAAAGACCTTCATTTTAAGATGCTGTAGGGTTTTAAAAAAATAAAACAAAACAAACCTTTCATCTGCATGATGTTATTAAATCCTCATAAAAATCTCTTAATGTACATTAATCTTCATATTAGAGATGAGGAATCTAAAGTTCA
Source organism: Balaenoptera ricei (assembly GCF_028023285.1). Taxonomy (NCBI): domain Eukaryota; kingdom Metazoa; phylum Chordata; class Mammalia; order Artiodactyla; family Balaenopteridae; genus Balaenoptera; species Balaenoptera ricei. The sequence continues at coordinate 44,848,031 of NC_082645.1, read as the reverse complement.
GGCAGAACAGGATGCTTGCACAAGTTCTATAGCACAAATTAATAAAGTATGGACTTGAGAACTAGACACTGGGTTCAAATTCTTCTCTACTTTTCATTTATTGGGTGACTTAGTGGAAGCTACTCGAACTCTCTGTGCTTCAGTTTCCTCATCCATAAAGTGGAGTGATGGAAATGATAGTACCTTTTTCAAATCCTTATTATGGTAAACAAATGAGTTTAAATGCTCCTAAACAGTTCTTGGCACATAGAAAGTACAACATAAGTATTGGATATTATTATTTTAAAACTGTAACTGACGGAGTCTAGACTTGAACTTAAATCTTCTGATGTCAAATTTAGACTTTGGAGCAAGACAAACCTGGATTTCATTCTTACTCCACTATGCAAAGGCAGTGTGAGTTTTGGGTGAGCAATTTTCTTCATATATAGAATAGAAATAAAAATATACTTGCACACTTAAAAGACTTCTTGTGAGGATTATACTTGTCAACATAATACAGAAGCTACATAGTGTCTTATGGAGACCAGCAGCACAGGAGATGATAATTCCATTTTCAGCTCCTGTGAAAGTAACTTAATGCTTCTACTTACATATGATATGCTGATCAATTCATATTTATTTAAAATTTAATGCACACACAAGCGCTGCTGGGTTTACTGACTCACTTCTCAAAGTAAGCCATAAGGCATCATCCTCATTTTACAGATGAGGAAACGAAAGCAGAGAAAAGTTAGGCAATGTATCAAAGATGAAAAAATTAAGTGATGGGATCAGAATGAGAAGCTGAGCAGCTTGGTACCTGACACTACATTCTGTTGCTTCTGAGCATTTCCATAGTTAGGTGCAGTTCCTAATGTGATTACCTTTTTAAACAGAACATATAAGACTGGTATCTATTCTGGTAACCTAGGAGTCAATATTGCCTAAAAATGCTTCCTACTACCAAATATCTAGAAATACTGGAACAAATACAACAAACATTCTCCCAAATTAAACGATATGCCCAGGGTCAAAAATGACAACGGAGTGGAAACAAGAGTTTTAATCAGATGTCAGGGGTATGCCAATCTCCATGGCTAAGAAACATCTGACTTAACAGGCACACTATGAACAGGAGACAAGATTCTGAAAGCAAGCAAGGTTGGGGAGTTGGCATACCCCACAAAAATCAGATCCTTAAAATAGAGGCTAAAGACCATTTATTGCCCAAGAAAGGGAATGGATTGGGACTACATCTATCCTGGCCAAGGCTCTGAGTGCAAGAAAATGTCTCCGAGAATTCATAATCACTGGATTGACATTCAGTGTTTTGTCATGCAGTTGAACATCAGCTCACAATTCACACCGATATGGAATGAGTGTTATGCATGAGAATTTGCAAAAACAACACACTTTAGTCCCACGAGGGTTTTGTACATTTAAATTATAAGATGTGGAATACAAAATAGTATATTAAATAGAAATTTAATAGTATATTAAAGAAAAAGAAAGACAGGATTTTTAAAGTAAACTGATTAATTAAAATGATGAAATAAATGCTTAAATTACTAATAAGAGAAATAAGAACATGATCAAGGAGCATAGGGTCTTTCTACAGGATACAATTTTAAAACTCTAGGCAGATTTGAAAGGAAATTAGAGAGTATTTAAGGAAACAAATGTAATCTTTAAAATAAAATATAACTCCAAGGACAGGTTAAACAGCACACTTTACACTACTGAAGATGAAATTAATGACATGGAAATATGAATCTGAAGGTACAACCCAAAATGTACAAGATACAAAATAAAAAGAGCTCATGCAATGTGAAAAAGTGGAAAGGTCTTCCAGAGGTCTAATTTGAGTTGCAACAGTCTGATTCAGAATGTATATTGATGCAGACTTCTTAATAACAGCAGAAGACAAAAGAGAAGGAAAAATGTTTTCAAGATGCTGCAAGAAAGTCAGAGTTAAAACATATTCAGTTAAATTCTTATTGAAAAACATGGATGAAATAAAGACATTCATTGTGATGCAAGGGTAAAATTAAGACACTTTCAGACAAATGAAACAGTTTACCATCAATAGACTTTCACTAAAGGAATTTCTAAAGGATGTACTTCAGGAATAAGGAAAATGTGCAAATGATCCTGTAGAAATATCTAACATTCAACACAGCAATGTGAACAAAGAAATGAGAAAGTAATCACTACGATGTAATCAAAGAGTAATTGAATTAAAAAAATAATAGTATAACAGCATCTATTTGGGGAATAAAAGTTGGGAAGAACTGAAACACTGGACAACAATAACATGTAAGTCAGGACTGACGGGAAAGATATGACATTTTTAAGATTTTTATTATTTAGAAAGAAGGTAGAGATTGGTTTGATTTAAACTTTGTAAATACAGAAAATATTTAAAGTAACCATGAGAAGAATACAAATGCAGTATTTAATATCCAAACAGTTGTAGAAAACTAAGTAATACAAAGAAGACAGGAAAGGAGGTTAATAAATAGAGAAATCAGGTCTTACAGAAGGCACAATAATGTGGTAGAAATAAATCCAAATATAGCAGTAATCACAACAAATGTGCATAGAATAAGAATGTTTGGTGATCAAAGATTTTCTGGATACAAAAGAAAATTCACTTGCATATGGTTTTATAGAGTTACATTAAAAACACGGCTTGAGGGCTTCCCTGGTGGCGCAGTGGTTGAGAATCTGCCTGCCAATGCAGGGGACATGGGTTTGAGCCCTGATGTGGGAAGATCCCACATGCCGCGGAGCAACTGGGCCCGTGAGCCACAACTACTGAGCCTGCGCGTATGGAGCTTGTGCTCCACAAGAGAGGCCGCAATAGTGAGAGGCCCACGCACCGCGATGAAGAGTGGCCCCCGCTCGCCGCAACTAGAGAAAGCCCTCGCACAGAAACGAAGACCCAACACAGCCATAAATTAATTAATTAATTAATTTTTAAAAAAAAAAGCAAAGTTACTTGAAATTTCCCTCAGCTGCTGTAGCTTCATCATTTGTCAATATACGATTTACTTTAGGCTTCTGAAAAGAGTAAAAAAACAAAAAAAACACAGCTTGAAAGTCAAAAAGAAAAAGAAAGGATACCTAGTCAAATATAAGCAAAAGAATGCTGCTGTTGCTATATTAATATGAGGCTATTCTTTAAGAAACAAAGCGCTGTCAGGGAGCAAGAGGGTCACTACTAAAGGACAAAAGGTTCATTTTATCAGAAGTAGTGTTCTGTTCTAAAATTGAAAGCTTATTAACACAGCCTCATAATGCAAACATTCACCATCTAAGATTTTTATCTTTCTTACTAAATTAATAGATCAAGCTGACACAAATTTATAGAAACTATTTTAGCAATACAATTTATCAGCTTGATTTCTCTACCTCCAAAATTAGAGAATGCATATTTATCAAGCTTATATTAATAAATAAAGCATCACATTTTAAGCCATAAAATCTCAAAAATAGTTTATAATTGATTCATATAAATTACAATGTTACTAGAAATAGATATCAGAAAATTAGAGTCATCAGAAAGAACCCATATACCTCAAAGTACAACTAACATACAACCTCAAAATATCTCACTGAGCAAAAACCAAAAACAAAACAAGGACCATGATGGTGTAAATTGAAAAAGACAAAGAACTGAATGATAAAGAAATAATACAAATCAAAATGTGATGCACACAGCTACCAGGAATTTAAAGAAAAATTTGTTTTCTGAAAGTTTTTATATTAGAAGAGAACAAAAAGAAATTTATGAGCTAAACTTTCAATGTAAGACATTAGATAACAAACAGAATAATTAAAATATGAGCAGAAATTAATAAAAGGAAAACAAAAAAAGTCAAACAAGTAAAAAGCCGTGTTTTTTTAAGTCAGCTAGACAAATAAAACAGCCCAAACCTCTGACTGGCCTACAAAAAGACAACAATTATAGATACAGTATAGGTGAAAGAGAATTTTAAAATTGCTTTCATGCCAAAACATAGGTGAAAAGGAAAGTTTTCAAGAAAAATAAACTTAGTAAAACTGACCCCCAAAAGTAGAATACTTAAATGTAACTATTTAAGAAATTAAATCAATAGATGTTAACCTACACATACACACCCTAAAACAAAAAACAAACCAGAATCAAAACACAAGAATATATGGAGTTTTCAGGCAAGTTCACTACACATTATCCAATGAATGGATAATTTCACCTGCCTTCAAGTTCACTCAGGAAATACTAAATTACCAACTCATTTCATGACGAATTCAGCAAAAAATTACAAGAGAGATAAATTAAAGTTCAATGTGATGAACATAGTATAAAAATTCTAAACAAGATACTAGTGATCTGAGTCCTTCAACATATAAAAATAGAGTAGATCATGAGAAAGTTGGGTTTTTACCACTAATGCTAGGTTGATTGAACAATCAAACATTGGTTAATATAATTTATCACATTGACATATAAAAGACAAACACATATGAACAGGTTCATAATCACTGGGAAATACTTTTATAAAATGAAACACCCACTCATGAGAATTATTAGTACATTAATATTTTATTTCATATGTGATAAAATGTATTGGTGATAGAGGCAGTATGCTGATCAAATGTTCCATGTTCCCCTATATTTCCCATACCCAGTCAGAGCCATATAACTACTTACACCCAAAAGATTCTGAGTGGCCTATGGACAATTTTCCATTTTTCTTTCCCCAACATGGTCATAAAGGTACCACAAATTCAAAGCAACTTAAATCCTTAAAGAGTTGCCTAGACACCATGCAGAATTTGTGTCGTGCCAGAAACAAACTGTTGATATAATTCATAGAGATTTTGTCTACCCTGTCATCAGTAATATAGGCAAAGAATTCATAACCAGAATTAATAATAAACAGCTTTACAACTCAATTGGAAAACTATAAACTATGCAGTAGAAAAAAATAGGCAAAAGACATGAACAGACATCACAGAAGGTGAAATTGGGAGAACTGAAAATGAAATAACCATCAAAGATCTTCAACACCACTTTTTTTTTAAACATCTTTATTGGAGTATAATTGCTTTACAATGGTGTGTTAGTTACTGCTGTATAACAAAGTGAATCAGCTATATGTATACATACATCCCCATATCCCCTTCCTCTTGCGTCTCCCTCCCACCCTCCCTATCCCACCCCTCTAGGTGGGTCACAAAGTACCGAGCTAATCACCCTATGCAGCTGCTTCCCACTAGCTATCTATTTTACATTTGGTAGTGTATATATGCCCATGCCACTCTCTCACTTTGTCCCAGCTTACGCTTCACCCTCCCCATGTCCTCAAGTCCATTCTCTACGTCTACGTCTTTATTCCTGTCCTGTCCCTAGGTTCATCAGAACCATTATTTTTTTAGATTCCATATATAGGCCTAGCATACGGTATTTGTTTGTCTCTTTCCAACTTACTGCACTCTGTGTGACAGAATCTAGGTCCATCCACCTCACTACAAATAACTCACTTCCGTTTCTTTTCATGGCTGAGTAATATGCCATTGTATATATGTGCCACATCTTCTTTAACCATTCATCTGTAGATGGACACTGAGGTTGCTTCCATGTCCTGGCTATTGTAAATAGTGCTACAATGAATATTGTGGTACATGCTTCTTTTTGAATTATGGTTTTCTCAGGGTATATGCCCAGTAGTGGGAGAGCTTGGTCATATGGTAGTTCTATTTTTAGTTTTTTAAGGAACCTCCATACTGTTCTCCATAGTGGCTGTATCAATTTACATTCCCACCAACAGTGCAATAGGGTCCCCTTTTCTCCACACCCTCTCCAGCATTTATTGTTTGTAGATTTCTTGATGATGGCCATTCTGACCGGTGTGAGGTGATACCTCATTATAGATTTGATTTGCATTTCTCTAATGATTAGTGATGTTGAGCATCTTTTCATGTGTGTGTTGGCAATCTGTATATCTTCTTTGGAGAAATGTCTATTTAGGTCTTCCTCCCATTTTTGGATTGAGTTGCTTGCTTTCTTGATATTGAGCTGCATGAGCTGCTTGTATATTTTGGAGATTAATCCTTTGTCAGTTGCTTCATTTGCAAATATTTTCTCCCATTTTGAGGGTTGTCTTTTCTTCTTGTTTATGGTTTCCTTGGCTGTACAAAAGCTTTTAAGTTTCATTAGGTCCCATTTGTTTATTTTTGTTTTTATTCCCACTTCTCTAGGAGGTGGGTCAAAAAGGCTCTTGCTGTGATTAATATCATAGAGTGTTCTGCCTATGTTTTCCTTTAAGAGTTTTATAGTGTCTGGCCTTACATTTATGTCCTTAATCCAATTTGAGTTTATTTTTGTGTATGGTGTTAAGAAGTGTTCTAATTTCATTCTTTTACATGTGGCTGTCCAGTTTTCCCAGCACCACTTATTGAACAGGCTGTCTTTTCTCCACTGTATATTCTTGCCTCCTTTATCAAAGATAAGGTGACCATATGTGCATGGGTTTATCTCTGGGTTTTCTATCCTGTTCCATTGATCTATATTTCTGTGTTTGTGCCAGTACCATACAGAAGTCAGGGAGCCTGATTCCTCCAGCTCCGTTTTTCTTTCTCAAGATTGCTTTGGCTATTCGGGGTTTTGTGTTTCCATACAAACTGTGAATTTTTTTGTTCTAGTTCTGTGAAAAATGCCATTGGTAGATTGATAGGGGTTGCACTGAATCTGTACACTGCTTTGGGGAGTATAGTCATTTTCACAATGTTGATTCTTCCAATCCAAGAACATGGTATATCTCTCCATTGTTTGTACCATCTTTAATTTCTTTCACCAGTGTCTTAGAGTTTTCTGCATAAAGGTCTTTTGTCTCCTTAGGTAGGTTTATTCCTAAGTATTTTATTCTTTTTGTTGAAATGGTAAATGGGAATGCTTCCTTAATTTCACTTTCAGATTTTTCATCATTAGTGTATAGGAATGCAAGAGATTTCTGTGAATTAACTTTATATCCTGCTACTCTACCAAGTTCATTGATTAGCTCTAGTAGTTTTCTGTTAGCATCTTTAGGATTTCCTGTGTATAGTATCATGTCATCTGCAAACAGTGACAATTTTACTTCTTCTTTTCTAATTTGGATTCCTTTTATTTCTTTTTCTTCCTTGATTGCTATGGCTAAAACTTTCAAAACTATGTTGAATAATAGTGCTGAGAGTGGAAAACCTTGTCTTGTTCCTGATCTTAGTGGAAATGGTTTCAGTTTTTCACCACTGAGAATGATGTTGGCTGTGGGTTTGTCATATATGGCCTTTAATATGTTGAGGTAGGTTCTCTCTATGCCTACTTTCTGGAGAGTTTTTAGCATAAATGGGCATTGAATTTTGTTGAAAGCTTTTTCTGCATCTATTGAGACGATCATATGGTTTTTCTCCTTCAATTTGTTAATATGGTATATCACATAGATTGGTTTGCATACATTAAAGAACACTTCCATTCCTGGGATAAACCCCACCTGATCATGGTGTATGATCCTTTTAATGTGCTGTTGGATTCTGTTTGTTAGTACTTTGTTGAGGATTTTTGCGTCTATGTTCATCAGTGATATTAGCCTGTAGTTTTCTTTTTTTGTGACATCTTTCTTTGGTTTTAGTATCAGGGTGATAGTGGTCTCATAGAAAGAGTTTGGGAGTGTTTCTCCCTCTGCTATATTTTGGAAGAGTTTGAGAAGGATAGGTGTTAGCTCTTCTCTAAATGTTTGATAGAATTCGCCTGTCACGCCATCTGGTCCTGGGCTTTGGTTTGTTGGAAGATTTTTAATCACAGTTTCAATTTCAGTGCTTGTGATTGGTCTGTTTATATTTTCTATTTCTTCCTGTTTCAGTCTCAGTAGGTTGTGCTTTTCTAAGAATTTGTCCATGTCTTCCAGGTTGCCCATTTTATTGGCATATAGTTGCTTGTAGTAGTCTCTCATGATCCGTTGTATTTCTGCAGTGTCAGTGGTTACTTCCCCATTCTCATTTCTAATTCTATTGATTTGAGTGTTCTCCCTTTTTTTCTTAATGAGTCTGGCTAATGGTTTATCAATTTTGTTTATCTTCTCAAATAAGCAGCTTTTAGTTTTATTGATCTTTGCTATTGTTTTCTTCATTTCTTTTTCATTTATTTCTGATCTGATCTTGTGATTTCTTTCCTTCTGCTAATTTTGGTTTTGTTTTTTTTTTTCTTCTTCTCTCTCTGATTGCTTAAGGTGTAAGGTTAGGTTTTTTTTTGAGATTTTTCTTGTTTCTTGAGGTAGGATTGTATTGCTATAAACTTCCCTCTTAGAACTTCTTTTGTTTCATCCCATGGGTTTTGGGTTGTCGTGTTTTCATTGTCATTTGTTTCTAAGTATTTTTTGATTTACTCTTTGATTTCTTCAGTGATCTCTTGGTTATTTAGTAACATATTGTTTAGCCTCCATATGTTTGTATTTTTTACAGTTTTTTTCCTGTAATTGATTAGTTTCATAGTGTGTGGTCTGAAAAGATACTTGATACAATTTCAATTTTCTTAAATTTACCAAGGTTTGATTTGTGACCCAAGATATGTTCTATCCTGGAGAATGTTCCATGGGCACTTGAGAAGAAAGTGTATTCTGTAATTTTTAGATGGAATGTCCCATAAATATCAATTAAGTCCATCTTGTTTAATGTGTCATTTAAAGCTTGTGTTCCCTTATTTATTTTCATTTTGGATGATCTGTCTGTTGGTGACAGTGGGGTGTTAAATTCTCCTACTATTATTGTGTTACTGTTGATTTCCCCTTTCATGGCTGTTAGCATTTGCCTTATGTATTAAGGTGCCCCTATGTTGCGTGCATAAATATTTACAATTGTTATATCTTCTTGGATTGATCCCTTGATCATTATGTAGTGTCCTTCTTTGTCTCTTGTAATAGTCTTTATCTTAAAGTCTATTTCTTCTGATATGAGAATTGCTACTCCAGCTTTCTCTTGATTTCCATTTGCGTGGAACATCTTTTTTCATCCCCTCACTTTCAATCTGTATGTGTCCCTAGGTCGGAAGTGGGTCTCTTGTAGATAGCTTATATATGGGTCTTGTTTTTGTACCCATTCAGCCAGTCTATGTTTTTTGGGTGTGGCATTTAATCCACTTACATTTAAGGTAGTAATCGATATGTATGTTTCTACTACTATTTTCTAAATTGTTTTGGGTTTGTTATTGTAGGTCTTTTCCTTCTCTTGTGCTTCCTGCCTAGAGAAGATCCTTTAGCATTTGTTGTAAAGCTGGTTTGGTGGTGCTGAATTCTCTTAACTTTTGTTTGTCTGTAAACATTTTAATTTCTCCAGCAAATCTGAATGGGTAATCAGATTTACTCTCCCCTTGTTGGGTACAGTAATCTTGGTTGTAGGTTTTTCCCTTTCATCACTTTAAATATGTCCTGCCACTTCATTGTGGCCTGCAGGGTTTCTGCTGAAAGATAAGCTGTTAACCTAATGGGCATTCCCTTGTGTGTTATTTGTTGCTTTTCCCTTGCTGCTTTTAATATTTTTTCTTTGTATTTAATTTTTGATAGTTTGATTAATATGTGTCTTGGCATGTTTCTCCTTGGATTTATCCTGTATGGGACTCTCTGTGCTTCCTGGACTTGATTGACTATTTCCTTTCCCATGTTAGGGAAGTTTTCAACTATAATCTCTTCAAATATTTTTTCAGTCTGTTTTTTTTCTCTTCTTCTAGGACCCCTATAATTCGAATGTTGGTGCATTTAATGTTGTCCCAGATGTCTCTGAGACTGTCCTCAGTTCTTTTCATTCTTTTTTCTTTATTCTGCTCTGTGGTAGCTATTTCCACTATTTTGTCTTCCATGTCACTTATCCGTTCTTCAGCCTCAGTTATTCTGCTTTTGATTCCTTCTAGAGAATTTTTAATTTCATTTACTGTGGTGTTCATCATTGTTTGTTTGCTCTGTAGTTCTTCTAGGTCCTTGTTAAAAGTTTCTTTATTTTCTCCATTCTATTTCCAAGATTTTGGATCATCTTTACTGTCATTACTCTGAATTCTTTTTCAGGTAGACTGCCTATTTCCTTTTCATTTGTTTGGTCTGGGGGGTTTTTACCTTGCTCCTTCATCTGTTGCACTTTTCTCATTTTGCTTAACTTACTGCGTTTGGGGTCTCCTTTTCGCAGGCTGCAGGTTTGCAGTTCCTGTTGTTTTTGGTGTCTGCCCCCAGTGGGTGAGGTTGGTTCAGTGGCTTGTGTAGGTTTCCTGGTGGAGGGGACTGGTGCCTGTGTTCTGGTGGGTGGGACTGGATCTTGTCTTTCTGGTGGGCAGGGCCGGATCCGGTGGTGTGTTTTGGGGTGTCAGTGAACTTAGTAAGATTTTAGGCAGCCTGTCTGCTAATGGGTAGGGTTGTGTTTCTGTCTTGCTAGTTGTTTGGCATAGGGTGTCCTGCACTGGAGTTTGCTGGCTGTTGGGTGCAGCTGGGTCTTAGCTTTGAGTCAGAGATCTCTGGAGGACTCTCACCGATTGATATTACATGGGGCCGGGAGGTCTCTGGTGGTCCAATGTCCTGAACTTGGCTCTCCCACCTCAGAGGCTCAGGCCTGACACCAGGCTGGAGCACCAATACCCTGTCAGCTACACAGCTCTGAAGAAAAAGGAGAAAAACAGAAAGAAAAAAAATAAAAATAAAAATAATAAATAAAAAAAGAAAAAATTATTTTAAAAAATAATAATCATTAAAAACAAAAGAAGAGAGCATCAAAACCAATAAACAAATCCACCAATGATAACAAGCGCTAAACACTAAACTAAGATAAACATAAAAATCAGAAACAAACCAGTCACAACAGCAAACCCCAAGTCTACAGTTGCTCCCAGAGTCCACCACCTCAATTTTGGGATAAGTCGTTATCTATTCAGGGATGCAGGGTACATCAAGTTGACTGTGGGGAATTAATCTGCTGCTCCTCAGGCTGCACGGGGATATTTCCCTTTCTCTTCTTTGTTTGCCCAGCTCCTTGGGTTCAGCTTTGGTTTAGGCCCCACCTCTGTGTGTAGGTCGCCTTTAGGAATCTGTTCCCTGCCCAGACAAGAGGGGGTTAAAGCAGTGGCTGATTAGGGGGCTCTTGCTCATTCAGGTCAGGGAGAGGGAGGGGTACAGTAGTTATAATTGAAATACAGGGAGAGTCTGAGGCAGCAGAGGCCAGCGTGATGTTGCAACAGACTGGGGCGCACCATGTGTTCTCCCAAGGAAGTTGTCCCTGGATCACGGGACCCTGGTAGTGGTGAGCTGCACAGGCTCCTGGGAGGGGAGGTATGGATAGGTATGGACCTGTGCTTGCACACAAGCCTCTTGCTGGCTACAGCAGCAGCGTTAGCATTTCATGGCCGTCTCTGGTGTCTGCGCTGATAGCCTCATCTCACACCCATCTCTGGAGCTCGTTTAGGAGGTGTTCTGAATCTCTTCTCCTTGAGCACCCTGAAACAATGGTCTCTTGCCCCTTAGGCAGATCCAGACTTTTTCTCAGACTCCTTCCTGGCTAGCTCTGGTGCAATAGCCCTTCAGGCTGTGTTCACACAGCCAACCCCAGTCCTCTCCCTGGGATCTGACCTCCAAAGCCTGAGCCTCAGCTCCCAGCCCCCCACCCCCACCCCAGCGGTTGAGCAGACAAGCCTCTCAGACTGGTGAGTGCTGGTTGGCACCGATCCTCTGTGCAGGTACCTCTCCGCTTTGCCCTCTGCACCCCTGTTGCTGTGCTCTCCTCTGTGGCACCAAAGCTTCCCCCTTGCCCACACCCCGTCTCCACCAGTGAAGGGGCTTCCTAGTGTGTGGACACTTTTCCTCCTTCACAGCTCCCTCGCAGAAGTGCAGGTCCCATCCTTATTCTTTTGTCTCTGTTTTTTTTTTTTATTTGGCCCTACCCAGATACGTGGGGAGTTTGTTGCCTTTTGGGAAGTCTGAGGTCTTCTGCCAGCATTCAGTAGGTGTTCTGTAGTTGTTCCACATGTAGATGTATTTCTGATGTATTTGTGGGGAGGAAGGTGATCTCCACATCTTATTCCTCCACCATCTTGAAGGTCCCCCCTCAACCCCACTATTAAATGGAAAAATGCAAAATAAAACCATATGTTTTATAATTTCATACCTATCCTATTGGCAAAACTTTAAATGTCTGACAACATTAACTGCTGGCTAGAGAGTGGAGCAACAGGAACTCATATATGGCTGGTGGGTGTGGATTGAGACAACCACTTTAGCAAGCAACCTGATAAAATTTTGCAAAGTTGAAAGTGCTCTAACTTCAACTTATGCTCAAATGCTATGACTTCTATATTCTTTTCTCTGACTTTCCAAACAGTCTGAGGCAAATCTCCTATTTGTGCTAAATTACTTGAACTTTCATTAGAGTTACAGCAGACATTAGTTACCTCAGGGCTTCCCAGAATCCAAACGCACTTACCCTCTTTGGGGAAATACGAGAAGTTAACCAGAGGTTTTGTTATTTGTAAGCAACAGCCTTGATTCCTCATTAACGTACTCAGGTTAAAGCAATGATCTTTTCATACCTGTGTGCTCAGCCTCTAGTAGAAGACCTGGCTCATAGTAAGCACTCAAACAAGAGTGATCAATTTCAAAGTACTGAGTAGTTCCCAGGTACAAATTAGATTCTTTGCAATGTGGTTTATGAAGACATTATTTGTAATATCAGAATAGCAGCTTAATAAACATCATTCAAAGAAAGCTCCTCAAAGATAAATTCATTCAGTGTGCAAGATTTGACCTATTTTATATAACCTTTAATTTCGTCTCAATTTACATTTTATTTTCAAGGTACTATTTTTCTCTTCCAGGAACAAATTATTTGAAGAACCCAAAGTAACTCTAAGGGTGTTGTATTTTAGATGTGTTAGAAATCTATTTAGCTAGAAAAAATGCAACAATTCACATATATATGAAATTTTTTTCCACTTTACAAACATATATGACCCTTTCCCTATCACAAGCTTCCTGTGATCAAATGTCCATGAAACATATGAGCATAATGAGCCCTGATAACTTCCTGAACTGGAAAAACACAATGATTTTGCAAAACCAGGGGGACTTAGCTTTTTTTTTCTTTTGTATTCTTGAAGTAAGTATTCCATGGCCTATTCAGGGAGATCAATATAGCTTTAGCTTTGTTTTATATAGCTGGGCAGTCATGATGGTAACTGAAAGTTCATCTGGGTTTTTAATTGAATGTGTTCCTAGATATGCACCAAAACAGATCAGAATGACTTGCTTTTAATTTCCTTTGGGCAAGTTGCTGGCGTGGGCAATGTTGAATTACCATTTTGCCTCTTTTTCCTTTTTCTCTTCTTTTTGAGTCTGTCCCTTTGAGCAACAGTGCAATAGCTGCTGGCTATGCAATTAGGCATCTCTGTCTGCCTCCCCTTCAATATTTTTCTCCTTATTAAGCTAGTAGGAAAATGTTAAGCCCCTAGGCATCTGCATCTATTAATAGGAAGAGGAGATTAACTGTCACCATTGCATAGATTCATGATGAGTAGACTGCTGGCAGAGTTCTCTTTTATTTCCTCCTTTTTAGTAACAAGAAAGCCACGGGCATTTTTGCAACATCATAAAGTGGCTCAGCAGTAGGGCCTCTAATCTGGTCTCTGATGGGATGTTGTTGGCCCTCCATCTTGAATTGTCCATCCACAGGATTAGGACAAAGGAAACAATTACACTTAGTCCAAGACTCTCCTTTTACAGATGAAGCAATAGAGGTCATGTGATGAGTCAGAGGGCAGGCAGGTAATTAATGACTAAGCAGAAACAAGTAGAGTATCTAGATGAAACCGAGCAATGGGCTCCTGCGCCAGCATCACAGAAAGCCATACTCTGACAGTGGGTGTTTGTAACAAAGTGTTTATTGCAGAACACCAAGCAAGGGAGTGGGAGACAAGTTTCAGATCAACTCCAACTTGGTCTTTGACTTAGGGGTCTTTTAAAAGGGAAGAACAAAGAAGCTGAGGTTAATCACGGTCGTGTGACATTTCTTGATAATAGTTTTGGGAGTCAGAATGTCTATGGATTTCCCTGGTGGCACAGTGGTTAAGAATCCGCCGGCCAATGCAGAGGACATGGGTTTGATCCCTAGTCCGGGAAGATCCCACATGCAGCGAAGCAACTAAGCCCGTGTGTCACAAATACTGAGCCTGCATGCTGCAACTACTGAAGGCTGCACGCTTAGAGCCTGTGCTCCGCAACAAGAGAAGCCACCACAATGAGAAACCCATGCACCACAACGAAGAGTAGCCCCCCCGCCTCGTTGCAACTAGAGAAAGCCGGCGCACAGCAACGAAGGCCCAACACAGCCAAAAATAAATAAATAATAAAATTAAAAAAAAAAAAAAAGAACGTCTATGGCTTACAAGTCTCTAGTCTGGTTGTCCCTGACCCAGGGGTGTGTAAGCGCATCCTGCCTTGGAGAAACAACCTGAGTTTATACATTAACGATGTTATAGACAACAGCAATTTTAGACATCTGACTCTGGTTGATTATTGTTTAGTTAGCACAGGATTAAAGTCAGAGAGGGACAAGAAAGGGAACAACACAAAAGAATAAAGCTTTGAATAGGGATGGGTCTATCATAAACTTGGCAGGGGAACTCAGTTTTAGGGGAACTCGGTTTCATGGGTATCCTACCACTTCTATAAAAGTTCTGAAATTTTTTATATACCTTATTTTGGGACCAAGATTTAATATCTTTCAGAAGTGAAACATTTAGAAAATTATTTTTTCTGGGATAATAAAAAATTTGTCAACAAAATTGTCTGAACAGAATTAATGAAAAAGTGTTAGTTGAAAGGAAAGATGGTAAGTGTGTATCTGGTATGAGACATTCCAAAAGTTTTCACTTAATTCAAAAACGCTATTTTCAAACCATCTGAGGATTCTCAATTCAGACAATTCATAAGGGTCTAGGTTTTTTTGTTTCTACAAAAAAACAATTTAAAAACATAATTATGTAAGCTAAAAATTAGCAAACACAGAGAGGTAGTTTGAAATCACATAATGAAATGATTCTCCAAGTGTGACATCTGTAAAATGAAGAAGGCTACGTTAATACTACTTACATCATAGTGTTGTTATGAAGATTTAATGAGTTGGTATAGATAAAGTGCTTAGAACAGTGCCTGGCATATTATAAGCATTATGTATATTATGTACTCTTACCATTAACCTATTGTCACACTACAAGTAATCTACTGGATTAACTGATCAGAATTTGAAGAACAAGACTATCAGAAATAAAAGATATAAAGAAGATTTTTTAAATTCGTATGGGGAAGATAAACTTGAGTTGAGGGCCTCACTGGGTTACCTGAGAATTAAGGTTACTTATGCACCTTGTACTCTCTAAGATATTAAGAAGCATTTGCCACAGAAATGCAACAGAAAACAAACCTCATTGTTTCATGTTTCATTATGAGTTTTCTAAAGGTATACATACCTTCTGTGGATAACGGGGCTTTATTTTCCACACAAAAAAATTCTCAATTGTTTCTCTGGATCTTTGAGACAACCAATATGTTTCACCTGTTCCTGGCCTAGTGTCACTTCATAGGAATCTGTAAAGAGATCTGTAAAAGAAGAAAATACTGAGACATCCTTTGACTAGGAAACAAAAGAATGAAGCCTGTCATCTTTTATTCTTCCTTCCTCTTTGACCAGTGCTTTTCAAACTTGAACGTGAATACAGATCACCTGGGGAATTTGTTCAAATGCAGATTTTGATTCACTGGGTCTCCCCTGGGGCCTGTGAGTCTACATTTCTAACAAGCTTCCAAGATGCCAATATTGCTGGCTCAGTCTTCACACTTTATGTAGCAAGGATTTCTATCACATCTGATTATTAACAAATTCTGTTGATTCTTTCTCCATGGACCCTTGGATGGCATTTCTTCTGTAGTCTTCCTGGTTCACGCACTTAACCTTCCAAGCACACCTCTGATTTTTAGTCTTCCTCACTCCAATTCATGTCTCGCCACTGCCAAAGTCATCTTTTCCAAATAGTGTTTTGATCTCACTCACCCTGTGCTAAAAAACTTTCAGTAGATCACCTGCCGAAGATTCATTTACTGGGCATCAACTATGGGATGAGGGCTCCACTATATCCTCAGAATACAAAGAGGAAAAAAGCACAGGTTCTATCCTGGAAAGCTCAAACATAACAATTTTAAAACAATATATATATAAAAAAAGGCAATTGTATAGATATAAGGTCATATCAGAAAAATTAGAAAACTTTTGTTGTTATGATTAAGGTTTCTCATTATCCACAGCCTTTTATGCCAGATTAGCCCCACATTTAGGATGTATGATTCTAGAGTTTCAAGGATTCAAGATTTATTATTATAGACCATAAGTGTCTTTAGAACTTTTTGGTGTCCATGTTGGTTATTCAAATCACATTTCTGCTGTCCTGAGAGTGAATCCTTTGAGGCTTAAGGGATGAACAAGATAATTGTCCCTGAATCTTCTGAAAGTTCTGTAAGGTCTGGTATAAGAGCCTTATATCAGGATTTCTGTGCTCAGAATCATCTTCCTTTTTCTCAAACTTCTCATATTTGAAGCAACTAATCTCATGCTATATACTAAAAGTCTGATCAGAAGATGAGTCCCTGATAATGACTTTAGCATGCCCTCTCCCTTTCTGAAAGAAAATAGCTTTTTTCCTCTGAAAAAAATATTTCTTATGTCCTTCAAGGTCCAGCTTTAAACCACCTTCTCCCTAAAGCCTTCTCTATTTATATTAAGTGACCTCTGATTCTTCTTAATTCCCAGGAATCTTCATGGCTAGATACTCGGTGGGGATTTATCACATGCTTCATATTTTCTAATTGTTTTATAAAATTTTTAGAACTTAAAAGTCAGAACACTGTCTGGTATTTCTATGTACTGTACTCCACAAACCACTCTATATGGTAGTCATGTTAGTATTTTCATAGGCACTTGATAGTGAAGATGGTGATAATTGGATTTAGCACTGGGATAATGGTCCTGTCTTTGGGGGCCACATCCAAATGGAAGATCTCTTTCTGAAAGGATAATCAAGGTGTTGGAGGATCCAGAAGTGTATATACTTCATCTGGAGAAAATGTATATATTCATCAGGACATTTTTGGGTGACTTGATGACTGTTTTCAAATATTGAAAAACTCTCATGGGAGACTGGGATTGGATTATTATTTGTGACAGAATATTCTGTGCTGTATTAGTATTATAACTTCCACTTCAGGCTAAGCCTGAAGACATCATGGCACTTGGGTTACCTGGGACAGTTTGGTAAGAGGAGGAAGCCAGTGCATGTGAGAATCAAATCTACAGGACTTGACTTGCTGTCTAGCTATGCCCAAGGATGAATAACCTGCATTTCACCTTGTCCAGACCAAAAGACTAATACATAACGGTTAGCTCAGAAAGAAGGCAGGACTAAATCTGGCACTTAACAGCCTCAGTGCCTATGGCTGAAAAGGGCTAGAGTAGGCAAGGCATAATATGGAAGGAAGTGACAGAAAGAAACATTTCATTTCAATATTTTTGAAAATGTGCTTTATCACTATTTTTTTAAAAAAATGTTCTTTGCTTTTTGAGAACGGATGCGAATTATATCATTAAATGACTTTTCTGATAAAACAAGACATGCCTTCAATAGGAAACAAATACTAAGAGAGTTTTCCAAATTGTTCAGTCCTTTCTACCCAAGTGACAAACAAGGAAACACAGAACAATAAAGGTAAAGAGAACATCTGAGTACAGAGCAAAGTTTATATACATTTAATAGCAAGCTAAGGAGCAGTCTACAACAAAGACTTGTAAACATAGCTGTTTGGAAAATGTTGAGATTGATATCGGATACCTTTGATATCTTTTTTAAAATAAACTATTTTTATAGTAGTTTTTGGTTTACAGAAAAATTAAAAGGATAATACGGAGAGTTTCCATAAGCCTACACTTAGTTTCCCTATCCTTAACATCTTATCTTAGCATATATATTTGGTATAATTAAAGACGGATATTGATACATATTAACTAAAGCCCATACTTTATTCAGAGTTCCTTAATTTTTACCTAATGTCCTTTTCAGTTCCAAAATCCCTTCTAGGACACCGCATGGCATTTAGTCATCATGTCTCCTTAGGCTCCTTTAGGCTGTTAAGAGTTTCTCAGACTTTCGTGTTTTTAATGACCTTGACAATTTTGAGGAATATTGATCAGAGAGATTGTAGAATGTCCCTCACCTGAGATTTGTCTGATGTTTTACTCATAATTAGTCTGAGGTTATAGTTTTTGAAAGGAAAAACACAGAAGTAAAGTGCCATTTGTATCACATATCAAGGATCCATACCATCAAAATGACTATAGGGATTTTTCTAGGTGTTCTTTATCAACTTAAGCAAATTCCCCTCTATTCTTAATTTGCTGTGACTTTTTAAAAATCATAAATGGTTATTGGATTTTGTCAAATATTTTTTGCCTCGATTGATATGATCGTATGATTTTCCTTTTTAACCTGCTGATGTAATAGATTATATTGGCTGATTAGTTTTCAAATATTTAATCAGCCTTGCACACCTGAAAAAAATCCTACTTGGTAGTGGTGTGTGGGGTATGGTATATAATTTATACATTATCGGATTTGATTTGCTAATATTTTGAAGATTTTTACATCTATGTTCATGAGAGATACTGATCTGTGGTTTTCTTTTCTAGTAATGTCTTTACCTGGTTTTGGTATTGGGGTAATGCTGGCCACATGAAATGAGTTAGAATGGGTTTCCTCTGCTTCTATTTACGGGAAGAGATTGTAGAGAATTGATGTCATTTATTCCTTAAATGTAAGGTAAAATTCAGCAGTAAAAAAATCTGAGCCTCTTGCTTTCTTTTTTGGAATATAGTTGACCCTTCAACAACATGGGTTTGAACTGTGCAGGTCCACTTATACAGGGAATCTTTTCAATAAATATGTACTACAGTACCACATGATCTGTAATTGGTTGAATCCAAGGATATGGAACCTTGGATGTAGATCCATGGATATGAAGGATCGACTGTAAAGTTATATGTAAATTTTTTACTGCAAGGAGGTCTCACCCCTAACCCCCATGTTGTTCAAGGGTCAACTGTATATTAATATTTAGTTCAATTTCTTTAATAGATATAAGAGCCTAGGAAAGGAGATGGTTGTGTGTGTGCTCTGAATTGGTTGGTTTGCATTTGAAAAGCAGAGTTGCTGGCAGGTGGCTCATTATCTCTAGGAATCAGCTAACCTTGAGAGGCGGAGTCCCTCCGGAGTCAGCAAGACCCCAGATGTCAAGACATCAGAATATATAAAATAGAAGGCATAGCTGATACCTGGCCCCAGAGACTTCTGCTTCAGGTAAGCAAATCTCAACCCATATCTCCATGGAGTTAGTTGTCTCTCCAGATTTCAGGGTGGCAACTTTCCTTACAGCCACAGTTCTCTGATGGGCCCAAGAAAAGTTACTGATTTTCAATCTGTTCAGCTTTTTCTTGTTGTAAGGAAGGAAGTGATGACTTCTAACCTCATTACATGTCAGGATTGAAACCAGATGTCTCCAACCAATTTTTAATTGTTCTGCTGACTTTAGTTTCATGCCAAGCTTAACATATTCACAGTAGCTTCCAGATTCAATGGAATTACACTGAGAAGTTGCTTTTTATAGAAAATTTTGCTCAGCCTAGGAGTGGGATGACAGGCAGTTCATTCATACAGTACCATGTGCTTTTATTTTGCTTTAAAATGTAAGATAAAAAGATATAAAAATATTATCTCAGTTTTTTTTAGGAAACTGCCAAGAAATTATTTAAGTTAGTTATTCAACATTATTTAAAGCAGCTAAGAAATAAATGACATGGAACTATGATAATTTCTTTCTTTTGTTATCTGCTGAAAAAAGGAGTGGATTAGAAATCCTGACTCAAGTTTGAGTGTTGAGTATTAATTACCAGCTGGGTATCCTTACAAATAATTGACTCCTAAATTTCTCAGTTTGTGAATTTGGATAATGTTACTTACCTTTCTAATTTAAGGTATAGTTAAGAGCATAAAAGGCATGTGAAAGCTTTAAATTTGCATTACAAAGAGTACAGAAATGTAGGAAAGTAATATCCTTGTTAATAACTCTCATGCACATTCTCCCAAGTGTAGGTTTTAAAGGGGGCAGAGAGTTTCTAATTCTGGTTTAAAGAAAGCACAGCCTCAGGACACACGCATGTTAAGAATGAGTAAATTGAGGATCCAAACAGAATACCAATGGATGGGACACATGGGTTCTGTATTTTTAAATCATCCTCACTCAGTGACAGAGGCCAAAAGACTCTGAGATGAGAAGGAATAAGTAAGCATAAGAAAATGAAGGATAACAAATAAGACTTGTCAAAATAAACAACCAAGTACATGATTTCTCAAAAAAGTTAACTAGTTAGGAAATTTAAATCACTTCTGTGACAGAGAATACTCCTGTTAGGGGCTGATGAAACCAAGTGGGGATCCCAACACATATTACCATGTCTGCTGGAAAGACCAACAGATGACTTATGTTCCTGGCTTGACAATATGTCTTTTTCTTTAGTAGTAAATTCAGCCCAAATGACAAACTACAGACAGAAAATGATCATAGATTGTGCTGTGGGTAATAACACTGGGCAGAGAACTTTATTGCCCACTAAACTTTTGTCCCAGGTGTATCATAAAGCACTGGGGTGAGTGCAAAAATTGCCCTTATATTGTCTGTTTTCCACAATTGTGTTCCTATTTTTTAACACTGATAGTGAAGTTTTATATCACTCACTGTTTGTCTGTATGTCGGTTCCATAGCAAATGAAAGACATCTGGCAAAAGTCTAAATGAATTTACTTCCTCAGGATATTTAACTTTAGGAAAGAGTGAGGAAAGGAGTCAGCATTTCTTGAGCACCTACTGTATACCTAGCTCTGTGGAAGCTGATGTGTATTAAAGGAAGTAGGTGGCAAGCCAAGCTAAGTTGGATTTGGATCCTTGTTTACACAAGCTGGGTGACTTCAGGCCATGTGTTTACTCTCACAGAGCCTTGGTCTTTTTTTCTCCCGTCCTTTGTAAATTTGGGATAATAATACAATCTGCAATAAAGGATTTTGAAAATTTGGTATATGGAAAGTACTTATTGCTATCCTAGCACAAAGATGTCAGGTATTTTTTATTTGCAAGTATTATCTCAGACCATCCTAAAAAGCTCTGTAAATTAGGTATCTTTCTGCCCCATTTTACAGAAAAGAAAGTGGAAAAAGTTAAGAAATTTGCCCAAGTGAGAAATATGGCAGGATTTGAAGCATACTTTTTCTGGCTTTCATAACCTCCAGATCTTAGCTCTTTCTACTCTATTATGGAATTGTGGAAAACACATTTTAATATGTAATATTAGCATATTATTTATGTTATATGCCATAAGTATTACATAACACCCGTGTTATATATATTCAAGCCCTTTCCATCTTCTCTTTAACCTAAAATACTAACTTTGCTTATGTCTTTCTTAGAGCCCAAGGTTTTGAATTTTGAAGTAAAGTGGTAATATATCTCTCAATCACATTTCTTTGTGAGAAAAATTCAGACCATTTTCACACTGTGAGGAAGGGTAAAAAGTTTAGAAACTCCCAATATGGTTTCTGTGTTCAGACACCATAAGGATCATTGTGTTATATGAACTGAAAGGTGAATGCTTGCAACAGAATTGCAAAATATATAGCAAAATAATAAGAAACGTACATTTTGCAAATATTATTTGGAAAAATTTTTGCAAAATTGGCAACGATTTCTATAAAATTTAATTTATAAATTCATATTTATAATTAAGCTTATGATTGTTTTGTCTTTATTTCCTTTATGGCAAAATTGTAACTAGTTCTGAATAACAATTTTCAAATACAAAAAAAATATGGATTAGGCAAATTAAATTCATTATTGAAATAACCTGCATACAAAATTTTATAAAATAGAAAAAAATGGAAAATGTTCGAAAATATATCCATTATACCTGGGTCCTGTGCTTCCTTAACTGGTAAAAGAACTGAGATTTCTTTAAAGACCTAATTTTTTAAAATTGAAAAGTAATGTGTTTTTTAATTTTTAAAATTTGCAGATAAAGTAGACTATCATCATATCAATTTTATTTAATTCCCATGATGTATTTGAGAGAGAAAAATGTAAATGAAGTGTGCATGGAATTCTGCCATGTTTTGACTATTAAATTAAAATTTTAATGTAGCTTTATTAAGCAATTTTCTCGATGCTAATGTTTAACAGAGTAAGGCTAATTTTCTTTTTCTTGTTTTGACTAATCAGTGCTACTTTTATAGAATTTTTTAAAGACTCTTGTTTAAATTTTAATGAAGTCAGTTAGTCCCCAAAGAGACTAATAAGACATTGGTTGCTGAAAGGTGAATAAGATGTCTAATTATTTAAAACAGGGCATTTCTCACACACATGCACTGAATAATGGAAAACCATATTTTGAGAGTGGGGTGGCAAGATAAGTTAAAGTGTAGAAAACATTTTGAAGGTAAAAGATGATGAAGATAAAATCAGAATCATAAATACTGTAAATTTACCCACTCTGAGTTAATGCAATAAAAGAGCAATAATTAATACGTTCATTTACATTTGTTTTTAGAAAACAACTTCTAGTAAATTCCAAGGTTTCAGAAATAATTAACTCAAACTACAATGTTGTTTGAAAAAGGAAATTAGAGGATAACTTATAAGAATCTAATCTTGATCCTGAAATTGCTTATTGAAAGAAGCTCCTGAAATAAGCAACATACCTAAAGAGATTTTGTTGGACACTATCACTGAATTTTGTTCCATATGCTACTTTACTTGAGCAATGCAAATGGAAAAACAATGAAATTCATTACTGGAGTCAAAATTTTAGTGTATTACAATCTAACATAGCTAATTGATTAGCAAAGTGCATTTGGTATACAAGACATAAGGTTTTCACTATGTAAGTTAAACACGTGGGACATTTAGTGTGTATTCATAGAATATGAAGGTACTCTTTTAAAAGTTATATTTCAAGGAATCAGTCTCCTGGACTTCAGACTACACTACAAAGCTACAGTAATCAAGACAGTATGGTACTGGCACAAAAACAGAAATATAGATCAATGGAACAGGATAGAAAGCCCAGAGATAAATCCACACAAATATGGTCACCTTATCTTTGATAAAGGAGGCAAGAATATACAATGGAGGGCTTCCCTGGTGGTGCAGTGGTTGAGAATCTGCCTGCTAATGCAGGGGACATGGGTTCGAGCCCTGGTCTGGGAAGATCCCACATGCCACGGAACAACTAGACCCGTGAGCCACAACTACTGAGCCTGCGCGTCTGGAGCCTGTGCTCCACAACAAGATAGGCCACAATAGTGAGAGGCCCGCACACCGTGATGAAGAGTGGCCCCCGCTTGCCGCAACTAGAGAAAGCCCTAGCACAGAAACGAAGACCCAACATAGTAATCAATCAATCAATCAATCAATCTTTAAAAAAAAAAAAAAAAGGCCTGTGCCTTTAAAAAAAAAAAAGAATATACAATGGAGAAAAGACAACCTCTTCAATAAGCGGTGCTGGGAAAACTGGACAGTTACATGTAAAAGAATGAAATTAGAACACTCCCTAACACCATGCAAAAAAATAAACTTAAAATGGATTAAAGACCTAAATGTAAGGCCAGACACTATAAAACTCTTAGAGGAAAACATAGGCAAAACACTCTATGACAATCACAGCAAGATTCTTTTTGACCCACATCCTAGAGAAATGGAAATAAAAACAAAAATAAACAAATGGGACCTAATGAAACTTAAAAGCTTTTGCACAGCAAAGGAAACCATAAACAAGATGAAAAGAAAACCCTCAGAATGGGAGAAAATATTTGCAAATGAAGCAACTGACAAAGAGATTAATCTCCAAAATATACAAGCAGCTCAATATCAAAAAAACAAACAACCCAATCCAAAACTGGGCTGAAGACCTAAATAGACATTTCTCCAAAGAAGATATACAGATTGCCAAGAAACACATGAAAGGATGCTCAACATCACTAATCATTAGAGAAATTCAAATCAAAACTACAATGAGGTATCACCTCACACCAGTCAGAATGGCCATCATCAAAAAATCTACAGACAATAAATGCTGGAGAGGGTGTGGAGAAAAGGGAACCCTCTTGCACTGTTGGTGGGAATGTAAATTGATACAGACATTATGGAGAACAGTAAGGAGGTTCCTTAAAAAACTAAAAATAGAACTACCATATGACCTAGCAATCCCACTACCGGGCATATACCTTGAGAAACCCATAATTCAAAAAGAGTCATGTACCACAATGTTCACTGAAGCCCTATTTATAATAGCCAGGACATGGAAGCAACCTAAGTGTTCATTGACAGATGAATGGATAAAGAAGATGTGGCACATATATACAATGGAATATTACACAGCCATAAAAAGAAACAAAATTGAGTTATTTGTAGTGAGGTGGATGGACCTAGAATCCATCATACACAGTGAAGTAAGTCAGAAAGAGAAAAACAATTACCATATGCTAACACATATATATGGAATCTAAAAAAAAAATGATTCTGAAGAACCTAGGGGCAGGACAGAAATAAAGATGCAGACGTAGAGAATGGACTTGAGGACACGGGAAGGGGGAAAGGTAAGCTGGGACGAAGTGAGAGAGTAGCATTGACTTATATACACTCTCAAATGTCAAATAGATAGCTAGTGGGAAGCAGCTGCATAGCACAGGGAGATCAGCTTGGTGCTTTGTGACCACATAGAAGGGAGGGATAGGGCGGGTGGGAGGGAGACGCAAGAGGGAGGGGATATGGGGATATATGTATACGTATAGCTGATTCACTTTGTTATAAAGCAGAAACTAACACACCATTGTAGAGCAATTATACTCCAATAAAGATGTTAAAAAAAATAAATAAATGTTATATTTCTATTTGAAAAAGTAATTATATCCTTTTCTTCACTTTTTTATAAACCATGAAGCTTCTCAAAAGAGTAGTCTGCCCACACACAATACTCCAAAATTGGAATTAAAAATAAAAAATTAACGATTTACCCTGCATTTTTATAAGGCACTGGAGTTCACCACAGTGGATGATCAAAGTCTTATCATTAGGTAATAATGCCAGCTAATAAAGAAAAAGTGACAGAATTAGAAAAATTACAATTTTGCCACCCCCAATGAAATAATTGATTCATACAAATATCATTAATAAATGATAAACCATGAGATGAAAGGCTGATGAGAAGCAAATATTTGCACATTACCTCTTAGGTTACTTTTAAACGCAACAGAAAATCCTTTCCAAAGAAAATATCTGGCTGTCACTACCACAGCCAAGTGATCAAAACTAAAAGCACTAATAATGGTACCACCTAAAATCAAATGCTTTCTGCTATGATCCAATATAAGATATAGAGCATTATCAATGAAATATTCTTGCCCAAAGTTTATTAAAAAACTATTCAAGCCTTTAGTACTAACTCAGAACATTCCTCAGTCATTTTATTATCACATTGACATTAGTAATCTATAAATGTTTCTATCTCTCCACACCCTGTCTAACATTTAAGGTTCTTTTTTTCACACTTATGAATATCTGAATATGGAATAATTTTCAACAATGCTTTAATTTTCATTTCTCTGAATACTACTTAACTGGAATACATTTTTACACGATTATTTCACTGTATGGCCATCCCTATTTCCTATTCTCTGAATTATGTGCATGTAGAGTCCATTTTTCTATTTGTAGCAGGTATTTCACAGAGATTGTGCATACTTTGTTAAGCACAGGAAAACCTCAAAGATATTGTGGGTTCTGTTTCAAACCACTGCAATAAAGTTAGTCACACAAATTTTTTTGGTTTTCCAGTGCATATAAAAATTACGTTTACACTATACTGTAGTATATTAAGTGTACAAAAACATTACGTCTAAAAAAAATGCATATACCTTAATTTTAAAATATTTTATTGCTAAAAAATGCTAACCATCATCTGAGCCTTCAGCAAGTCATAATCTTTTTCCAATAGTAACATCAAAAAGCACTGATCAGGGCTTCCTTGGTGGCGCAGTGGTTGAGAATCTGCCTGCCAATGCAGGGGACACAGGTTCGAGCCCTGGTCTGGGAAGATCCCACATGCCGCGGAGCAACTAGGCCCGTGAGCCACAACTACTGAGCCTGCACGTCTGGAGCCTGTGCTCCGCAACAAGAGAGGCCGCGACAGTGAGAGGCCCGCGCACTGCGATGAAGAGTGGCCCCTGCTCGCCGCAACTAGAGAAAGCCCTCGCACAGAAACGAAGACCCAACACAGCCAAATAAATAAATAAATAAAATAAATTTATTAAAAAAAAAAAAATCACTGATCAGGGCTTCCCTGGTGGTGCAGTGGTTAAGAATCTGCCTGCCAATGCTGGGCACACGAGTTCGAGCCCTGGTCCGGGAAGATCCCACATGACATGGAGCAACTAAGCCCTTGCACCGCGACTACTGAGCCTGTACTCTAGCGCCTGCCAGCCACAACTACTGAGCCTGCGTGCCACAACTACTGAAGCCCGCGCACCTAGAGCCTGTGCTCCGCAACAAGAGAAGCCACCACAATGAGAAGCCCGTGCACCACAACAAAGAGTAGCCCTCGCTCACCGCAACTAGAAGAAAGCCCGCATACAGCAATGAAGACCCAACACAGCCAAAAATAAATAAATAAAATAAAATAAGTAAAACATAAAAAAAAATAACTGATCACAGATCACCGTAACAAATATAATAATAATAATGAAAAACTTTGAAATAATGTGAGAATTACCAAAATATGACACAGAGACACAAAGTGAGCAAATGTTATTGGAAAAATGATGCCAATAGTCTTGTTTGGTGGAAGGTTGCCCAAACCTTCAATTTGTAAACTATACACTGTCTGCAAACCACATTAAAAACAAGGTATGTCTATTTATGAAAATAACTTTTCTTAGTCAGTGTTTCTCAACCTTGATTATACAATAGAATCACCTGGGAAGCTTTAAAAGTATCTATGCCCAGACTATTGATCTCATATGATGATTGAAATCTTTTTATTTGTCTTGCACAGGCCATTACTCCCCTATTTTCATAATTTCCCCCTTAGCTTTGGACCTTGTCACCTGTATGGTGCTTTTGATCTCCATTATCCCACCCACAGCCATCATTTTTTTCAGCTTTCAGTGAGGCATCTGCCCAGTTCACCCATTATGGGTTTTTTTTCCCATTTTTGGTGTACAGAGGTGTTTAACATTTTGTTGGTTATTGGTTTTATTTAGCACAGTTAATCCTTTTAAAATATTGTTTATGTGTTTCATGTTTCACTCGTATTTTTTCTGTTGTTTTGAGAGGAGATGCTAAAATTAACCTACCTAAGGCCATGTTGACATGGTTCTCTTCATTTTTCAACCTGACAACTACCCAGATCATTAAAATCAGTAATGATTTTCAATTCTTCTCTTATTCATTATTCATTCCCTGAGGTACTAAATACATTTTATTTGCCTTCTATTTGCCATGCATTCTACTAGTCACTGGTTGTAGAATGATGAAAGCACCATCTTATTGCCCCCAAAAAGAAAGAAAATAAAACCAAAGAACAAAATTCCTGTCATGTAGCTCACAATCTAGTAGAAGCGTAGCCATCAAATAATTTGATAAAATATAAAATTATAGCTGTGGTAAGTATTAAGAAGTGGATATCAATGAAGCTATAATAATGTAACATTTACATAGTTGAATTGATCACTAAGGTTAGTAAATGTTTTCTGAGTTATTGATGGTTGAGTTGAGGCCTAAATAATGCATAGTGCATGGAAAAGCTAAGTTTCATGCTGCTTTGAAAAAGAAAATATATTATACAAGTCATGGAAGAATTATTCCATAGTAAATATTCGATTGATGTCATTTCCTGTGATTAGATCACCAATGATGGAAATAGACTGTTACTGTTGATTTTAAAACATTTAGTGGAATCCGAACATCCCAGGATAGATTCTCTTATTCACAAATCATCATGTTACAGCAATGAATCATAATTTTCAAGAGCATCCCAGACCTACTGCTCCAACAGATGCATCTTTCCATCTACGAGTACTTGTAATCTATGCCTGTGAAGAAATGCTGCCTTGTTTATACCTCTGACTCTGCCTTAGCTTTTTCATGTGAAACTACCTCATGCATTCTCACCTAACAGGAATGATATACTTTTTTTTTTATAATGCTTTTCATAAGCTACTTGTTATAAGCACCTTTTTGTTAAGACTCAATGACTGAACTCTAAATAGGAAAAATTGTTTAAATGCTTAGAATTTTCTAGTGAGACTCCTCAATGAAAATTCTCTTATAACTATACTAGAGATCAAATTTATTGAAAAAGTTTTAGAAAATTATATCAAAATAAGGATAAGAAAAAACAGGAAAGAATTAGAACAATAGAGAACCCCTAAAAGTAATAGAGATGCTATCACTTTTCTGTGTTAAAATTTGAAATCTAAAACAAGTGGTAAGTGGTGTTGGGTTACTTCTTTTTAGTTACAATCACTTAATTCACCCATCTGTAAGGGTAAATAACAAGACTTTTAAAGTTCCACATGCTAAGAAAATTCCAAGTTGTGTTTTTTTGGCTTTATAGGAATGTTCATTCCCAAAAGTTAAGGGTGCAAAATACAGAATATCTAATTGCACAAATACATTATTTTTCTATAGTTACACACAAAGCATTTGTAAGAAATGCTGGGAGAGTGCAACAGTCACATTTAGCACCTAAATGCTGGCAAATTGCTAATATTCTGCAGCCATGACTCTAAATAAACTTTGTGGGGAAGCTTATTTGTACAAAAAACTGAAAGAACTGGATAGTTAACTTGATGTGGTAATTGAATAGAATGGAAGAATGAAAATAAATCCACTGGAAAGATGTGAAAATATGAGAAAATATGAAAATTATAAAGATAACTCAGTAGTCAAATATTCTAAACCTTTACTCCTTAAAGTGTAAGAGATTTTATTTCAGTGCAATTGACCCTTGAGAATACACAGAAAATATTACTCATTGGTTTCTCCTAGATACCCAGTCTACAGTGAATAAAACAAGGTACATCCACCTTTTCAGAAAAAGTCAATTTCTCTTTACATATAAACATGGATAGTTATGTAGCATTCATAAATACATAAATGTCAACAAGTCATACCTAATTTTTAATATTGTAGTCTTTTAGTTTTCTTCCTTTTTCCCTCATTGTCCAAAAGACAAAATTTGACCCATTCAACATTCCAGGATATTCCAAAGCATTAGCCCTATTGATCTTGGATGAGCAATATAAAAAAATATTCTGACCAAGGAAAAATATCTTATTTTTAGTAGTCATTCAGAGCACATGCACAGAGCAGGAATTTCTTAGATTATTTATAATGGATTCATTATTTCTGTTATTTTGCTCTTCTACAAGTTA
This sequence comes from Balaenoptera ricei, assembly GCF_028023285.1. NCBI lineage: Eukaryota > Metazoa > Chordata > Mammalia > Artiodactyla > Balaenopteridae > Balaenoptera > Balaenoptera ricei. The sequence continues at coordinate 44,818,433 of NC_082645.1, read as the reverse complement.
GAGATAATGACATTAATCTTTCTCTAAAGTTTTTTTTTTTTTTTAATTATGGTGAAAGTTGAGAAATCCTGAATGCTCATCTACCTACCAAAAGGTTCATTTGCATAGTTGTTCTAAAATATATACATATATATACACATAAAAGAACGATATCTTTACCCCATGTTAATGTGCCCTTCATAATCATCCATAACAATAAAACAGTACAGAAAAAGTCAACCACTCCATTAAAATAAAACTCTGTGTGTTATTATGTTAAGTAAGATTTTCTTCCCTAGCAACAGTTGCATAATTGTTTTCACTGAGTCATAGGTGATTACAGTAAACATATAGCACATTTTGCCTACTATTATTCCCTTTCACTCTTAAAAGATTCTGGGTTGGAAAATTCTTGCAAAAAATATTTTTAATTTCTAATAAAATAATAAATGCTTCTGCTAGGGAATACTTCTGTCAGGGACTTGGCAAGAGTCCCATTAAACTATAACTATAATCGCCACCTGAGTGCTTAAGCTCCTTGTGTCAAGGGACCAGCAGGTAAGAAGAAGAGTTGGGCTACTACTACACAGCAGGAGCACTTGAGAATATGGGCAGTGCTTAAGTGACCAACTTGGGGGCCACTCTTTGCTCCCTTTGTCAATTTTAGCAGTAAATAGACTGAGAAAGCCATGGTGACCAGAGGTCCAGAACCCTCAGAAATGAAGTTCAAGACATCAGGAAGACAGGTCCATTAGAATTCCATAAGAGGTGTCTCAGACTTTATTTGAAGAAATGGATCTGAGCCACACAGAGAGTGGCCTGTATGGGAGGCTGGCTATATCACCAGACTCTCTTCAGAATTAAAGGTCTTATTACCTCAACTGTTGAAAATGTTGCCAGCAGACATCTCTCACCTAGCAGTCTCCTTTGAGGATTGCCTTAGCTGAGATCTGCCTCACCCAAGGCCATTCTTCCTTCTTGAGGCAGAATACAAGCAGTGCTTAATTGACATGGGTAAAGACCTGGCCTTTTTGACCCAACTTTTGGGACAGCTCTGAAGTTTATCCCATTTTGAGATTCCCAGTAAAGTCAGTTGATACTTTCCTTAAGACTATTTCCTTTTGCCCAGTCTTGCTCCCTTTCCTTACCTCTCACAGGTGTTTTCCCCAAAAGCACTCCATAACAAATCTCCTATTAGCTGAAAAAGCAGACAAACAAACAAATCAACTACGGAAAATGACAGAGAATTTAGAGTGTATATTTCAACTCCTTGTGATTTATATTTACATTCTTCTTGTCCTACACATGTGCTTTGTGTGATCATTCAGTATCTTCATTCCCACACCTTTTATACACTTCTACTCCCCATATGCATTTTAGCTAGAGTTCTGTGTATTGTTTAGGTTTCATCAATGGTTGAAAAGCCAAGGGAGAGGTAGTTCTCCCCTTGAGAAAAAGGCCATTTTCCAGTGTCTCTTTCTGCTGTTGAACAAGGCCAGAGATGTTTTAAGCCAGAAGGTCTTAAAGACTTCTGCAGAGTTTACTTGTTCATGACTAGAGTTGGGGTACCCTATTAACAGAGGTACTATAATCCAGAGGTCTCCTATAATCCAGAATAAAGACTCTGAATGGATTAAGATATTACCCCCAGTTATGAGCTGTTTGGGGACTATAAATTTAGATTTCTCATAGTTCAATCAAGTTTTATTTTATAGCGTTACTTGTGTGAATTTTTATCAATTTAAAAAATAAGAATTAAACATTAATAAGAGAGTTTGTTTTAGCTTTCAAATCCGCATCCAGAAAACAGAAGGCTGATTCTTTTTTTCCCCTCACCACAATTGGTTTGGTCCATAAGAAAGAATGCAAGACATCTTTAGAATATAAATTCCCAATCCCTGTGCCAAGCTTTTATCACTAAACTCTACAAAAATTTCCAGCAGACTTGTTATATGAAATTTTTAGAACTGAAATTAACTTGTTTCTATTTTCTGTATTAGACATTCTATTTAGAGGAACAGCACACACTTTTTTAACTTTAGATTTTAAAGTATATATTTCTTGAAAAGCTTTGTGATACATCTAACCACTTTAAAAATAGCTCATATAACATTATTTCATCTGCCAGGAATCATTTGCTCAGTAGGACAATTCTTACACTTTAGGTTGAAGTGTATGGTTCTTTGGGTAATGTGTATAGTATTATATTTCTGTACTTATCTTACAAACACTAGGGATCTGAAATAGATCTGTATATATGAAGTACATACTTTAAAAAATAATACACAATTTCAAATAATAAGTAAGCTTTTTACTTGCAAAAATCTATGCATTTTATCAATTTTATGGCATTCATTTCACATAAAACTCCATGTTGTAATTCTTCTATTTAACCTCTTGTTAAAAAATCTTCCCCACCTTACTCCACACTCACTCCCAACCTCCTGCCCCAGTAATCATGGCATCTTTTGGTTTCTGGTGTAATCTACAAATGGTAAAGACAAAGCTAGGAAATGTTAATTTTTGTCAAAAGTTAAACCTCTTCAGAATTAATGGACCCTCTGGCAGTGAATAAGGTGATGTCTGAAGCTCTCCAAGGAGTATGCTTTGATACAAGTTGATATGATTACAAAAATAACATCACTGAAATAGTTATCCTGAGTCATGTATTCTTGGTAAATATATTTCCAAGAATATTTTTCTTTCAAGAGCTAATTTTAGGATGGTGTTCTTAAAATCCTAACCTGCAAAAATTTTACATGCCAAAGGGAAACCTAGTTTCCTAATAGAGCAGTAAGGGCTATATGCAAAAACTATGCAGTAGATTACCAGAGCTGTCCTAATCCAGTTAGTTAGATAATGAAAGAAACAGAAGAGCCCATATATAGTTAGACATTCCAAGTTTTACTCCTCCTAAAGCTAACAAATCCCTGTAGTTAATACTAGCTGAGAGTAATTTTTAAATGTTACTATTGTTCAGTAAACAGAATAAATAATAGCCACTACTATTTATTTAGCACTTATTTGCCCAAGCTCTTAACTACAACACAATATTTCATAGTTTATTAAGATTTCATATCCGTATGATCAGGCCCAATAAGATGGCTGCTCTCTTGTTCTCTGTACAACGCCTGTCCGACCTGGTCTTGCCTCACCCTTACCTTAAAGGCGTGATCACCTTCCCCTCCTAAGTTGAAAGTTTAATCAGTAACCACCTACATGATCAGCCAGACCCCCAGCTAATGATTTTTCTAGCCCTCCAGTACGTTTGGTCATCAACAGGAAACAGCAGCCCTCGCAAAGTTTGCTAACCCGAAGAGTTGTGGGAACGCGTTGTCCAGCAGTCACCCTGGCAACCAAGGAGCCCTTCTGATGCTATGCCCCCTATAACTGATAGCCTCCTCCTCCCTTGTGTAGCCAGTATTGCTTCTGAGTCCTGCCTGCTGCAGGCTGTACCTGGTGGGCTGTTGCTCCAAGAGCTTTGCCTCTGACTTGTAAGTTTCCCCATCCAATAAATCATTGATGTCTGTGTCGCTGACTCTGGGTTCTTTCTTTGGTCTAGTGGCTGGGCAATGACAAGGATTGCGAGACTGTGGGGCACAGTCCAATAATATCTATATTCTATAACCCTTTTAAGTCTTCAAATTCCTCTATATCTCATATTGTATCCATCCCGGCTGAGAAACCAAAACCACCCTAGTTATTTGAAACAGTACTTAATAGAGGAACTGGTTCTAAAAGTGTTAGAAGGGTCAGGGAGTGAAAGAGAAATGAGTTTCACTCAAAGCCCGTCTCTAAAGTGGGCCGTCATGCCCACAGGGAGTGCAGTGCAAATGCCACTAAGTTAAACAGGCAGGCGGCTAGGAGGCCACGCACCGATAGTGCAAGAGCTTGGAGTCCTTTCTCCGTCTGAAGTGCTAGCCTTCCCTACTGCCGGAGCATCGCCAGTAGCCTGCTATGCAGAAGCCACAGCAGAAATGATAATGACTTCTTCTCTTTTCAAATTCCAGTCTAGCACAAATGCCTCACTTTGGCAGAACCTAACCAGTGAGCAGCTGGCAAAGGAGTCTAAGAAATGTAATTTTAAGTTTCCAGCCCATAGCACAAGTTAAGTGTGAGACTGAACTCTGATTAATATTAGGCACGTTATTTATGCAACATTCCTAGAGAGACATTGAGCAGTTATTAAAATAAAATTGAGTTGTTTTGGAAGGACCAGCATATCATATAGAAAGTGTGGGCTGTGCTGGTGTGGTCATCAGAAGCAGGGTTCTAACATGAGTATCTGTAGGGTTGGGTTGCTATTGATAGACCCTCAGACCCTTTCAACAGCTTTTAGTCTGCACTGGAATAATTTACTTATTAAAAACAGCAAAGGATTGTATGAGCAAATGTGTGTCCAATAATTAGCATTCAACTGATTTTTAAATATCTCACCACTATTAGGTTTGAAGCTGCTACAGGCGGCAAATAGAACCTATAATACAAACTATGGATGGTCAGATGGTCAATCCTATTAAGGTCTTCTTTTAGAACAAGGTCTTGGAAATAGTTGTTTTTTTTCTTTTGATCCCATGCTTTATTCAGTAATAAGATAGTTTCTAAAACATATAAACAACCATTTATCTGTGTAGTTTTTGCTTTCCATCCATTTCTAATATCTGTAATTTCAGTGTTTTTTTTTTTTTTTTTTTTGAGTTACTTATAAGGGGTTTAGGTACATAGAGATAGATTTTCTGTGCTTCATTTCTTGCTATCATTTTGTGACTAATTTCTAGAGTATTGCATTGCTTTCAAAGAACATATCCTATATTATTTCTAAGGAAATAATTTTTCCTTGTAGATAAAACTATGGCTTATTTTTAATTGCTCCATGGGTACCTTTCTAATTCACTCATTCATTCAACAGACTTTTGTTGAGCAACTTATTTGTTTTTGCCAGGCTCTGGAAAAGGCAGGGAATAGCACCATGAACCAGAAACAGTGTCACAGGGATGGAGCTTACATTTGAATTGAAGGAGACAAATGGAAGTAAGCAGTCGAATAAAATAATTCCAAGTCATAGTCGTAATAAATGCTCTGATTAAAAAAAAAAAATGAGGGCTGAGATAGAGACTAACAAAGTGTGTGTGGGGGGGGTCTACTCGAGGTAGGTTGGACATGGAAGTCTTCCCTGAAGAGATGATGTTATCTGGGCCATCAGATTAGAGAAGAGCTGATCATGAGAAGAGCTGGTTCTATGTGGGGTAGATGGAGACTCACAAGAAGCCCAAAGCCAGGGGCTGCACAAGGGAGAGGAAGGTCTGCCCCTGGGGAGCCTTCCTTCTAGGGTTGAAGGTAACTTACCTTTTATTCTAGGAAGGATGACTTACCTTCTGGTGGCCTCAGTAGCTGTGACACTGTTCTGCCTCTCTTGCCAAGTCTGGAAGACTCCTTGGTAATCACATCCTTCTTTTTTGGAGAATTATATGCACAGATTTAATCTGAAAATCATGCAACAAACAGGTAAGTCTTTCCACATGGCCTTTTCATTTGGTCAGCTTGCACCGCCGCCTCTGACGGTGGGATTATGGTGGTTGTACCGAGGAAATTCAGCTTTTGGAGAGATTTCCACTTTGAGGTTGCAGAATCCTTAGTTCTCTTGGGTTTCTTTCTCAAACTGATAACATTTGCTTTGTAATTTTCTGAATTCCTATCTATTCTGGCTTGTGGGTGGCACCTTTTCTTGCTGGTACCATTATGAATTTATTCTCATAATCATATTCTTTTCTGTCGTTTCAATGAGATTTGGGAAATGACTGGAAGTAAGTACACAGGGTCTTTCAACTTTGTTTACACTGGAATCCCAGAATTTATTTCAAAAGCATCCTTTTATTTATTTTTAAATGTTTTATGGAGTTCACAAACAATTGTGAATATGTTAGTATGTTATTTTAAGTTAGTTTATGAAAACCTTTATAAAGGCATGTTACCTGCTTTTAGAATTTAATCTTTATTTCTTCCTGTTTTCTCTCATTTTTCTATATTCCTCTCTGATATTACTACTAATTTTTTCTGCAGTACTGAATAGGTGTGATAATTGGTATTTAAGTAAATCATTTAATAAATGAATGAATAAAGCAGAATGACTTGGTACCTCATATATATGCGTAGAAATGGAATAAAAGGTAACCAACATTTATTGTGCCTTTACCAAAACCAAGGTACTTTACGTATATATTTTGTAACTGTACATTAAAGCAACTCAGTCTTACTATAGCTCCGGTATATTCATTTAATTTCCTAAGACCCCCGAGTTAACTTGTTTAGCCAAGATTGAAACATTTATCGATTCCAAATTCTCGCTCCTCTCAATCCCCAACAAAATCCAAAAATCCATAGCAAATGTAACAATGTTATTGGATAGAACTATTAGGGTTAAAAAATGGTTTTTGAAAACTTTAAAATGCACTGACGTGGAAAGAATACATTATATTCAGACAAGGTTGAAAGAGGGAGAAAATGGTTAACTACAGAAGGGTTTTTCTAACTAGACAAGAGTAGTTACCACTTACTGCCACTAGTATTACCCCAGAAACACAAAACCACTCTGTGACAGTTCACGGGAGAACACAATGGTTCCAACATTTGTTGCTATGAAAACACTGATTACATTTGTTTGTTTTCTATTTTAAACTGCAGATTTCTCACTTTAGTACTTTTAATAGTCACAAAAGAATAATCTGTCCTGCTTATCACTCATCCTTGCCTTGGCACGCTTGGTCAGAATAATATTTTATAAGCTTGGTACACCACTTAATTTTTAGCAATAAATTTTGTTCAAAATATTAATATCACATGTAGCAGAGCAATAAATATTTACATATATCTTTTAACTGAGGTAATATTTACATATAGTGAAGAGCACAGACCTTAAATAAACATTTAATAACTCTTGATTGATGTAATCACTCATATAATTACCAACCCATAAAGATATAGAACATTTCTATCACCCCACCAAGTTTCTTCATGCCCGTTTCAAATACTACCACTCAATAGCCAACCACTGTTCTGATTCTTTTTTTTTTTTTTTTCATAAATTTATTTATTTATTTATTTACTTTTGGCTGTGTTGGGTCTTCAGTGCTGCGCACGGGCTTTCTCTAGTTGTGGTGAGCGGGGGCTACTCTTCATTGTGGTGCGCAGACTTCTCACTGCAGTGGCTTCTCTTGTTGCAGAGCACGGGCTGTAGCCATGTGGGCTCAGAAGTTGTGGCTCGTGGGCTCTAGAGCGCAGGCTCACTGGTTGTGGCTCAGGGGCTTAGTTGCTCCATGGCATGTGGGATCTTCCCGGACCAGGGATCGAACCCAGTCCCCTGCATTGGCAGGCGGATTCTTAACCACTGTGCCACAGGGGAAGTCTCTGATTCTTTTTTCTTATTCTTTATTGTTGTATAAAAGGAATCATGCAATAAGGTCTGTTCTGTGTTGGCCTTTTACTCAACATATGCTTTTGAGGTTTATCTATGTTGTTTTTCTGTATCAACAGTGCACTCTTTGTTTTCACATTCCCCTGTTGATTGACATATGCGCTGCTTTGAGTTTTGGATTGTTATGACTAAAGCCACTATAAATATTCCTGTGCAAGCCTTTTTGTGGGCATAGATTTTCATCTCTCTCAGGTAAATATCCAGGAGTAGAATTGCTGGATAGTAAGGTAGATGCATATTTAACTTTATCAGGAAGTGCCAAAGAGTTTTCCAAAGTGATTGTACCATTTTCCAATACCTTCAGCAATGTAAGGGTTCAATTACACTGCATGCTCACCAACTTTTGACGTTTTCAGTATTTTTAGAGTTAGTCGTTCTAATGTGTACATAGTGATATTTCATTGTGATTTTAATTGCAATCCCTGATCACTAATGATATGCAGAAATTTTTCTTGTGATAATTGGCTATTCATACATCTTTTTTGTGACGTATCCATTCAAGTTCCTTGCCCATTTTTAAATTCAGTTGTCTTTATTTTTAAAATTGATTTGAATGAGCTTACTATATATTCCGGATAAAAGTTACTTTGTCAGGTATAAGGTAATGAGAATAATTTCTCCCATGGTTTAGCATGTCTATTTACTTTCTTGATAGTGCCTCTTGATGAGAAGAATGTATGTTTAATTGAGGTATTTACATATAGTGATATACTCAGATCAAAATATAAAACATTTCCATTTCCCCAGGAAGTTTCCTCGTGCCCTGATGTCTATTTCCTGGTCAACCTCAAACCCTTCCCAACAGGAGCAACGACTGATCTGATTTCTATCATAAGTTTGTTTTGCATATTCAAAAATTTCATATGAATGGACTCATACATTTTCTTTCAATTAGCTTAATACTTCTAAAATTATCTATGGTCTTGAATGTAGCAATATTCCTTTCCTTTTTATTGCATTATCACTTGTTTATTATATTGCTGCTTAGCTTCCACTTTTGTCCATCCATTGATAGAAATCTGGATCTTTTCTTGTATTTGTCTATTATATTGCTATGATAATGATACTACTATGAACATTTTAGTGTAAGGCTTTTTATAGATATGTAGCTATGATAAATACCTATGAGTGGTATTGGTAAGTTGTATTTTAACTTTCTAAGAAACTGTCTAACAGTTTTCCAAAGTGGTTGTACAATTTGACACTCTCATCACCCATGGATGAGAGTTTTGGTTGTTCCACTCCCTCTATAATATTTGGATTTTGTCAATCATTTTTTTATTTTATGAATTCCTATGGGTGTGTTGTAGTATCTACTGGAAGTTTTCATTTACATTATCTGGTATTTAATAGTTTTTCACGTACTTATTGGCCATTCATATTTCATTTTGTATGTTAATTCTGAGGAAGTGTCTGGGTGTGTCTTTTGCCCAATTTTTTCTTGGGTGACTTTTTATTATTGAGTTGTTGGAATTTTTTTTTCAGATATATAGTCTATATAGAAATCCTTCCGAATCTGTAGCTTTACTCTCATATTGTTAATGGGACTTCCATAGCAGTTATTTTTATAATTTTGATGTAGTCTAATTTGTAAATATGATGTTTCCTATTTTGTGACGTCTTGCTTAAAAAAATGAAAAATGAAAGAACAGAAGAAAAAAAGAAAGGAAGGAAGGAAGGAGAAAATCTTTGCCAAGATCATGAAAATATTCTATTTTTTCTGTATTTTAGACTTTATGTTTAGGCCTATGATCCTTCTCAAACTGATTTTTCTAAATTGTCTGAGATAAGAATCAAAGTGATTTCTTTTTTTCTGTAAATATATCAGTACCACTTATTACAGAGATTTTTTTTAATTGAAAGAAATTGCTTTTGACTGTTGGAAAAAAAATCATTTGACAATATATGCTTTGTGTCTATTTCTGGTTTCTATATTAAGTCTCAGAAATCGATCTATTTTTTCCCCATATCATACTGTCTTTCTTACTATATTTAAAAATTCAGTCTTGATTTCAGGTAAGGCAAAATCTCCAATGGTTCTTTTTAAAAATTTTGTTTGCTATTTTAGTTCTTTTCAAATACTTTTTTAAATTACCATGTCATTTCTAGAAAAAAAGACCTGTTAGGGTTTTCACTGACATTGCTTTAAATCTTTAGATTTTGTGAAAAATTGACATTGTAACACTATTAGCTCTTCCAGGTTATAAACATGGTGTATATCTCTATTTGTTTGGGTCTTTATTTTCTCTGAAATATTTCATAATTTTCAGTATGTAGATTTTTCACATCTTGCATTAAATTTGTCCAGAAGCATTTGATACATTTTGTAAAGTTTACATAATTCAATACTTAACACCAAACAAGTTTTTCTAAGTATTTTAACAACAAAAACAACTTACTTAACCTAATAAAATGTATCATCTAGAAACTTATAGTATCTGTATTTAAATGGTAAAACATGAGAAGCGTTCTCATTAAAGAATATCCTGTAAAGTACAAATACAGCTAACGTGGTAATTTAGAAAGTTATTTGGATAAATAACCAATAAAAATCTAAAATTTTCTACACACAGATAAGGCAAATTGGGACATACTTTTAAGACTATCCCTATCATAGTAGCAACAAAATCTATAACCTATTGAAAGTTAATGTAACCCAAAATATGCTAGACTTATCTAATAGTATACTATTTTATTTAAGAACATAAGAGACTTTCTGTAAAACTAGAGAAAAATAATATATTTCTGCATGGGAAGACACAATATTGTAAAGATATATCATATTACTCTATAAATTGTGTGTGTGTGTACAATGGTGCTGTTACAGGAATTGAATCAATCGATGAAAATAAAGTTTAACAGTAGATGCTTTTATATGTAGAAATTAGTAAATAGTAAAGTTTTTCTAGCCATTTGAAAAGGATGAATTATTCAATGTGTTGATAAATTTAGCTTTCAATTTGGGGAAAAAATTATATGTGTATGTCATACTATATATGAAAATTTACTCAAGTTCCATTAAAGATGTAAAGTTTAAAATGATACAACAAAATAAAATACTGGTATTAAAACATATGAAAACAGAGAAGCTCCCGAGTAAAGATCAGACAGATCTGACTGCACAAAAATGTAGTTTTGTGTAATGAATGATATTGTATAAAAATTACAAGAAAATTTCTTGTAATTTATATATATATATATATATATATATATATATATATATATATATATATATATTCCATATGTATGATAAACCTGTTCAAGGGTTGGCATCCATACTTACAATTATAAAGAGGTCTTCACTCCCCTATTTCCTCCAAAATAAAGCCACCCATGTAATACCATTTTTTGCCTATCAGATTGGCAACACACTTTTGAAAGAGAAATATTATCTGTCATTGATGAGGATGTAAAGAAATTGGCACATTTATATTGACACGTCATTCATAGAATTGTAAGTGGTGACATCCTTTGGATGGCAGTTTAGCAATATTTATAAAACATGACATGTTCCTGTTTCATGATGCAGCCATTTCTCTTCCATCAATGCTTACTCTGCAGATGAGAACACTCATTACGACACTGGTTACTCAGGGCAATAAGTTGGCAGGCACCTAACTTCTTATTAGTAGGCAAACAGACTATGCACTCTTTAATTTTAATAAGGTATATTGTCATGTATTAATTTGGAAAGTATTCCATAGTACATTAAGTGAATAAAAGTAACTCCGATACTCTATGATAAAATATTTTTAAATCTTATATATGTGTATGAACATTGATTTAAGCAGGAGTATGTATATTGATATTCTTATTATTGCACACAAATAAATCTGTTAGTGACACTGCTTCTGGGAAACAACTGAGAATGGAGAGTAAAGAAGGAATGTGCTTCAAACCAACAGATGAAATAAAGAATAATTAAAACAAATGAGCTAAATCAAACCAAGAAGCAAGACGGAAGAGCCCACTGAGAATGTTGTTCTTTGCAAATTGCCTGCTGTGAGTGGCCATGTCATATAAAACTAACTTTGCAGCTTTATGTAATGTGCTCATTTTTCCTGGTAACTCGGGCACTTTTGCCTACTATCTCTGGACGCACATTAGATGAATAACTACATAAACAAAACAAACTACCGGATGGAGACAATTTATCCAAGTTAATTCAGGAAAAAGGGAAGTTGGCACCTGCATCTACTTTATCCTTTACTTAAAAAGAGAGACTTTAAAAGATAGCTGTTGCCCTGGATTCATCTGCTAGTGAAATATGAAATTTAGGAACTTCATCTCCTTCTATTAAATCTTAGGCATTGTCAAATGCCCATATTCCTTCCTCTGCTGAAGAGAACTGGTTACTATAACAACCACTGCGGCGGTATTACTAACCACACACTCAAAAACAAAACCCACAACCTCAAACTGATGAATATGTCTGTGTTCACAGTATTATCAGGTAATTTAAAAATGGATGGAAATGCAGTAAGAAAGAGTGAAAACGAAGGGGATTTGAAATTTGATACTAATCCAAAAAAGCAAGTTTAAGCAAAATAGAGGACAGAAGAAACTGACCCAACAGCTAGGGCAGCTCCCACCTCCTGCTCAGGCCATGCTGTTCTTGGCTGGATGGCAAGATGACAGTGCTACAGCTACTCGGAGAAGCTAGGTCGCAACCTCACTCTCCAATTCACTTTGGAGCTGTGAGTGAAATAGGGAGAGCTAAGTATTGATGTCAGACAGAGCAATGAATATATATCCCCAGAAATGCACCCTGATTTCACAATTAAGATTACTGGGAGAGGTGAGAGCGATTGAATCAAAAGAAATACAAATTCCGAAGCTTTTATTTTTAACTTGCTGTAAAATGGAGATAACATTTCTCCTCCCTTTCTTATCACTGTGAGTATAAAGTTACATAATCTTCTTAGAAAGTGATTTAAATGCTATTAAGCTTTATAAAATGTAAGTAACATTTCTTATTACTAAAATTTAAACGAGCAAATATCTGCAATTTATTGATAAGCTACTTTTTGTCATACTTTTTTTAATACTGTCATGTCTCTTTTAATAACAAAAAAGGTTTACGCTATATCTGAGATTCAAACAATATCCTTCTAATACTTTCCAATAAATTTAAGACTCTGTGAGTAAAAAAAAAAAAAGGAAAGGAATTAAAAAGTTTATCCAAGCATGGGTGGCTGTAAGCGAATCTTGAAAAAGAGTTGAGTCTGAGACTGTCAAAAAAATATTCTCTAAATCTGGAAAGAAATGCTAACTTTTGTTTAAACACTCCTAATATATGTATAATTGGCAGTCAGTCAGCAACTTAATACTTTTTAGAATTTGACTACATTTAAAATGTCAAATTCTTGTTATACTACTAAATATATTTCCCTTCACATAAGAGTGTGATGACCTAAAACGGTTTTACTCATTTAATGAAGCCATTTTTGTAGCTGTGAGAGAGTAAGTATAAAAATTACAATCTCATTTTAGCCCAGCTATTCTGAAACTAAGAAGTAGTCAAAATAGCTTGTTTTAAAGAGAAACAAAAAGAGGTCAAACCACCTTGTCTTGACAGAGTTCATGTACACCAAGTTCTAAACCATAACAGAATTTTTAAAGCTAACTGGTAAACCTCTAAAAACAGAGATTTATAAAAAAGAAATGTTGGTAAGCATTAACTACTGAGCTGGATTATGTTCCTACAAACACTGACCAGACTTTAAAAATCATAGATGACTGTCCTATTTGTTAAAATAGAGAACGCTAGAAAAGAATGATAGAACATGGTAGAGAGGGTGTGAGTGTGTAGGTTTAGAGGTAGTATTTCGGGTTTTTTGATCAAGTAATATCTATAATTAGTTTTATGAATCACTTACCAGGTTAACAAAGGCAGAGTCTGTAGAAGACCAGGAGAGGAAAGCTATATAGCCCTCAGTTCCATCCCACAGCCTACAGAATGTCAATTTCTACATCAATAATATAGCATCCTCTGTGGCCATGAAAACAATAGCATGTTTCCAGGCTTTAGATTTGATATAGTCTTATTATGTTCATAATAGTAAAGATAATATTAGACATAAATTATTTTCTAATTATTCTATAAATAAAGATTTGTCTTATTTTTTCTACTGAAAATTTTTCTGTCAGGAATTTTTTTGTTTATAAGTTTTATGTTTTTGGTGTTTATTTTAATATTTCCTAAGGAGCTTCAAATAGGCATTCTGATTTCTTCTTTCATTGTAAAAAAGATGGAAAGATAGATTTTACTAAACTGAGAAAAATGGGAGATTCTTATCTAACTAATGAAATTTGAGCCAATGTTAGCTGAAAACATGGCACAATTTCAGACAGCATTTTTAAGCAAATTTGATCAGAATATAAAATATTTCTTCAAAGGTCCTAAGCCTTTCATCAATTTACCATTATCCGTAAACTCTAGCTTGGCATTCGAAGTGCTCTCCCATTCATCATTGTCTCTCTCTTTCAATACATTTCCTATTATTTCTCTACACAAATCATTCCAGCAGCCAAATATGTTAATTATCCCCCATCCATACCAACTTCTTTGTCTTTGTTCATTTAATTTCTCCTTGGAATACACTCCATTTCTTATTATGCTTATCCACACTTGATTAATCCCTCAAAGTTTAGTCAAGTCCCTTCTTCACGAACTTTGCCTGTTCACATCAGTTTTAAGAAATTTCTCCCTCAACCCAAATCTTAATATACCTAAAACTTACTGTTCACTTGGCACATATTATGGGCTACTGAATAGTATTTGTCACTTGTATGAAGGTCCTTTCCCTTTAACCGTATTGCACTAAGGCAATAGAGAGGAGAGTAAAAGGTTTCACATAACTTTGGTAATTCCACAGGAACTAACCGATTTTCTTGAAGACAATAATAATAGTGATGATAACCAAATACATTTATGGGCCCACCATTATATTTATTGTGGAGGAAAGATATAGAATCCAGTTCAAATCCAGACTCCATCATTTATTAGCTTTCATCAAATTACTTAGTATTTCTAAGACAGTATATTAAAGACTTCACAAGTGCTATCTCATTTAATGTTCAACACAACCTTGCATGACAGCGCCTATTATTAGCTCAATTTTAAGACTAAAGGAAGTGAAGCCTGGATAGTCTACTTAAGGATAGAAGCTGGTAACTAGAGGGGCTAGGATTTCCCTTATTGAGAGCCAGAGCTCTGGTCTTACCCAGAGAGAGGTGTATTAAACATACAGAAAGACAACACATTGGTTGTATACCCACCTAGCCTTTTACCTGATAGCAAAATGGATTTCAAGGTTATTTGGGGGCTGACAAGAAGAAGTGAGCCTTCCTAATTACAAGAAGAACCAGACACATGAGATCAAAGGAATTTCTAACATTATCAAGAGGGAACTGTTAAAGGATCACTTCCTACTTGCTCTGCTGACACCAAAGCTAAAAGCCCTGTTGTTCTCCCTTACACAGGGTACAATTGGTTAATTCAGCTCTCAAATTTTCCCAAATCAGTAAGGACAGGTCTCTAGAGGAGGTCTGACAGTCAGCTAGCAACAGTTACAAGGGTAGCTGTCTTCAACTACAACTGGGCATTTGAAGTTGAAGCTGGTTTCCAATTAACCATTCAAAATTAAGGAAGAATGTATAAAGGAAGAACAAGAAAATAGCTCAAGCACTTTTGCTTTTTAATAGACTTGACCTTTTTAAAATTGAATTTTGTGACAGGCTACGCCAAAAGAAAACCTGGAAGAAATAAAACTGCAAAGTTCTAAAATTATGAAGCACAAATTGTAATTTTAAAAAAGCTTAAGCCACAATTCAGCTCAGATGTCCTAGGTACCAATACCTCTTAATTTGATCTTTAATACTGTCTAAACCCTGCAAATAGATAGTCTTTATCTGCTGTCTCTCCCTCTCTTAACCAGTTCCACTCCTCCTGGCTGCACTATCAGATCTATTTTGTCATTACTCCACTGCAAGTGTTAGGTTGATACTCACTGGTTACTTTCCTCCAGGGTATAGTTAACACTAAATGCTTATTTGTGTTGATGTCTCATTTGCATTAAAGGCCAATGGTCAGTCAGTGTATTATAGAGGCCAATCAAGGAAGACATGTCATATCCTATATCTTTGCAGGAAAATACTTGTAAGACCTTGCATAAGTCCCAACCTTTTTGGATCTCAGTTCTCTCATCTAAAGAACAAATAAAATTTGTTCTAGATTATAGCCAAGCATTAAAGTCTTTAATTTTATGTCTGTAAATTTACCCATTGTGCATAATTTCATAATAGTACTCTCTTCTGTATCTTCTTTACCTTTATCTATCTTTATCTTCTTTTATCTATTCATGTTTATTTATTATTTACTAACCATCCCCTCAGCTGATTTTTAAGCTTTCTCTACTCTTTCACTATTTTCCCTTCTATTCATTTTTCTCACTCATGAGATTTCAACTTAATTGTCAGCATTTAATCAACAATCTCTAATTTTCTTCTTTTACTAGGAAATCTGACCTATCTACAACCACTCATCCTTGCTCAGCAGATCATTTGCCACTTGTGGCCGAGTGAGTGGTCCTCATGAAACATTCCATCTTTTCCCTCATATTTTCCAGCCTCTTTGCAGTTAGGTAAGGACACGTGAATAGTTCTGGCTAATGTGCTGAAGAATAAGTGATATGTCACTTCTGAGCAAAAGCGTAGAAGAGTTAAACCTTCCAATTGTCTCTTCCACTAGAAGAATGCACGTGTCAAATGGTGACATCTACTTTGGCCTGGGTCACCTACTGATGCTATAGGGCAAATCTCCCTAGTGGCCTAAGCCAGACATATAGTGAGAGCAAAAACAAACCTTTGTGTGTTAAACCACTGAGATTCTACTGTTTGTACCTAAAGAATACAGTCTTCAATTTTAGTCAAATGACTTTCGGTAAGGGACCATTTCTTTAATTGATTTTATGGTTCTCTCCACAGTATACTGTATAGACTTCTACACAAATGTTGTCAATAAATACTTTTGACTACATGCCTTTTATTGTTTTGTGTACTTTTTCATAAGCATAATTGGTCCCAGAAAATGTAATGCGATAAAAATAAAATCAATGATAATGATCTAAAATTCTTCCTCATAAAATTTAAAGTGTTGCATTTCAGAGATTTAAAAGATCAATTAAAAAGTTTTGTAAGGAAGAGAGTTACATGGTATATCTGTCAGGAATTAATCAGGGAAGCAGAACTCCTAGGAGTTATGTGATAAAGAATTTATTGTAAAAAATCAGACCTTACACAATTAGGGGAAACACTGGGCAAGGAAAGGTTTGAACGTGAGAGTAGGGGGATCAGAGGAGATGCCTACCAGTCAGTCAATGTGAGAAGCCAGCAAGTGCAGCCAATGAGGTAGAACTCTGAAGGGTGAGCTGGTGGAGAAGTCTAAGGGAAACTGCTGCCTCTCTGGTCTTCAGCCCACAGGCTGCTGATGAGCTCTGGACCACTGTTGGTCAATAAGATCAGCAGTTGGGTGGAAGCTGGACATGGAGTGGGGGAGAGCAAGGAGAAGCTGGAACCTCTTACCACCCATGGGTCTGTGTTGTCACGGCACCTAATACTCCAGACTTTCAGAGAGGAGGGAGTGCTACTTCACTTCCACTTTCCAAATCTCACACATATTTCCCTGTTGGCCAACGTAATCCAGAACCATACAAAGAAGGGGATTTGAAGGGTGGGCCTGTCAAATCAAGGGAAGTTAAGTGAGAGTCATCAGACTGAGGGCGAAGAGTGGTGAGTTAAAGATGGCCACAAATTATTTAGTCCTTCACCATCAACAGGTGGAAACTATCTTGCTTGGCAGGGGCGCTAATGCAGAGGCGTAGGAATGCTTTAGCTTATGACTTTGGCTTGAGGATTCCTTATCAGCTGAGTGAAAACATTATGAGAACTGTGCTACAATCTAAAATTCCTTTTACCCAATCCTCCTTCCTTTCTTGTCCTTCACAGGGGCAAACCCTCCATGGCTTCCTTTCTGTTTACTTCATAGGTGTTTCTCCCAAGAAATGTCTTGTGCATCTAATCCCATCTTGGTATCTGCTTCTTGGACGACCCAAATCAATATAACCAGTTTGTTATAGAGAAATAAATCACTGAAACAGTTGACCACTCTTCCATATTTGTCTCAGACAGACTTCATGTCATGTAATTAGATGCAATAAAGATATTTTTACAAATGTTCAGTTTTGAATGGTTATTCCTTTATGAACTTTTTATATAAATCACAAATTAGAGAAAAATATCCTTTGTTCAAGCTCGGTGTCCTTTTTTTTTTTTTTTAATAGTATGAAGTGTGTTTTGAAAAAAAATACCACATTCTCATAAAAATATAGTCTTCAGATTTCACCTGCTTACAATGAACAATCAACAAATCATTTCTGAGTGTCAGCTGTCTGAGAGGTAAAATAGCCCTGAAGAAAACAAATTGATAGGACGATTGTATCTTCAAGAAGTGTGTATTTTATAATGGAGAAAATGAATATACAACTATTTACAAATATAACCAATGATATAGCATGATGTTAACTCACTGTCTTCACCTGTTCATTATGGAAACAGACTGACCAGGTGTTAAGCCTGGGAAAGTCTGCATTTGGCCTGGGTTTGTAGAAAGAGTGGCATGTAAAGGAAGATAAAAAACCAGCAAAGAAGGCAAAATAAAAACAAAAAATAACTAATTACAGACTCAGTAAGAATAGAATTGTTCACGGAAAGGAAGTAGGACATTTAATGTAAGCCAGGCCTTTTCACACTGACAGCCTAATTTGATCCTCAGAAAATAGCAGCAAAGTAGAGAATATCCACTACAGGGAACTTAATGGTGGGAAAGCTTGAGAAGCTGGAACATCAGGAATCTGTACATGGTACAGCAAGGATTCCGTATCACTTCTCGTTTGTGTAAATATGGTCATTTGTTGGAATTCAGAGAATGAGAAAGGAAATTTGAAGCTGCAAAAGCTAGGAAGAAAGAAAACGGAGAAAGGAATTACATTTAGCAAGTAGGTCATTTGAAACCTTAAAAATTGCAAATTCATAGAGTGAGAAATCCCATTTCAATGAGTATGTAACCAAGAAACCACAATAAAGCTTTTAAAAAAATCAGACTTTAAAATTTATAGATTTTTTTCTTTATTTTCCTTCTAATTCTTAGCTGATGGGAAGTGAAAACATTCTTTAACTCTGGGCCACTTTTGAAAGAGAAAGGACTATTAAACCAGGCAAATGAGCTCAGTGAGGTATTATACTTTAATAATAGTGGCATCATTTACTGAGTGGTGTTATGTATCAGACAATGCTTTCAAGGTACTATCTCATTTAGTCCTTCCCAGAGGATGTGGAATAAGCACTATTTTAGTCCCACTGTGTAGTCAAGGACTCTGATCCACAAAGTGAAACTACTCAAATTCACATAGCCTACAAGCAGTGGAGTCAAGCTTCAAACCCAGAAAAAAGTCTGGTGTCCATATCCTTTATAATGTAACTAATGATTTAAAACTGTATTTGCTTATTTTTTGAAAATTTTTATAATCACACTGTTCAATTTCTAAATGTTAGTAATCAATGCTAACAGTTTTGGATGTGTCCTAAAAGAAAAATTATAAGCATTAATAAGCAAAAACGTATATATGTGCATATATAATTGTTTTTTTTAAAACACAAACTATCACGTAATATATGTTCCTCTACAACTTGCTTTTTTAAAAAAAGTTATTAATTTTCATTATCAGCTTAGAAAAAAAACTTGTTTTTTTATTATGGCTACCTAGTCTTCTTTTACATGGATGTATCATAATTTGTTAACCAGTCCACTGTTATTAGGCATTTAGATTGTTCCCAGTCATTGCTATTATAACCATTGCTATAATTAACAACCTTGTACTTCATCTTGCATTTCTCCCAAGCCCGTCAGTCTCATTCTTATACCATGCTGCCTCTCTGAGGGACCCACATCATCCTTATTGGCAATTACAACTCTGAGATTTCTTTCTTTCCTTTTTTTTAAGTAAGAGCATTTTGAGATATGCCAATCTCTCACTGTTGTATTTCCTATTAAGCAAGGAGGTTAAACATAAATGCTCAGTTCAGAGCATTTGTTAAACCAATAGAATGAATGCGGACGATGTTTAAAAAAGAAAAAAAGGGTGAACAGTTTTACAAAACTCAAGGGTGACAATCAAGAACAGCCATAAAGGGATCTTTTTAAAATAATGAATCTCCTGATGTTTCAGGAAAAACATCAGTGCTATTCTTTGAAACTGACCTCCCATAAATGTATACACCAGCTAATATACTGCATGTATATTGCCAGCTAATTCTCTCACCAAACATTTGCATGATGCCTAGACATATTTCAAAGAGCTCTGGAAGCTAGACTAATTAGGCTTATAGGTTATTTTTTTTCTCACCCATATTAATAACTTATTTGGAGAGTCAATTCACAAAACTGAACAGCTATCTTCAGTACATTTATTTTATTTTGAGTTCTTTGGAGGATACTTGTTATATAAACCAACAGTAATGTTATGAATGATAGTATTCTTGTTAGTAACAAGGACTTTAGAAAATTTAATGTTTCTATTTTGAAGATATTTATTAATTGTATCTATTCTGCTCTGAACATTTGTTCCTCTTGGTTCCTTCTTTCTGATTATGCGAATTCCATTCCAGTGCAATCTTATCACACACCATTAAGAGGAATAAGCTTTATTGAAGCTCTTTAAGGGCAGGTCAGTAGAGTGAAACTCTTGTATATTAAAGTCAGAAGCTTAGAGGATATTTAACAAATGCTATTGCTATGATGATAAAATGACATTTGCCCAAGAATTGACAGAGGAGACTTTAGCCTTAGATTTCTCATCACCTGTTAATTCCTGATGATCAGAGGTAGAGCAGTATCGAATTCTTTACTCAAAATATCAGTAAGAAAAGGTTCATGGTTATATGTCTTGGTTTAGAGATCTTCACCGCATGTTAATACAAATGATATAATTAAAATATTTCTCAGTCAGACTAATTTACATCTAGCTTTTGCCCTCATTTGAATGATTATAAAGACCTTATTGAGTGAAGTTATAATCTTAACGCTAAAAGAGCAGAAGTTCTTTCTGAAGAGTAGGTGAACACAGAAAATCTTAACCTTCCTCAAGAAAGCAGTATCATTCAGTTATGAACTCATTCAAACATTTATTGTAGGCCTACTTTTTTTTTTTAAGATTTATTAATTAATTTATTTATTTATTTTGGCTGTGTTGGGTCTTCGTTGCTCCGCGTGGGCTTTCTCTAGTTGTGGAGAGTGGGGGCTACTCTTCATTGTGATGTGAGGGCTTCTCATTGTGGTGGCTTCTCTTGTTGTGGAGCATGGGCTCTAGGTGCGCGGGTTTCAGTAGTTGCAGCATGTGGCCTCAGTAGTTGTGGCTCACGGGCTCTAGAGCGCAGGCTCGGTAGTTGTGGTGCACGGGCTTAGTTGCTCCGCAGCATGTGGGATCTTCCTGGACTTGGGCTCGAATCCATGTCCCCTTCATTGGCAGGCGGATTCTTAATGACTGCACTACCAGGGAAGTCTGTGGGCCTACTTTGTGCCAGGTACTAGGATAGGAGCTGATGGTGTATAAAGATAAAGCATGATCCCTGTTTCTGCCTAGTAGGAGACACACATATAAACAAATTAATGTTATAGAATAGTATAGCAATAATAATAATAATAATAATTAAAAAAACTAACAGCCAGAATGACCAACAGGTTTCATTTCAGCCGCCAAACCTCATAGGTAGGTTGTAGCTTCTGGAACATGGTTTAGAAGGGTTTGGAACTGAGTCAAAAGCATGATCAATTAGTGATGATTACCATAGATATGGGATGGAGAAGGTCCATCTGCATGCTGTCTATTTGCTGTCTCTGCTGTGTGGTATACAATAGCTCTACACAGAGAAGGGTAGTGATCTGAGGTTTTAGAGAAGAGTTGACATCTGTAAGAGCCTTGAAAATTGGACCTCAATACGGCGAAGGTGGTTAAGGTCAATCAAAGAAGCGGGAAATGGGGACTTCCCTGGTAGTCTAGTGGTTAAGAATCTGCCTTCCAATGCAGGGGACACATGTTCGATCCCTGGTTGGGGAACTAAGATCCCACATGCCGTGTGGCAACTAAGCCTGCGTGCCGCAACTACTGAGCCTGCGTGCCATAACTAGAGAGCCTGTGTGCCACAACTACAGAGTCCATGTGCTCTGGAGCTCGCGCGCCACAATGAAAGATCCTGCGTGCCGCAACTAAGACCAGACACAGCCAAAAATAAATAAATAAATATAAAAAAAAAAGAAGAGGAAAATGTATGAAAAAAGGCAAACGTTATCAAACAGCCTCAGTGTTAAGGTTATCACTCTCTGGAACTAGAAAGTAGGTTGGAAGCGAAGCAGGGTGAATGACTAGCGTCAACAGGACTAGAGAGTCCAACAGGAGTCAATCGCAGGTTGCTGAGGAGGCCAGTGTGCCCAGAACTGTAGTCCATAGAACACTGACTGGTATCAGAATGATCTGAGATGTTTGTGAAGACAACCAAATCAGAATATTTGAATATGGGGCTGAGAATCATCATTTTTCACAAGTTCTCTAGGTATTGAAAGTTGGAAGCCCACAGTAGGAAACTATTATAGCATGAGACCGATACTTTTCAGGAAATTTTCATGCTGAGCAGCTAACTCACGTGTTCACAAATATTTCCCACCTAGAAGTGGGCCAGGCTGCTGCTCGCTATCAGCACCTGTATCCATAGCCCCTCAACATCCCCCTCACAGGCCAAGCTGCAGCAGCATTTCCAGCTCATTAATTTTAGTTAGTAAGATCCTTTAGAGTAGCAGGCAAATTATAACACTAGAATTTACTTGTAATTGGAAATATGTACTCAGTTTAATTTGAGCATTTTGGGGGAAACTGGAGCAAAAGGAGATAGTTCATCCTAGTCAGAAACATATTTTCAGCAGTGGTGATAAAACGCTTTAGCAAGAGAATAATTCACTGCCATCAGGATGGTCCAGATTACAGCTGGGTTTGCAAGAGTCACCTACTTTCCCTTGCAGACCTTTTCTGGTTCATTATAGAAGGCATAGAAAAAAGAAAGTGCTATTTAATGAACCCCCCCAGTTCATTAAATGATCATTCCTAGTAGTTAAATAGCCCTCAACTAATTGAGATTAATTTCCTATTTACATGTACATATAGCATATTCTCCAGTAGGCCTTTTTTTTCTTTTATGCAGGTTTGTAAAATACAACCTGACACCTTGGATAGAGGAAAGAAAATCCTGAGAGTTGGGATTTAATTACTCTATAAAAATTATTATTGTTGTTATTATTTTATTTTAAATATTATAGAAAATACTGATTCTCCTCATAACATTTATCAACACTGGTTCACTTATTCACTCATTCATTGAAAGAATATTTATTGCCTCCTTGAAAGGTATTGGGGACTATATGATGGGCAAGAAAAAACTGTTTTTTCTGCCCTCGTGGAACTCTGGGTCCAAAGGAGGGAAGAGCTATTAATCAAATAACCAACCATGAGTCTAATTTTAACTATAATAAGTGCTTTGAAGGGAAGTCACGTAATGTCATGGGAATATCAAACAGGGGAAACAAAGCACATTTTTAGGGTTACAGAAAAATCCATAGAGAATGACAGTTGATTTTGAATTGTGAACTAAGGGTAAATAATTATAAATTGGGGGCATAGGAGTGGCCTTTATATTTGCAGGCCAGGAAGACAAGTTTAAGGAACAATAAATGTGGGTGGGGAGGGGGAGAGCTTGTACAAGTTGAGGATAAAGAGTTATGTAGGGGCCAGGCAACGTAAAGTCTCATAGCCATATACAGTATTTAGGTGCTTTATTCAAATAACATCACTTAGAAGAAAAGTGTATTCGCATTCACAAATTTTTCTGTAAAATTTTCACAAGGCTTTACTGAGCTTGGCTTAAAAGTTCCTGATACAATCAATCATTAATTTTGCTAATGCTTGGTTAGGTGAGGTTTAAATGTTATGTCAAGAAAAATTTCAATAGTATTATATATTCTAGTAGATGATTGAACCAAAAAATGATTGATAATAATAAGTAATAGAATAATAAGTCAATTAAGTATTAGTTTAATTGATGCAATGTACCAAAGATTTTCATTATTAAATTAAGATATGTGTCCATAAGCTCATAGTCCCAGAGAGGCATATTGCAGAAGTAGATACATACATGATATTTGCATATAGATCTACAGCTACAGCAACAAATGCGAAAGTCAAAAAACAGAGCTATTCACATTTAATCAAAAAAAAAAATACAGATGGTTGAGTCATTTATGTTTTAATTTTAAAAATATACTTATCTGGACTTCCAGTTTTATTTCTTCCCCTTGTATTTCAGAATTTAGAACACATACACACAGAGGGAAAAACATAACCATGCTTTGGCATTACTCAAAGTATTTAATTAGTTAAAGGATAAACATTGTCATTTACTTTTTCAGCCCCATAGGCAAAGTTTGCATTATTTAAGGAAGAGAGAATGAATTGCTGAGCAATAAGGGGGTGATTCAGAGCTGTATAAATACACCTCCTGGAGTACTCAAACTCTTATCCTTCATCAGACTCAGGATTGAGAGTCAGAATTATACGGACCATTTCCCCATCTTGCCACTTTGCCATCTGTCCTAAAGTAATGATTATTTTTCTACAACAATTGCATTGTGGAATCTTCATTAAGGAACAAACCACTACTTGGAACAATTAGGTTGGCATTGAGGCTGTTGGCCCAACGAAGTGCATTATTCACAAATCCCACATGCTCCACATATGTTGGTTCCATTTCAGAAAGAACTAGGAGACTATGAGACTTTGAGAGCTTAGAATTAAAGACTAGTAAATTAAGTAAATCAAGCCAAACATCAATTTTAGGTAAGGAGCAAAAGTCAAGATCTTAAAATCTCTTTAATTGTGGGCAGCAACTGGAGAATTAGATATTTTCACTTTACTGATGTGTTCATTGACCACAGTTCTGTTTGAAGCTTCCCACTCGATTCTTACTCTTTTCCTTTGTACTCTGCTCTCAGCAATCACAGGTGTCTGTTGAAATGGCTCACAATCACTGAAATAAGTGAGAGATTTTATGTGTTTGGCAATCTAATAATGTCGCACTGTACTACTTCTCCCTAAGAATTGATATAATTCTGAATGATATGTATACTAGGTAAATGTATGAGATCAGCATTCTCTTTATTCCTTTGTTCTATAGTATGCAGTCAATACCTGCACTAGCATATAGGCTTATTATGAAGGGCCTTGAAGAGAAAGGGATGTTCGAGCGATTGGGAGATGGTTGTGCTTATGTATCGTTATGCAATAATAGAGAGAAACAAAACAGATTTCATCAAGCTTATTGTTGTTTTATTTTCTGGTGTATTATTTACTTCTTTTGCTTACATTCTGTTTGCTTCTGTTTGGCAGTGAGTAAAAGTTGGACATGTAACAAATAAAGGTTATTTCCTGTATTTAAAATTTTCTATGAATTCTTTTTCTTTAAAGACTTAAAGTATTTAATCATAAAATTTCATGCTTCTAATTGCTAACAGAAATATCTATGATATATTTGGCCAACTCGAAAGTAGAGAACAGCAGGTCAGTATGGAAGCAATGGTGAGTTGACATATGTCACATTTGCGTGACTTTATCACTTACAAATTCCTTTTTGTCTCTGCAAAAATGTAGTGTTCTTCTAAATCAAATACAATATTCTAATGGACAGTATAAAGAAGTAGGAAGAAAGCTTTCCATAATATATTTGTAGGGAAATGGAAATCTACTTCTCTCTTTCAATGAATAGTAATTAGTAACTTCATTTTACAAAAATAATCTACCAAATTATTATTTTATCAATAACAGTTGTCCTTCCCTGAAATGGAAACAAAAACTAACATGTCTAATAGCCATGCTTTTTCAAGCTTAAATTAAAAACACTGTCAAGAGTGGTCTAAGATGGCAGAGTAGGAAGACTCTGAGCTTACCTCCTACCATGGACACACTGAATCTATATAGAGCAATTTCTCTTGAAGACTTGAGGGTTGATTGAACAGCTGCTGCACATGAAAGACCAAGAGAAACGGGTAAGGAAGATGCAGACACAGTATCCAGGGGAACTCCACCCCCAATGCAGTGAATTGCAATAGGGAGGGATATTGCTGAGGGTCCCAAGGGCAGAGTCTCCTGCTCTGGGACACAGCAGAAAAAATAAAAAACAAAAACCCAGCAGTTTAAAGGGCACCTAGACTCTAAGGGAAGGAAATCTATTTACTAACCTTAGAGCTCCTGCCAAATAGGCAGGGAACTGCTGGAGCTGTCTCGGGAGTCAGGTGTGCTGGCAAGTGCCATTGTTTGAGTCCTGCAGGGACTCCTCCTGGACCATGCTTGTTCTGGCTCCAGCTGGCCTGCCAAAGCCCCAGGCACAAGCAATCTACACAAGCGACACTCCCACACAAGACAACTCTTTCAAGACCGGGAGAGACAGCTGTTTTGCCTAATTCATAGAAACAAAAAAATGAAAGTCAAACAAAATAAGGAGACAGAGGAAAATGCTCCAGATGAAAGGAAAAAATTAATCCCCAGGGGGGGAAAAAAAAAACCCTAAAGAAACAGAGATAAGTAATTTACCTGATAAAGAGTTCAAAGAAATGGTCATAAGGATGCTCACCAACAGAATATTACTCAACCAGAAAAAAAGAATGAAATCTTGCCAATTGAGGCAACATAGATGGAGCTAAAGGGTATTATGCTAACTGAAATAAGTTAGAGAGAGAAAAGCATATACCATATGATTTCACTTATATGTGGTACCTAAAAGACACAACAAAGGAACAAAGAAAACAAAAGAGAAACAGATTCATAGATACAGAGACTGGTGGTTACCAGAGGAAAGGGGATGGAGGAATGGATGAATAGTTTAAGTGGATTAAGAGGTACAAACTTCAGCTCTAAAATACGTAAGTCAGGGGATGTAATGTACACGTAGGGAATGTAGTCAATAGTATTGTAACAGCTTTGTATGGTGATGGATGGTAACTGTTTTTATTGCATTGATCATTTCATAATATACCAATATATCAAATCACTATGCTGTACACCTGAAACTAATATAATATTGTATGTTAATTATAACTCAGTTAAAATACATTGTCAAATGTAAGTGAAATAAAGTTTTACCCATTGAGATGGCTACTATAAAAATAGAAAATAAGTGTGGGCAAGGAAATTAGAACTCTTGAGCACTGGTAGCATGAATATAAAATGGTGCATCTACTTTGGAAAATGGTATAGCCATCCATCAAAAAATTAAAAACAGAATTACCATATTATCCAGCAATTCTACTTCTGGGCATATATTCAAAAGAATTGAAAGCAGGGACTAGACCCATATTCAAAGCAGCATTAGTCACAATAGCTGAAAGGTGAAAGCAACTTAAATGTCCATGAGAGGATGAATGGATAAACAAACTGTGGTCTATACATACAAAGAAATATTATTCAGCCTCCAAAAGGAAGGAAATTCTGACAAATGCTACAACATGGATGAACCTTGAAGACATTATGCTAGGTGAAGTAAACCAGTCACAAAAGGACAAATAATATATGATTCCACTTACATGAGGTACCTAAAGTAGTCAGATTCATAGAGACAGGAAATGAAATGGTGGTCGCCAGGGACTGAAGGGAGGGGAATGGGGTGTTATTGTAAAGAGTTTCAGATTTGCAAGATAAACTGAGTTCTGGGGATGGATGGTGGCGATGGCTGCACAACAGTGTATATGTACTGAAAGGAACTGAGCTGAACACTTGAAAATGGTTAAAATGGTAAAATATTTTATGTATATTTTACCACTTAATAAATAAAATAATAATTTTTTAAATGGTGAAATAAGATTTAAAATAGTTCTTTCTTATAAAGTACCTGTATGACTCAAATGTGATCGTTGAGTTTTCTGGTTATATTAATATGTATTTACAGCTAAAGTAACATCTTTGAAAATGTGGTCACCTTGTTTCTACTGGTTAAAAATTCCCTTGCACTCTCTCTGCTCCACCTGCCTGACTTTTTTCAGAGTTCAGCCAGCTACTGGAATAGCTATGGACATAACCAAAATAAGAGATGCAGCTTCCATGATGAGCGGTGTCCATGCAAAAGCCTGTGCTTGATCAGCTGAAGCAACAGGCAGCTCCAGATTCCTGAAAATGGAGAAATAGATTGCTATTAAAAATGAAAAATTAGAGAAGTCAATCCATTTGCAAACATGGTAGTGAATGTGTTATATACCTAAGGGAAAATTATCTGGAAACACAGAACAAAATGTTAATAGTAGCTATTAATTTTTGTTCTTTTTAATTATGTATATTTTCAATTTTGTCCATAATGAGCACTGCATAATGAAAAATTGAGAGAAGAAAAAAAAAAGAAGCAGAAGAAGAAAGAAAAAAGAAAAGGTAGTTGTTTTTTACATTGCAAGATGCTAATATCCTGATAAATATGGATTGTTTGGGAATCATATCTCAGGCATTTTATTACCTTATTTCCAACTGAGAGAGTCCTTTTCACAAAAACACTGTCCTCCATCAGAGTTAACAATGAACTTTATTTAGTACTATCTGCAGATTTAATTAAAGTATGTTTACTCTCGTTTTTGGGTGATTAATGTGAGAGATGGTTATTGTGAGGTCTCACACAATTTCTTTAGCATCCCACTTGATATCTCCCCTTTATTCATTAAAAATGATCATTACCTCTAACATTTTCTTTATCCCTCAGCTAGCTTTTAATTCATTGCTCTGTTTCTTTTTTTTTTTTTTTTTTTTTTTGGCCGCACTGCACAGCATAGGCATAGCTCTGTTTCAAAAGAATATTGACAGGCCTTCTCTGAAAGACAATGAGATTGTTTAACATCTTTGTAATTACTGTGCAATACCCCTTTAATCAGAAGCATGTAACATAGGCAAAAACCAGAAAATGGACATTGCTCTTCTCCTTTTACTTTCCTTGGAATGCCACACCAACCGGAGTAGAACTGCCCTTGATGGGGGCTGATGCTGAATATTTCAGAGAATCACAGTATCTACTAAACTGGGTTTTTGAGGGTAACAATACATGATGGATCTAAACTTGGTTTTGAAAAACTGGATTGAAGCTGCCTGTAGACATAAGACTTTTGAGAAATAAGACACTATTAAACAACTTGAATAGTGCTATTAATTACTTATATTGTTTAGTTTTCATTAGTGTAGGCAATTAGGTTTTTCCAGCATGGAAATAAATCAATCAACAATTCTATTAAATTCAGTATTTTTGAACCAAAGAATTTCTATTTTTTTTTCAAAGAATAATTTCATATTCCAAACCCTTTTAAAAGAAACAAAATTGTACAATTGTCTTTAAGACCAAATGCCACCAGAATGCTATTTATCTTTTAAATTCCCAGTATTTATATCATACTCACATGTTCAGGGCTGTCTCTGTGCTGAACAGTCAAGGATGGGAATTCATCTCCAACACCCTTCTTGTTTCTAACATTGCTCCCCTCTCCTTTAGATAATCCCGTTTACAGACTCTGCAGACTCTGATGTTATTTGCCGCAAAGACCCCGGCTAGCCCCTCTACCCAGACACATCTCTGCGTTCTAGATCTTTGCCTCTTTTTTTCATATTCCAATGTAAACATGCATTTTTTGTGTGTCTCATTCTCTTAAGACCAGGTTTTAGTGAATACTAGCTAATCTGATGAACTCTAATGCTAATTCATTCATGAGACTCCACGGTAAAATGTCCTCCATCTTTGGTAAAACCTAATTTAGCCTTCCTGGGTCCAATTAATCAACCTAAAGAAATACTTATGTGTGGGATTTCAGACACTATTTTCAGACTTTAGTCTTTATAGTTAGCTGGTTGTCAGTGTCCCTTAATGCTTCGATACTCAGTGACTCTCAGGTCCTTCCTAGACCTGGTGAATAATAATCTGAATTTTAAGAAGATTTTTATGGATTTATGTGAACACTAAAATTTCATAAGCATACTTTAAGCCCCATCATATGAATATGTATATCTTACTACTGTATATAAACAATAAGATCCAATATTTTGAGTGTTTCTATGTGTAGGCACTGTGATAACCACTTTGCATGTGTTATCTTATTTAATTATTACAATAACTCTATGACGTAGGTACTACTATTACTACAATTTTACAGATTGGGTGCAGAGCCTGAGAGGCTTCATAGCTTGTCTCAATCCACAGAGCTGTTACGTGGAAGAGTTGGGAATTAAACTCAAACCTGTTGGATGTCTGACCATGAGAACTCAACCATCTTCTATAAATGCAGAAGGGCTTATGCCATTTTGCTTGCTTGGTAAAACATGGAAGTGGTAAGGACAGTACCCTGGTGGGTCATTATACCTAGTACTGGTGGTGGTTGCATTGTCAGGTGGCAATTGCCAGGAACAGCATTTAACCACCCGAAGTGGGTGACCAAGGCTCAAAGTCTCATAAATCTAAAAAGGAATGATAAGCATCCATGAGCTTCTCTGATATACAATAGTGTATGGTATTTTATAAAGACTTTTTCTCCAGGGTCAATTCAGCACCATCGTTAACTGTGCAAAGTAGGTATCTGGAGAGTTGATACTGCCCTGTTTCCACTTTCTACATTATCATCTTGGGGATTCAACAGCAAAGGTTCAGATATTAGAAATTTCCAGGTAAAGTGGTAAATAATCCTACTTGCCTTTTCAAAGAAGCAGTACTGGAAAAATATCTGAATGACTGGGGTAGATAGGAATGGCAATTTTCAGACAAAGAATAACTGGTAAAGCATATAGAAGTAACACTATAAATTGGATAATAGCCAGAGAGGGATTCCAAAATTAGTTTATTCTTAATATGGAAGTTTCTCTTTTGATATAAAACCAATAAAATAGGCTCATTTAAATAATAAAGAAGTGTTTAAAACAGAAAATGAACCCCTCCCACCTTGTTCTTACAATTTCACTTTGCAGAAACAACCATTGTTAAACTAGATGGTTAGTCTTCAGGGGGCTACCTATCTCCATATCTAACTCCTTACCTCCTTATACTTTTAATTTTCTCAATTTGAGATTATATACTATGTTTTGTAGCATGCACTTTTATTTACAATAAATTGTGAACATATCTTAGTGTCAGTATATGTAGATTTATGCCATTATTTTAATGGCTGCAGGTAATCCATTGTATGGATGATCCATTTTTAAAAAAATCAAATTTGGGGCTTCCCTGGTGGCGCAGTGGTTGAGAATCTGCCTGCCAATGCAGGGGACACGGGTTCGAGCCCTGGTCTGGGAAGATCCCACATGCCGCGGAGCAACTAAGCCCGTGAGCCACAACTACTGAGCCTGCGCGTCTGGAGCCTGTGCTCCGCAACAAGAGAGGCCACAACAGTAAGAGGCCCACGCACCGCGATGAAGAGTGGCCCCCACTTGCCTCAACTAGAGAAAGCCCTCGCACAGAAACAAAGACCCAACACAGCCAAAATAAATAAATAAATAAATAAATAAATAAAAGTGAAAAAAATATATATTAAAAAAAAAATCAAATTTCTATGGGTAAATATTTATTTTGTGTCATTTTATTGTGCAATTACTGTGCTTCAAAAAGTATCCTGATTCTATAGCATTGCATACTTATGTGTTAGTGTGAATATCTTTAAGGATAGCTTACTTGATATATATTTAAGGATACTTGATATACATTGCCAAATTGTTCTTTTTTAAAAAGTGGCATCAGTTGAGACTTCTATCAGCTGTGTATGCGCCTTTATATTGGCTACAATCAGACTTTTAAAAGATTTTACCAGTGTGACAGCTGAAAAGTTATATCTTATTGGTATTTTAATTTTTATTTATTTGACTGTTAGCAAAATGGAATGTTTTCATAACATTATTGACCATTATATTTCAATTTATGTATGTTTCAAATGTAATTATTTTGCCTATTTTACATTTGAATGTTCATATTGTTATCTGTAGGATTTATTATACATCATGATGTTAATTATTTTCCCTAAAATAAGTTATACATGCTGACCTAGCTTGTAATTTAATCAGTTTTATTAAATGTTTAAGTATTATGTAAGTATCTTTTATACAAACACTTTAAATTTTAGAAAATAAAATCTGTAAATATTTTACTTATACTGTCTTAAAACCCAATTTACCATATTCTACAATCCATTTTCATTTCTGGAAAGTATCATACATGTGTTTATCAACCTAAAATCAGAACTCAATACATTAAAGCCCAATGACTTCATGAAATTTTTGGTCATCCTGAGTGCAGCTGACAAAGTTTTTATTTAAGTCTGTCCATTCTTTACTGGTTTTTAGGTCACATTAATAACGATAACTTTCTAAATTATTTTTATTAGAAGTCATTTGGAATGGAAAGTCTCCTCATCATAATCTTATTAAGACCTCAGAGTATAAAGTAAATGAATAAATGCATTGTATTCACAGACTGCTAATCTGGAGTTCACTCTTACTGTTCTGCTTTTTTTTTTTTTAATTTTTATTTATTTATTTATTTATTTTTGGCTGTGTTGGGGTCTTTGTTTCTGTGCGAGGGCTTTCTCTAGTTGCGGCAAGTGTGGGCCACGCTTCATCGCGGTGCGCGGGCCTCTCACTATCGCGGCCTCTCTTGCTTGTTGCAGAGCACAGGCTCCAGACGCGCAGGCTCAGTAGTTGTGGCTCACGGGCCTAGTTGCTCCGCGGCATGTGGGATCTTCCCAGACCAGGGCTCGAACCCGTGTCCCCTGCATTGGCAGGCAGATTCTCAACCACTGCGCCACCAGGGAAGCCCACTGTTCTGCTCTTTGAACTCCAATAACTGTGATAGATCACTACTAAAGAAGGTTATACTTTTAAACAAACTCTGAGATTCAGTAAAATTCCATGTAGCTCTTCTAAGAAAAAACGATGTGCCAGGCAAATCTGCTAAATCAACTATGATAATTAGTGGAATGGCAGATACTGTAGTCCTGTTGTCTTGCCTAGTCATAAAGAGAACACAATCCAAGAACAAGCTAGATTCAGAGAATCTTGGAATATCTGCATTCAGACACCTCAGTTGTTATCTACTCCCAAAGTCTTGTGCTAAAATTAATTAAATTACCAAAATTTAGACAATTCTATCAGAAATGTAGTTTCTAGAAGTAGCAATCAGAGATAAGAAAGTGTTCCAAGATGGTAGAAATCACAGTTTCTGGTGAGGGTATGATAATAAAAACTAAACTGTACATAGTTTTACAAACAGAATATCTCCCCTGTGGTACTGGAGCACAGAAGAGACCCACAGTGTCCCTCTGAGGATAGGGAGGATGGCAGAGAGTGGACAGTGGATATCGTATGGGTCATCTGTGCAGGACAGGTCAGCTTAGAATAAAATAACAACAATCCCCTCCAGGAACAGAACTTAAGATTTGCCAACTGTCTACTCCCTTGAAAAGACCATCAAAATAACATTTTGATCAAGCAAAGCAAAGTTTATCAAAGTTATTTCTGGGTGAACAATATCTTGACAGTCTTAATAGGATCTCAGAAGAGCGAGATCAGATAAAGATATTTATAAGGCTTTGGGTTTCGTCTCAGTAGTTTAATTCAAATTTAATTAAATTTTTATTTGATAAATTAGCTGTTTGCTTAGGTGAGACAAATATTTGCCTGGACAAATTGGTTCTTAGGAATTTTCTGAAGTTATTTGTAATTTTACAGCATTATTTTCCTGGGTAAGAATTTCCTGGAAAAAGTGCTTAAGTCAAGTTGACACAGGTGATCTCATGTCCAAATCCTGGCAATTAAACTCTGGATGCAGTTGGTCTCAATTTTGACTTCTGAAGAGATTATCTGGGAACAAGTCCTTTCTGCCTTATATCTCCTTGACAATCCTTACATCACCGTCATCCTGATCTTTAAAACGATTCTTGTTAATTGCTCTAGGATAATTTCAGGGATCTGCCAGCCGCTTAAAATACCTTGCATTATGCTTGAAGATGTCAACATTCCCAATTAGAAAGGCTTAAAAGACCAAGCATTGGTAGAGTTAAGGCACTGGCTAAAACTTCTTAAAATGAATGGGTCATCAGCTTATAAATCAGCAAGTTTAAAAAGATTACCGGGCTTCCCTGGTGGCGCAGTGGTTGAGAATCTGCCTGCCAATGCAGGGGACACGGGTTCGAGCCCTGGTCTGGGAGGATCCCACATGCCGCGGAGCAACTGGGCCCGTGAGCCACAACTACTGAGCCTGAGCGTCTGGAGCCTCTGCTCCGCAACAAGAGAGGCCGCGATAGTGAGAGGCCCGCGCACCGCGATGAAGAGTGGCTCCCACTCGCCGCAACTGGAGAAAGCCCTCACACAGAAACGAAGACCCAACACAGCCAAAAATAAACATAATAAATAAATAATAAATAAAAATTAAAAAAAAAAGATTACCTAAATGCCTCATTTGTTGAAAGGATGAAGAGATAAGAAGAGAGCAAAAGCACTTTAGCATCTATAATAAAATGTAGAAGGGAAGAGGAGATGGACAATCAAAGTAGAAGCAAAAGATGGAGATAGAACAAATGAAAACTAGAGGGTTAAGTATTTTGGTTTAGCTATTGCAGGCAATCCCAATTCTGCTTCATGGGGAATGTGAAGAATTACATCATACATGAATAATCTAATTATTTTAAAATACACGTTTAATTACTGTTAACAACCTTCCAAGAATAAAATAAATTCTCAAGCTTCTAATTCTTTAAATTTTTTAGAAAGCATTTTAAATGATTGAGTCAAATTTTACCTAACCGTTCATTGCCCAAGTCAATCAAAATAATATATAAACTACTGACACATTTTTAGGATGTGGGGACTAAGCAGTTTTAGGGTATTTGATCCAATTCTGAATCCAGATATAAAATATTTACAACCATATGTAACACCCTTTGTATTTAATATCCTGCTTGGTTCTTAGTTTTGTTTTGTTTTATATATGAAGACATTAAAATACTCCCTGTATGGAGTCAGAGCTATTAGATGTTAATACCATGTAACTTTACTCGTCAAAAGTAAAATAAAACAAATATCCTGTTTGTGTGTAGTTTTTTTCAGCATATGTTTTATCCTCCTAGCATTACTTGTCTGACAACAAGTGGCCTCCTAAGAATACAGAATGACAGTTTCTCAGTAACTAAGCTATAAATATTTCTTCTAGGACTAGCGAAGAAAGTAAACAAGTCACAGTTTTCACATTAACAGATTTGAATAATAGCAGACAAAATTTTAACTATTCTATATAAAGTGATTTTAAGTATTGTTTTTACTATGTATAATTAAGGCAGGACAACTCTTACATTTTGAAGTATTTACACATAAATATTTTAAAATGATTATTCTGTTTTTGTTAATTAAATTGTTCAATATGTATATACACTAATGATTTTGAGATATTGGATATAAATTATTTTTCCAATCATAGGTACATTCCCTCATATGGAAACTCTCTGGTCATAGCACATGAAAAGGATAGGAAAGATGAATAGTCTTATTTACAATAACGGTTATCGACTTTGACATCTGCTCCCATAATTTCATGGTTTTTGAAAAGCTATGCTCAGAGTAAGCAAAATTATCATTATAATTTTAACTTTGAAGAGAAGAACTCCACAGCCTAGGCTTATTCTGAAAATTAAAGCAACGGATTTATCCTTTTTTTTTTTTTATTATTAAAGACGAGCACACAAGTCAAATTAGCAATTATATGAGTACATCTCTTCCCATAATCATTACTTTCCTTCCACTTTATATTCTTGATGAGAAAACCATCACATACTCAATAGTCCTTACAAACTATTCTGGCTTACAAATGATCAGAGTATGCAAAGACATGCTTTCTTTTTCAAAAAATGCAAAAATAAAAATAATAAAAAGACATATAGTTGTATTGTTTCATTACCAGGACCTAAAAATTATATCAACATACTTTCAACAGATCATTCCTTGCATTTTTTTTTTTTTTCTTCTCCATT
The DNA here is from genome assembly GCF_028023285.1 of Balaenoptera ricei. NCBI lineage: Eukaryota > Metazoa > Chordata > Mammalia > Artiodactyla > Balaenopteridae > Balaenoptera > Balaenoptera ricei. The sequence goes on along the minus strand of NC_082645.1, from coordinate 44,782,812 downwards.
CTTTAATCAAACTTTAGTCTTTTTAATAGGAGGTTAAAAAGCCTTTTCCTGTTTGGAAATTTCTGGCTAAACTAAGAACAAGCTCTGTCAAAGAACCCTCACTTTCCAAAGCAATGAGAGAGACCAGCCCTCTTACCACCTCAAGACTACCGAAAGGAAGGCTGAGGAACATCAGGAGGAAGAATGCACGGGGAAACTTCTTTGTGAAGACTGTCAAAGGGCTGTCTTTTTCTCCCTGTCCACCTGTTCAGAGAAAGGACAGGTTTTTCACCTCCCTTAATCAAGTTGCATGGCACTCAAGAGAACCCCTTGGAGGCCCTCGCCCCGCCCCTTCCGGCTCCTCCTTTCCGGCCGCTTTAGCACTGCGGCTTCGAGGCGGGAAGATGGTGATGCCGCCGCCGGCTCTCCCGTGGCACGGAGAGCTTCCTGGGCCGCTTCGCGTGGCCCGAGTGGTCAGAGGGGTCCGAGCAGCCGGTGCAGTTGCCCTGCGGTCGCGTCTTTTGCCCTGCATTCCTGCAGGGGTGTTTGAAGCCAAAGAAGCCTGTCTGTGCGGTGCTTCGCAGCGCTCTGGCACCTGGCATCTGAGCTGCGGGACTCAAGCAGCCGGTGGAGAGCACGGAGACATTGCGGCGGCTGCCATAAACATTTCTTAAAAAAAAAAAAAGAAAAAGAACCCCTTGGAGAACTTGACATGTGTCCTTTGAAATTGGGTGGCCACAACAACTGTATGTCTCGTATGTAAACAACTTCTAAAAGTCAAAGTCTGGCTGGAGCTGCTCGTGTAAAAGGAAACACGAAGTCTGCAGTAGGAACGAGTGACTCATGTACCACGGGCGGCCAGAGGTGCTTGTTTTTCAAGAGTCAGTCGTGGCCCCTGCAGAACTGAGCTAGAACTGAGTCCTGCTAAAAGGCACCCCACATGCCAGGCCTCAAGGGATGGTGGACGCCAACTCAGTAGAAGCCAGGAGCTGAGGGAGGAGTCGCCTATGAGGAGACAGTCGACTGTGGGATGTCACAGGTGAGTGGATCTTCTACGAGGTCACAAAATCACTCCATGAGAAAAATAGCGTTTGGGCATGTCGCAGAGAACGCCAAAGCCAAATTTAGAGAGCACCATTCGAGTTAGAATTGGTCAACCCGTGCTTGCAATTGTGGAGTTACGAGACAGGGAGCCAGCAGGTGGAAAAGATACAGAGCAACATTAAACTTTCACCGTCCTTCTGTAGGCGAAATCCGGCCTCTGTACCCCAGTACCAAATTGATCTCGGAGACAGAGTTTGGGGTGAAGTAGAAAAGAACAGCTTTATCGCTTTGTCTGGCAAAGGGGACCACAGCAGGCTAATGCCCTCAAAACTGTGTGTCCCCGACTTGGAGGGGGTGGTGAGGAGTGTTATAGTAATGGTTCAAAGAGGGCATGACCAGCTGGGGGACATTCTTCTGATTGGTTGGGGGTGAGGTAAGTGGGAGTCAGCGTCATCAGCCTTCTGGTTACAACTGGTCTGGGTCTACGTGCTTGTGGGCAGCATATAGTTAACTTCTCCCACCTGGTGGGTGGTTCAGTGTCTGCAAAACAGCTCAAACATATTGTTATGAATATCCCTTGGGGAAAACCAGGACCCTGCTCCAAGGCAGCACTATTGCTTTTTTTTTTTTCCTGGCTGCTCCTTCCTTGTTTCTCCATCCCCTCCCTTCCCTGATTAGCAACTGTTTGAACCTGCCCTTTGGAACTTAGGGAAGGTCATGGAGGCTGAATAAAGCCTATTTCCTGCTAACAAGAAAATGGGGGACACAGAAAGGCTTTTGTGCCCAGGAACCCCACAGGGTCCTGCTCGGTTTCACTTCCCCTGCAAGCTTTCAGTCAAATGAGAGAGTGAAAATTTTACTTCAATTGAACTAATATTTTTATACTTGGAAAAATTAATTCCTGAGACTGTCTAAAAAAATCTAAGGCATCTGAGAGATAGCATGCAGAAAAAAGGAAAAGGATTTGACAAAAGTTATTTGAAAATAGTAACGGAAAAAAATAAATCCATTTTCTAATGTGCCCATACTGCATTTCCTTACATTGATCCACTGGTAAATTGGTTTTGTGGTTTTCACTATTTATGTTTATGCGGTATTTCACAGCTTCTAACATGCTTTTATGTAGTTATCAAATTTGATCATCACCAAAAACCTGCAGATGCCAGAATAGGTATCATTGCTGTCCTTTCTGAGATGAAGAAGCTAGGTCTTAAAAAATGTCAGTTGTCTTTCCCAAAGCTGGATAACTAGTACCTGCAAAGGCAAGACTCTACATTAGCACTCTTCCCTCTGCTCTTTGCTCTCAAATGGAATCTGCCAGGAAGGAGCATATTTGGGATTCACTCATTTATTCGCTCATGACTGCCAACTACTCTATTCCTCTTCATGTTTTTATTTGATTTTTAATTTATTTCTTTTTAAGCTAAGTGCATCACTGCTGACTCAAATATTTGAGTAGAAACTTAGAGTTAACTTACTGCACATATAAAACTGGTGATGCTCTTACTGATTATAATAGTAAATGTTTAATTTACATAGAATGAACTGTACACATTCATGTATGCAATTTGCTATTTTGACATATGTATACACAAGGAATCATGACGAGGATGAAGGTAATTAACATATCAATCAACCCCAAAAGTTTCCCAGTGATCCATCCCTCCCTTCTGCCCATCCTTAACCTTCTCCCCGGGCAACCACTAATCTACTTTCAATCTGTATAAATGAATTTGCATTTTATATAAATGGAATCATATATAATCTTTTTTTCTGTTTCAATTTTGCATGGCATAATTGGGGAGATATTCATTCACAATTTTGTGTTTATCAATAGTGTGTATTGCTGAGTAATATTTCATTGCATAGATAGACCACAAATTGCTTATTCTGTTGATGAGCATTTGGATTGTGTCTAGTTTAGGGTTTTTACAAATAAGGCTTCTATGAACATTTTTGCACAAATCTTTGTATGAATATATACTTTAATTTTCTTTGATAAATACTTAGGAGTGGAATGGCTAGATAATATGGTAGGTGTATTTTTTTTCTAGAAACTTTCATACTGTTTTCCAAAGTGGAAAAAATAAGATGCAGCCAGACAAGCAGCTGCTGAGTCCAGAGTGACAAGAGTGGGAGGTGAGGAGGGGGATCAATATTGAGGCCAAGCACAATATTGAAGCTGCATTAAGCTCTACTTGACACTTTGTTATCAATTTTAGATTTCAAATCATAGACTGTATATTTCTTAAAAAATTTTTTTTAAATAAGAGAAGAAAAAGCTGTGTAGGAAAACACAAATAATTACAATTTTAAAAGAAGCCTTATTGAAAAAAAAATAAACCCACAACAAAAAACAAAAAAGGCAAATTTTCTCTTTTTGAAATTATCATTTCTAACTCTTAGGGCAAGTACAATGTCTCAGTTTCAGTGCTTATGAATTCTGGTTAGGTAAAAAAGAGTTTGCATTTTATCTTAAGCCTGTTTTTTACGATCAAAGGAAAACGTGTTTTAAAAAGGAAAAAAGTTCTCCTTTTACAGGTTTCAGAGGGTTAAAGAGGACATGCCTTTAAAGTCAAACCTTGAATGAAATAAGCCATGAGAAGTTGGAGGAAGGGGGGAGAGGCTGCATTACAAACACCTGTGGGGTAGGACGCACAGCTTTTCTCTCTGACCCAGGACAAATGCAATCCTGACTGTTAAACTATTTCTGGTTTCCAAATCTAACCAAAATTAAGTCTGAGAGAGACCTAAATTAGAAACCTCTTTTATTAAGGAAAAAAAATGTTAAAAAATAACCACCTTAAAACCCAGGGAAGTTAAATAGCTGGGTTTGGAGCAAATGTGCATAATAACTAATTAGTAGCCCCTGGCAGGATTAAAAACAGCTTTGGGGGGAGGAGTTAAATATAGATTGGTGCGTTTCAGTAGAGCCAGTTAGTACTCTTCCAGTAAAAATGGTGTGCCAACAGAATGCTGCCGGAACCAGGACTTTCTGGAAGTCTGCTCGGTAAGTCCAGCTCGCAGCGAAGCCTTGTCCACTGAAGGGTGGAAATCACTGTCCAGCAAAAGTGAGTTGTAATTAATGAGAAGGCACTCGCCAAAAAGAGTACGCAAAGCAAGAAACAGCGTTTTAGGCTGGTTCAGGGCAGAAATAAGCTGACAGGTTTGCTTAATCTGCTGTTTGCTGAAGACTTGTAACTGCCCCGTATTTTCAGCTGCTCAGACCAGCCTTCCCATAATGACAAAAAAAGTAGTTGTAGGGCTTCAGTGGAGTGGAAACAGTGACCACATTTCTTTGCCTCAGAAGGAGATTGGTGCCATTGGTTTGCTGGATTTTCCATTGACTCTAAATAAACAGGAATTTTTAGGTGAACAATTGGTCAAAAATGAGTTTAAATTTTACTAATGAAAGAGGAAACCTGGGACTAAAAAAGAGAGAGATCCCTCACTATAATTAAAGAATTCACTTTTGTGTGACCGTTTTGGTTTTAAGAATAAAATTTGTCAGAGCTACAACGGTTGAATAATTTAGGTTAAACCACAGGGCCCTGTGTGTAAGCATTGTTGTTATTGTTTTAATGGCAGAAATTAAACACCCATGGACATTTAGAAAATACAATAACCTTCCTTTTTGTGTCAACCAAGACATGACTTCAAAAGAGAGTTTCTGATGGCAGTACCAGAACGTTCTTCTACGCTTTCCTTTAAAATGGTAAATGACTTGATGAGCACCGTTTTTAATGCAGAAAAGCGACACCTGCCGATAAGCTGTGAAGAAACCAGCACTAAACATGCGAGGTTATGCAGACGTGGAAGAACTAAACTGTATGAATTCCTAGCATTAAAAATTCAAACTAAGGTTTCTGAGTGGAGAGCCTGTGGTTGCTCTGTGAGAATCATCTAGGTCTTATTTTCTGGTGACTAGAGGGCACTGGTGGTCTTCTGACGTCTAGGTCAGCGCAAGGCTAAATGCCAAGATTTTATGAATAATTAAGGGCTTCCTATCAAAATGTTTGTTCAGCTTAAGGACAAAGGGTTTCTGTTTTCTGGTCTTAAGGAAGAATGCAAGGGTTTGATTGGCATAGAAAGGAGTGTGGGGAAAGTGCTGAGAGGAAGCCAGGAGGAAGGGCCCTCACCTCCGCGGGCAAGTGCCCAGGAGCCCCAAATCTGCCTCTAGTCTGGGGAGTTTGTTAGGAAGTAGGATTGGGCCTTGAAGACAATCTTGTGTGTACCTTGTCTGCTAACAGCCTGACGATTGTTTACTAATACTCTGGCCTAAGTTATTTCACAGGGGTCGCTCCCTGCTACACAATGTTGAAATTACATTCAGAGATTTAAAAAAAAAAATTGTATGTGTAGCAGTATTTTTCCACAAAACTAAGTGCAAAATATCTTTAACAAATAATGATGGTAGTAAGAAATATTTGACATAATTGTGCAAAAATGCATCTCATTTTACAAAGACTTAGACATTTGTAAACATTTACAGAATATCTCCTAGGTTTTTAGACTGAACCTTACAATCTTACTCATTTTTCTTTGTATTTAAATGTGGCTGTTTGTCTAAAAAACATGCAAGTTCAGTGATCTCCAGTTCACCAAATATTCTCTCCCGCGGCACGAAGATGATAATGATGATTATAAAATACGACTGAACAAGACTGTACAAATAGATGAGCAGGCACACTGCAGGGCTGAACAGGGTCCAGTACAGTATAGGGAGCAATTTGACCAGAAGAATCCTGCGCTCAGACTTGCAAGGTGGAATTACAGTCTGTCCCATAAAGTAAAAAGTCTTCTCCCCCCAGTAGAAGGAGTGCAGCCTCTCTTCTTTCTCCTCCCACCACTTGTGGTACCAGAGCTGGAGGTCCTCCTTGGACTTGGGGAGGGTGTCCACTGGGTATCGGTGGACGTGGAAGTGGATTTCCTTGGGAAAGTCCTTGAGGAGGAGTTGCCTCTCTGTCTGAGGAATGATATGAGGATATGCCACCGTGGTGTCATGGACAGCGTCTAGGTTCTTACCTTCTCTTAGTCTACCACAAAAGTAAAGCCTGTAGTTCTTGGATGTAAGACATTTTCATATTTTTGAAGTCCATTCTTTTTAGCAAATTCATTACTTCGAGCCGTGCAATTTTCTGTGAGATCAGTCCCTTCTGGGAATATGAGGAGTTGAAGTGGTTCATGCATGTCACAAAAATAATCAGTCATGTCTTCAAAATGACTCTTGTCATCCTTCCATTTCCTGTGAGTGAAGATATAAGCAGCAGCCTGCATGGCCCAACCAAATCCAGGAATACTTTTGAGACTGGCTTTGAGGCAAATTTTTTCTAATCTGAGGTAGTTATGTCTCATCAGACAATTCCACAGAAATATTCAGTCCATTCTTGTTGGATGATTCATGATAACAGTTCTTTCTCCAGGAACAAATGCTTCACCTGTTATAATCACTTTTACACCAAACATGGTCTCCAGCAGTGCCACAGGTAGTGTGAGCCGGGTTGCCACAAGGCAGTTGTTGATCCAGTGACACCAAGATGGGTTTACAAACATCAAAGGTGAAAAGGGACCTGACATGAAAATGCTTCCAAAGATGCTTCCCCAAAATAGAGTGAGTATAAAGTAAATCCCTCTCCAAAAATGCTTCCCTGAAATAGAGTGAGTATAAAGTAAATCCCTCTCCAAAAATGCTTCCTCAAAATAGAGTGAGTATAAAGTAAATCCCTCTCCAAAAGTGCTTCCCCAAAATAGAGTGAGTATAAACTAAATCCCTCTCCATGATACCATGATTATCCTGGATGTGAGTCTTTGGTCAGACAGATGAATTGCAAATTTCTTCTTGTAGTCTGTATTTTGCCTTTCATTCTCTCAATGGTGCCTTAGATGATTCTTCCCTTTGAGTGCCTTTCCTACAGTGGGCCACGTTTACACTAGACCCTGCTGACTTTGATGATATAATTAAGTGTTCTGTAGTCTCAGAAATCAGAAGCCTAGAGGTTTCTGTAAAGCCTGGTTCTGTTATACCTTATTTGACCCAACAACCTCAAGGGGTTTACAGTTCTCCCGAAACTCAGTAACAAAGACCTCCCTGTTCTATCCTTGTTCTTAAATTAATTAATGGTATCTCCAATCTCCAGCAGTATAGTTATCAAAAAATCAAAGCAAACAGAACACCTTAGTTTTCTCTTTACTTGCTCAGTAGGTGCTCCCGTCCCCCACCCCACCCCATTAGTCCTCACAACCAGCCAATCTTCCATTCTGCCTTCAAAATGTGTGTGGCGGATGTGAACTTTGCTCTGTCCTAGTTAATGCCCTGGATCACTCCCTCACCACCTCTCATGCCATCTCTCATGGTCTGGAGCATGGAAACTGCCCTGAACTGGTCTCTTCCTTACATTCTGTCTTTAACCTTGTCAACACCAAAGTCCCCTCTCCAGAACATAAAGTTGATCATGTCACTCATCTGATTAAGATCCTTCTATATGTACCGCTGCCCACAGAATAAAGTCAGTCTCTGAGCTGAGAATTCACAGTCTTGCTCTAACCTTTCCTGACTTCTCTCTCAGCAACACGTGCAAAACTCTAGTCTGACCCCTGGGCACCCATGCCCTCTCACTCATCCTAACTTTGCATTGCTTTCTCCTTTGGCTAGAAGCCCTTCCTCCCTTTATCCTGCAGTCAGCTCCCTTCCTTTCTTGCACAGGACCAGTCCAGCAGAAGCAACTGTTCCCTTGTATGTGTTCATCTAAGTATCATCTTAGTGTCATCTAAGAAATCTTTGCCTAACTCTGGTCACAAAGATTTTTCTCCTTTGTTTTCTTCTAGGAGTTTCATTGTTTTAGTTTTCAAACTTACTAAATTTTTGAATAATTTTTTGTAAAAGATGTGAACTATGGATTGAAGTTCTTTCTTCTTTGTGTTCATCTTCTTCATCTAGAGCTGCATTTGTTGCCTCACTATTTAAAAAAAATTCTTTCTCCACTGGATTATCTCTGCACCTTGTCAAAAATCAGTTGTCCAAATATATCTGGATTTATTTCTGGATTCCCTGCTCTGTTTCATTGATGTACTGTTGGTCCTGATAGCAACACCACACTCCAAAATTACTGTCATTTCAGAATAAGTCTTAAAATCAGATAGTGTTAATGCTCCAAAACTTTTTGTTCATTTTTAAAGATGTTTTGTCCTTTGAATTTCCTTAAAAATATTAGAATCCACTTGTCAATTTCTACAAAAATTCCCTCTTGGATTTAGATTGAGATTGCATTAAATCTGAGAATGCCCTCGGAGAGAACTAACATCTTAACAATATTGAGGCTTTCGACTAATAAAAAAAAAAAGACCATCTTTAAAGATCTTTTAACATTTCTCCCAGCTATATTTTGTAGATTGCAGTGTGTTCACAGACCTTGCATATTTTTTCAGATTTATCCTTATCTGGTTAAGAGACCACATGAAAGTGAAAAGTTTTCTGAGACATGAGAACTATAGACTTTACCTTGCAGTAAAAGCAAGGAGCCATACTTCAGCACACATACAACTATTTGTATACAAAATAAGACAATAGAGTCTCCTGAAAAATGACTGTGGTTCATGTTGCTAGAGTTGCTAAGAGTAGGAAGGATGGGTGGCATCAGGCTTAGGGTTAGAATGAGTCTTCTTTTTTTTTTTTTAAATTAATTATTTATTTTTGGCTGTGTTGGGTCTTTGTTGCTGCATGCGGGCTTTCTCTAGTTGTGGAGAGCGGGGGCTACTCTTCGTTGCTGTGCGCAGGCTTCTTATTGTGGTGGCTTCTCTTGTTGCAGAGCACAGGCTCTAGGCGCGTGGGCTTCAGTAGTTGCAGCACGCAGGCTCAGTAGCTGTGGCTCGCGGGCTGTAGAGCACAGGCTCAGTAGTTGTGGCACACGGGCTTAGTTGCTCTGCGGCATGTGGGATCTTCCCAGACCAGGGCTCGAACCTGTGTCCCCTGCATTGGCAGGCGGATTCTTAACCACTGAGCCACCAGGGAAGTCCCGGAATGAGTCTTCTTGAGAAGGATTTAGAGTGAGACTGATGGTCAAAAGAGAATAAAGTTTAAGAATCTGTTGTGCACAGAATTGTTAATTTTTCTAGTGATGAAGTTTAAATTTTTATTCTTAGGCTGGTCTAAAATGGCTCCTCATGTCTCCTTGGCAAGTTCAGATAGATACACCATTTATTTCATATCACAGTGATTAACAGATCAGATGAAATAGCTGCTTTACTCTAACGCTGATTAACACCAGGTCAGGTTCTGTTCAATGTCAGTGAAATCCCCATGTCTGGCAACCTTTAGAAATTGAATAGCTAATAATCTGTGGTGGATGGTGCAGACACTGACCTTCCTAGAATCAAAGGGCTACATGACTACAGAGCCTCCTAAGACACCTTAGAGCTCTATGTACAATTAAATAATAATGTTAAATGAGAGTTCACATAACTTTAACAAAGGAGACCCTTTGAGTTTATGCCACCCTAAGTGGATTTCCTTCTCTCTTGCACACTCTTGAATCATTCTGGCTGTGTGGAACATATTTGCTATTGAAATGCCTCGCAGCTATGTTAAGTTGCTTGAGTGGCAATTGACAGTTCTGAAAGGCTGTGGCCTTGGAGGCTGATGGGTCTCCTACCCATCCTGAATTCGAAACAGAGAGAGTTATTTTTAATTCCATTATCAGTGCACATGACTGTCCTTGCTGGGCAAGTGAGCCAAACTGCTGTGATGTTTCTGTTGCTGAGGTGAGAGAGATGGAGGGCAGCTAGTAGTTTCACATGATCCTTTAAGGTCGTAGACAACATTGAAAAAAGAATCACAATCCAAATAAAATAAATAAAATAAAACAGCCATTTTAGTGAACTAATCAGGAATACCAAATGTTTATCACTGAAGCAAAGTTACAAGGATTTTCTAGTGTGATTATTCTACCTAAACTTAATAATTCGAGTGTTTATGGGAAAATGGTGATGGTACAAAGACCAACTTATTATAAAAAGATCTCTTGACATTCATTTCGTAAAGTGTTTTTTGAAGACATGTTTAATCTTCCCAACAATTTTATCTCCATGAGAACTTCATGCAACTCACACATTATCCCATTCTTCATAAATCACTCAGCTACAGACTTGAAACTTCAATTTGCTCAATTCAACACTTACTGAGCTAGCACATGCAAAGCATTAAATTAGGGCTGGAGGGGATTCCAAGATAAAGAGAACATAGCCTTTACCTTCTGGGGGATCACAGTCTAATAGGGAAGAGAGGCACACATATCAATAATTTTAAAACAAGGGAATCTCTGCTAAGTGTTTCTACTGTGTTGTGGAAAGAGAGATGAATTGTGGCTATGTGCAAAGATGTAAAAATAGCACTTTTCTTGTACTGATGACTTCTGCAACCTCTTCATAAGTCTGTTTTTGCTCACCATGTTATGATATATCATCAGATAGAATACTTGAAGTTGTAAGTACAATAATAATTAACTAACATTGGCTTAGTGAGAAAAAGAAATCTTATATACACATAAAGTAATCTGGAAGTAGGTGATTCTAAGCGACGTACAGTCACATAGTATCATTAACAACTTGGCTCTTTTTTAACTCTCTACTCTGCCATCTTCAGTAGTGATTTTTCATCCTTTAGCTTGTTGCTTCCTGGTTGCAAGAGGGCTGCTTCAGCTCTAAGCATCACTTGCTATGCAATCCATCCAAAGTAAGAAGAAGAGGCAAGATTTCTCACTCTTTATATCAGGGAGAAAAGTCCTGCCCAGTAGCAACCCAGGACAATTTCTCTTACATCTTATTTGCCAGCACTGGGTCATGTTTACTCCTAAGCAGATGGGTAGCCCTCAGCTTACTTGTCTTTGATCAATCATATCCCATTTCCTGAATCTGTGGGTGTGGGGGTCTGCTTTCCTTGCGCATGTCACTGCCCAAACACAACTGAGAATATGTAAGCCAAAAAGGAGGGAGAAGGAGAGTTCGTTACCAGCAGCATCTGCAAGAACATATCCACGTATCTAAGCACTCAGAGCTTATGTTACCGGAAGGGGAACCCCTTCCAGGGCCCAAGAATGGGCTCTTGTCTAACACTCCGTAATGAATTGTCAGATGAGACACACATACTGACAAAGCAAAAGACTTTATTGGGAAGGGGCGGCCAGGTGGGGAGCAGTGGTGAACCTTTCACCTTGTCAGGGTGAAAAGTTCAGCCTTCTGGGCTGAGGTGACTGAGGGAGGAGACCCTCTCTCCCTGGTTTCTTCTAGGCTCCCTGTGGCATATCCCACTTTCTTCTCTCCTCTTTCCACGAAACTACTGACATCCTTGTACCATTCTCCTTCTGGGTCAGTTACTAGTGTCTCAGATAGGTTGGGACAAGAAGAGTATAATTCATCTATAACTTGCATGCATTGGTGGTCTACGGGGGAAGTATGGGGATCTGGTTTTAAGGAGGCTGGATTTAAAGTCTGACAGATGCTTAGTTTTATTTCTGGGGTGACAAGGAGGAGGGTCTGGTATTGGGTAATCCCTCCCCCACCCTCCCGCCATTCCTCTATCCCCTTTAGTCTCTAAGACTGCTTGCACCTGGTGGGGCGTGTGCACTGTGGTGGGTTGACCCAGGGTCCATTTAGAGGCCTCTTTAACCATAAGAGCGGTGACTGCTACTGCCCAGAGGCAAGCGGGCCAGCCTTTGGCCACCTTGTCTAGTTGTTTCAAGAGGTAGGCCACAGGCTGTAATACAGGCCCCACCATTTGTCCCAACATCCCCAAAGCGGTTCCCACCCGTTCAGAGACATACAACCTAAAAGGCTTTTCTAGGTTTAGGAGGCTTAAAGCTGGGGCTATAGTGACGGCCTCTTTCAGAGTATTAAAGGCCACCTTACAGGTCTTATCCCAGTCAAGTGGCCCTTCTTTCCCTTTTAGTTTTTCATATAGGGGTCGGGCCAGATTCCCATAAATGGGAATCCAGATCTGGCAAACCCCAGTTATCCCTAAAAGCTGTTTTCTAGTTTGGGGACAGGGGGTATTTAAGATAAAGGATTTCCTCTGAGGGTCGAGCATTCTTTTCCCTTCTGTAATTATGAACCCAAGGTATTTTACTTGGGTTAAGCTTATTTGAGCTTTCTTAAGGGACACTTGATATCCCCTTTCATAAAGAAAATTTAAGGTTTTAATAGTATCCATTTGAGAGCTAGTAAAGTCTGGGCTTGCTGTGAGCAAGTCATCTGCATATTGTATTAGGTTACTGTTTGTTAAGGTTAATTGTCTTAGTTCTCTCCCCAGGGAAGTCCCGAATATATGGGGGCTGTCTCTGAAATCCTGTGGTAGCTGCGTCCAGCAAAGTTGTATGGCTTACCTTGTTTCTGGATCTTGCCACTCAAAAAGACAAAGAGCTTTTGGGACTGAGGATGGAGGGAATGCGAAAGAAAGCATCCTTAAGGTCCAGCACTGAAAAGTACTTAGAGGTTGCCAGGACTTGGGATAGAAGGGTATATTGGTTTCGGGACTGTGGGGTGGATGGGAACCACAGTTTCATTGACCACTCTTAGATCCTGGACGAATTGATAAGATCCATTCAGATTCTTAACAGGCAGGATTGGGGTGTTGCAGGGAGACTCACAGGTGATTAGGATTCCAAAATCCCAGTATTTGTTAACTAGCAGTCTAAGGCCCTCAAGAGCTTCTGGTTTCAAGGGGTATTGTCTTTTCCAGGGGTAGGGAGCATTTGGCTTCAGGAGGATCTTTACTAGTGAAACATTTATAGCTAGTCCCGGTCTAGAGACATCCCACAACTGGGGATTGACTTTATCCGAGAAAGGGAGGGAGTTCTTTCCTGTGTCTGACTGCAAGTGTTCAGACACCAGACAAAGAAAGTTATTGGTTTCTAGCTTTCCCCAAGTCACTCTGGTCTGGAGGTGGCAAAGGGGGTCTCTCCCCAATAGGGGAGCAGGGCAACTGGGGATATATAAGAAGGGTCCCTTGCCAGTTGCCCACCTTACAGTGGAGGGGCTTAGTAAAATTTGAGTTTTGGTGTTTTCCATGTACCCCTGTCACCGTTTTAGTCAGGGAGTTTAAAGGTCCTAGCTGGAAAGGAAAAACAGAGAAGGCATCCCCTGTATCCAAAAGGAAGTTCACATCCTTACCTTCTACTTGCAGAATCACCCAAGGATTAAGAAGTGTGATTTGGATCTCACCATTCGAGGGGGCTTGTCAAGCCGCTGGGCATCTTCAGTCCTGGTCTCCCAGGACTAACACAGACAGGGCAGGTTTATGGGTCTCCACATGCCTTCCCTTAGGGCGATGTGGATACTCACCTTTCTAATGTCCGTCCTCTTTGCAGTAGGCACACTGGGTTCGTCTCAGCCACAGTGACCCCTAAGGTGTTTTTCCCTTTCTCACTCTCTCCATGGGCCTCACCCAGTGGTAGGGTGAACCAAGGTCAAGACTTTAGCCTGTAGATTGGCGAAGAATCAGGTCTGTTTCTCTATCCTCCTATCTTTTCAGGCTTCTCTTTTTTCCCTCTTGGCCTCCTCCTCTCGGTCCCTATTTAGAAACACCTTTTTTTTTTTTTTTTTTTTTTTTTAACCTCATCCACTAGCTCAGAGATGGGGTCTCTGGTCCTTTTTCTAGTTTTTGTAATTTTCTCCTTATGTCCAGGGTTGCCTGGGTTATGAAGGAATGGACCAGTAGGACTGTACCTTCAACACTTTGTAGATCGATTTGGGTAAAATTTTTGAAGGCCTCCATGAGCGTTCTCAAAAAGAGGGCCAGATTTTCACTGTTTCTCTGGGTAACCTCTTTTATCTTATTATAATTAATGGCCTTCTGGACCCCCTGGGTCATTCCCTGCAGTAGGCTAATAATGAGGTGTCTTAGGGATTACCTCCCTGCATTTGTGTTGGGGTCCCAATTCAGCTTTGCAGAGGGGATTGCCTCTTCTGCAGGGGCCAGGTCGGCACCCATCCACCGCAGTTCATCAGCCACTGTTCTGGCCTGATCTAGGATTCTAGCTTTTTCTTCATTACAATACCAGGTGAGAATGACCATCACATTCCTCCATGTGAAAGAGAAGTTAAGGCTAAGACGCTCAAATTCATCACTAAATTCTGGGGGTTTTCAGAATATGAACCCACTTATTCCCCACATTGGGTGATGTCTTGCATGGAAAAGGGAACATGAACCTGCATGATTCTCCCTTCCCCATCTGGTACTTCTCTTCATGGACGAATTTTGCCTGAGGAAGACCTTTCCTCATGTGGAGGGTAAAGCTTATTTCCTGATTGTAATCTCATGGGGGAAAGGGTATAAGGAGGCGGAGCTGAGGCTAGGAGACTTTCCCCAGATCTTATGGTCTCCGGGGCAGCCAGAATTTCCCTTCCCTTGCCCTCCCCGTCTGCCTTGGGGGAATCAGGAGAACGTAGAGGGTGTCTTCCGTCCCAACCTTTGCCAAAAGTATTTTGAAAGGGCATTTATCAGGGTCCCTGAGCTTACATTTTCTCCTTTTCTCGGGATCTTGGAAGAGGGCCATAAAGGCTTGGACACAGGGAACGTCATCGTTCTTACCCTCGTGTTAAATGATGTTAAATCCTAGTGACCCCGAAGGGGGCCATTTTTCCTCTTACCCCAAGGAGTAAGTAGGCCAGTCCTGGGTGCAACATCTGATACGTTTTTTTCCTTTTTAGTCCATCCAGCCGGTATCCCTCTCAGTGAACTAAAAGACAACCCAGTGATGTGTCCGAAGGGAAACTAGGCTTGTTTCCCATTTTGATGGCTGTATAGTTTGTATCCTGTCGCCAGAGGACCAGTGCAGCTTCTACAACCTCTGGAGAGGTTGTAAGTTCTCTCTTGGTCCCAGAGTGCGTGATTGTGTATGTGCCAAAGGAAATGCTCAGTGGTAAGCACAATCAGAGGGCCTGTAGGGCTGGTCCCAGTTGGTAAGTTAACCTGTAGACATACGTCTAAGGTGTTAACTTTCATCCAAGACCAGGTGAGACTGTATGGAACCCCGTCAACCACTTCCACTTGGAAACACTCGGTCAGTTGGACAACCAAATGACTGAATTTATAGAAACAGGGTGTCTGATGAAGGGCTTCTGTCACCCAATTATACCCCCAGGAACAGAAAGCACAATTGACAGGGAGGAAAGATTGTAGTGTCTCAGAAAATCTCTTATGAAGACTTAGAACTTCAGATCTGAGTACTGACAAACAGAGTAAATGGAAATATCTTGGGTCTTCAAAGATTTCAAAAGGAGGAAAGGGGGCCAGGTTGAAGGAAGAGGGGAAGGAGGAGGGACAAGAGGGGTGGACTTACAGACATCTCCTGCCACCTGCAGATGCCCAGGCATTACGGGACTTTTCCCTGGGCTTCCAGGAAGGGAAGATGGGAACTCGGGCCAATCAGAAACTAGATATGAGATAATTCGAGTTCTCTGCCCACCGGAGGTGATCAGGCTCCGGCCCTCAGATAACTGAGGCCCTTCAACCAGACTCCTGCATCCAGGACCAGGATAGAAGGAAGAAGGGTTGGATAGGTGGGTGTTGAAAAGAGGAAAGGGAGAGGGAGGGGAAGAGAGGTCAACAAAGTCTCTTGTTCCTTACCCATTTGGAGCACTCTGGCCAGGCATTCGAGTCTGGAGGAGACCAGGGGTAAAAGGGTCCCGGTTGTGGCTGCTGGGTCTAGTCTGTCGGCGGGTGAGCTGGTCCTTGAGTACCCTGAGTGGTTGGGATGTCATTCGTAGCAAAGAAGGGGTTCCACCAGAGTCACCAGTTGTTACTGGAAGGGGGACCCCTTCCAGGGCCCAAGACTGGGCTCTCGTTTAACACTCGGAAATGAATTGTCTGAGGAGACACACGTACCGACAACAAAAGACTATTGGGAAGGGGTGCCCAGGCGGAGAGCAGTGGGGTAAGGGAACCCAGGAGAACTGCTCTGCCACGTGGCTTGCAGTCTCAGGTTTTATGGTAATGGGGTTAATATCTGGGTTGTCTCTGGCCAATCATCTTGCTTGTGCCCATATTTGGTCTGACTCAGGGTCCTTCCTGGTGGTGCACACATCTCTCAGCCAAGATGGATTCCAGTGTGAAGGTTTCTGGGAGGTAGGCAGGACATACTGTGGGCTGGCATCTCCTCCCTCCTTTTGGCCCCTCCTGAATTCTTCTGGCTGGTGGCAGCTGGTTAGTTCCGTGTTCCTTACTGGGACCTCCTGTTGTGAGATAACTCCCGCAAGCAGTCATCATCATGCCTGGCCAGGGTGGGTGGTTTTGGTCAATGGTTCCCTAACACTTACACCATCACTAAAACTGAAATGACTGCACCATCACCAGATCTAAAATAATCCTTTCCAGTAAAGAAATCATGGAGCAAGGAAGGTAAAATAGTGAAGGATGAGGAATATCCTCATAGCTCAGTCAAGGGGTTTTGGAGTATGGGTGTTATGGGAACAGCACTATACATGTGATTCTCAAGCCGCATTACAGTTGCCCGAGAAGCTTTTAAAAATATTGATGCCCATTTTAGATACTTCATTTAAGTGGAATTATGCAGTATTTATCTTTCTGTGGCTGGCTTATTTCATTTAACCTAGTGTTCTCAAGCTTCATCCCTGTTGCAGCATGTGACAGGATGTCCTTCTCTTTTAAGCCTGAATAATATGTATAAACCATATTTTCTAATGGGTTAGAGTTTCAACCATGCAAGATGTAAAAATTGTAGAAAATTGTAGAAATCTGTCCAGTAACTTGCATATAGTTAACAGTACTGTATTTACACTTCAAAATTTGTTAAGAAGGTAGATTTCATGCTGTACGTTCTTTACCAAAGTACAATGCATATATTGATGCCCAGGTCACTAAAGATACAGATTTAATTGATCTCAGCTGGGGTCTGGGGATTTCTTGGTTTGGGTGTTGGTTGGTTGGTTGGTTTTACATTTCCCATGACAATTCTGAATTGTAACTGACCGAGGCAGTCTTAACATTCCCCTCAGCTTAAACAAGTTTCTTCTTGATCATAGGTCCCTGCCCTCCCTTTTCTTAAAGCATTTAGTTTAGAAAAATTGTGATTGTACATTTTTCCTCTGCTTCTTTGAAATGTATGTAATTCTTTTCCCAGCCTCTTGCTTTGTAAGGGTAAGCAATGACATGAAACTATTAGGATAGCCAGAAAGAAACAGGGGGACAATATTTAGACACCGAACACTAAGAAGCTCTTAATTTCCACGGAGAAGAAGTTGGGATAAGAGATGGAGAAGAGAGGGTGGCAAAAATAATATTAATTTTTTAGGGTGCCCCTGAAAATTCTTCTTATCAGTACTGCTGCCTAGGTAAGAAGACATTAAGACTAGCTAAGTCACCCTAAGCTAAGTCCCAGTTTTCTACATTCAAATCTTGCCCTTTTTGTAGCAGGAAGGGATGGAGAGCAGGAAAACAACTGATGAGATGGGAACCTACATCGTTCTCTCTCCTTCAGTGTCAGTTTAAGGCAGTGTGTCTAGCATATAATTTTCATAGAATTGGTTATCTGTGAATGGGAATTATAGGCCAGATCTGCAGAAACAGTTCCTTGGATGGTTTGTGAAAGTTCAGTTCTCAGGTAGGAAGTTAGGTCTGTTACCGAAGTAGACATGAAGCCCTCCTCTTGGGGCCCTAGCTGAACCAAAGTCCCCTTGCCTGGTCAGGGAGTTCTTGCCTGGTCAGGGAGTTCTTTCCTGCTCAGGTTCACACTGCCAGTAAGGAAACTGAGTTTGGTGCAAGCAAAACAGACTTTCATTCAATGGCCAGAGAATGGAGAAAGGGAGCTCAGGCTCTAAAGGCACCTTCTCTCTGAAGGGTGAAAAGCGGGGGACTTTTAAGGGGTAAGGGACACGTGCAGGATCAGAAACTGGGGGAAAGGGTGGAGATTTCCAGGAATAGCCTGTGCATTGCGCAGTCCTTCAGGCCCATATTGTGCCTAGTAGAGGGCAGATCCTCCCTTTGGGCAAAGATCTTAGCATGGTAATGAAGCAAAGGTGACTTTCTGACACCTCTAGGTTTCATCTGCACAGGTGTGTTCCTGTGGTCAAGTCAGCCAGTTAGGGCCATTGACCACTGTATATCTCTCAACGTAGAGCTGCAAAGCATCTCTGCCCAACACCAGGTAATTTTGAAACAAACACAGCGTTAAATCAGGGCAAGGAAAGTTGTGACCTTTAGCCTACTTTGCCCGATATCTTGGATCTAGGAGGTTCAGTCTGGTTTTGTTGGGGGCCTTTGTGGCATCCCGTTGATAAAACACAAACAGTCTATATGATTAAAAACAGTTTCTGCAGCTGGAACCTAGGCTGCACAGCATGAGTGACATGTCTAGAAGTTGGAGAGAACCTTCTTCCTCTTCCTACATGGAACTCAGCACTGTTTCCACACTTAAGCTACCGGTATGTAGAGAGAGAGAGATAACGTCTCTTGGCATTGGGTATAGGCATTCCCATGTATGTCATGGAAATGGCAAAATTTTCCCAACAGGGTCAGACAAGACTCAAGAGGGAGTCAAAGCAGGATGGGAAAAAAACCACAATGGTACTGAAGCTAACAAAAAAATTTGATGGTACAGGTGAGGCACCCCTTTGTAATGCCTAGAGACAACTGGGGAGCTCCTAGCTGTGCTCCCTTAGTCCTGAGTGAGGGGTTATAAGTCAGCAGACTTCTGGGTTAAAACTGTAATTGAATTACCAAAATTAACTAGCAAAAACAAAAACATTCAAGAGCTCATTTTTCTTAAGAAAGGCATAGGCCGGTTGATCTGTGCCGGCTGCTGCTCCCTCTCAGATATCCATGCTGGACCAGTCATCCAGCTGGTTGCTGTGGAGCTGTCCGCAGAGGACCTTGGTAAGGACCAGGCTGTCTAGGGCTGGCCTTGCATACAACACTCATGTGGCGACTTCAGGTGTGACAGAAAGTTTTCACCCTTCTCTAAAAGTTCAGAACCAGTCACCACCCTGACACTTGAATTTATCTGCTTATCCACTATAAACACAAACTCAGTGACTCCTTCCACCCAACATAAAAAATCTATTTTTGGATAAAAGCCTAAAAATGTCACTGATCAGAAGTTTCATGAAAACTAAAATTTAGAACTATTGATACTACTTTCAGATAAATCTTTTATCCAAAAATGAACAGGGGGTAAATTTTTTATGACAATCCAGCGAACCATTTCTCCACCTAATTCAGAACAAGTATTCAGTCACCAAATATTTGTTGGATGTCATTTGGTGCCCAGCTCTATAATGAACTGGGGAGATACTGTTGAGTAAAGGAAACACGGTCTCTGCTTTAGCTGAAACTATAGCTTAGTGCAGGTAGTTGACATTAATGAAATAAGCTCAGTAACAAACATGAATTACTAACAGAGAAAAGTGCCCTGCAGGACAAAAGAGCCCTAGCTTGCACTTATAACTAGTTACCTGGCTTTGACTGACACCCAGGCAAGAACATCCTGGGGAAGTGACAGGATGGGAGAGAGCGAAGGATTAAAGAAGTTAACCAGGTAAGAGTAACTCAACTTTAATTGAAACACACCAGAACCTCTGCAGTTTGAAAAAAATATCCCTGCAAAGAGATGCAGTTCAGCCTCAGCCACAATCTGATCTTTATAATCACATACAATAGGAACGATCACTGTTACAAGGATAAGAAGTAAAATGTGGTTAAAGTGGCAGACACAATCTTAGAATATAGCTTGTAGTCAAAATTTTTACATTAAATATGCTTGATTCCCTCCGGTAAGTTCTATTAGGTATATGGGCTAAGCTTGGGCTCCATGAATAGAGCCCTGGTCTGGATCATGTTCCTTGTGGTTCTTGAAGAGCAGTAACTACCGTTATCTATCATTTGTGTTGTCATTACTGTGTGATGACAGATACTACCTCATAAGTATGTAGTAAAATTTAAAATATATATATTTTTTGGCCGCACTGTGCAGCTTGTGGAATCTTAGTTTCCCGACCAGGGATTGAACCCAGGCCCTCAGCAGTGAAAGTACAGAGTCCTAGCCATTGGAACACCAGAGAATTCCCTAAATATTCTTAGTCTTAAAATTTCTTAGTTTTTTTTAAAATATTTATTTATTTGTTTGTTTGTTTGTTTATTTATTTATTTATTTATGGCTGTGTTGGGTCTTCGTTTCTATGTGAGGGCTTTCTCTAGTTGCGGCAAGCGGGGGCCACTCTTCATCGCGGGGCGCGGGCCTCTCACTATCGTGGCCTCTCTTGTTGCGGAGCACAGGCTCCAGATGCGCAGGCTCAGTAATTGTGGCTCACGGGCCTAGTTGCTCCGCGGCATGTGGGATCTTCCCAGACCAGGGCTCGAACCCATGTCCCCCTGCATTGGCAGGCAGATTCTCAACCACTGCGCCACCAAGGAAGCCCTCTTAGTGTTTTTAATGTGCCATTGTCAGGTAGTAGAAAGAACAATGTAAAAACGGAAAAGCCTGGAAAAGACCCAGCCTTGACCATGGGGATTTAACACTCACGAGGCTTCTGGTTTCCATCTGCGACTAAATCATTCTGTGATCCTGAGAAAGTCACTTATTCTAGTCAACTAAATATCCCCATTGATAGTAACAGGAGGGGGTTATTATTTTACTCTTCTTATACCTTTTAAGGATAGAATAACTCAACCTTGAATGCACTGAGGCAAGAAAACCTTCCTTCTCTACTCTGTTCTTCCTAATTTTTATCGTTTTTTAATTAATTGATGAAGTGTTTGTTTCCTTTGTTGGTTTCATGAAACCTTATTCTCCAGGAATTTGAGGCTACTACTTATTTTGTAGCTATCTGAAGAAACTTAAGATCATAAATGTGAGAACAACTTGAGTGCTATAAGAATATAATCACCAACAAAATAATTTTTGAGCACTCCTGTGCCTCACCTTCTGTTATTAAGTAATAAATATAGATTATCTCATTTAACTATCCAGACAACTGTATGAGGTAGATATTATTACTTTCCCCATTTTACATATTAAAAAAACTAAGGATTAAAGAGACTAACTTCTCAAGGTGGTATATTTAGTAAGTGTTAGAGCCGGTATTTTATCTTGAGTCTGGGTTCTGAATCTAGAACAAATTATATAACTCTATATCTATAGCTGCATTTAAAAAAAAAAAAAAAAAGCATGCTGAATTGGAAGGTAAATTCTCAGCGTACTCTTTTCTATTTATAAACTCAAATGTTTACATCAGGAAACTTCCCAGGTAGCATTCTCCCAGGCGCTCACCTTCCAGGTATCGTGAGGTAATTCAAGTAACAAGTCACTATACCCGCTCCATAGGTTTTTTTGTGCCGGCTCACTATCTTAGGATCACCAGGTGGGTATTCACACCATTCTTGGACTCTGACATGTTTCACATTCTCCCCAGAAATTTCATCCAGTAGCCGCCGGGTATGAAACATAAATAAACCACGGAGAAAGTAATTAATAATGCCATCCTTTCCACCACTTCTTTGTTGTGAAAACCAAAGAGAATTTTCAGGAAGGAATAAAAATAGACCAAAGTCCACACCCACATCCCTGGCTTTGTAACAAATTTCCTCAAGGGCATTTGAAGTCATAGTTTCAGCTTGTTGGGAGAAATATTAATAAACCCCTGAGAATGTTCTGAAGATTAGGATGCACTCTCTTCCCTTTTTTGTCTTTTAAAGACTGCATTCCATGTTCTCATGTAACTTTGGAACTTGCAAAACTTGGTTTCTAAGTCTGAAGATTCAAACCCAAAATTGTTTGAAGGACAGAGGATGAGAAAACACTTTTCTAATTTAAGTCACTCCTCTGTGGCTAGACTTGCAGATTCTGTAGTGAAAATAGAAGACCCTGTTCACTGTATCTTTTCAGTTGCCATGAAAATAGAGACTAAAAGCAACCATGCAGCTAATTTAGGCAAAAGGGTGGTAAGGGTTGAGGGGATATTCTAATGGTACCAGCTCAGTGATACAAACCAATAAAAATATTTTAAAGATCAATGTGTTAAATGTGTTACTCATTCGCTAACAGACTCCTTACGCATTAGTTAGGTGAGCTATTATGAGCCAGGCACACTGCTAATATAATTTTTCTGCCCGCTGATTTCTACCAAGAGTGTTGGTGCTTACTATGCATTTTTTTTTTTTTTCTACCGTGGGTTTTCGGAGTAGAATAATAAAAAGGAAATGGGCTTCTGGTAAATTTTCTAGTTTAGTTTCTTGCTATTTATGTGACAGTAAACAAAATATTTAACCTGTCTGAGCTTCATTTGCCCGTCTGTAACATAATAGAAAATAATACCCATTTATTGTTATAAGCATCAAATAATGTGCATCATAAAGTGTGGGAGCCCTCTCCCTATATTTCTTTGATCTTTTGCAATGCCTAAAATAACAGAGGCTTACTAACGATTTTTTCTGAAGGTTATTAAGTCTTCATTTCTTTTTTTTTAATAAATTTATCTATTTTATTTTTGGCTGAATTGGGTCTTTGTCGCTGTGCACGGGCTTTCTCTAGTTGTGGTAGGCGGGGGCTACTCTTCGTTGCAGTGTGCGGGCTTCTCATTGCGGTGGCTTCTCTTGTGGAGCACGGGCTCTAGGCCCGTGGGCTTCAGTAGTTGTGGCTCGCAGGCTCTAGAGCGCAGGCTCAGTAGTTGTGGCGCATGGGCTTAGTTGCTCCGCGGCATGTGGGATCTTCCCAGACCAGGACTCGAACCCGTGTCCCCTATATTGGCAGGCAGATTCTTAACCACTGCGCCACCAGGGAAGTCCCTAAATCTTCATTTCTGATAATTCATTGTTAGTATTGTGCCAGAGCAATAATTCATAATTGACACAATTCCCATTTATATAATAACAATATCAGCGTTGTTACCTGATAGTTTCAATATATAAGGTCTACACACATAATTTTATGATTTTTATGACTTTCTATCCAAGGTGCTGTACAAAGCAGTTAATTGGAGAGTTGGTCTTTGAGACCTTCTCCTCTGGATTTAATGGCCTGTGAATGACCTCCAGGTGTTCCACTCTCCTTTCTCTGTCCCTTCAAAGGCCTAAGCTCTTCCACTTAAAAAGGGCCTTGATTTCAATTAGCTCTAATCTCATTTTGATAGGTTTCTTCTGAACTTTTGGACCAAAAGGGATTCATCCATTCATTCAACACGTGCAATGCCTGCCATGTATTGTTGCTAAATGTGAAACTATTATGTATGACCCAGGCTCTGTTAGAATTTTTTTTTTTTTTTTTTTGGGTATTAAGGCCCTTCCAGTATCAATCGAATCACAGCAAATAATTCCACCACCCTTAAGAGTTGTTTATTTTATAAAGATTAAAATAACAATGGATCAATCCAAAAGGGCTGTAAGAAACAGAGAACTTTTAAGTGTATCAATCATTTAGGTGCTGAGACTTTATTTTTTCTTTTTAAAAAATTTTTATTTTATATTAGAGTATAGTTGATTTACAGTGTTCTGTTAGTTTCAGGTGTACAGCAAAGTGATTCAGTGATACATGTACATATATCGATTCTTTTTCAAATTCTTTTCCCATTTAGGTTATTACAGAATATTGAGCAGAGTTCCCTGTGCTATACAGTAGGTCCTTGTCAGTTATCTGTTTTAAATACAGTAGCGTATATATGTTAATCTCAAACTCCTAATTTATCCCTCGCCACTGCCTTTCCCCTTTGGTAACCATAAATTTGTTTTCTAAGTCTGTGAGTCTGTTTCTGTTTTGTAAATAAGTTCATTTGAATCAGTTTTTTAGACTGCGCATATAAGTGATACCATATATGTCTTTCTCTGTCTGACTTACTTCACTTAGTACGATCATTTGTAGGTCCATCCATGTTGCTGCAAATGGCATTATTTCATTCTTTTTTTTTATGACTGAGTAATACTCCATTGTATATATATGCCACGTCTTCTTTAGCCATTCCTCTGTTGATGGACATTTAGGTTGCTTCCATGTCTTGGCTATTGTAAATAGTGCTGCTGTGAACATTGAGGTGCATGTATCTTTCTTTTTTTTTTTTTTAAATTAAAAATACATATACTTTTGGCCACGCCATGTGGCATGTGGGATCTTAGTTCCCTGACCCAGGATCGAATCCACGCCCCCTGCATTGGAAGGACGGAGTCTTAACTACTGGACCGCCAGGGAAGTCCCCACGTATCTTTTGGAATTACAGTTTTCTCTGGATGTATGCCAGGAGTAGGATTACTGGATCATATGGTAGCTCTATTTTTAGATTTTTAAGGAACCTCCATACTGTTCTCCATGGTGGCTGTACCAATTTACATTCCCACCAGCAGTGTAGGCGGGTTCCCTTTTCACCACACCCTCTCCATCATTTATTGTTTGTAGATTTCTTGGTGATGTCCATTCTGACTGGTGCGAGGTGATATCTCATAGTTTTGGTTTGCATTTCTCAAATAATTAGCGATGTTGAGCATCTTTTCATGTGCCTCTTAGCCATCTGTATGGAGAAATGTCTAGTTAGGTCTTCTGCCCATTTTTCAGTTGGGTTGTTTGTTTGTTTTGTTTTTGAGTTGTATGAGCTGTTTGTATATTTTGGAGATTAATCCCTTGTTGATGGCTTTGTTTGCAAATATTTTCTCCCATTCTGAGGGTTTTCTTTTTCTTTTGTTTATGGATTCCTTGCTGTGCAAAAGCTTCTAAGTTTAATTAGTTCCCAATTGTTTATTTTTGTTTTTATTTTCATTACTCAAGAGGTGGATCAAAAAAGATCTTGCTGCGATTTATGTCAAAGAGTGTTCTGCCTATGTTTTCCTCTGAGAGTTTTTTATAGTGTCCGGCATTACATTTAGGTCTTTAATTCATTTTGAGTTTATTTTTGTGTATGGTGTTAGAGAGTGTTCTAATTTCATTCTTTTACATGTAGCTGTCCAGTTTTCCCAGCACCACTTATTGAAGAGACTGTCTTTTCTCCATTATATATTATTGTATCCTTTGTCATAGATTAGGTGACTATAGGTGTTTGGGTTTATCTCTGGATTTTCTATCCTGTTCCATGGATCTATATTTCTGTTTTTGTGCCAGTACCGAACTGTTTTGATGACTATACCTTTGTAGTATAGTCTGAAGAAGTAGTCTTAGTAGAGTCAGCCCGATTCCTCCAGCTCCGTTTTTTCTTTCTCAAGATTGCTTTGGCTCTTCAGAGTCTTTTTTATTTCCATAAAAATTAAAAATTTTTTTGTTGTAGTTCCGTGAATAATGCCATTGGTAATTTGATAGGGATTGCTTTGAATCTGTAGACTGCTTTGGGTGACATAGTCATTTTGACATATTGGTTCTTCCAGTCGAAGAATATGTTATGTCTTTCCATTTGTTTGTGTCATCTTTGATTTCTTTCATCAACATCTTATAGTTTTTGTAGTACGGGTCTTTTACCTCCTTAGGTAGGTTTATTCCTTGGTATTTTATCTTTTTGATGTGATGGTAAATGCAATTGTTTCCTTAATTTCTCTTTCTGATGTTTGTTGTTAGTGTATAGAGTGCAACAGATTTCTGTGTATTAATTTTGTATCCCACAAATTTATTGAATTCTCAGATGAGCTCTAGTAGTTTTCTGGTAACATCTTTAGGATTTTCTATATATAGTATCATGTCATCTGCAAACAGTGACAGTTTTACTTCTGCTTTTCCAGTTTGGATTCCTTTTATTACTTTTTCTTCTCTAATTACCAAGGTTAGGACTTCCAAAACTATGTTGAATAAAAGTGGCATGAGTGGGCATCCTTGTCTTGTTCATTATCTTAGAGGAAATGCTTTTAGCTTTTAACGAGTATGATTTTAGTTGTAAGTTTGTCATATATGGCCTTAATTATGTTGAGGTATGTCCCCTTTATGCCCACTTTCTGGAGAGTTTTTATCATAAATGGGTGTTGAATTTTGTAAAAAGCTTTTTCTGCATCTATTGAGATGATCATATGGTTTTTATCTTCAATTTACTGATGTGGTGTATCACACTGTTTGATTTGCGGTTATTGAAAAACCTTTGTATCCTTGGGATAAATCCCACTGGATCATGTTGTATGATCCTTTCATTGTGATGTTGGGTTCAGTTTGCTAGTATTTTGTTGCGGATTTTTTCATCTATGTTCATCAGTGATATTGGACTGTAATTTTCTTTTTTTTGGTATCTTTGTCGGGTTTTGGTATCTTTGTTGGGTTTTGGTATCAGGGTGATGGTGGCCTCATAGGATGAGTTTGGGAGTGCTCCTTCCTCTGCAATTTTTTGAAACAGTTTCAGAAGGATAGGTGTTAACTCTTCTCTAAATGTTTGATAGAATTCGCCTGTGAAGCCATCTGATCCTGGACTTTTGTATGTTGGGAGTTTTTTTTTATCACAGTTTCAATTTCATTACTTGTGATTGTTCTGTTCATATTTTCTATTTCTTCCTGGTTCAGTCTTGGGAGAGTGTACCTTTCTAAGAATTTGCCCATTTCTTCTGGTTGTTCATTTTATTGGAATATAGTTGGTTTTAGTAGTCTCTTATGATCCTTTGTAGTTCTGTTGTATCCATTGTAACTTCTCCTTTTTCATTTCTAATTTTATTGATTTGAGTGCTCTCCCTTTTTTTTCTTGATGAGTCTAGCTAAAAGTTTATTAATTTTGTTTATCTTTTCAAAGAACCAGCTTTTAGTTTCATTGATCTTTTCTATTTTTTTCTTCATCTGTTTCAATTATTTCTGTTCTGATCTTTATGGTTTCTTTCCTTCTAATAACTTTAGGTTTTTGTTGTTGTTGTTCTTCTTTCTCTAGTTGCTTTAGGTGTAAGGATAGGTTGTTTATTTGGGATTTTTTTTTTTTGTTTCCTGAGGTAAGATTGTATTGGTGTAAACTTCCCTCTGAGAGCTTCTTTTGCTGCATCTCATAGGTTTTGGATCATTGCATTTTCGTTTTCATTTGTCTCTAGGCATTTTTTGATTTCTTCAGTGATCCCTTAGTTGTTTAGTAGCATATTGTTTAGTCTTCAGATGTTTGTGTTTTTTACAGTTTTTTTTCTTATAGTTGATTTCTAATCTCATAGCATTGTGGTCGGAAAAGATGCTTGATAGGATTTAAGTTTTCTTAAATTTACTGTGACTCACTTTGTGGCCCGGCATGTGCTGAATCCTGGAGAATGTTCCATGTGCACTTGAGAAGTATGTGTATTCTGCTGCTTTTGGATGGAATGCTCTATAGATATCAATTAAGTCCTTCTGGTCTAATGTATCATTTTAGGCTTGTGTTTCCTTATTGATTTTCTGTCTGGATGATCTGTCCATTGATAAAAGTGGGAAGTTAAAGTCCCCCACTATTATTGTGTTACTGTTGGTTTCTCCCTTTATGGCTGTTAGTATTTGCCTTATATATTGGGGTACTTCTATGTTGGGTGATATATATTTACAATTGTTATATTTTCTTATTGGATTGATCCCTTGATGCTTATGTAGTGTCCTTCTTTGTCTCTTGTAAGAGTCTTTATTTTAAAGTCTATTTTGTCTGGTATGAGTGTTGCTACTTCAGCTTTCTTTTGATTTCCATTTGCATAGAATACCTTTTTCCATCCTCTCACTTTCAGTCTGTATGTGTCCCTACATCTGAAGTGGGTCTCGTGTAGACTGCGTATATATGGGTCTTGTTTTTGTATTTATTCAGCCAGTGTATGTCCTTTGGTTGGAACATTTAATCCATTTACATTTAAGGTAATTATCGATATCTATGTTCCTACTGCGATTTTCTTAATTCTTTTGGATTTGTTTTTGTAAGTCTTTTTTCTTCACTTCCTGTTTCATTCTTCTCTTGTGATTCGATGACTAACTTTAGTGTTGTGTTTGGATTCCCTTTTTTTTTTTTTACTTTTTAAAAAACTTTTATTTATTTATTTTTGGCTTCATTGGGTCTTTGTTGCTGTGCACGGGCTTTCTCTAGTTGTGGCAAGCAGGGGCTACTCTTCGTCGCGGTGCATGTGCTTCTCATTGTGGTGGCTTCTCTTGTTGCGGACCATGGACTTTAGGCATGCAGGCTTCAGTAGTTGTAGCACGAGGGCTCAGTAGTTGTGGCTTGTGGGCTCTAGAGAGCAGGCTCAGTAGTTGTGGCACATGGGCTTAATTGCTCCACGGCATGTGGGATCTTCCTGGACCAGGACTTGAACCAGGACTTGAATCCCCTGCATTGGCAGGCAGATTCTTAACCACTGTGCCACCAGGGAAGTCCCTCCCTTTCTTTTTGTGTGTGTATCTCTTGTAGATTTTTGGTTTGTGGTTACCATGGGGATTTGATAAAGCAGTTTGTATAAAAACAAGATTGCTTTAAGTTGCTGTTTTTTTAATTTCAAATTCATTTCCAATATCCTTCATTTGTGCTCTCGTCCTCTCACAGTTGCTAATTTTTTTGTTTTTTTTTAAATTTATTTATTTATTTTTGGCTATGTTGGGTCTTCATTTCTGTGTGAGGGCTTTCTCTAGCTGTGGCAAGTGGGGGCCACTCTTCATCGCAGTGCACGGGCCTCTCACTATCGTGGCCTCTCTTGTTGCAGAGCACAAGCTCCAGACACACAGACTCAGTAGTTGTGGCTCATGGGCCTAGTTGCTCTGCGGCATGTGGGATCTTCCCAGACCAGGGCTCGAACCCGTGTCCCCTGCATTAGCAAGCGGACTCTCAACCACTGCGCCACCAGGGAAGCCCCAGTTGCTAGTTTTGATGTGATTTTGTGTTCAGTTGATTTCCTACCTTTACTTTATGTTTGCCTTTACCCGTGAGGTTTTCCATTCATAATTTTCTTTTTTCTAGTAGTGGTATTTTCTATTTTGCTTAGAGAAGTTCCTTTAGCATTTGTTGCAAAGCTGCTTATGTGGTACTGGAATCTCTTAACTTTGCTTGTCTGTAAAGCTTTTGATTTCTCCATCAAATCTGAATGATACCCTTGCTGGGTAGAGCATTCTTTATTGTGGGCTCTTCCCTTTCATCACTAAATATTTCTTGCCACTCCCTTCTGGCCCACAGAATTTTTGCTGAGAAATCAGCTGATAACTTTATGGGAGATCCCTTGTACATTTTTTGTTGCTTTTCCCTTGTTGTCTTTAATATTGTTTCTTTGTCTTTAATTTTTGTCAGTTTAATTACCATATGTCTTGGCATGTTCATTCTTGGGTTTATCCTGCCTGGGACTCTCTGCCCTTCCTTGACTTGGGTGAGTGTTGCCTTTCCCATGTTCAGGAATTTTACAGTTACTGTCTCTAAATATTTTCTCAGTTCCTTTCTATCTGTTTTCTTTTTCTGGGACCCCACGTAATGCGAATGTTAGTATGTTTAATGTTGTCACAGGCATCTCTTAGACTGTCCTCATTTCTTTTCATTCTTTTTTCTTTATTCTGTTTTATGGCAGTGATTTCCACCATTCTGTCTTTCAGCTCACTTATCCATTCTTCTGCCTCATTTATTCTTCTCACTCCTTCTAGTGTATTTTTCATTTCAGGTATTGTGTTGTTCATATCTGTTTGTTTGTTCTTTAGATTATCTAGGTCTTAATTAAAGATTTCTTGTATCTTCTCATTTGTGGCTGCATTCTTTTTCTGAGATCTTGGATCATCTTTACTTTTATTACTCTGAATTCTTTTTTGGGTAGATTGCCTATCTCTACTTCAGTTAGTTGGTCTTCTGGGGTTTTATCTTTTCCATTCATCTGGTACATATTCCTTTGCCATTTCATTTTGTTTGTCTTTCTCTGTTTGCAATCTCAGTTCCTCAGGCTGCAGGATTGTATTTCCTGTTGCTTCTGGTGTCTGTCCCCTGGTGGGTGATGCTGGTCTAAGAGGCTTGTGCAGGCTTCCTGGTAGGAGGGACTGGTGCCTGCCTGTTGGTCGGTGGAGCTGGGTCTTGTCTCTCTGGTTGGCAGGGCCATGTCAAGGGGTGGATTTAGTGGGAAGCTGTGGGCTCAGGAAGATTTTTGGCAGCCTGTCTGCTGATAGGTGGGGCTGTGTTCCTGCCCTGTTGGTTGTTTGGCCTGCAGTATCTCAGCACTGGAGCCTACAAGCTTTTTGGCGGGGCAAGGTATTGGTGAGAAAATGGTGGCCTCCAGGAGCACTCTTGCCAATGAGCAGTCCCCAGAACCACTGCCATCAGTGTCTTCATCCCCACAGTGAGCCACATCTGCCCCCCACCTCGCCACGAGACCCTCTAAGACCAGCAGGTAGTTCTGGCTTAGGCTCCTTTTTTTTTTTTTTTTAAATAAATTTATTTATTTATTTTTGGTTGTGTTGGGTCTTTGTTGCTGTGCATGGGCTTTCTCTAGTTGCGGTGAGTGGAGGCTACTCTTCATTGTGGTGTGCGGGCTTCTCGTTGCAGTGGTGTCTCTTGTTGCGGAGCACAGGCTCTACGCGTGCGGGCTTCAGTAGTTGTGGCACATGGTCTCAGTAGTTGTGGCTCCCGGGCTCTAGAGTGCAGGCTCAGTAGTTGTGGTGCACGGGCTTAGTTGCTCCACGGCATGTGGGATCTTCCCGGACCAGGGTTCGAACCCGTGTCCCTTGCATAGCAGGCGGATTCTTAACCACTGCGCCACCAGGGAAGCCCTTAGGCTCCTTTTGAAGTCACTGCTTTTCCCCTGGGTCACAGTACGTGCAAGACCTTGCGAGTGCTCTCCAAGGGTGGAGTTTGTTTCCCCCGGTCCTGTGGAGTTCCTGTGATCAAACCCTGCAGGCCTTCAAAGCCAAATGCTCTGGGGGCTCCTCCTCCCCTCCTCCCGATGCCAGACCCCCAGGCTAGGGGGCCTGACTTGGGCCTTAGACCTCTCACTCCTGTGGGAGAACCTCTGTGATATAACTATTTTTCACTTCATGGGTTCCCCATCCAGTGGGTATGGGATTTGATTTTTATCGCATTTGCACCCCTCCTACCATCTCATTGTGGCTTCTCCTTTGTCTTTGAATGTAGAATATCTTTTTTGTTAGGTTTCAATGTTTTTTTTCATTGGTTGTTCAGCATTTAGTTGTGCTTTTGGTGTTTTTGGGAGAGGAAGTGAGCTTACGTACTTCTACGTCTCCATCTTGTCTCTCCCCTCCTGTAATTCTGTGATTGCATTGTCAAGAACTCAGGTGCCACCTGTATTTCTCTGAGTTTTCACTCACAAAATATTCTAGCCCTGAGAAAGTAGAGAGTAAATCACGTGGGAGCATCAGAATAGGAAGGCTCTGTGCTGCTATTTAAGAAACAAATGTCCTGGATAAGAATTGGCACAACCCCTCCTTAGATATTGGGACCCAGACAGGAGCACTCTTTTCCTGAGGATGTGACCACACACGAGCCTTTGTCCAAAAGCCACTGTGGTGCCTCCTCAGCTGGTCCTGAAGAAAAAAAGATCTCTTGACCTCAGGGAAGAATGTCTAACAAGTATCTAGGTGCTGAGATTTAAAGCAGTTGGCAGAGACTGGAGATGATGAGGTTTTCCTTACTGCTGCACACTGGAGCAAAGATATATTTGCATATGAGTCACCCTCTTCAGCAAGCTTTAGTTTCAGAGCTAATTACATGTGTTGTCTAGAATAGCACAAAGAGAATTAACCCAGCAGATTTTTCTATATAAGACTAATGTGTTAATATGGACATACACAATCATTTTGTAAGAATATAGCCCAGAAGTCCTCAGTCAAATTTATATGAATATTACATGGATTGTTTGCTTCTAATTTTGATCAAGGGGAAGTACACTGTGTTAGAAGAATGAGATAAATAAAAATAAATCAGTGCCAAGTTCACTGCTGTTTCCCATTGTAGTGTTAATAAGTTTCATTTTTCCCTTCTAATATTCTGATTTATCTTGTGGGGGAAAAAGACTAAATCACATTCCACGTTGTATGTTCTGGATGGTCTTATTGTCTGTTAATCTCATTGCCATACTTAAGAAATATGGAAGAAACTTCTTTTACTGGCTGTATAGCAGAGGTTTAAAAAAAATTCCCTTGACCTTTTCTTTGTTCAGGGAAGAATAAGAAATAAAAATGGATGCTTTCTTGAGAGCTAAAGAAAGAGATGCTCTTTCTTTCCTCACTCACTGACCCAATGAAATCTCTTTCAAGGTTATTCCTTCAAAAGAGAATTTGGTCTTTCCTCTACACTAATCAATATTGGAGAAAAAAGGTCTTTGACGTCAAGTGTTTTCAGTGCTCAATATTTCTTTAAAAGTCAGTCTTCATGTTTCTGCTTGTAGAAGCTATCTTGTTTTCTTCTTTCTAATCATCAAGTTACCATCTCTTCTACTTTTTAAAGAGAGTTCATGAAAAATTTTAAAATCTAAAATTTAATTGGATTTTTATTTTTCATTGTTTCTTTGTCATACAACTTGTGTTCCTTACGTCTTTCTTGCTTCCTACTGTATCTCCATGCCTGATGCGTGATATGCAAAATAGATACTATTTGTTGAAAAGATTGATGTTTTCTATTTCCACAGGAATCACCTCCCATCCCCAAGACAAAATCCTATCAGTGTTATTTACTTTTTATGAGTTGTGATAGAACACATGCTTCTTAAAGTTGAACTTAACCAAAACGAAACTTTAAAAAATTAACTGCAAATGCAATGTTTAATGGTCGATTTGGCATAATTTTCATATTTAGCATAGAATAATTGTCAGGAACAGGGCCTAGATTCATAAGCTTTGGATTGAGATTTTGGATCCAACACTTACATTGCTTATATGATTTGGGTTAATCACTTGAAATGTTATGTGCTCTACTTTCATCATCTGTGATAACCAGCTCATGGAAGGCAGGCAGCTTAAATGAGATTATTCATATAAAGGGTTTTGGAACAGTGTCTGATCCTTAGGAAGCTGTTACCTGTATTATATTTATTTCATCTTATCCTGATATGGAGTAGCCTCTGGTGCCCATGAATCTCCCAATTGGATATAGAGGAATCAGAGTTTATTGTGAGTACAGAGAGAGCAGGTTCACCTTAAATTAATTGGTCACCCCAGACCTAAATGCTACTGCCCCAAATTGTTTTTATACCATATACTTGGAAATGGCATGAAGAATAAGTATACAAAAGGAAGAATGCAAATCAGAGAGGACAGGAATGGACACCTCTCTACCCAAGTTGGAGGGCCAGAATTTTCATGCTCCTAAAAAAGGTAGTGATGCCTGCTGACCTTATTGCTTTCCTGCCTTCGTGAGCCTCTTGTTTCCTTCTGTGAAAAAGTTAAGAAGTTATATGAAATGATCTCAGTTCATTTCAGCTCTAAAGTTTTATTATTTTATAAGTCTCCCTTCTCACACACTCCTCAGAATGGAATACTTTGACATGATTTTCATGAATGTCAAAATTATTAAGCAAAATTTTATTTTGCTAATAATTACAATATTATACAGTAAATATTTTGTCTTAATTTATAAGCAGTAAATACCACTAACTTGTTCACAGGTAAATAACTATATTTCTCAAATGGAAGCATATTAATTCTGACCATTATGATTATTTTAATCAACATCATTACTAATGTTATTAGAATTGAAAAGAATTGGTTGCAGAGGATTTTATATTAAACGGTGTTGCTGCTTATTGGGGAAAAATGAGACTTGTGTTTAAGAATCTTAACATTGGGTGAATCTTTAACTGCACATTTGTGAGGATTTTGATTTTCTACATTTTAGTAACTCTTTTCTAATTATTGGAAATGACCTGTGACAGGAATGAAGTTATATTGGATTGGCCAAAAAGTTCGTTCGTTTCCCCGTAAGGTGGCTCTAGTAGTGCTTAGTTGTCTTTAACTTCATTCAAAACAGTTTTGTTAGATTGTATTGTGACAGCTGTCATATCAGCATGCATTTAAAAAAACTTATCAAAATTGGTGAATTTTTATGTAGCCATTTTAAGATTGAAGATGGAAGAGAAAAAGTAATGTTTTCGGCATATTATGCTTTATTATTCCAAGAAAGATAAAAACGCAACTGAAACGCAGAAAAAGATTTGTGCAGTATATGGAAAAGATGCTGTGACTGATCGAATGTGTCAAAAGTGGTTTGTGAAGTTTTGTGTTGGAGATTTCTCTCTGGACGATGCGTCACAGTTGGGTAGACCAGTTGAAGTTGATAGCGATCCAATTGAGACCTTGAGAGCAGTCAACATTATACCAAGCGGGAGATAGCCAACATACTCAAAATATCCAAATCAAGTGTTGAAAATAATTTGCACCAGCTTGGTCATGTGAATCGCTTTGATGTTTGGGTTCCACATAAGTTAAGCGAAAAAAAACCTTCTTGACCATATTTCCGCTTGTGATTCTCTACTGAAATGTAACGAAAACATTTTGTTTTTAAAACAAATTGTGCTGGGCGATGAAAAGTGGATACTGTCCAGTAACGTGGAATGGAACCGATTGTGGGGCAAGCGAAATGAACCACCACCAACCACACCAAAGGCCGGTCTTCATCCAAAGAGGGTGATGTTGTGTATATGGTGGGATTGGAAGGGAGTCCTCTGTGATGAGCTCCTTCCAGAAAACCAAATGATTAATTCCATCCAACAAATACTGCTCCCAATTAGACCAACTGAAAGCAGCACTCGCCGAAAAGCACCCGGAATTAGTCAACAGAAAACGCATAGTTTTCCATCAGGATAACACAAGACCACATGTTTCTTTGATGACCAGGGAAAAACTGTTACAGCTTGGCTGGAAAGTTCTGTTTCATCCACTGTATTCACCAGACATTGCACCTTCGGATTTCCATTTATTTCTTTATAAAATTGTCTTAATGGAAGAAATGTCAGTTCCTTGGAAGACTGTAAAAGGCACCTGGAATAGTTCCTTGCTCAAAAAGATAAAAAGTTTTGGGAAGGTGGAATTATGAAGTTGCCTGAAAAATGGCAGAAGGTAGTGGAACAAAATGGTGAACAGGTTGTTCAATAAAGTTCTTGGAGAAAATGAAAAAGGTGTCCTTTATGTTTACTTTAAAACCGAAGGAACTTTTTGGCCAACCCAGTATTTTTGGAAATATGCAAAATGGTTTGGGATAGGAGTTTAACAACATATATCTTCAGAACTTCAGCACTGATTATACTGAAGGAAGGTATGTTGCTTCCTTTGGGAGAGACCATCTCTGTGGAAAATGAAGGCTGTCTTGATAATGACATATATATAGGCTTATTGTATTTTCAGCTATCAATTTGAAAGGAAGTGTCTGAACATTTCCAGCCATCTCATTGTTTTCTTGGTTTCAGGAAGATTCCAAATGACCTTTAGAAACATTTTGTAAGATATTCCGTGATGCAGACTTTAGGGAAAAAAAATAATGCCCTGAGCATTTGGACACAGCACGCTACTGTTTGCCTGCCATTAATATACCGTATGGATCTACAGCAGGAGGCAGAAGCCTAGAGGATATATTTTCCAAACTTTGCAGGGTGAAAGCTGCCCTACTCGATGGGTCTATTTGTGCAGCTGCCTTGGAAAACATTCCCTGATGGGGCTCTGGTGAGCAGCTCTTCACTTTTTCAGCAACTCTTTAACTGTTAGTTGCTTAACCTCTTAGAGCTGGTCTGGGCATTCTGATCTCTGATTTCTCCTACTTCATTCATTCCTTATTGTCCACCCATTAACCATAATATTTTCAGGTGGACTGGAGAACAAAGGGCAAGCCACAAAGGCACAGTTACTGTCCGTAAAAGAAAATCATCAAGATACAGTTTCTTTAGAGAAAAATGGGTTTGCAAATGACTTTTGTTGATTACTGCTGTTAGGAAGCTTGCCCCTGCCCACCCATTTACCTGTTACAAGGAAACCGAGAACTTGGAATTCTAGGGAAGAGTTTCCCAAACTCATTTAAGCTTATTATTATGCCATTGTTATATCATATGCCTATGATTCTGAGCTCATCAGATAAAACTCACTCATTGATTTAAAATGACACGCACTTTCATAAATTCACTGCTAGAAGAAATTTTCAAAAGGAAGAAATAATCAAAATCTGAACTTTGGACCCAAACGAAATTAATCGTAGTGACACACCTATTCAGTAGTCTTTTACCAGTAAGATTTTTTTAAGGTTTAAAAAAGCAGAAGTCTTTCATTTTTGTAGTTCTGTTACAAAACATGAATTTAAAAACAACATTTTAAAACCAGAATAGTGTTTTATTTTCTTTTTAGTAAGTCACACATTACACAAATATTAGAAATATTGCCAAATTTCTCACTTCAAGGGCAACATCTTATTATAATACTTTGTTTTCATTATAGAGTAACACGTATACATACCATTCTTTGTAAAATGATAGAGAAGGAAGAAAAGTATGGAATCATACAATTTGCAGATTTTCAAAGGACCTTAAATTAAGCTGCTCCTTAAAATGTTTCTTCACCAATATAGAGATATTTCTTTACCAGTGTTACACATAGAAATAAAGAGAATAATAAAACAAACTCCCATGTTCCTATAGCCAAGCTTCAACAATGCTAAACTTTCTGCTCTGATGATTTCATCAATGATTTTCTTTATTTTCTATGAATAGGTAGCTAGATCTACTTATTGAGCATCCTCTTGCATGCCATCAAGAGACACATTTTATCTGGTTGTCTAAATGTATTGTAAAGATTCATCAATAGGTTCCCACAGTGCCATCTGTCTCTCATATATCTATCAAATTTTTAACCTAAGGATTTTAGCATCTATTAATGGTATTGCCTAGATATTTTATTTGATATTGCAAAATAGTGACTTGGTAGTTCTATCATTATCCTTGCATTTATTAGCCGTGATTCTTACATAAAGAAGATCTTTATATCCAATTTTATGACTCTGAAACTCTATTGAAGACAGGTAGGCTAGATGCTTGATTCTTCCTCCTTGCCAGTTCTCAAAATAATGATGCGGTGCCCTTGTATACTCTTAAGGAGACCACTAATTTGTGCTCTGCTTTTTCATTTTTAATTTTTGTTTTGTTTTCAGAACTCATGGATTTTAACATATTTTATGATTTCAGTCCATTGCAGCCATTATTCTTTTTGATGTTCAAGCTGTCCTGTCAATGCCAGAGGTCCTTGGCTCCTCTTTCTTTGATGGATTTCTTCCTTTTTTAGGTACAAATGGATATTTCAGGTTCATCTTTTACATTTCCTGCCCTAGACTCTGAGTCAGCCATTTGTCCAAGGAGTCCTGCTTCCTCTCATAGGAAGTTGCAGTAAGAAATGACAGTATGAGCATTAGAGATGCTTTTTGCTTCTAGGACTTTTCAGGGCACAGAGTCAGAAAATATACAAATTTTAGACAGTAACATAATTATATTTGCTTTATTTTACAATAATACATATGTATATAAAATAGTTTGTATATACACAAAGTATAGTTACCTGCATTGTCATTAAAAATAAACCTGCCCACTGAAAGCATTTTAAAATCTGTGTGGTTCTTTTCAGACCTTAGAATATGTAATTCTACAATTTTTATTTAAAGTTTTGTGTTTTTTGGGAATTCCCTGGCGAACCAGTGGTTAAGACTCGGCGCTTTCACTGCCATGGCCTGGGTTCAATCCCTGGTCGGAGGCACTAAGATCCCGCAAGCTGTGCGGTGTGGCCAAAAAAAAAAAAAAAAAGTATTGTGTTTTAAAAATCATTTGAAATAATCCTTCTATATCTGGTTATTCCACCAACCTTATATACTGTTCATTTTATTTTTGTTCATTTCCATTTTAAGGGATTGCTTTGGTTTTCTGTTTGTTTTTATTTAATTTTAGCCTTTAATTCATGAAAAATATTGACATAATTCCAAAGTCAAAACTATGAACCAAAATACTTTAGGTTTACAGCTTCACCTTCTCCCCTTTTTACTCTTTCCTTCCGACGGAGTAACCATTTTTTATTACTTTCCAGATAATCCTTCCACTTTTTAAAATTGAAATATGGTTGACAATACAATATGTTAGTTTCAGGTGCAAAATATAGTATATTTAAATATATTACAAAATGATCACCACAGTGAGTCTAGTAACAATCTGTCCCCATGCAAAGTTATTAAGATATTATTGACCATATTCCCTATGCTGTATATTATGTCCCCATAACATTTATTTTATAACTGGAAGTTTGTAACTCTTAAACCCCCACCTCCCTCCCCTCTGGCAACCACAGGTTTGTTGTCTGTATCTGTGAGTCTGTTGTTTTGTTTTTTAGATTCTACATATAAGTGAGATCATGTGGTATTTGTCTGTCTCTGACTCATTTCACTTAGCATGATGCCCTCTAGGTCCATCTGTGTTGTCAAAAATGGCAAGATTTCATGTTCTTTATGGCTGAGTTATGTTACGTTGTATATGTATACCACATCTTTGTGCATTCTTCTCTTGGTGGCACTTAGGTTCCTTCCATATCTTGGCTATTGTACATATGCTGTAATGAACATTGGGGTGTATATATCTTTTCAAATTAGTGTTTTTGTTTTCTTTGGGTAAATACCCAGAAGTGAAATTGCTGGATCATATGGTGCTTCTATTTTTAATTTTTTGAGCAATCTTCTTACCATTTTCCATAGTGGGTGCACCAATTTACAATCCCATCAGCAGTGCATGAGGATTCCCTTTTCTATACATCCTCCCTAACACTTGTTATTTGTTGTCTTTTTGCTGATAGCCATTCTGACAGGTTTCAGTTGATGTCTGTATCTCACTGTAGTTTTGATTTGCATTTCTCTGATGATTAGTGATGTTAAGCATCTTTTTATGTGCCTGTTGGCCATCTGTGTATCTCCTTTGGAAAAATGTCTATTCAGGTCCTCTGCCCATTTTTTAACTGGATTGTTTGTTTTTTAGATATTTAATTGTATGAGTTCTTTATATATATTGGAAATTAACCCCTTGTCAGATATATTATTTGTAAATATCTTCTCCCATTCAGTAAGGTGCCTTTTTGTTTTGTTGATAGTTTCCCTCACTGTATCCTTCCACTTTTTCTCTTAAAAAAATAAATTCAGCATACTGTACAAGCTCTTCCTGAATCTATTAGGATTTGGTCAATGAAGCAGAACCACTGTGAGTGATATAAAGGATTTATTATAAGGATTAGACATTACACAACCTGGTTTAGCTGTCTGTGTAAGCCCAGTTCCCCTGGATCGGGTCTGGGCTTGAAGTCAGCAGGACTAGCAGGAAGGAATGATTCACATAAAGTTAAGAGAACAGGGGTGGATGGGTGGGGAGGGCAAACCAGGACCTATGAAGATCCACATCCATCTCTTAACCTGAACCAGCAGTGGGGTGTCAGAATCTCCAAGCCCCTGACTTTGATGGTGTGGGCAACCTGCAAAAGAACTAGGACACTTTGCCACAACATTAGCACCCAGCATGTGTTCAGAGAAGTTGAAAGAGGAGGTCCAGGGGAAGTTGGAGGAGCTGCCTGTCAAACAGCTGCCCTATGCAGATCCACCACAATGTCATAAACTGTTTGAGCTGCAACAGTGTCTGATCTCACGCTGACCTGAGTGAACCTAGCAGCTGACTCTGATCAGTCTTCAAATCCTGTGCCAGTTTTGCTTGTGGCCAACCCTAAACTAGAACTGTGCATGGAAGAGAATACTGAGAAACTTAGTTCCAACTAAGCTAAGTTGAAACAATACAAAGCCACCACAGTCCATCTTTTGCCAACTTGTCATCCAATATATGTCCCTCTTCCACTACATCTACTATTTCCGCTTGTCCTTGGCAAGCACCTTGATGAATGGTGGTTCTTTGCCTGGACCTAAATCTTTATTCCTGAATGTCTGGGCTACTAGAATCAGTGCCTCACTGGAGACATGGGTGTTCTCAGCAGTACCCTAGGGGATCTCCTGAATTCAGCTGTCCTCTTTCTTAGCCCCACTGTGTAGTAGCAACCCAAATTTCCCTTGATATTCAGGATCAATCTATCCAGCAAGTACCATAAATCAATCCCTTTCTTGCCTGCTAATTCTAATTTAATTATTCATTGCTGTATGCATTGAAGGTGGAAAGATTTCTCACTTTTAATCTAAGACCTCTATACCAGCAGAGTCCAGTGTTACAGATATAGGAAGCAACTAAAATATCTCAGAGGTTACAGAGAGACTAGCCACTCCTATTTTCATCCCTTGATTCCCAGACTTATAAATCCTACCTGTGGGAGAAACCGTACACTCATCTAGAATACATACTGCATCCTGGAAAATATACACCTCTACCCCACAAAGTGTTGTAAGCCATTTGACTCCATAACTGAGTTTTCAAAAGGCCAATCCAACTATAAGCATGAACCTATTGTACACTTGCTGCAAGTGAGTTTCTTGATCAGAAGTGATACTGTGTGGAATATCATGAAGGCAAATAAGGCATGTTATGAATCCAAGGATGGTAATTTTGGAAGAAGCATTGTGGAAAGGAAGGCAAATCCACATCCAGGATTAGTGCCACCCCATCCATGGTGAATGTGGTCAAAAATAACCTGGTGGCTGTAGAAGTTAATCATTTTGGAAGTGACATAATGCCACTTCCACCATACTCTATTAATTGAGACAGTCAAAAAGTCCTCCAGTTTTCAAAGGGAGGGATAAATATATGTATATTCCACCTCTTGAAGGAGGAGTAGCGGAGTTCTGATGAACATGTTGGATGTTTGATGAAAAATATGTTGCACAATTCCTGGAAAATATAACCGGCTATTCTTCTGCAACCTGATATTTTTATCTATTTAATTTTTATCTCAACTGAGATCATTACAGAGTCATATAGACCAGGGACCAGGGACCAGTTTCGTGGAAGACAGTTTTTCCACGGGGGGTGGGGTTGGGGGGGAGGGATACGGTTCAGGCGGTAACGTGAGTGATGGTTCAAGCAGTAATGTGAGCAATGGGGAGTGATGGAGAGCGGCAGATGAAGCTTCGCTCGCTCACCCATCACTCACCTCCTGCTCTGCGGCCTGGTTCCTAGCAGGCTGAGGACCCGTAGCGGTCCGCAGCCCAGTGGTTGGGGACCCCTGATACAGACAATCCTTGCTTATTTTCCAATAGTGTATAATATCCCATTATGTGATTATACCAAAGCTCATTCAACCTGCTCCCTAATGATGGATATTTTAATTTTTTTGGTGTACAAAGCAGTTTTGCTATACAAAAATATTTTTATACAAATAATGATGTAATGCCTAGCCTTGTTTGTAGTCATTTCTTTTTTGTTTTTATTTTTTTGTGTATCTTCAGTGTGAAAAAGTGTGCATCTGTAAATTTTTTACTTTTGCTTTTTTGATTCAGGTACAGTTCAAGGAACAAAAGATTCTGTTCTTTCCTTGAGATGAGCCCCTTTTATTTAA
The DNA here is from genome assembly GCF_028023285.1 of Balaenoptera ricei. Classification (NCBI taxonomy): domain Eukaryota; kingdom Metazoa; phylum Chordata; class Mammalia; order Artiodactyla; family Balaenopteridae; genus Balaenoptera; species Balaenoptera ricei. The sequence continues at coordinate 44,741,461 of NC_082645.1, read as the reverse complement.
AGATTCTTAGAGAAATGCATTTGTTGGCTATTAATTAACGTTATATAATATACATTGAATGATATCCCAGACATATTTTGAAATTATAGTTCATATTACATAACAAAGAAGCAATCACTGAGTAAACAACTGTATTAGAATATTCATTATGCAGTATTGTGTTATCTGTACCTTGATGAAGAAGAAGATTAATCCTTCTAGCTGCTCAAAGAAGTCCACAAAAAGAGAAAGTTTTTAAAAAGTAGTACTGATTTGTTGGGAGTCAGCATGACATTTTTGACTACATGGGATACTGCAGAAAACAGTGATCCATGATGTTTCAGATCTATTTAAAAGTGGGATTGAATTTTGGTCCAACTAATTCTCTGGTGATCACCTAAACATCACACTACATCTTCATCTGTGAAATGAAGATTTTCCTATGATTCAAGTACAAAACTGATTCAGCCTGTTAAATCTAAGTCTGCAAGTGCCAATTTCATTGAACTTTTCATTTAAAAATAGTATATATAACTCAGCTATAAAAACTGAAACTGATTATTTTCCTTGCTTTTTTTTTTTTTTTTTTACACTCTAAGTTACTCTAAGGTGTTAAGCAATCTAAGAAGTTCACAATAACTGAAGAAAAAGGATCTTAAGCTGATATGAAAGGAAGCTGAATAGAAACTTTTGAAACTGATGAAAATTCAAAAATTACTACAAAAATATTATTATTCAATCATATTAACTCAAGTTCATAAAAAGTAGGTAGTGGGTCTATTAAAATCATTTAAAAATATTTAGTTTTAGTCCTCAGAAAATAGGTGCTTAAAAATAGTTTAAATGATGACTGTTACTTAATATTCATATTATTAATCATGTTAATCACATTATTACTGATATTGTTAGTTAACATTAAAAAATTTTTAGTTTAATTTTCATTTTGTTTTGGAGTATAGTTGATTTAAAATGTTGTGTTAGTTTCAGGTGTACCACAAAGTGATTCAGTTATACACATACATTCTTTTTCAAATTTTATTCTCATGTAGGTTATTACAGAATATTGAGTAGAGTTCCCTGTGCTATACAGTAGGTCCTTGTTGGTTATCCATTTTAAATATAGTAGTGTGTATATTTAATCCCAAACTCCTAATTTATCCCTCGTCCCCACCTTTACCCTTTGGTAATCATGAATTTGTTTTCTAAGTCTGTTAGTCTGTTTCTGTTTGTAAATAAGTTCATTTGTGCAGTTTTTTTTTAGATTTCACATGCAAAGGATATCATATGATATTTGTCTTTCTCTGTCTTACTTCACTTATTATGATAATCTCTAGGTCCATCCTTGTTGCTGCAAATGGCATTATTTCATTCTTTTTTATGGCTCAGTAATATTCCATTGTAGACATGTACCACATCTTCTTTATCCAATTTTCTGTCAATGGACATTTAGGTTGCTTCCATGTATTGGCTATTAAAAGTAGTGCTGCAATGAATATTAGGGTGCATGTGTCTTTTCGAATTATGGTTTTCTCTAGATATATGCCCAGGAGTGGGATTGCTGGATCATATGGTAGCTCTATTTTTAGTTTTTTAAGGAACCTCCATACTGTTCTCCATAGTGGCTGTACCAATTTACATTTCCACCAACAGTGTAGGAGGGTTCCCTTTTCTTCACACCCTTTCCAGCATTTGTTGTTTGTAGATTTTTTTGATGATGGCCATTCTGACCAGTGTGAGGTGATACCTCACTGTAGTTTTGATATGCATTTCTCTAATAATTAGTGATGTTGAGCATCTTTTCATGTGCCTCTTGGCCATCTGTATGCCTTCTTTGGCGAAATGTCTGTTTAGATCTTCTGCCCATTTTTCGATTGGGTTTGTTTTTGTTGTTGTTTTATGAGCTGTTTGTATATTTTGGAGATTAATCCCTTGTTGGTGGCTTTGTTTCCAAATATTTTCTTCCATTCTGCAGGTTGTCTTTTTGTTTTGTTTATGGTTTCCTCTGCTATGCAAAAGCTTTTAAGTTTAATCAGGTCCCATTTGTTTATTTTTGTTTTTATTTTCATGACTAGGAGGTGGATCCAAAAGGATACTGCTGCAATTTATGTCAATTAGAGTTCTGCTTATGTTTTCCTCTAGGAGTTTCATAGTATCTGGTCTTATATTGAGGTCTTTAATCTATTCTGAGTTTATTTTTGTGTATGGTGTTAGAGAGTATTCTAATTTCATTCTTTTACATATAGCTCTCCAGTTTTTCTAGCACTACTAATTGAAGAGACTCTCTTTTCTCCATTGTATATTCTTCCCTCCTTTGTTGTAGATTAATTGACCATAGGTGCGTGGATTTATTTCTGGGCTTTCTATCCTGTTCCATTGATCTATATTTCTGTTTTTGTGCCAGTACCATACTGTTTTGAGGACTGTAGCTTTGTAAGATATTGTGAAGTCAGGGAGCCTGATTCCTCCAGCTCCGTTTTTCTTTCTCAAGATTGCTTTGGCTATTGGGGGGTCTTTTGTGTCTCCATACAAATTTTAAGTTTTTTTGTTCTAATTCTGTGAAAAATGCCATTGGTAATTTGACAGGGATTGCACTGAATCTGTAGATTGCTTTGGGTAGTATAGTCATTTTGACAGTGTTGGTTCTTCCAATCCAAGAACATGGTATATCTCTCCATCTGTTTGTGTCGTCTTTGATTTCTTTGATCACCTCTTATAATTTTTGGAGTACAGGTCTTTTGTCTCCTTAGGTAGGTTTGTTCCAAAGTATTTTACTCTTTGATGCATTGGTAATGGGATTGTTTCTTGAATTTCTCTTTCTGATCTTTTGTTTTTAGTGTATAGAAATGCCACAGATTTCTGTCTATTAATTTTGTAACTGCAGCTTTGCCGAATTTATTGATGAATTCTAGTAGTTTTCTGATAACATCTTTAGGATTTCCTGTGTATAGTATCATGTCATCTGCAAACAGTGACAGTTTTACTCTTCTTTTCCGATTTGGATTCCTTTTATTTCTTTTTCTTCTCTGATTGCTGTGGCTAGGACTTGTAAAACCTATGTTGAATAAAAGTGGCATGAGTGGTCATCCTTGTCTTCTTCCTGATCTTAGAGGAAATGCTTTCAGATTTTCACCATCGAGTATGATTTGAACTGTAGGTTTGTCGTATATGGCCTTTATTATGTTGAGGTATGCTCCCTCTATGCCCACTTACTTTCTGGAGAGTTTCAGTCTTAAACGGGTGTTGAATTTTGTCAAAAGGTTTTTCTGATCTATTGAGATGATCATACGGCTTTTATTTTTCAGTTTGTTGATGTGTATCACACTGATTGGTTTGCGGATATTGAAAAATCCTTGCATCCCTGGGTTAAATCCCACTTGATCATGGTGTATAATCCTTTTAATGTGTTGTTGGATTGTTGGATTCGAATTGCTAGTATTTTGTTGAGGATTTTTGCATCTATGTTCATCAGTGATATTGGCCTATAATTTTGTGTGTGTATGTGTGTGGTATCTTTGTCTGGCTTTTGTATCAGGGTGATGGGGGCCTCACAGAATGAGTTTGAGAGTGTTCCTTCCTCTATGATTTTTTGGAACGGTTTCAGAAGGATAGGTGTTAACTCTTCTCTAAATGTTTGATAGAATTTGCCTGTGAAGCCGTCTGGTTCTGGACTTTTGTTTGTTGGGGTTTTTTTTAAATCACAGTTTCAATTTCAGTACTTTCAGTACTTGTGATCTGTTCGTATTTTCTATTTCTTCCTGGTTCAGTCTTGGGAGCATGTACCTTTCTAAGAATATTTCCATTTCTTCCAGATTGTCCATTTTGTTGGCATACAGTTGGTTGTAGTAGTCTCTTATGATCCCTTGTATTTCTGTGATGTCAGTTGTAACATCTCCTTTTTCATTTCTAATTTTATTGATTTGAGTTCTCTCCCTCCTTTTCTTGATGAGTCTGGCTAATGGTTTATCAATTTTGTTTATCTTCTCAATGAATCAGCTTTTAGTTTTATTGATCATTGCTATTGTTTTCTTTGTTTCTATTCCATTTATTTCTGCTCTGATCTTTATGATTTCTTTCCTTCTGCTAACTTTGGGTTTTGTTTGTTCTTCTTTCTCTAGTTCCTTTAGGTGTAAGTTTAGATTGTTTATTTGAGATTTTTCTTGTTTCTTAAGGTAGGCTTGTATAGCTATAAACTTCCCTCTTAGAACTGCTTTTGCTGCATCCCATAGGTTTCGGATCGTCGCGTTTTCATTGTCATTTGTCTCTAGGCATTTTTTGATTTCCTCTTTGATTTCTTCAGTGATCTCTTGGTTATTTAGTAACGTATTGTTTAGCCTCCATGTGTTTGTTTTTTTTTACGTTTTTTTCCCTGTAATTGATTTCTAATCTCATAACGTTGTGGTCAGAAAAGATGCTTTATATGATTTCAATTTTCTTAAATTTACTGAAGCTTGATCTGTGATCCAAGATGTGATCTATCCTGGAGAATGTTCTGTGTGCACTTGAGAAAAAAGTGTAATCTGCTGGTTTTTGATGGAATGTCCTGTAAATATCAATTAAATCTCTCTGGTCTATTGTGTCATTTAAAGCTTGTGTTTCCTTATTAATTTTCTGTTTGGATGATCTGTCCATTGGTGTAAGTGAGGTGTTAAAAGTCCTCCAGTATTACTGTGTTACTGTCGATTTCCTCTTTTATAGCTGTTAGCAGTTACCTTATGTATTGAGGTGCTCCTATGTTGGGTGCAAATATATTTATAATTGTTATATCTTCTTGTTTGATCCCTTGATCATTATGTAGTGTCCTTCTTTGTCTCTTGTAATAGTCTTTGTTTCAAAGTCTATTTTTTCTGATATGAGAATTGCTACTTCAGCTTTCTTTTGATTTCCATTAGCATGGAATATCTTTTTCCATCCCCTCACTTTCAGTCTGTATGTGTCCCTAGGTCTGAAGTGGGTCTCTTGTAGACAGCATATATATGGGTCTTGTTTTTGTATCTATTCAGCAAGCCTGTGTCTTTTGTTTGGAGCATTTAATCCATTCACGTTTAAGGTAATTATAAGTATGTTCCTATGACCATTTTCTTAATTGTTATGGGTTTGTTTTTGTAGGTCCTCTTCTTCTGTGTTTCAAAATGCCTGGACATTTCTTATCCATCAAAACCATCGTTTATATCAGCTTTTCTTCTAGATGGAGGAATCAACACTCAACATGTCATACATACCATAAACCTGCCCTTAGGTAGCTCATATTTTTTTTCAAGAGGCACTCTACCTGAATCATTGTTAATCCATTCAAGTGCCCTTCAAGGAATACCCTTAGTGGGCATGTTGGCTGATAAGGACCAAGAAGCTTGCCAGCTCAGCCCACAGAGAGATGGCAATGTAAGTCACCAGGTTTTAAAATTCTTACTCTTCCCACCACACTCTAATTATAGGATTAAAATATCAGGATCTATTTCAAGGTTAAAAAAACTGACCTGAGTGGTTAACTTCACAAGAGTGGCGAAGCAAGAGTACCAGTCTACTGCTTGACTGGTAATGAAAGAGATTTCTGTTGGGTGCAATCAACTGTCCTTAGGTCTTCAGAGTCTGCCACCAGCACTTCTACCTCTTGCCAAAAATGACACAGTGTTAGGGCCTCCTGGATCTATCGGTGGTAGGTGGAAGAGAAGAGAGTGTCAAGGTGGAGAGCTGATACCACTTCAGGTTTGAAAAACATAAGAGGGAGAAGCCCATCTCCCTACTCAACTCCAGAGATTCGTGCACATAAATGTTGACCCTAATAAAGGGCGCTGTAGGGAGAGTTTAATTATCAGTATTTTTTAAATTTGGAATTTATAAATTTATGTCTTCACTTTAAATGTATATTCCTAGGAGTGTGGAAGTAGTATGTATGTAGTCTTTACAAATAAACCTTAGAGAGAAACAATATATATGTACAAATAAAGTTAGTCTGTGATAGCATATGTTATTTTATGATTCAGGGGTTGATCACATCTCCAGCTGCCTTGTCATCCTAACATTCCATTATCCTATCACAAAATACCATGCTTCTGTTAGAGGGAAAGTGCCCATCTGAGTCATACCAAATTTAATTACTCTAATACTCATATAATTATGGAGTTGTCTTAAGTTCCAAATACATCCATTCCCTTAAAAATTAATAGTTTTGCAGTGAAGAAAGACAGTGTAATCTTAGTAGGAGGACATCTAAAAAGTAAAGAGGAGGTTAAAATGTATCAACATAAAAAGAACAAGAAAAATATCAAAGTCCTTTTCTTTCTGCCTCCCCCTCACCCTAGGCATGGAATATAGTACACCAGTAGAAGGGAGAAAATACGGAATTCATTTGGCACACAAAAAATATTTATTGGGTGCCTGGTATGTGCCATGCATTGTTCTAGATACATGCATTATCACAATGTAATTGAGATCCCTGCTCTTTGGTATTTTTTATTCAAGTGGTGGGTGCTTGGTGGGCATGGAGGGTGGAGAGAAGGAGGCAGTAAGTAAGTGAGCATTAAAAGCAGTAAGTAAATTTTTTTATATTCTTGTTTTAAAATTTTTATTGGAATATAGTTGATTTACAGTGTTGTGTTTCAGGTGTACAGCAAAGTGAATCAGTTATACATGCACATATATCTACTCTTTTTTAGATGCTTTTCCCATATAGGCCATTAGAAGGTATTGAATAGAGTTCTCTGTGCTATACAGTAGGTCCTTATTAGTTATTTATTTTATATATAGTAGTGTGTTATATGTCAATCCGAATCTCTCAAATTATCCCTCTCCCCTTCCCCCTACCCGGTAACCATAAGTTTGTTTTCTACATCTGTGACTCTATTTCTGTTTTGTAAATAAGTTCATTTGTAACTTTTTTTTAGATTCCACATGTGAGTACTATCATAAGATATTTGTCTTTCTCTTTCTGACTTACTTCACTCAGTATCACAATCTCTAGGTCCATCCATGTTGATGCAAATGGCATTATTTTTATTTTTCTTAATGGCTGAGTAATATTCCATTGTTTCAATATATATGTACCACATCTTCTTTATTCCTCTGTTGATGGACATTTAGGTTGCTTCCATGTCCTGGCTCTTGTAAATAGTGCTGCTATAAACATTGGGGTGCACTTGAAAGACAAGGTTGTGCTCTTGGACAAGAGTAACAGAAAATAATGTAGCAGAAAAAAAGGTGTAACTTGGAGTCCCACCAGGTTACAGAAAGCCAAGAAGGGACTTTTTGGGCATAAGATATAAAATCTAGACAATATCCTTTACTCTTACTGACAATTATAGAAAAAGTTTTGGAAGCAATGTGTTATTCATAATGTTTTCAAATCAGTGAGCTTCTCAATCATGCAAACATAATGCAATATTTTAGGTGAGTTTTCTTCAGAATAAAATTATGAAAATAGATATTAGAATCCTCCCTCCCTCCTTCCCTCCCTTCCTTCCTCCTTCCTTCTTTCTTTTAGCTTAGCAAATGGAATGGTATTTTATTGTTTTATCCCTTGATTCTGTGTGTGGCTAGGAATGTAGGGCTGATCCTGGGGAATCACTTCACTGTAGTGTGGGTAGCCTCCATCTGCTCCTCCAAACTCTGACAAGACTTGTCTTCCAGGATTCCAGCACACGAATCAAGGAATTGGGTATGATGCACAGTATTCTGAAAAATAATTTTCATCATATAATAGCAAATGTTAACTTTTCTATTTCAAGTCATTTTTATAAACAGAAAAAGAAAAGAATCAAACAATTTTAAGTAAATAAAATGATAAATTTAAAATATGCACATTTTAATGTTTCTATTTTATATATTTTTGGTATCAAAATTGTACTGGGACCACAGTATTTTCTTACTGCCAAGAGGTATCCATAGGCACTTATTATTTATTTAAAATCTACAAAATGGAACATAAGCATAAAATATTGAAATTATTTGTCTGTTTGAAATGCTGACAAATTTTTTTAAAAAGACAACATAAAGGAAGACTAAATTAGTATATTTTAATTCTACAAAAATGTATAAATATTGAAATTTATAGCAGAGGAACAATTATTTAGTAATGCTTACAACATTTAAAATGTGTAATTCTTGATGCACAGTCTACTTTTATAAATGTTAAAGAACTGTGTGCCAAGCATGAATCTAAAACAGTTTTGAAATTATTTCTCCTTAGCTGTGGCTACACTGACCGAAAAAGCAAAAGCTCCAAAAAAAAAATCATAAAATCATCAAGTCCTTTTTTTTCCCACTTGTGCTATTTTTATCTGAAAGTACAACTGAAACCAAGCAGCAGCTTACATTCATTTTATCCCAAATTAAAAGCATGATGAAAATTTCATGTTTTAACCATTATAGATATAGCCTTAATCATCTAATTTCCCGTCCTCATTCTTACTCATTAAAAACAAAATATTAAGTGGTTTGTTCTCCCTAGCTAAAAACAAAAGCAAAATGATAACTTTTTATAATGATGATATAAATATCATAGAAGTGGTCTTTATCTTAAAAGATAACAAAAAAGCTGCCCTGCATCACTAGTATTTCAGAAGGATTTTTTTAAACAAATACAATTAAAATTGCCTTTAGAACTTATTGAACAATATAAAACAAAAGTTGGACACAAATTTATACAAACTATTTAAAACACATTGCTGGTGTTCATTCAGTACCTTAAATTCATACAATACCTTATACCTAATAGCAATTTGAACATGGTGTAAGTCACACCAGATGTGTTTGTGTGCTATACAGAAGAGTGGCTGATTTTATTGATTCCATATTTTGACATATTGAGGAAAAATGAGAAAAAATGTTAGGTAGTGGCTGAATCCTGAAACACAAACTGTCTTAAGACTTAACCAAGTTTTTGCTGCCCAACTGATTGGAAATTTATTCAAGATTTGTAGATATCAGCTGTGCATAAAGATAGATTGTAGATGATGACACATCCATTAAGATCTTGAATTTCCTAAATTCTTCATATTTATTAAATCAGCATGCATTATAACTTGAGAATGCATACAAGTTTTGCCTCTTCTGAAACTAGTTTTAGCATCTGTAAATAAGATGCCAGTAGAATGGTTGTGATCAGATAAGATCATCATTTCACAAGTGGTGAAAACAATGTAGGGGGGTAGCCAAAATTTTAAGTTTTACGGAACCAATTTGTACTGTATTCTTAACCTCCCACCAAAAAATTAAAAAGGTAAAATCTTTCCTGTTGTTTTATTGTTGTATTCTTTTCTCTCTTTACTTTTTTCCCCCTTTTTATTATTAGGCTGTTTCTAAGCACCATGGCAAAATTGAAATTGTGGGTTGTGTTTATGACAGTCTGCAGAGCTCCACTGGGGAGCTTATAAGTCTCTGCCTATTACCCTACAGTCTTTGAAGCTGCATAACCTAGAACCTACCCAATGGTCACAGTAATAGATGGTCTAATTCTATGCAAGCTGTAGGCCAATCTTTTACTTTGAACATAATTATAAGGAAAATAGAAGTGAGGAGGGGAGGATGCTCTGTTAGTTACTGCGGAAGAGGCTATTGCCCAGTAATACTAGAATGTTCTGTAATCATGCTGTTTCCTGTTAATCTCTTTATTTTTTGCTGCAGGTCTTTATTTATTGTCTATAGCAGTATTTTATAGAACTAATCTTATTTAAGCACGAAAGGTAGTGAGAATTTATATATCTCTGAATAATCAATGTACTTACCATAAAATGTTTAACAAAGACATTTTTCTCATTATTGTGCCTTTTTTGAGTGCTTTTTAATTGAATATTAGGTTATATTAACAATGATGAGTCCTGGCAACACTGATTACAGCTATATGATCTTTGGGCAAGCCACATTACACATCTGGGTCTCAGGCTTGTTATCTATTAACAGGTAAACTAAGGCTAGGTCATCTGTAAAGTCCTTTCAAAGTTTCTACAATTGTGTTTTTTTCATAGACTTGCTCATAGAAAATAAATTTAGTAATTGCTCCTGTGAAACCATGAAAATACATATGATTCTTAAGAGAATGGTATGTCTCCCCTCTAGAAATAAAAATCTTTGCCTTCAAATGGCCACCAAACTCAACCAAAAAATAAAAATAAAAATTACTTTATCTTAATAGAGCAACTTATATAATACAGCAGCATGTTTATAAAATGTCTTGTTTCATTTCCATAAGGCAGGATATTTTATAATACAGAACAAAACATAGTCCATACATGAATGTGAAGAGTATTAGTAAGAAAATTATATTTGGAGACAGTTATGCAAATCCTGTCTAAATATATTACTAGACTTTACTTTAAAATATAATATGCCAAAAATATGATACAGTAGCACTTAGCAAATTTAACACACATTTTTCAGTTCATTAATTCAATAAATGTTTAAAGAATATTTACCATGTGCCAAGAACTCTACCGGGAATATCACAGTGAATAAAACTAACAAAGTGCAGGGTTTTAGGAGGCTTACATTCTAGGGTGTGAGATGGGGATGTTGGGGGGTGAGGAGGTAGAATGATAGACAAAATATAAAGAAGCAAATTTGTAGTTTGTCAAAGAGTGTACAAGGAATAGAGAGGGCAGGAGGGAGAAGAGTTTGCCTTACTGATGAGGTATTTGAACAGAGACATAAAGGAAATGAGTGAGAGTTCTGTTGGGCAAGAGAACAAAACATTAAGACAGAAATTTGCTTGGCAGTCACAGTAGAATAAGTAAGGGGCAGTCAGAAATGTGTGTGTGTGTGTGTGTGTAGAGGGATGTTATTCATGAAGGACCTTGAGGACCCCTGTAAGAAGTTTGGTTGGAGAAACATGAAGTCACAGGGTTGTGAGCAGAGAAGTGAAACAATCAAATTTATGTTTAACAGAATGACTTTGGCTGTTGTATTGAAAAAAAACAATTAGGGGCAAGGATTGGGAAATTAGGAAACCAAATTATATGCATATTTCAATTTAAAAGGTTACAGGTAGTGACACAGTGGATGTGGTGCCAAGTCGTTGGTTTATGGTTATATTTCAGATACCGAATCAAGGGAATTTGCTGATGAATTAAAGTTGAGAGAGAAAGAGAGGAGTCAAAAGTGACTCTAGGGTTTTGATCTGAGCATCTGGAAGCCTGGAGTTGACATTAACTTCAATGGGGAAGACCTCAGATGAGGAAGATTCAAGTCATTTGAAATATTTATTAGTCTAGCTCCATAGACAAGGAGTGTATTAGATGAATGCATTGTGAATCCACTCATGATTTTAATTTTCTGTATTGAATACAGTATTTTTGAAAAGAAAATTTAATTAGTCATTAGTTTTTGGTGGTTTGTAATATTTAATATTTTTTTTTGTTTGTTAGACACAGCATTTGCTGAAACCATATGAGGATTCTTTGAAAATTCTTCTCTGGCATTCAAGCTCAGGCAGTTTTCATATTTCCTGTATTTTTGCTATGACCATAATGAACTTTCAGATACTTAAAATGCTTCCAAAATGTGTCAAATTCAGTTTCAGTGGAGTAGCTATATTTTTAAAAACTTGTCATTGACTCTTCACTAGATAACATATGCATTTTGATTGACAAGTCCATAATAAGTGAAACAGATTGTATAAAAGAGTTCTTGAGTGTTTAAGCTTTTTAAATTTAAGGAAGAATGCCTTGCAGGGACATTTTGTCATATTTTAGTCAGGACAAGAGGAAAAGAGGGAAGAAGAGAGTTAAAATGGAAAATGTGATTGTCAAGTCAGACCTCAGTTGACTTGTGAGACCACTGTCAATTTACGGCAGTGGTTTACTAGCTCTTAGGAGTCACAGCTTCCTTAGAAGTTTGCTGTAAGCAATGGATTCTCTCGTCAGAAAAAAATGCCCTGACATTAAAATTTTGTTTATAATTTTAAATTTAAATAAATTTAAAACATATCAGCACAAATTTCACGGATAGATTTTTCTTCCTTTTCATGTCTTCTGCTCATGTATTTTGAACGCAAAGGGTTTTAAAGATGGAAAAAAATTCAGGTATTCTCAGAGACTTTGAGGTGAGGGATGTCTACACTTTAAGGAATAAACCTGAAATGCTCCATGTAGTATAATTCTTCCTTAGAGTTATACCAGTTTAAAGCCAAAAAAGGAAGGAATGCTAGCTGAGAAAATCGTACACGATATTACTAGCTTTTAGAAAGTGAGTTCCGTGTGTGTGTGTGTGTGTGTGTGTGTGTGTGAGTGAGAGAGAGAGAGAGAGAGAGAGAGAGAGATTGCCTGTAGCCAACCTGATCAAACTGATTAATATTTTCTATTAGAGCTTTTAAAGAAAGGATGAGAGCCAACGATATGACATCCTCTACTCTAGAGGTCACGTCTTCCATTCCCCCACCACCCTCTGCCTAAAATTTCTCTTAGCTGCTGAGTGCATTTACAATGAATAAAATACGTATGTAGAGCAAGTTTATGGGCATTTTAAATGGTGTCAAATGGTGTCACAGATTTTTCTTTTTTTTCATGTTTTCTACTTATGTATTTTGAACACAGAGTGCTTTAAGATGGAAAAAGAACATGTGAAGGTAGCCTAATTATGACTGTGTTCCTTGAGTCATAATTTATGGCAAATGATATCTAGCATTTCAGTTAAAATAAAAGTTTAATGGATATATATTGAGTTCATTCCCCCAGTGATGAAAACTTTCGATATTCTGGCATAGCAATGAAATTCTGATAGTAATGCATTATTTTATTTAAATATAAAAATAAAGTAGTCACAGTGACTTAACTAAAATCCTAAATGCCAAAGAATTAAAAATTAGGGCTAATACTCTACCCTTCACCTACAATTCTGTTTAGCCTAAGTGACAAGTCCCAGTCTCTAGAGTGAAGAGAGAAACAACTGTATAGTTTATGAGACAAAGTGGTTGAAAATTGAGTTTCCCACATCAATTCTGGGACCAAGCTGATTGTTACACTCAGCCTGTGTTAGAAGTGATTGCAACCCAAACAGAATATCTTTTTAAAATGTTTCAATTGTTTTTTAGCTTCATTTTGCTCCCCTCAATGACTAGCTAGTTTCTTCTGATTTCATGTACTTTAAATTGAATTTTCAAATTCTCCTCCACTTTTTTGTTTAAATGTGATGTTTTTATAAGAACTCTATGAGATGTCAATATCCAATTTAAGTTTTTTCCTGGTACAAAATTTGGAACTGATTTTTGAGCAACAAATTCATTGCTCAGAAGTAATTCAGTGTATGGCCTTGCTGTTGACATAGAAATTCAACATGTTTCCATGAAGGTCCAGTAGAAACAGAGTTTATAAAACAATTTATAACATTTCATAATGAAGTTATTTTATAAGGCATTTACGTTGTCCCTTTTTCCACATTATAAGAAAAAAATAAAAATACCCCCCCCCCCAAACTAATCCTGTGACATGATGGCAATAATTTTTTTTTGAAAAGCAAACACAATTTGTTTTTCAAGTTGTTCTGATGTTTAATAACTGTTTGCTGTTATTTATTCTGTCTGTGTGCTTTTTAATCAGATACAAATTTTAGTAGGGAAATAAGCAAACATTCCTAAAAATGAATTATAAACAACTGTGTTTTAGAATACTAAAAGGATTTTAAAACTTTCAATTCAACAAAGTTAATATTTTTTCCTAATTGAAATAATGGAAAAGCATAAGTGTAGACACTTTCATGGCTTAGGGGAAATGGTCTTCATGCCCCCAGAGTCATGTTCCTTAGCAGCCATTGTTGAGATCTGCTTCCACTACAGTCCTGCATGGTAGGCACCATTTTATCTTCTTCAGAAGGTTCATCTAGACATTGATTACTGTTAACATGTCTCAAGGTGAGTCTCTGTAAAAGATAACCAATAATCAGTGCAACATATTTTATCTTAAACTTCACTAGCACATTGGATTAAACCTCTTTAAAAAATCCTTTTTTTTTTTTTTTTGGTATAAACATTGCGATATGTTTGTAAAAGGAACTGTGTGTACAGGTGGCTCTGAATTAATTATTATACAACTTTCACTGTTATGGTTTTATCATTGTCTAATGCACCTTTATCTGCAGATGGTTGAAGAAATTGGCCGACATTTATCATGCATTGCCAAGAATTCAGGCTCCTTTGCAAAAAGCCCATTTGTGAGCTTAGAGTTCAGTTGAGGAGTGCAAATATTAACAAGCTTTTACAGAATCTTAGTTTTCTTAGGCATGTGTTACTTAGTAACCATTTGGTAAATATGAAAAGAGATGTCACAGCTGTGACCCAGATGAACAAAACTGCTGGAGATGTTCCCTTTTCAAAATACTATACAACCCATAGTATCTGTGTGAGACATTCATTGTAGAAGAGTAATTACCATAGCAACAAAGATCTATCTTACTTGATGGTGTGCTCACCATATTTAGTTTGCATCTTTAAGGATCTTAAAAAATACCAGCATCAAATAAAAACAAAGATGTGATGGACATATATTTTAAAATATTATACCTATATATATTTTCATAACAACAATATTAATAATCATCCTCTCAGTACCCAAATGCTGAAATGTAATTCCAATAATTGCACCAGGTTAACCAGTCTTCTCTTTTGAGTTCACATTTACATTTTGAAGTCATATTTTTGGACTTTTCAGATATACATTTTAAGTCCACATGGTTTTACATACTAACTTATGCACTAATTGTATACATTATCATATATAGTTCTGCTCAGTTTCATGGGCAATGCCTAGAACCATACTACATGAAAAACTCCCCAGCCAGAAGACACGTGTTTGAATATGGGAGGTGATTTGGAGATATATCTTGAAAAAAGTATCCATATATTATACTTTTGTTGCAAATTACCAAAATTAAAGGTAGACAAATACTTTTTTTGGGGGGGTGGGCTCTTGATATTATATTGAAAGTCAGAAGATAAAAAATGCAGGGGGCATGCAAAAAATGGTGGTGAAACACTGCCTAGACACTTATAATTTGTTTTGGATTAGGACTACAAACACCCCGAACTGCGCTGTCCTGAGAAAAGATAGAATGGAAAATAGGCTTGTGGTAAAGGATGCTTAATAGACAACAAACAGTAAATTAAAAGAGCAAGGCTATTAGATGTGAAGATTTGAAGATTTAGGCCTTTGTTGTTGCTCTTTTCAATACATGGAATCAAGCCATTTATACTGAAAAATGGACAAAAGAAGAAATGGCCAAAGATAGGCAAGAAGATAGTTGATTTATGCTTATGATGCCAGAAATTATTTTGTTCATTTATGAACCAAAAGCCAACTTGGAAAAAGATACAAAAGAAAACAAGCATTTTTTTCTAGAAAGTTCTAGTTAAAAATCAAAATGTTCATTTTTGTTACGTACCTGAGTCCTTTGTGTATATATGTCCTTTTCCAAAAAAGCCACTTACCCTTGTTTGCTTCTATTAGATCCTTTTAAAAAACACGTATATGACTTTAAGGATTAGATTGAATGTGTGTTGTCAATTACATATATGATTATAATTTTTAAAATATTAGTAAGTATTGTTCTTTCTAAAAAATGCATAAATATTTTCTTTGAAGGAATTCATTAGTAGTCAAAAGCCGCTGTTGTTAAGATAACCAACCAAGGAAAATACTCTCCTTTTCAGTGTAGTGGAGTAGAAAGATCAGACGTTTTAGGGTTAGATAGCCATAAGTGTGAATAAGTGTGAATTTCTGCTTCCCAAGTTACTAGCCATGAAAATTTGGGCAAGCTACCAAATCATTCTGAGGACATACTTTGTCAGATGCTTAATTATACTTATTAATATGGAAAAATGCTCTTTCCCCTACTGCTTAAAAAATTTGACCTTTAGTCAGCTATCTGTGACCCCTTGCAACCTAAGGGTAAAATTGTTAACTATGTTTACAGGCAACAATGACTTACAGTAAAAATGACCTCTGATTGATTAACTTCATCTGCATCTGATAAACTGCATTATAATGCCAGATAGGAAGGCAAATAGTGGGCCTCTTTAAGTGCAAAAGACTTGTAATTTTGTGAGACTAAATAGTTAAATCTGAGATGACCACTTGGTGGGCATTACACCTACCAGGTATGGTTTCTTTGAAAACAAACTAAGATAATATATGCAAATTGCCTTGTGCAAAAGGTCCGGACTTTTCCAGCTTTCCAATGTATGTTTGGAATGCCCTTGTCTCAAATGTAAGTCTAATCTAAACAACATCCCTCTTCCCCCTCCTCTCCATACTTCCATTCCCAGTCTTGTCACAAGTATCCCAAGCTCAATTCAACCTTTAACTGATTCATCTGAACCAGAATAACTCCCTAACTTCCCATGTGTTCTCATAGCGAGGTATTGGACTATATAATAGCTTTTATTTACAGGACAATAATCCCCTTAAGATCAAGAACTAGGACAGGTACGTATTGGACTTGAACTGAATAATAATTCATTTTACTGCCTACTGAGAAGATACTCACAAATCATACAAGTCAGAAAAGTACAATTTTTAAAAGCTTTTATTATTATAATTATATCATTTAACCAACCACAAAGAAATGCTCAGAAATAATTTACTTCATAAAGTTATTGAAAATTACATCTTAGTCTTCAATAATGCATTTGCTTTAAGTTTCAGGTTAAAATAGTAAATTTTAGAAAGGATATGTTGTATCTGCACACAAAGTATCTAAATAAAAATTAACAAAATTTAATAATTTCAGTGTTCCAAAAACAATTTTTGGGCTATGTTAGTTTTTTTTATTGGTTTTTTCAGCTCTATTACAAAACCTATTGTCATATAGACATGGCTATAGTTAGAAAGAGCTAATATGTCATAATGTATTCCATCAGTTATACTTATGCATGTGTATATTTGAAATAAAGAAAATACCTATTAATAAATAATACACAAATACCTATTAATAAATAATAGACAAACCTATTAATTAATAATAGACAAACACCACTTAACATATGCCTATTATACCTATTAATACCTATTAATAATAGGAAAATACCTATTAATTAATAATAGACAAACACCACTTAATATATGCAGCCTCCAAATTAATGAGCAGCTAAGAAGTAAAAGACAGAAAAATTACTCCATGGAGAAATAGCACATAAAGATTTTTTTAAACCACATTTTAAAGAAATAAGTTTAGATTTCAATAACAAAACATAAGAAAAACACTAAAATAAATTTAATAAAGTCTGCAACACAAACCTCCGAAATTATTTGAGAAAGTAATCAGTAGAATTCTTAAAAATGTTTCTAAAAATTTCCATTCTTGTATAGTTTCTTAGATGCCATTTTTGCAAAGGGTTATCATTACATATTTCCACAGTGGGCTGTTGGGAGCCATCAGCTACTTTGCTTACTGAGAGACAGGACTGGGTGAGTATGTGAAGAAGAGTGTGGGTCTGTTTGACAAAGAAAATAATGAGTGATGACAAAATCTAGTACAAAGGCAGTAATAAATCAATCATTCTCAGCAACATACAATTTCTACTGGATAAGCACTGAAAGCACACGTCACAGTAATTGCATCCATGGAGCTGTGAGCCACATCCCTTTAGCTGACTTTCATGTCAACTGTATTCAGTAGGAGTAACTGAAGATAAGACTGAGAATATGGAGAAGAGCCTGAGATCAAATGATGAAACATTTGGGGCAAAAGTTTATTTTGGATAGAAAAGGTTATATTCTTAGTGTTCATTCCAGCAATAAAAATGTTCTTAGCATTAAATGAGTTATTTTGTGAGTGCATATTCAAAACCGTTGATTAGTGCAGTGAGTTTTCGATTGTGGTCTTTGGCTCCCTCATTCCTTTGCCCTAAACTTGAGTGGATGCCAGGGAAGAATCTAGGGGATAACTTAGCTTTAAGGCTTTGCTTTACTTTGTACAGTATGGTACTCAAGTTATTTCCACTGTGTTTTCACAGGGCTAACCTGGTGGCATTAAAAGTGTTCCACATATGCATTGCTACATTCATCTAAATGTCAGTTAGAAAGTTAATGAAGGGAGGAAAAAGAAAATGATTAACTCCATTTGGGCTCTTAATTTGACATAATTCTCCTAATTAATTTGTAATTAATTTATTTGTCTGTTTCTTGTTTTCCGTCTATTTCCTCCACAGGAACATAAGCTCCAGGAATGCCAGGGACCATCACTATCTACATCATGAAGTCCAGTGCCTGCTAACATGAGGTACTCTATAAGTTTGTTGATTGAAATATTTAGTGGAAGACCAATGCAGAAAATAAATTCTGATAAAATTAAACTACATCTCTTGGGCAGCTTACTGGATACAAATCATTGGATTTTTCCATTTCAAGGACTTACTTTCTACAGTAAAATGGTAGATAAATGATTTACAAAGATAGGAAAGGTAACATTATCATATATAATAAATTTTATTTGTGAAATGATACTGTTCACCATATAGTTGATTTGTTAAGGAGACTAGTTTTTTGGGCTTTGTATGAAATCAAGCTTGCCTTTCCTATCTATACTGTTTTAAATTTCTGGGTTTGATAATCCTCTACCCTTAGTGATTTCTTTTTGCAATGAACATTTTTTTGGTAAATGTCATGTTAACATCAAAGACCGCAGTGTTAGTGATTATGAATTTCATGTGTTATTAAAAAGAAAAGTGAATTATAAAGTTTTCCTTGGTTTAAAACAAAAATAAAAACTTGATTTTACTTATACTCAGGAAATGTACCTCCAGAACATGAATACAGTATAAACTTTTCCATAAAAAATATATTTGTTGAAAAAAATATATATTTGTAATATTTTCCCCCAAAATGTTCATCACATGAATGACAATGAAAAAAAATTCAAAGAAATTTCACTCTAGGTTCTTTTGAAAAACCATAAACCAGAAGAAATTAGAAATCTGAAACAACTCCTTTGAGATAAAAAATTATTTTTCATTTTTAAAAACCCACAAAAACATTTAGTGCTTTCATTTGTTTGAGAAAAAAAAAAGTATAGTTTTTTTTTACCTGAGTATTCTGTCTAGAAGAGATACCAATTGTTAATATTTTATTGGTTTTCTAGTATTTTTAATCCCTTATGCAAATTTATATAATTGAGCTCATCTAGTTAAATAGACTTCACTCTATATTGTGGGCATCATTCTTATAATTAAATATTCTAAAAACCTAAAAAATAAAAAATTTCTACAAAGGAGATCATTTAACTTTTCCATTGGGGTTGGGGGATAGCCAATTTGGAGCTACTATAAATAATGCTGTGATAAACATCTCTGAACATCTCTCTCCACATCTATAATCATTTCTTTAGAGATGATTCTTAGACGTGAAATCACAAGATCAAAAGGTATGAACATTTTAATACATATTAGTAAATTTTTAAAAAATCTGTAATAATTATTTTGCAATAATAGCAACAGCAGTTTTCTTGTGCTTACTCTATTCCAGAATACTGTATTTGTGTCAGTTTCACTGCATTTGCATCAGTATTGTGTGTTGCCACTATAAACATTTCTTGACATATGGACAGGATAAATAAAGATATGGATAAAAGAATACATACGAAATGACTTTTTTTACAGTTATTTAATGGCTTTTTATTGTTATTTAAATACCTTTTTTTTTTTCATTTTCATTGGTTAATTTATATTTCTCCTATGCTGTATTCAAGACCTTGGATATTTTTATATTGGATATTGGATTTTTTAATATTGGATATTTATATATATATATATATATATATATAAATAAATAAATATATTGTATATTTATATTTTTTCTTTTAAATGCTCTTTTTTAAGCATACCAGCGCTTGTCATATTTGTTACAAATGCCTCTCACAACTGTAGGAAACTGTCATATTAACTCAGTTTTGAAGGCAATGTGACATACAGGCTGACATGCAGCATACTGCCAAATATCATTTCCTATAGCATTATTTAAAATATTGACTAGAAAACAGGATAATATGAACCCTAGGCTGGTATTGGTTTCTCTTTATAACATAGCATTACTTAATTGTTCTCTGTTGAAATATAAAGCATTAGTATTTCCTGGGATTTACAAAATTTCAATCATACTATTTTAAGATGCATAAGAAAAAATTAATACTTCCTGCCTTTAAACATATTTTTGCTATCTGAAACAAGATGTGTCATGGAGTATCTCTAAATCTACCCTTTTAAAGATACAATTACTACTGAAAGCCAACTGGAATCAGGCTAGGGAAACAATTTTGGTGACAAAATAAGAATCATAAAATTATAAAATGAGGTCATACCTTTGGGTGAAAAAGCACGAAGTAAAAAAATTGATATTTTAATGAACGGATAGAAGTGACTGTATGGTTGATTGAAGAACCAATCATACAGGTGTCAGTTTAAAAGATGCCATACGAAAAGTTTAAAATGAAACTTCGTTAATTTTATTATATATAATGATAAAGACTGAATTTGGACTGTTATAGGTATTTAATAGCAAAAACAATAGGATTTCCCCTATTGATCAAGTACAGAATAACAATTATTTAAATATTAATATAATAAAGTTCTTATTTAAAATTTTAAGTATGATCTCCTGACAAGGTGATCTGTGCACTTGTTAGAATAGAATATGAATATTAAAAAAAATAAGTGTGCAAGTGAAGGTATTTAACAAACAAGAACTAAAAGCGCAATGCTAAACTACTGAAATTCCTATTTGCTAATTGTTTCTACATAAGAAATCACAGCTCTGGGTCAGTGGGACTATGGAAATATAATACTTGTCTGATATACACAGGCTTCAAAAGGTAAATCAAGCCACTATTTTTATTAGGAATCCTACTCAGGGAAATGGCTGGGTTGGCAATTATAGATGACTTACCTTGAAATTATATTCCCATTTACCTGCTTTCTGATAAAGGTAAATAAAAGAGGAGGTATTAAGTAAAATCTAAATATAAGCTTCTGTGATTTCAGTAAATATAAATCCCATATATTTTACCTACTGAAAAAAAATCCCTGATGTTGTGTCTCTGAGAAACATTTGACACAGATGGATATCAAATTCATAACAAGCATTTTCTCAGTCAACTTGCTCAGTCACATGAAAAACAAGACTTATTTTTAGCACCATATTTTGCTTCCTTTTTTTTTCTTTGTTGCATAGTGTTTGTTGAGCATAAGTGTTCTGTTCTAAAATTAGATTCTCACACTGTATGTAGCCGCCTGAATGTTCAAAAAGAAATGTGATTATGTGCACTTATTGCAGGAAAATACAGATTTCAAATGGATTGGAACCCAATTGCAATGAAATAGAATAATATAAGACAACTTGAATAAAAGAGAATGGATGGATGATAGACCTTTATAACAGTAATCTTTAAAATATTTCAATGAGATGAGATATAGGGTTTTTTTCTTTTGTTTTAACTTTGTGGCAATGGGCTTTCAAAGCACCAAAGTGTTCAAGTAATTTTTTCAAGAGATTCTAGACCAGGTGGGGATTTTCCAGTTTTGCTAATGATGCTCGGGTTGCCCCCAAAATGAACATATTTGGCCAGGTATAAAGTGATACTGAATTAAATGCATGGTTGTGTTGTTTAAGAAATATTTAGTTAGGAAAGTGGGAAACTCCATATTTCAAATCAGAATTGGCCAAAGACATGTATTTATTACCAACAAGTTCTTAGTTTCATTCAAATGAAAGGTGAAACAATTACATATTAATTAATTATATTATGAATACATGTGGCTAAAATTTGTAAGCAATCAGACCATACTGACAGAGTAGTTTTATGACTGCCTGTTTATCTAAATAGACAAAATTTATTGCAGTACATCTTTCCAGTTATTAAGGAAAGGAGAAATTCTATGTGAATACAATTTGGTACCACAAATAATTGATAATATTTAACCATTTCTTTCATTTGTAATACTGTACATTTAACTTATCAAATTGAGACAGGCTGGGACCTGGGACCCTTTGCTGCAGTGCTGCAATGCTTGCACCTGGACAAACATCTGAGCTACAAATTACAAAGAAACTATATAGGACTAAAAAATAACTGTGCATGCACAGGTGGGGCAAATTATGGACAAAAAGATACAAAAAGACCAAAAAAACCCCCCAACTGCCACTTCTGAAGAGCTGGGAGCAAAAGCAGGGTACTATGCATGCCCCCTGTGCACAATACCACCAAAGGGGTGGGAAAAACACCTAAGCCACCCCTCTGGCCCGACCCCTGAACACACCCCTACCCTCACCCCATATAAGGAACAAGCTCGCACCCCCCACCCCCCCACCTTGGGGGAGCGAGCAAGGGAACCTTTTCACTCCTGTGGCCTTTCCAAGGGGGAGGGGCGCGAGCTGGTGTGTGCAGGGGGCATGGGCTGTACCCTGTCTTTGCTCCCGGCTCTTTAGAAGTGGCAGTTGGGTTTTTTGGTCTTTTTGTATTTTTTTGTCCATAATTTGCCCCAGCTGCGCATGCACACAGTTATTTTTAGTCCCTTTTAGTTTCTTTGTAATTTGTAGCTTGAGGAGACATTTGTCCAGGTGCAAGCACTGCAGCAGAGGGTCCCGGGTCCCACCTGTCTAAAGATCATCAGTCATCATTTGAAAGCATCCAATTATATTTAGTTTTTCAGTGACCTCAGGAAGCAAGGTAGTGTAGTGGAAAGATTGCTGGAGTTAGTGCCAGAAACCTGGGCTGTGCAGATCTACACAAGGAATTTAAACACACTAATCTCTACTTGATTGATGTGAAAAATACAAATAATAATATCGTACAGAACTGTTATAAGAATTGCACAAGAAAACAGATAGAATTAAAGACATTCAGTAAACTTTATTTCCTTCTCTTTCCTCCCCCCACTCACTTAAGAAGTAAACAAACCAAAGCAGCTGGAAAGACTCCATGTTTTGAGGCTTTATGATACCATTAGGGGAACCACTGACTGAAACTGCACCCTGGCCAGGCCCGATAGTAACTACTTGCATGAGTTAATCTTAACAACAGGAGGTCCTGGTAAGGAACATGGAACTAACAAGCCACCACCAACTGGAAGAATTCAGGAAAGGTCAAATGGAGACAGGAGATGCCAGTCCATGTGTCCTCCCAGAATCCTTCCCACTGGAATCCATCTTGGCTGAGTGATGCGCGTGCCACCAGGAAGAACCCTGAGTCAGAATGATTGGCCAGAGACAACCAGAAACTAATCCCATCACTGTAAAATCCGAGACTGTGAGCCACATGGCAGAGCAGTCCTCCTGGGTCCCCTTACCCTCCTGCTCTCCACCCAGGTGCCCCTTCTCAATAAAGTCTCTTGCTTTGTCAGCACATGTGTCTCCTCGGACAATTCATTTCCAAGTGTTAGACGAGAGCCCACTCTCGGGCCCTGGAAGGGGTCCCCCTTCCTGCAACAAATGGCGACTTTGGTGGGACCTCTTCTTTGCTATGACTGACATCCTGACCACTCAGGGTACGCGGGGACCAGCTCACCTGCCAACGGACCAGACCCAGTGGCCGCAACCGGGACCCTTTTTTACCTGGTCTCCTCCTGACGCGGACGACTGGCCAGAGTGCCCCAACAGGGTAAGGAACAAGAGATTGTATTGACCTCTTTCCCCTTCCCTCTCTTTCCTCTTTTCAACCTCTCCTGTCCTACCCTTTTTTCTTCTGTCCTGGTCCTGTACGCAGGAGTCTGCTTGAAGGGCTTCAGCCTGAACTGAGGGTCGGAGCCTGATCACCTCTGGTGGGCAGAGAACTCGAATTCTGGTTCTGGTCTGGTCTCTTGTTTATGGTAGGGTTGAGTTCCCGTCCTCCCTTCCTAGAAGCCCAGGGAAGGGTCACATGACACCTGGGTGTCTGCAGGTGGCAGGAGACATCCATAAGGCCACCCCTTTTGTCCCCTTTCCTTCCCCTCTTCCTTCAACCTGGCCTCCTTTCCTTCCTTTGAAATTTTTGAAGACCTGAGATATTTCCATTTACTCTGTTAGTACTCGGATCTGAAGTTCTGTGTCTCTATAGGAGGTTTTCTGAGAGACTGCAATCTTGTACTTAAGGGAGTGTCTGATTAGGATGGCCGGGCCTGTGTGTGTTTTATACTTTGTGTTCTGTGTGTTGTGATTTGTGATGGCCCTTCTGCCTTGTGAAATGGGAATATGTGTGGCCCATATTGTTTAGACTCCAGAGAAAGTTGGTTTAGGTAAAACTCTTGAAAACTGGTTCTTTTTGCATATATAGTTAGTAAAAGCAAGCTTGATCAAACGTCTTTTCAGAATTTTGACCCTAAGGGAACAAGTCCTACTAGGAGAACATGATTTTTCTCTCTCTGTGTCTTGAGACCAGGGCTCTCAGGAACCCTTATCTAGACTATCTCTAACTCCTGCAACTGAGAGGAAAATGGGAAGAAGCCTTTAAAAATTTTACTTATTCCAACTGTTATTTATAAACTAGTGATATTTTATATTGTGATACCTGATTTATGACTAAGTTTAGAAAATGAAGCTAAATCTTTCATTGTGTCTGTCTGGATATTTGTATGTCTCAGTATGTGTCTTTGTCTTTGGATAATATTGCTGAGGTTAATTTGTAAATGAGCTCTGTTCAACTGACTTAAAAGTAAATGAATTTCGGGTTCACGTGAACTGGGAAATATTCAGTATTAAATTAATATCTGGTATTAATGTATAAGTTTGTCAATCTAATTGATATAGACATGTCTTCAGAGTTATCAACATTAAGTGTAATACTTTTACTGCACCTAGGTTTAATATAAGCTAAATAAAATCTTGTTATATCTGTTACAAATTTGTCAGCAAAAAACAAAACAAAACTCAATGTAAAGAAACTTTTAAGGAAAGAAAATGTAAATTAGATAAGAGCTTTTAGATAAACTCTATTAAGAATAATTATGCTTTAGGAATGTCTGTCTAAAATAGTCTCTCCAGATTCTGGTAACTTGAAATTCTAGAGTTGTGCTAAATTAAGTGATGGAAGGTTATTGAATAGCTAGGTCATTCCCAAATAAGATACTGAAACATTAATTACTGAACATTGGCTTCCTTTTGCAGAGAAACAAAAGGTATTTAGGACTGTTAATAAATATGTTTGGTGCCACACTGAGATATTTTCTATAAGAAAGCACATTTTTCAAGAAATTATTTGGGTTTATGTTTACCAATCTGCAGAGTGCTGATATAAAGGACAGTCCATGGTTGCTTAAAGAAAGTAGGATGTGTGTTTTCAGTAAAAAAGGTATGAGGCATGGAATTGCATTTTATTAAGGGAAAAGGAAGTAGGTCTGACTTACAGGTGGCTGTTTCTGAATGGAAAAATAAAGTGATGGATACAGAAAGTGAAAAAAAGTTTTGTGGAAAGTGGACCCCAAGAAAAGAGTTTTGTGCATGGTCAGGGCTGACTGAGTTTGAAATAAATTTGATTGAGTAAATGAATTTTAAAAGTAAGCTGGTGCAAAACTTGAATTTGGCTTTTCTCTCTGTTAAGAGGACAGGTTTTCCTAAAATGTTGAACTGCCTTTGATAACAGATTTTAAGTTTCTTTACCTTTTGAGTGATCTGTATTTGCTTTTGAAATCTTTTATTGTTACTTTGGCTAAGTGAATAACTATTGTTTCACAGTGACCTATGATATTATCTGACTGTTTTAAACCCTTTTGATATTTTTTTGACAAAAGTTCCTAAATCAAATTCTAATGAAGTCCTTTTGACCTCTAGCTAACTTTGGGATGCTTCAAAGGGCCCCTGAAACATCCCAAAGAGAGATGTAAACTAATTAGGTTCATTTGGTACGTTAAATTACATCGGAACTTAATCTTCTTAGGTTATATTGTGTGGTACGTGTTACTAATATAGATATAGAGATTATATGGAATTCCTAAAAATCTGATATGTCCTGGTAAAATGTTATCAGTCATAATTCTAGTTATTATCTGAAAGTGTATGTCACAGCAGTAACCAAGTTACTTTGTCAGTTGCATTGTAAACAGATTTAAACGTACCTCCTGAAGTCTTTTGTCATTATAGACAGATATGGTTTCATTCTGATGCCTTTGCAAAAATGCTTCCTCTTCAAGAAGATTTATAGAAAGGACTTTTGGATAAATACAAGTTTCTGACTTTCAGACCATAATGCTGAACTGGGTAAGAAATTGAAGAATTCTAATGGGAAGCCTGATGGCTTCGTAAAGCTGTTAACAAAAAGGATTACTTACACAGGACTGAGTGAACTGGTTGATATGGTTGTAATTTTTATGGTTTCTATCTGAAAAATTACTGGTTTAAATCTGTGTTTTCCAGGTGTAAGGAAAACCTTCCCCCTTACACTAATTATGACTTACAGTAATTTGGTAAATTATACCTTTGTAAGCAGAATTGAAACATTTATCTTTTCTATCTGCTCCTTCAAGAGTGAAAGCCCTTAGGTTTCCAGCAGCTTTATCAGATAAATTAGGAAGGCTACCTCAATAACAGGTACAGAAATCTCAAGGTATTTTGGGGACCTTGAAAAGGAAGGCATTCACCTAGATCTGTTAGGCAAAATCTGTGATAAGCCCTTGGCTGACTTTCCTAGTCCTGAGAGGACTTTTAAAAGTTCAGTCTGAGACTCCTTATAAAAGTTTCAGCAAGCAAAAAGCCCATATGATCAATTACAGTTATATAAATCATCAGGCCAAGTTTATTGAGACCAGACTTATTTTGCAAACAGACTAGTCTTAATTTGGTTATATTTGGTAAAAACGAGGGTAACTTTAGAGAGAAAAAGATTATGTTTCAGTGAATATTAAATTCCAGTTTTGTTAATGGCGGTCTGTATTTACTAAGACTCACCTCCCAGATAGTTCCTTGCTGTTATATTAATGTAAAGTTTAATTGAAGGACACTCTAAGTTTGTTTCTGAAGCTTATCTCAGTAATCTATCTTTGGATGAAGATCAGATGCCCCACAACTAGCAACCAGGGGATTATGCATGCTGGAAAAGGCATAATTGAAAGGACTATCTCCAACCTGGACGGAAGGGCCCTTATCAGGTACTCTTAACTAGCTCATGCACAGTGAAACTGAAGGAAATTGACTCTTGGATTAATTTCCACTTACAAAGGGCCCCTGCACCGGACTGGTCTATAGAGAGGCCTGCTGACCTCAAACTCATCTTAAAACAATGCTCAAACAGAGGAGAAACTACATTCCTCCTAGGATGAGAAAAAGACGTTATCAGAAATAGCTAGCCCAAGATCCTGGACCTGATTCGTATGATCATTTATAATGTTTTCTTGATTCTTGGACCTTTGCGTATGAATCAAATGCCTTTCTATCATAGGCATGATCCTATGCTAGTTTTAAAAATCAATCCAGTTGTTGGGCTTGTGGCCAGTTACCTGTGTCTAGTACTTCTGGGTTACCTTGGTGGATTTCTCCACTCCAGGGCTCTAATTGGTTAGCTGTGAGGAAATTTACTTTCAAAAAAAAATTATAGTCATGTTCAGGTTACTAATGATATTACTAGATGGAATCCCCTCACCTGGTCAATTAATAATGCCTGGCCATAAATACAAGTTGCTCTGACCCTGGCCATAAATACAAGTTTTCTTCTATTACTCAAGCTCAATCAGAGCAACAAGCAAAATTTCAGCCAAGGAATAAAATCTCCCACAATTATGGGACGGATTTACATAGATAACACCAGGCTATAGTAATTTAAGGTAAAAAGCTCCTCTCTGTTGGGAACAAATAAATCATACTAAGGATAATCAGTCTAGTAACACTAGGAAACTGCACTGGGTGCCTTATGGACAATGCCAATATATAATTTCCCTTAAAGATAGGGATTGGTACAGAACAGACTAAGTCAGATGACCTGCGATATACTGGGCTTCACCTAATGGAAGTTCTTGACTTATATTCCTACTTATGACCTCACTAATCTGCTAGCTATATTGTTTTTTATATTGCCTGTTTTACAACATTGTTGTTTCTTGTATTGCCAAATGTGTGACTGAGCCTCTGATAAAATGATGATATGTAGTTCCATATGAGATCAATGATTGTAATAGCGCAACTCTAGATATGGGATGAAGCAACAAGAGGGAATATTTTTCTGGACTGTAAGAGGCTAGTAAGACAGGTGGTACAGAGATTTTTGGCACTGTTAATAAGACCTAGTCCAGTAATAGCACATTGAGTGGCCTATCAGCGAAATCTTTGCCAGACCTGGGAATGAGCATTCCCAGCACCGTGGGACGAAATGGTCATGAAATACCCCCCCAAACCATGGTCGAATTTACCAAATTTATGACCATGAAGGGGCCCTGCTGACTGGAAACTGCCACTTGCCATCTGCTTCTGCAAGGATTAAGTCAATGGCCACTGATCTTCAGCACCCCCTGAAAGGAATTCAGGGTGGAGATCAGGAATGAGGCACTCTGTGCTCTGAGAAAAACTGGCAGAACAGGCCTTTAGATAGTTAAATACTTTCAGGAGGTTTTATGAGCCCAAATTCTTGTATCTTACCATATCTAGAGAAATACATCATTAACAGTGACATCTGCTTTATTAAGGATAGTATTACAATTAAAAGTCAAAATGGAGTAGCTGTGGTTCAGATAGCCAATGAAATAACTAGGTGACACTATGGGTGTGATTTCAGACAAGTCCTTGTATTGCTAAGAACTTGAGATTTGAGCTGTGTCAGAATTGGATGCTACCAGCCATTCTCAAAACAATGTCTGCTGGCAGCTGGTAACTGCAACCTTACTTTTTAAAGGTCTCCTCTTGTAACTATTACATTTTAGACAATGGAGTTGCTTTAGATCATACATTAACAAAAAAAAAAGACATGTATGGTAACAGTAGCACCTGTTATCTTTGTGTTAACATCACCTTAAAAGTTAAAACCTACTTAGATAAAACTAGACAACTGGCTACGTGGCTACAAGTCTCTCCAAAGTGCCTGGTCCAGACTGGGTTTCAGGCTTATTCTCCTGGAAAGAAATGAGATTTTTTTTGCCTATTAAAATTCCAGTTGTCACTCTTCCAACTACTTCTAATTTGGTCTGTTACACTAAAATGGCAGATCAAGGGACTGAGATTTTAGTCATACAAGACTCAGATCCAGGACTTGGAACTCAGAAATATTTCCAATTCAGTGTCTGTTTTCCAAATTGAGGCAGGACTATGCCCCATTTTAGCGGGAAGTGGCCAGAGCTGTCATCACCCAGTTTCCTGAATTAAAACTGATAGGATTCTGTGGGGCTCTGGAATACAAATCCTTTCTGTGTCCCCTGTTTCTTGTTTATAGGATATAGACTTCATTCAGCCTCCTAGACCTTCCCTGAGCTCCAAAGGGCAGATTCAAACAGTTGTTAATCAGGGAAGGGAGGGGATGCAAGAACAGGGGAGGAGCAGTCAAATGTGGTACAGCCTTGGGGCAGGGTCCTGGTTCCTCCTAAGGAGTATGCATAACAACATCTTTGAGTTCTTCTGCAGGAACTAAGGCCCCCACCCAGGTAGAGGATGGTAATTTCAGGCTGAGCACAAGGTTCCTGGAGCCACCACCCTGTTACCTCACCACCAACCAATCAGAAGGAAGTCACACACCGTGCAGCTCTCACCCCAGATTTTGCCTTCCTTTTCTGGGCCTGGTGATGACCATCCTGTTAGACCTCCTGTTTGGCCCCTGTCTGTTTCATCTCCAACAGGCTCCAAGAGTTTCAGGCTAAACTGTTGTTACCACGAGGGTGAATGCTGGTTTTGGGCACAGAATACCTTGATTTAGATCAGTTGGAGAGAGACTTCTACTCTACTAGGCAGGACTATGCCCATTCTCAGCAGGAAGTAGTTACAGAAGAAAGAGACCCTCTACCCCAATTCCCAAGAAGTATCTTGAGTATGAAGTCTCACCAGGGGAGTTGTTAGGGGAACCACTGACTGAAACCACCCACCCTGGCCAGGCCCAGTAGTAACCACTTGCATGAGTTATCTTAACAATAGGAGGTCCTGGTAAGGAACATAGAACTAACAAGCTGCCACCAACCGGAAGAATTTGGGAAAGGTCAAAAGGAGACAGGGGACACTAGTCCACATGTCCTCCCAGAATCCTTCTTGCTGGAATCCATCTTGGCTGAGCAATGCACTTGCCACCAGGAAGGACCCTGAGTCAGAATGATTGGCCAGAGACAACCCAGAAACTAATCCTATCACCATAAAACCCGAGACTGAGAGCCACATGGCAGAGCAGTCCTCTTGGGTTCCCTTACCCTCCTGCTCTCCACCCAGGTGCCCCTTCTTAGTAAAGACTCTTGCTTTGTCAGCATGTGTGTCTCCTCAGACAATTCATTTCCAAGTGTTAGACGAGAGCCCACTCTCGGGCCCTGGAAGGGTTCCCCCTTCCTGTACCAATACTGTTTCAATTTTTCTCTGGATATTTGAACAATTTTCCCATTTATGACTTGCTTTTTTAAGATTGAAAGGACTATGTGAGATAAGGTGATGGAATGTTTCAGTTGTTCACACTGTGAGATCCACAATTGTATTGATAACTAGCTTTCTTTGATTACTTTATTAGGACCTAAATCCTGCCTCAGCCATGGGTGGTGTAATCTTTGTACTTTAGCTTCCTCCTAATAAAGGCTAAAAGGAGAGAATTGAAAGGTAAATTTCAGCTCTGTAATTCTGTGAACTCCTTATTCTGCTTTGAAAGTGCGCCACCTCAGAGGTTTCTCAAAGAAGTATTAATTTGCCCTTGATAGCCGTAGATAAAGAATTTAAAAAATAGCAAGTGCTATTTCTACTTTCCACTGGTTGTAATATGAAACTAGAGCTGCTTGGCAGTTACTCCCCTTTCTCATCTCAGCACCTCTCACCCTTATGCTCCATTTCCCTCCTCCCTCTCTCCTGGAAGCCTTGTCATTTTCCAAAACGTATTTATGCTTTTTCCTAACTTTGCAATATTTTTCAGTAGTGCATATAAAAAGACTAAGAAAGATAAGCAGATGTTTGACCACTGTCTAGACTTGTCCTTCCTAAACTCTTAACATGTACGTAAATGACCTGGGGATTTTGCTAAAATACAGACTCTGACTTAGTGTGTCTAGGGTGGTCTCTCAGATTCCTGATTTCCAACAAGTTCCCAGGTGATGGCACTAGTCCTAGAATTACACTTTGGATAGCAGTTGTTGAGACTATTTTGTAGACTTAAAGTGATCATAAACCTAAAACTTAAAGAAAAGGTAATTATAAAAAATAAATATTGTATTTCAATTTCATTAAAAAAATCATGTCTTTCCACTGACTTCTTCACAAATAAAATCAGTGTTTTCTTTCAAAGTTGAAATTTCCAGAAAGGCAGTGCATTATTTCTATAATCTATTCTCATGTGTCTTCTCTACATTATGATTTCTACATTTTTTAATTTGGCAAAAAAAATCTACATTATGATTTAAAATTTTAAATTTAGACAAGTTGAACATCACAATTTAATTCTGAAAACCTAAACATATAGGAGAGTAAATTAAACTTATATAATTATTAAGATGATTGGATTATTTATTTAAAAATAAACATTTCTCAACATTTATGACATAAGCTTTATCGTGTGTGTTTTAGAAATAAAGTGTACATGACACAAAATATAACAGTGCTCTAAAATACTGCAACAGAATAACTACTAGTTATCCAAAATAGTAAATTTACAAAAAACTATATCTTAGCTGAAGCTAGCTATTTTTTTTCACTTTTCTTTCAAAATCCCCTAATATTCAGTAATCTTGCTACTGGCTGATAAAAATATAAACAAATATAAAGAATTACCAAAAATAGTTATTTCAAATATGAAGGAATTTGAATTATGACTATAGAAGCCATTGTCACTCAAAAATTATAGAAAAGTTTAAAGATTAGATGTGGTATTCTGAAATTCTGCTTCATCTTATAAAAAATATGTACACTCATTTCCCTTTCTTTTTAATATATGCTAGATTTCTTTGTTTTTTAGCACAAGCCCAGTAAAGTCCTTGTTTCCTAGTGAAAACTAAAGAGCAACAACAACAAAAGTTTTTATTTTGAAACTTGCATTGTTTCTCCTTTATTTGTACATTTATCTGTACTTTTCCTCATTGAAGAGGTAGGGAGCTCAGGGTCCAGGATGACCCACACATATTATTGGAGGAAACAGCATCCATCCCCAGTCTGAACATAAAGGATGGTGATGGATGATAACAGTTGAAGAGAAAACTTGATGGTTAGACAGAGAAGATGAACAATGTATTAGGAAGGCAAGAGTCTGAATAGAACACACTGGTGCAATATAGGAAGGATTCAGGGTGTTTGTCTTTAATAATGTCCCAGAAGAAAAATATTTGTTGTCTAAGGAGCTTGGTAATTTTGTATAAATTTTAGGGCCCAATTTTAACCCTACATAACTAGTTTCAGATCACATTAGAATTCAGTGTTTTCTTGATATTCCACTTAAGAAACTACGTCTTGCAAATAAAATTGACATTCAAAAAGTGTTTAAAAAGATCTTGTTAAGCTATCAGTAATACCAACAACTCTGAAGGTTGGTTTTTAAAATGTTACTCTTGCAGAGTATTATAGGCTTGCATAGAACACTGCATCTGTGAAATTCTTTTATCTCTCTTGTATTATTATTCTTGTAAGAACAAAGTTTACTTATCTTTGAATAAGTCACCGACCATTTAATGATGTGGAAAATGTAGCAAAGATGACCAATTCATTTTGCTAAGCAAAGAGAACTGAAAGAAATGCAGCTGTTTCAATGCACCTTCTTTATGCAGAGGAAAATATTTCTTTTTTTATTAGCTCCATCTGATGGTTGATCTGGTTTTTACACACTGCCTGGCTATAAATTCCCAACAGTAATTTCATTGTTTTCTATCCCTCTCTTCTATCAGAAAAATGTGCTATATTGTGAAGATACTCCTTAGCTGATTATGTATCTAATTAATTCATTGAATTCTGCAAAGTATTTACTAATGTAAAGAATACTAATTCATGCTAATTCTTGTGGCTATTTTCTTTTTTCCTTTAAGTTGAGAAGCGTAAATATCACCGATTACAACTATGTAAAATTTAAAATTTGAAAATATGAGAATATTAGTGATATTGTCCTGTATGCACATTTTCATACAGGACACACACACCTCTCAGATAGGCATGGCCTGCCCATTACCTAATTTATGTTGAGCATGTACATGGTGATAACAAAGTTTAAGCACATAAAAATGACTTTATTTTCCTTATTTATATTTTATACTAATGGCCTAGTTTGGCAAAAACCTATTTATATGATATACCATCCTAATGTTTTCAGCTATGAGCATGCATGCTTGAAAATACAATTCTTTCAATGCAGAGAAAAAATAGCTTAGGATTTAAATTTATTTGAAATACATAACTGAGTGTAAGCATTAAATAAGAAATAAATTAAGAAAATACTATACCTCAGCATCATACTCCCATAACTGATTTCCTCTCATGTGGTGGCATTTTAACATGATTACAGGTCCATTGAGTCTAGACACATCCAAGCACAAGTCATCGGTTCTGATTTCTTTGTCAGCAGTATAAGAAAATACCTGAAAATATAAGAGTCAGCCAATAAAATGATATCTTCTTTAAAAAAAAAAAGTTGCAGTATAGCAGATTTATCTGTGGAAACTTTCATATCAGATAAACTTGTATTTTCAAATGATCTCTGCTGTGTGATCTTGAGAAAGCTAGTTCATCTCTCTGCATCCTTTTCTTCAACTACAAAATATGTACAGTGTCGTGTGCTTTTTGTGAAGACTCAGTTTAACTAAATTATTATTATTTTTGTAATTCTAACTTTTTTTTCCTTTTTTAAATTGAAGTAATAGTTGATTTACAATGTTTAGTTTCAGGTGTAGAGCAAAGTGATGTTTATGTATTTTTCAGATTCTTTCTGCTTATAGGTTATTCCAAAATACTGAGTATTATTCCCTGGGCTATACAGTATGTCTGTGTTGGTTATCTGTTTTGTACATAGTAGTGTGTATATGTTAATCGCAAACTCCTGATTTATACCTTCACATCCCTACCCCTTTCCCCTTTGGTAACTACAAGTTTGTTTTCTATGTCTATGAGTCTGTTACTGTTTTGTAAGTTCATTTGCATCATTTTTTAGATTCCACATATAAGCAATATCATATGATATTTGTCTTTCTTTGACTTATTTCACTTGGTATGTTAATCTCTAGGTCCATCCGTGTTGCTGCAAAGGCATTATTTCATTCTTTTTTATGGCTGAATAAAATTCCACTGTATTTATATACCACATCTTCTTTATCCATTCCTCTGTCGATGGACATTTAGGATGCTTCCATATCTTGGCTATTGTAAATAGTGCTGCAGTGAAGATTAGGGTGCATGTATCTTTTCGAGTTACAGTTTTCTCTGGATATATGCCTAAGAGTGGGATTGCAGATCATATGGAAGTTCTATTTTTAGCTTGTTAAGGAACTTCATACTGTTTTCCATAATGGCTATACCAATTTACATTCTCACCAACAGTGTAGGATGGTTCCTTTTTCTCCACACCCTCTCCAGCATTTATTGTTTGTAGAGTTTTTGGTGATGGTCATTCTGACTGGCGTGAGGTGATACCTCATTGTAGTTTTGATTTGCATTTGTCTTATAATTGGCGATGTTGTACATCTTTTCATGTGCCTTTTGGCCATCTGTAATGTCTTCTTTGGAGAAATGTCTGTTTAGATGTGCCTATTTTTTGTTTGGGTTGTTTCTTTTTTTGATATTGAGCTGTATGAGCTGTTTGTATACTTTAGAGATAAATCTCTTGTAGGTCGCATCGTATGCAAATATTTTCTCCCATTCTGTAGGTTGTCTTTTTGTTTATGACTTCCTTTGCTGTACAAAAGCTTTTAAGTTTAATTAGATCCCATTTGTTTATTTTTGTTTTTATTTCAATTACTTTAGGAGATGGATCCAAAAAGGTATTGCTGCGATTTATGTGTTCTGCCTATGTTTCCTCTAGGAGTTTTATAGTATCCAGTTTCACATTTAGGTCTTTAATCCATTTTGAGTTTATTTTTCTGTATGGTGTTAGAGGATGTTAACTACATTATTAAATTCTTATTATTTGGTGGCATTGTATTTTCTGAACTATATTTGCCTTATAAAACTTACACAACAGGTTCAATAAAATAAAGTTTGTAAACTTTATGGAGCTCCGTAAAGGGCAGTCCTTGTTGCTGCCACCATATGACCAATTCCCTAAGTCTAGGGACAATGATGTTTTTCATCAGTTTCCTTTCTATAACATAAGTACATCACATAAACTTTATTAAATATTGTCAGTGGGTTTCTGAAGGTTGTAGAGTTATCTTTAGAGATCTCCTTAAAGGCAGGCTCTATGTTTACCTTTCTCATGTGGTTTTGGCTGGGCTTGACTATAATTCTTCTCAAAATATCCAAGAAATGTCAAGGTAGATAGAAGATTCATTGTTAGCTAATTCAAACTGATGCTATAATAACCTCTATTATTTTGTTCCTAGTGTGAATAATTTATTTATAACATTGATTATTAAAGTTTTGTGAGGGTTATTAAATACATAATTATAAAAGTTGATTTCTTCTGTTAGTTATGATAAGCATGCTTCAGTATTCTGTGGGTATTTATTTTTTCTTTGCAATATCGAGAGGGAGTGTGATGAGGAAGGTCATTTCAAGGTCTTTTCATTTCCCAAAGCAACCTGATGAAATCTGAGGAAGTCAGCTCTACAAATCACTTATAAACTCTGAGTCCTAGCCTGTAAGCTGACTAAGTTAGTCTTGAAATGGTTGCCTCTGTAGCACTGCTACTCGGGGCTTCTAGGAAGATCACAAGTAGTAGTAAGAGGGAGATGCACAAGTCAGTGATGGAACCCAAGTACCCTCTTAAGCCAATATCTTAAAAGGAAAATTCTCACAAAGGTTATACATTTTACTTAACAATATAAAAACTTGGGAAGTGTATAAAGTTCATTTATTTAAACAGTATAAAATATATTATAGATTTCGTGTATCGAATTCAGGAAAGATTTTCCTATCTTTGAAGTATCATGTATATGTGTATACTTTTTATACTTTTCAATATATATACTTTTCATGGAAAAAGAGTAACCAAAAGAAGAATAAAGGAAACACCCATCTAAGATAAGTATTTGTATCCTTCCCAAACATGGTTAGTATTTTTTTTAATACAATTACAAGCATATTTAATTAAATAAATGAATCTGGTAGTAAACCTTGATGTTAGAGAGGGTAATTTCTAGAGAAATTTCTTTTGCCCATTATATCAATGTGAAGGATAATTTTCCACTTTGAAATTGCTTTATTTTAGTTGTATACAGATGGCAATGTAAATGGAGATACCAAAGCATCCATATTCACCATTAATTTTGCATAATGAGTATAATCATGGCCTGAGCATCAATTCTCCTCAGGTCTCTAATGATAGTTTGGAAACTTTAACGATTGAAAGTTCTAGAGAGAGGTCCACAAAGCATTCTTTGTTCCTCAATTTCTAATTTTGATTCATTTTTGGGTCAATTAATAGATATGTAATTTACATCACATTTAAGAAAGATATCTGTAGAATATTCTCTGGCCCTATATATGAAATTATCTTTCTTTGGACTTTGCAATTGAAAAAAAATTAACTGATGCATCTACAAGTCATGGCGATTGCTGGCAAACACCAGAAGTTAGAAGCAGCAAAGAATGATTCTCCCTTACAGGTTTCAGAAAGAATATGCCCTTTCTGGCACCTTGATTTCAGACATCCAGCCTCGAGAATTGTGAGTCAATAAATTTCTTTTGTTTTAAGCCATCCAGTTTGTGATGGTTTGTTATAGCAGTTTGAGGAAACGAATACACTTCCTTTTATTCCTAATGCTGGTTGAAGCCTTTCCAAATGTCACTGCAAATTTTGCATAGAAAAGTTGGATTTTAGATTTCAAATCTATTGTATCTCAATATCTGGGCCTAAAATTGTAACATCCAGTTACACTTTCCAAAAGCATCAGAGCAATCATTTTCATAATCATTTTTCCATTTAAATATATCTTTGTAAAGTGGTTCTTTACTATGACTAGATGATTTACTTGCTTTTATGTATACTTTATTGAGGTTAGATTGATTTCTGTCTCTGAACTGATGCACTCAAATGAGTTTAGGAATAACTCCCAACATATGAAAGATGATAGCCAAGCCCAGTCTCAATTCCTTTTAATCTTAATATTTTTTCAGAGAAGGTAAACTTTTTCATTATATCACACATGCATACAGTTTGTTCTGGATTTTTCTTTTTGGGAAGTATGTCCAAAGGTATTTTATGATTCTTCAAATATCTAAAATTGAAACAACATTTAAACATTTTTTAAGGACTGTGTGAGAATTGTCTAAAATATTCTGCAGTAAATTAGTACTTTACTTCGCACAATGAAAGAATGTGTCAATACATTCTTTTAAAAATTGTATCTTGCTTAAAATCCTAATGTATAGCTGTTTCTTTAAAAATACTCTTATACCTTTACCCCTTTGAATAATTGCGAGCAGCATAGCAGCCATTCACAAAACCTTGTAGAGCAGCCCAAGTTGCAAACCAAGGACACTGTTCTGTGTTACTGGGACCTGGACCACACCTCCTTCAGCAAGAGGCCTGGGGACTAAACGCCCTCTGCTGGCTCTGTCTCAACATAAGGTTTCTTTCCTTCTTTTATCCTTAGATAAAGAAATATTTTGCCAAAAAATATGTGTGTATTTAAAAGGCTCACATGTGTATTTGATTCAGCTTTGTTAATTATACAGGTTGTGATTTCCCTAGATTTAGTTCTGAATTTATAAAATACTTTTCCTGTTGAGTTCCTCAGGACAGTATTTACTATAAAAGTTCACAGTTTGAAGAGACTCTATATGTTACTCTATGCCAACTGCTTCACTTTCTAGATGAAGAAACTGAGGTCAGTAAAGTTACAGGGTTTACCCAATTTGCCAGAGCTTCTTAGCGAAAGAGTTCTCTCTGGACCCCAGGCTCATTGCCACTGTTCTTTCACTTGACCATACTGCCCTTTACATACCCATTTTGGAGCTTTGGGCTCTCTGGGAATCCCTTTAGGTATTTGAAATACAGTCAGTTTGAGAAATCTGTTAACAACCAACCATCCAGAAGGACAAATTATAAGAAAATAAACATATCATAATAGTTTTTTCCTCATTCTGTAAAAATAGCCCAGGAACATTTATATTGAAATAACAAAGAACATTGTTTAGCAATAAAAATTCAACATTTAGCAGTGTGATTTATTTTTTAACACGTTCTCTCTTACTATATATCACACCATCCTGATATTAGCATGGAGAATGCAGAGATGGAATTGAATTCATCAATGGAGATGCCAAGCAAAGAGACTTTTGCTGTCAGACAAAAGATTTTTCTGTCTTAATTGATTTCAGATTCTGTTTATAGCCTGTTAGCCCAGTGGTTTATATAGAAGAGGGTAAGGAGATGTAGGTAGCTTCTAGCTGTGTACTCTTATCTTACATGCCTACATGGCATCTATTGTCTTTTACAGTTTAAATGCTCTAAAAGACTTGTTAAAAACAAGATGTGAGTGTGTATCTCAAGTTCAGTATTCCCAGTCTGTCCTCAGTATCACCTATGAAGGCTTAACTCTTTCCCCTTTCACTTCAATATAACTGTATGTAACACTCTGGTAGTTCCCTGTTGGTGCT
Organism: Balaenoptera ricei; assembly: GCF_028023285.1. NCBI lineage: Eukaryota > Metazoa > Chordata > Mammalia > Artiodactyla > Balaenopteridae > Balaenoptera > Balaenoptera ricei. The sequence goes on along the minus strand of NC_082645.1, from coordinate 44,702,720 downwards.
CAGCAAGTCACCTCATTCTTCCATCCCTGACCTGGTATGTGCTGATCATATCATTAGGACTATCCATTCCACTTTGCCCAGGAAAAGACCACCTCCTTAAAGTCTTAGTACATTCGTCACTTTCTTCATGTAGCGTTTTTGTAACTACTCTTACCCTGATAGCTTATCTGCACTTTATTGTAGATGTGATATCATCTGTGCATATCTTTGGAGCAGAACAGCGCTAACACAATGGGCTTTGGAAAATGACACGACCAGGGTTTGAGACCTTCCTCCACATGCTTCAGAAAGAATTACTGTGAGACTTTGACCAAACCTTAGCTTCCTTATCTGGGAAAAGGGATAAAGATGCCTCCTGTTTCCTGGGCTATTTCAGAGGCTGAATGAGGTAATTCATCTAAACTCTAAACACAGTACTTAGCCCAAGTGACATCTCAGTATCAGTAATTATCTGTGCAAAATCCAGGCATATAATCTACATTTGATTACAGTTGGTCTCATCTTTTTGTTTTATTTTTTAAACCTCGCTGCCCCAGTAATAATGCTAGAGATATATTTTGAATACCTATGGAAACAATTCTAGGAGAAGAGTATGTGTCCAGTAATTACTTGCTGAATTTAAATGAAAGCAATTTCTCTTTGGAGTTCTTTAGTACACTTTATGGAAAACAGAGCAAGAGAATAAGGTAATAAAATAAGCAGGATACACTAATATAATAAAATGTGACTGTCGTTTCTATTTTCTTTCTACTTCATTGCTAAATCCTCCCATTTTAAACACTACTGGTGTTAAAGTTTATGTATGTTTAATAACTTACTCTGCCTTGAAGGGTTTTAAAGGAAGTCTGCAATTCAGGAATCTATACTCAAATATTTTCCAAATATTTACTCATATTGTTGTATGAGTATTGTTTACTCATACTCATAATACTCATAAAACTCATACTCATAATGTTTACTCATGTTGTTGTATGTTGTATTGTTGTAATATTGAAGAATATAAATTGCAAATATAAGCCTAGTAGGAATTCCTTCCAAAAGATACCTCAAGAGATAACACTTGAGTGGCAGATATTGTTTTTTATGTGACTGTGGTAGAATTCTCAGATGGCCCCAAGATTCTTGTCCCCTGGTGTACATGCCCTGTTTAACACCCTGCGCTTGAATGTTGGTGAGACTGTGACCATGACAGGAAAGTCACTTCATGATTACATTATGTTACATAAGACTGTGTCTTTGCAGACTGAGAAAGATGGGCCCTCAGTCCTCCAAATTCAAGGAACTGAAATCTGCCAATAACCAGGAATCTTGGAGCCTCCAGTAAGATCACAGCTCTGGCCAACACCTTCATTTCAGTCCTGTGAGACCCTGAGCAGAGAACCCAGCCACGTTGTGCCTGAATTTCTGACCTATAACACTGTGAGTTAATAATTTTGTGTTGTTTTAAGCCACTTAATTGGTAGTAATTTGTTATACAACAATAGGAAACTAATACAGTGACCATCAGGTTAAAGGAGATGCATGCAAAAACTAAATTATTCTCACCATGTAGAACACCTTCTCCCATGCTATGTCTCTATCATTTATCTATTCATTCAGTGATTCGTCCATCTATTTATTCATTGATACTTTTGAGAATGTTAAATGTTTCAGGCTTTATCTAAACCATATAGGCCATTCATGAAACTTTGATATGCAGACATCCAAGTGAGTGCCAACATTTCTGTAAGAGTTTCCTCCACTATTCCAACCTGCTTGAACTCTGTTCTTGATGTTCTCATTGTATTGATTTTCTGTAACAAATTAGCTTTCTCTTGATGATATTCTTTCCTATGTTCTCCCCCACTGAATTATTCCTTAAATATTTTTTATCTGAAGAACTGGCCTTCACACATATAAATTGCAAGGGAAGTAAATTCCTGGATGGGATATTCTCCTTCAGTCATGGGCAATTTAATACATACTTTCCCTTTATGACTATATCATTAGTTAGAACCATGGAGCAGCAAGATATCTGGTCTTTGAGGTTCTTACTCATTTATGCCTGTGAATGTAAAATAAACATAGCAGTAATAATATATATTATTCACATGACATATATATGTATATATATAGACTATATATTCATTTTAGTGTTTGTTTTATTAGCCACAAATTAATGATAAAAGACTTTGTGATATCATTTCTGAATATATTTTTACTGGTATCTTATATTCGAAACTTTTCCACATACATTGTATTATTAGACACTTCCTAAAACTGGTATGTTGCATATAATTAGAGAAAAATTATATTAAATATATTAAGTCTCAAAAGGCAAATTATAATGTCCTTAAGATAGCACAAAGAAACTCTTATTGTGTATCTGTTGTAACTGCATCTTATCTGTAAAGGTAAACTACCCTTTAGTTTAAATTAGACATAATTTTAAAAATTCACCTCCATATTATTAGCACAACATTGGCACTGAATCAAATAATACTGAGCTTTTCTAGGTGGTTTCAAGCTTAAAGAAATCCTACTTATGTCATTCATCATTGCTGCCAACTAAGATCAATTTAGTTTGGCGTCCTCCAGAAGCTGACACTGAACAAGGATTCAAGTGCAAGTAGTTTTTATTATGTAGATGATCCCAAGAAAGACCAGTAGGAGTGCAGGGAAGGCAAAGTAGCCAATAAAGGGTATATTACAAATTAGTTACACTGTAGATAACTGGAGCCTTATCCTGTTGGGAAACTGGCAACCAGATGGAACAAGCCTCAGATTCAGTTCCCTGGAAGGGTGAAGGACCTGGGATAATTATACCACTTGCCCTCAGCTTTTGCTTGAGGTGTGCTTCCAGAGAGTAGAGTTGATTAATTCCCCAGGTGTGACGAGGTGGGCAAAGCAGCCTCTGGCAGAGAAAACCAGCAGGCAAAGGGACAGAGATTCTGGCCTTTTGGACGTTGGGCTGGAAGCAGGTGGAAGGAGAGAAAGCCAACATTTTGGGATAACCTGCCGTGTGTTTGGCAAGAAAGCAGTCATTTTAAATATTAGTATATTAAATATGATATAGCATATATCATAAATTATACGTTTCTTCAGTAACTTTTCAGGGTTAGTTTTTTTTTTTTTTTTAAATACATTATTTATTTATTTATTTATTTTTGGCTGCATTGCGTCTTTGTTGCTGCACGTGGGCTTTCTCTGGTTGCAGCCAGCAGGGGCTACTCTTCGTTGTGGTGCATGGGCTTCTCACTGTGGTGGCTTCTCTTATTGCGGAGCATGGGCTCTAGGCACGCGGGCTTCAGTAGTTGTGGCTCGCAGGCTCTAGAGCACAGGCTCAGCAGTTGTGGCGCACAGGCTTTGTTGCTCCGCGGCATGTGGGATCTTCCTGGACCAGGGCTCAAACCCATGTCCCCTGCATCGGCAGGCGGACTCTTAACCACTGCGCCACCAGAGAAGTCCCAGGGTTAGTATTATAATTTCTTTTTTTCAAATAAGGAATGTGAGGTTCAAAAAGGTTAGATAAATTCCAGGTCACTCAGTTTGCAAGTGGGAGAACCTGTCTTTGATCTGTGGTCTGTCAGGCTCCAAATCCCATGCTCTTTTCACACAGTTAACATTTTGCTTCTGGGATATTTTAAAAATTAAACTCCAAACTTTATTCAGATTTCACAGGTTTTTCCTTAAATTTCCCATATGGTCCTATGTTCATTTTTCCAGGATCCCATCCAGGATACCACATTACATGTAGTCATCATATCTCCTTAGCCAACTCTGATAGATGCTCAGACTTTACTCTTTTTGATGACTGACAGTTTTGAGGAGCATTAGTTAGGTATTTTGTGGCGTGTACCTCAGTTTGGGCTTGTCTAATATTCACCTCATGGTTAGATTGGGGTTATAGATTTTTGGGGGGAAGATCACAAAAGTGAAGTGCCATTCTCCTCACGTTTTATCAAGGGTGCATGGTATTAACATGACTCACAGTGTAGAACCTTGATCACTCACCCAAGGCAGCATTTGCCATGTTTCTCCACTGCAAAGTCACCACCACCCCCTTCCATATTCTACTCTTAGAAAGCTAGTCAGTAAGCACAGCCCACACACAAGCGGGAGGAGAGATAAATTCCATCTTCTGGAGGGGGACTTGTCTACATAAATTATTTGGAATTCTTCTGTATAGGAGATCTCAGAGATCAATATTAACATGTTCTAAAAACTTCAGTCTAAAACTGGGGGCCATGTCTTTATATCAGATTTATATGTAACACGTTAAGATTCTCATAGTAAAAAATAAATCTAGCTCATGGGCCACTTGTTTGGGCCACTGAAGGAAGAAAAGTTCTCTTCAGTGAGCACATTGTAACGTAATGATTTCCACCACCTAGAAATAGCACTTGGTCTTATCGGTGTGTAAGATGTGGATTGAACACTGGCCACCGTGACCTAGGGAGACCACTTTGATCATTCTTTGGTGTTACAGGGACTGTACGGTGCACCTCTGAATTTGCTAGCTGCTGTTTTCTTGGGGTGGGGGTGAGAAAAGTGCCTCTTTAAACAAACAATTTCTGCATATCCCAGCCAAATAAGCACATTTTACTTCTTTTAAATAAAAAGAACACTGCAAAATCTGTTTAGAAAGTTAGCAACTAGAGAGATGGAGTAGAAGTATATCTATCTGGTAGGTTTTCATTAGAAGACTAAGATTCTTTACTAGAAATTGGAATGGATGGTAGGCTGTTTCCATGGTAACCCACTGAAGCCTTTTTTCCTTTAATGGAAAGGTATCATTTCTGTACATACCACATGTAGCTTCTTGCTCAGTGTTGGATCAAGTCCTTTGATAATAGAATAAAAGAAAGGAACTGACAGAAAGTTCTATAGTCTGTCCCTGCTTGTGGTGAAATTATACTTGGGTACTAAATAACAAGAATAAAAAGCCCTTTTCATTTTGGCCACATTCACCATGCCATTTTTAATAACAAAAGTGCATGTGCAAGTATTTTCATGAGGTTGTATTAGAAATAGGTTACAAGCTCTCCTTTGGCAACCTTTGCACTCTGAAAGATTATTGCTCCTTTTGTCCCCTCAAGTCAAAACTTCCTTGCTTGACATTTACATTCTATTAAAATCTTAGCTCCACTACTTACAAAACTTAATTTTCCACTCTCCCTAGTCCAGGCCTTCCACTCCGTTTAGGCTAGTGTCCTCGCTGTCCTTGCACACACTCCGTTCTCTGTGCTCCCTGACAGCCTTGTGAAGCATTTTAGACCCACTCCTGTCCTTATCAAGACCTTTTTTCTGAATGCCTTCTGTATAAGAGTACAAATATTCTTTGTTTCAAGAATCATTGTTTTGTATTCCCATTGAGATTGAGGGTAGGGATTGTGTGCCCATTTACTTATTTATATTTAATCTCGTTACAAAGTATAAGTGGATTTAAACAGAATTTTACATATATATATATAGAGAGAGAGAAATGAGACAAAATCCATCTACATAAAAATGGTAATATAATAAAAAGAATCCAAGTATGACGCCAGTATAAATACTTGTCCATAGAATATTATTAATTTTATAATTAATATTATAAAATTATTGTCTCTGGGCGAACCATATTATTTGGAGTAAAAAAGAAAAGAAAAACCTGCTTCTCAGGAGGCAAACAGCTCTTCCAATACTCAGTGCAACATGAAATTCTCTTAGGGTTACTCATGGAAAGGACTCTGTGTCATGTAACAAACAGCATCTTCCCTACATCCTTACACACAAAAAGAAGTTTGAGTTTTAAGTGTATATTTATTTCCTCTTGGTGCCCATATATTACTGGGTATATATATATATATATGGTGTTCAGTGAATTACTGATTAATAGGTTCTTTTTTCTTTAAATCATCAGTTTTTTGTGACTGGCAGGTTGCTCAAAATTTTCACATTGTTCTATCTTCTAAAAACATTTGTTTTCTAAATTTTTTTCCCCTAAATTCAAGCTTTCTAAATTCGTGTCCCCGTCACCAGACTGCAGGTTACACAAATCATCTGGACTTATCTCTTGCCTATCTAGCAATAGAGATAAAGGATATTAACTGATTAACATCTAGTTCAACCATATCAATTTACAGATTAGAAATTGAGGGCCAGAAAGGACAAGGGACTTCATAACACCTGTGCTATGGACTGAATGTCACCCCACCACCCCAATTCATATGTTGAGCTATAATTCCCAGTGTGATGGTATTTGGAGGTGGTGTATTTGGAAAGTAATTAGGTTCAGATGAGGTCATGAGGGTGGGGCCCTGTGATGGGATTACTGCCCTTATAAGCAGAAGAAGAGATCAGAGCTTGCTTGCTCTCTGTCATGTGAAGAAACAGCAAGAAGGTGGCTGTGTGCAAGCCAGAAAGAGGGCCCTCCCCAGAACATGACCATGCTGACACCCTCATCTAAGACTTCCAGCCTCAAGAACTGTGAGAAAATAAATGTCTGTTGTTTAATCCACCCAGTCTATGGTATTGTGTTACAGCAGTCCAAGCAGACTAAGAGTCACAGAGGGATTTTGACACTCAGGTCCTCTGATGATATCTTAACTTTTTACCAAAGCTGACTCAGATCAAGTATGGTGTAGTGTAGTAGGGTATATGAAGTATATAACCTAATTATGATACCTTCCTCTCAGGGTTATTGTGAGACTCAAATTATATATACATACTTAAAACACCTGCAAATGTTTACTATAGGAGTAGTGTTCAATATAATTTCCACCCCCATCACTGCCATAGGCTTTTGGGAAGAAGCATTCATAATATACCCAGAAAGAACTTAAGAGATATTAATAACTAAACCAACTCATACTGTGGATATATGCTTTAATTTAGTGTAGGATGCAATTAATCCTAGAAAAATGTAGAAAAAAATTGTTTCACGCAAAGGAGAAATATTGGCTTCCATATAAATAAAAACAATAGTTTGTAAAGATGAGGCTAGATTGTTAACTAGGAGAAATACCTAATAAAAATTAGAAAGATTTGTACTTCATAGTTTATACAGAAAAATGATGACAATTCCATGATATCTCAGGTATAATTTTTTTATTTGATACAAAGAATGTATAATTAAGGTCATTAAAATATGGAAGATATTTTGTTGCTATCTTGTCACTATTGTTATATCAGGATTTCTAACAACAAGGCAAAATATATATGGGATATATAGTTATTTGCGAACAAATGAAATATTTAAAACATTTTGTTTTCAGCCATGTAAGTGTATAAGCTTGCATTTGATTAGTCTCCTCATTTTGGGTTATCCTCAATAAAATCTTGTATATGATGACATCTTTTAAAAATTGGTGAGTTTTAAGCAAAGAATGCCTTAAAAATCTTGGTGCTATAAAAATATTATACCTGACATTTTATTTGGCTGGCAGATTTCTTAGACTTTTCCTTTTTCTAAACTTTGTTTCTCTTCCTTGCATTGGTTAGTTAAATATTTGAACATAAATTTCTTGTCCAGTTTTTTGTTATCTAGGCTTCATGTGTTATCTTTTCCTTCCCCAAAAAACAAGTTTTCATATTTGGAAGGGAAAAAAACCCTAGGTATACCCTTACTTGTTACTTTCTTCCAATACTGTAAGAATTTATTAACTAGGATAGAATTGGGAATACAGTAAGATGAAGAAAATCTTAGGTATAGCAAAGCATATAATTATAAGTATGGGCTCTGCTTGGCTTCTGGTGAATATAAAACTGGGGTAGCCAACACTGTTAATTTAGAAACTACAGACGTTATTTACCTTACTTAGAAACTAATAAAGTGGCTTTTTCTACTAGAGTAAGCCAAGATATTATTTTAGCTATTACAGAGTGCTTCAAATGGTAATATTAAATAATTATTTATGTCCTCAGTAAAATTTAGGCGCACACACTCTCTAAGGGAGAAGAGGGGATCATTTCAAAGGACCTTAATATTCTTCATATATAGTAGATTCATGCATTCAATCCATTAAATTTTTTAATATTAAATATACTAAAATGTTGGCAGGAAGATGACTTGAACAAGCAAGCAGCTCAGGGTAATGATTAAGACCAGGGTGTTAAGTCAAGAATTATGCATTAAGACAGGATGAAAGCATTTGAAGATAAAATAGAGAAAGGAATGAGGTTTAGAAGATTGAAAAAATACAGAGGAGGAAGGTTCTTCTGGGACTGAATTGTTCAGTGGAGACAAACGTATCATGATGAAGTTAGCAGAAAGCTTATAGTCCATCTCTAAGTAATAGAAGCTTCAGAAGAGAGAAACTGGTGGGCTGAGGGAGCACACTGATACTGCTAGTAGCAAAACATTTTTCTTTTAGTAAGTTTTTCGGTTAACAGTCTACCCTTGTTAGTAAGAAAAGTTCTGTTGATGGTGTGCAATAAGAGAAGTACATATGCCTGTGTGTGTGTGTATTTTGTAAAAATACAGTAGTATTAAATTTTCTGCTTTGTGAAAGTGTGTGATATTTCACTTTTCAAAGGGGGTTTTTCAAAATATTCTGGAAATTCCATTAATAAAATGAATACAAATTTATGTGAATTTTCCCAAAGATTTTAAAGTATTTTAATATTTGAGCTTTATAGAAATTTAATTTTAAGCTTTTTAGAGCATGGGTTGATATGATGATACACTTTAATTGATTAATCAATAGAATAAGTATTTCTTTTGTCCCCCTATGTGCACATACTTTGATATCATCATCATTTCCTTAGATGCCCTCCTAGAGACTGTTGTCCCCTCCAAGTTTAGTCCAGTGCCTTTCCTTTTCCATATAATGCTCTCCTTATCAGGAATCAGGGTAGACATTTTTATTATCTCAACACCAGAAATAATTGAACCTTTTCGAAGCTGGTTTGTTTTTATATTATTGACCCAATAAATCATATAACCAGTGTTGTACTTACAGCTAGAAAGCTTGGAGCCAAAGTTGTGGCTTATTTAAATGAATGTAGGATTTCAGGTATTAATTTTAAACACTTTACAGTAAGATATTAAAAGTGCTTTCTAGGTTGACTTGCATTGCCAATTTTTCCATAGCTTTTAAAAAAAAGTGTCAAATGTGATAGATGTTAACTATCATTAAGCAGAAATACATAAAATTGGACTGTACAACACTTAGAAGAAAAGATAGATCTAAGAAATAGACAATACTAGTGCTCAGTTTTTGGAAATATTAAGAAAACAATCTCACAATCTCTGAGTAACTCCTACAAGGGGAAAGAAAAGGATTGAACACAACAAATTTGCCATTTATTTCTATTCCAGGAAACACTCTGGCCAGGCAAAACTAGGCAGAATAAGATCATTAGTTTAAGTTCCTGCAAGTTTTAATCAACTCCAAGCTTAATACGTGTTTCTTTAATACAAAAGATAATGTAATTTGTTTGAATTAAGAAAATGTTACCTGTTGATTGTTTACTCAGTTCTTGAATTAAGATTTGAAAAAACAATTTTAAAACTTCTGTGCAGAAGTTATTAACTATTAATGGAAAAGGCCATCATCATTTAATATTTATGGATTCACTTTTAGTTATTTTATACTTTAAAATTTTTATTAATATAGGATTTAGAGCTATTGACAATTTTATTTACTACTACAATTGCACTAAAATAGAATACAAATACTCAAGTTAAAATGGAATATCCAAAATCAAATTTTCTATAATTAAAATATTCTGTAGGACCAGTATAATTTAGAGCCATTCTTTGTAGCTACTACTTGATTTCTTGAAGTAGCAAGATAAAGTAATATATGTTTTTAACTTTGAGGAAGGTTTCGTATCTTATATCTTAATCCTCCGAAGGGGTGGATTGCTTAAGAACACTGAGCTAGAGACTTCCTGGAGTTTTCTTTGTGAGGACCTACAGTAGTTTCCTGTGGCTGCTGAAACAAATTATCGCAAACTTGATGACTTAAAACAATGGAGATTTATTCTCTCACAGTTATGGAGGCCAGAAATTTGAAGTCAGTTTCACTAGGTTGAAATCAAGGAACCAGCAAGGCAGTGTTCCCTCTGGAGGCTCTAGGGGAGAATCTGTACGTTGCCTCTTCTAGCTTCTGGCAACAGACTATATTTCCTTTGCTTGTGGCCACATCACTCCTATCTCTGCCTCTGTGGTCTCATTTCCTTCTCCTTGTCTGTGTGTGTGTCACATCTCCCTCTGCTTTCCTCTTATAAGGATACATGTGGTTGCTTTTAGTGCCAACCAGATAATCCAGGACAATCTCCTATATCATGATCCTTAATCACACCTGCACAGTCCTTTTTCCCATGTAAGGTAACATTCACAGGTACCAAGGCTTAGGATGTGGATACGTTTGTGGGTCATTTTCCAGCCTATTACAGCCTCAAATCTAGGCATTTTCATAGGAACAGTTTCATCTTCCAGGAAGATTTTCCCTTATGTGGTTTCCCTAAAATTTTGAAGCTATTTCTGTGTTAACAGCAGGTCCTTGAGTAACTTTGAAAATTTTTTATGAATTTGTTTACCCATTCATTCTTTCAATAAGCACTTATTACTGTAGAAGGATTAAGAAAAGGAAATTAACTAATACTTGCTTCAAGAAAAGTTTACAGTTTGTTTTTGGAAATGAGCTGAATAAACACAATTGAATGAAATTATGAGAGTTAAAAGAGAAACATCGAGATATGGTATATGAGTAAGTAAAAAACAAATGTGAAAAATTAAAGTATTGTGAGTTCAGAAAAAGGAAGTATCAATGTATATTGAAAACCAGAAAAAAACAAATTATTATATGGAGGACGGTGAATTTTGAAGTGGAACTAGAACAATGTAAACTACGGAATTACATAAACTAGAATTTATGTAGTTAGAAAAGTGGAGAAAGGTGATATCAGGTGGGTAAAAGAAAAGGCAAGGATATGATTTTAAAAAATGGATTACAGTAACAATTTTTAAAATGTCTGTTCTGGCTATACTCAATAGAGTTGATAGAGTTGAGAGTTTGTATGGGTGAGCAACAGGAGATAAAATTACAAGGGTAAGAAGGAGTCAGACTGTGTAGAGCTTTGACTAGTAAAGAATGTTAATTTTATCTTGTAATAACTGGGGACTCTAAAGTTTTTTGTTTTTCCAGTTGGGAATGGTATTTTTAAAGGAGTTTTCATAATTGAATGAGGGTGGAGTAAAGACAGGCTGGAGCTCTGGTGAAACTACATTGAAACTATTGTCGTAACTCAAATATGAAGCAATCAAGGCCAAGATTTAGAAAGTAGAATTATTAATAAAAGAAAAGAAGGAATAGGGAAATTCTTTCTTGTAGAAAGAATCCACAAGGCTTAGTGCCTAGTTCGAGAAGGGCAGGGTGTGTGATAAGAGATAAAAGAAGAAAATGTAAAAGATAGATGAATACAAAGATTGTAGAAAAAGGGCTTTTCATGAAAGATGAGTTAATTATAGACACACTGAGTTTGAGGCTACACTTGGTCATTCAAGTAGAAATGTGCATTAGTCAGTTTGAAGCAATGGGTGTAAGCCCAGGAATTGGTATGATTTTGGAGCTTTAATTTCCTGGGAAAATAGAATGAAAAGAATCAAGAATAAACAGAGTAGCATAGAAATAATGGTCTCATTGACTTGTATATGTATCCCAAAGGGTTTTTTGATACCAGACTGATCCCATGATAGCAGGCCCTGCTGAGACTTACTTGGAAGGGAACTAACTCTTGTATTGATGAACTTGATGAACAGCTACCACATGACCCCCTGAAAAACCAGGTCAATGTGAAATGTATGTCTTTAGATATTTCCTCCTACTAACATCATCTGCTAACCTCATCTAGAGTATCTGTTATAGGCTAGCATAACCAGGTTTTGTTGGATGAGTGATTGAGACAATTTACCATTCCATCCTCAGTATATTTTAGTCTCCTGGTAGGAGCATAAGCCAACCAAAATCAAGAGAAGTTCTCCCAGCCAAGCATTAATGAGACTGAAAGGCTCTTGGAATAATCCCAATTTCTATAGAGGTTATAATAACTGCTCTCTTCTAGCTCTCATGTATCCAACTCATTTAAACATTTAATGAACGGTAAATGTTCTTTTTTTTTCCTCACAGGCCGTTGTGGGATTTTACTTTGTGAAATCCCTCGTGAGTTTTAATTCCAGTGTGCAAGTTATTAAAAGGGGACCAAACTAGTGTAGTAATGTAGTGTAATGTAATGTAGTGTAATGGCTTATAAGTAATTATAAGATGTAAACTTTACGTATAAAAAGGTAAACTTTAAAATGAATACATATCTCTTGAATGAATATATCCATTACAATCTATGAGTATATTAGAATGTATTACTAAAATAATTTTCTCTAGGAGAGGGTCTGTAATGAGGAAGAAGGTATTTGTTTACTTTCAAAATTTGTAATGTACCTGTCATAAGGTTAGATTCTTCTTAAGTATAAATAATCACGTTTTAGAGGAAGAGGAGACGTTTGTATGAAAGTATAGATAATACCTAATGATCTCTTCTTTATCTTGGCAGACAATGGGGTTTTTAATAAATGGCTAGCATAAGCTTCCCTAAAGGCTTGCTACCTTGAAAAATGGCTCTGAATCATTTACTGCAATAAATTACATGGAATGTTTCCATGTGCTTTCTAGCTCTCTCCAAATGAGTGGCTACAGGGAGAAAGAGAAACATTATAAATGCATTTGCTAAAATGTGAGTGTTTTTCCATCACTTTATATTTTTGGTCTTTAGAAGGAATAAGTACAATATGTACAAAGGCTGCTTTTCTCCCTATTTTTGATTAAAGATATATTGTAGTTCAAAGGGAAATACCATTGGTTTTAAAAAATTTTATATTGATACATTATATATTATGTATATGGTATATGTACATTTTATCAAAGAAAAATGTTTATTTTATAAATAGTATATTAATCTAATTTGACCCACTTATATAAATTTATATATATTTTAAGTAAAATTTATATAAGTTTTAAGTAAAAATTAGTGTCAGTATTTGAGTAGATCTAGTATATGCCCAATGAGGCTAAGACCTATTTACCATTGGCTCCTTTAAGATGATGTTAAATGTCATATAAAAGCACCTCATTAGAAAAGAATGGTATTTTGACATCAAAAAGAGAAAACATAAAGACAAACATTAGGATAAAGTGTTTAAAAGTCTGTATGTGAAAACACAATGTGAACAAAATGTCAAGTCAGAAAGATATCTGTAATGTGTATGGCAGAAGATAATAATCTTAATGAAGTGTTTTTATAAGTGGTGAAGAGAATAAAGAACCACCTCAAACTCCAATGAAAACATAAGCAAAAACATGACTGTGAAATTCATAAAGTACTAATGCCAACTTTAAAAATGCTTATGTGCATTGATAATGTTAGAAATATGATTTAAAGTAAGAAAATGTTTCTTCCATACTAAACTGGCTAAGATGAGAAACAAGAAAAAGACAGTATCCAGTTAGGGTTGGCCACTGTAATCACAGTCCTGGGGGAGCGTGGCTGGGAATCAATACAGATGCAGTGAATGTAAAACTGGTGTGGAGTCAGCAGATTCAGGTTCAGACTGGCTTTACCACCTCAATCACATTATTAATCTCAGGGTTTCCATTAAACTCATGAGTAAAATCAGGATAATAACACCATGTACTTCATTGATTGTTGTAAAAACCAAAGAGGATAATGCATGTTAAATGTATATCATAGTACCTCTTCCTATTTTAGCTATTTGTCCTATTAAATTGGTGAAACATTAAAGAGGACAATTTGTCACTATATATTAAAAACCTTAAAATGTTGCATAACCTTTGATCTAGTAAACTTACTTGTAGACATTCTTTCTAAAGAAGTAAATATGGATGGAAGCTCACCAGATTTTAGCTACAAGGGTATTGATGAGCCTGGGGTATAACAATGAAAAGTCATAAATAACATTGTGTGTTAAACAGTACAGGATTGATGAAATAAATTATAGTTTATCCATTAAAATATGCCCTGCTTAGGGTAAGAAGTTGTTAGCCAATAGGTAGCAGAAAAGAAGCTAAATTATTTGGGTTTTAAACAGTGAGCATGTCTTAAGTTTGTGAGTGGAGCAGTATTTGGCCAGTAGTGCAATTAGAACAGTACTAGTGAACTGTGGAGACATGAACGTGCACAGAGCATGCAAGGAATAAAGAATTATCAAACATGTCTAGAGCACAGGAACTATAACGTCAAGGGAGATTAAGCTGGAAAGCCAGATGGGGATGAAATTAAGAGGGGCTTTGAATATCATAACTAGGGAATTTGTACTTTATTTTTGGACAGAGAAGAATTGCTGGAGATTTTAATCTGATTTTAATTCTAATATGCCATGTATGGAATGTACTTATGGAATTCCATATGATATATGGAAATAATGAGTTGGGTTTTTTTGTTTTGTTTTGTTTTGTTTTACCGTACAGGTGAAAGAAGGTGTAGGCTAGGACAAAGACAGAGGTCCTAGTTTTAAAGGGACTTAGAGGTAGGAGTCAAGGGACATTATTTTCATAGAAATAGGGGATTTGGTGGCCAGTGAAATTTCAGAAGTGAAGTGTCTATGTCAGATTTTAATTTTGGACGGTTGTGTGAAAGGGAAGAAAATGAGTACAGTTTGGAAAGCTTTGATTTTGAGATGCCTGTAAAGAATCCCAATTATTAATTAGTAATAGATTCCAGAGCTCAGGAGAGAGGTTGGGAATGAAGATATAAATCTGAGTCATTAGTACTGTAGGGGACATGAAACTGCTTCCAGGAATCCACATCATCTTTTCAGAAGTATAAAGAAGACAATCCCATAACTTCTAGTAACACACTTTCTACCAGTAAATTGTTAAGTTCTTTCTTTCACTTGTAGAAATTTATGTTCAAGTTTTAATCATATTCTTATTTTCATTCTTTCGAATGTGTTTAATGATCATCATGATATTACTTGCTAATGAAAAGAAAGCATTTCGAAAGCAGATAGGAATGGAGTATCAAATTTTGTCATTATTCTTTGAGGTAGAAGTCTTTTATTACTAAGGTTTTAAAGAGACCACCTCAAGATGATCAAGTGTTGAATTTAATAATAATTCTCCACTTGCTACCCTGTTTTTACAGTATTCCTGATACAAAAACATCCATGCATTCTTTCATCTATTTACTTGACTAATTTTTATTAGGTGCCTACAGTATCCCAAGCACTGTGCCAGGTGCTAGGAATGAGGAGAGAAGAGTATGCTGGATATTTGATTATCTAAATGTTTAAGAAAAATATTTCCAAGAACTACTGAAAAGTAAGTTTCTTTCTGATATCTCCAAAATTAAAAAAACCTAAACTACAAAAACACCCTTGCAAGGAGAAATGGTTAAAGGTATAATTGTCTAGAAATATAAAGTGCATTCTTTTAGAAAGGTAACTGAGTAAAACATGCTTAAAAAAAAAAAGCTTTACTTCTTCTTTTCCGATTTGGATTCCTTTTATTTCTTTTTCTTCTGATTGCTGTGGCTAACACTTCCAAAACTATGTTGAATAATAGTGGTGAGAGTGGGCAACCTTGTCTTGTTCCTGATCTTAGTGGAAATGGTTTCAGTTTTTCACCACTGAGGACAATGTTGGCTGTGGGTTTGTCATATATGGCCTTTATTATGTTGAGGAAAGTTCCCTCTATGCCTACTTTCTGCAGGGCTTTTATCATAAATGGGTGTTGAATTTTGTCAAAAGCTTTCTCTACATCTATTGAGATGATCATATGGTTTTTCTCCTTCAATTTGTTAATATGATGTATCACGTTGATTGATTTGCGTATATTGAAGAATCCTTGCATTCCTGGGATAAACCCCACTTGATCATGGTGTATAATCCTTTTAATGTGCTGTTGGATTCTGTTTGCTAGTATTTTGTTGAGGATTTTTGCAGCTATGTTCATTAGTGATATTGGCCTGTAGTTTTCTTTCTTTGTGACATCTTTGTCTGGTTTTGGTATCAGGGTGATGGTGGCCTCATAGAATGAGTTTGGGAGTGTTCCTCCCTCTGCAATATTTTGGAAGAGTTTGAGAAGGATAGGTGTTAGCTCTTCTCTAAATGTTTGATAGAATTCACCTGTGAAGCCATCTGGTCCTGGGCTTTTGTTTGTTGGAAGATTTTTAATCACAGTTTCAATTTCAGTGCTTGTGATTGGTCTGTTCATATTTTCTATTTCTTCCTGGTTCAGTCTCGGCAGTTTGTGCATTTCTAAGAATCTGTCCATTTCTTCCAGGTTGTCCATTTTATTGGCATAGAGTTGCTTGTAGTAATCTCTCATGATCTTTTGTATTTCTGCAGTGTCAGTGGTTACTTCTCCTTTTTCATTTCTAATTCTATTGATTTGAGTCTTCTCCCTTTTTCTCTTGATGAGTCTGGCTAATGGTTTATCAATTTTGTTTATCTTCTCGAAGAACCAGCTTTTAGTTTCATTGATTTTTGCTATTGTTTCCTTCATTTCTTTTTCATTTATTTCTGATCTGATCTTTATGATTTCTTTCCTTCTGCTAGCTTTGGGGTTTTTTTGCTCTTCTTTCTCTAATTGCTTTAGGTGCAAGGTTAGGTTGTTTATTCGAGATGTTTCCTGTTTCTTGATGTAGGCTTGTATTGCTATAAACTTCCCTCTTAGAACTGCTTTTGCTGCATCCCATAGGTTTTGGGTCGTCGTGTCTCCATTGTCATTTGTTTCTAGGTATTTTTGATTTCCCCTTTGATTTCTTCAGTGATCACTTCGTTATTAAGTAGTGTATTGTGTAGCCTCCATATGTTTGTATTTTTTACAGATCTTTTCCTGTAATTGATATCTAGTCTCATAGCGTTGTGGTCGGAAAAGATACTTGATACACTGTTTGCAGATGACATGATACTATACATAGAGAATCCTAAAGATGCTACCAGAAAACTACTAGAACTAATCAATGAATTTGGTAAAGTAGCAGGATACAAAATTAATGCACAGAAATCTCTTGCATTCCTATATACTAATAATGAAAAATCTGAAAGTGAAATTAAGAAAACACTCCCGTTTATCATTGCAACAAAAAGAATAAAATATCTAGGAATAAACCTACCTAAGGAGACAAAAGACCTGTATGCAGAAAATTATAGGACACTGATGAAAGAAATTAAAGATGATACAAATAGATGGAGAGATATACCATGTTCTTGGATTGGAAGAATCAACATTGTGAAAATGACTATACTACCCAAAGCAATCTACAGATTCAATGCAATCCCTATCAAACTACCACTGGCATTTTTCACAGAACTAGAACAAAAAATTTCACAATTTGTATTGTAACACAAAAGACCCCAAATAGCTAAAGCAATCTTGAGAATGAAAAATGGAGCTGGAGGAATCAGGCTCCCTGACTTCAGACTATATTACAAAGCTACAGTAATCAAGACAGTTTGGTACTGGCACAAAAACAGAAATATAGATCAATGGAACAGGATAGAAAGCCCAGAGATAAACCCACACACATATGGTCACCTTATCTTTGATAAAGGAGGCAAGCATATACAGTGGAGAAAAGACAGCCTCTTCAATAAGTGGTGCTGGGAAAATTGGACAGCTACATGTAAAAGTATGAAATTAGAACACTCCCTGACACCATACACAAAAATAAACTCAAAATGGATTAAAGACCTAAGTGTAAGGCCAGACACTATCAAACTCTTAGAGGAAAACATAGGCAGAACACTCTATGACATACATCACAGCAAGATCCTTTTTGACCCAGCCCCTAGAGAAATGGAAATAAAAACACAAATAAACAAATGGGACCTAATGAAACTTAAAAGCTTTTGCACAGCAAAGGAAACCATAAACAAGACCAAAAGACAACCCTCAGAATGGGAGAAAATATTTGCAAATGAAGCAACTGACAAAGGATGAATCTCCAAGATTTACAAGCAGCTCATGCAGCTCAATAACAAAAAAACAAACAACCCAATCCAAAAATGGACAGAAGACCTAAATAGACATTTCTCCAAAGAAGATATACAGATGGCCAACAGACACATGAAAGAATGCTCAACATCATTAATCATTAGAGAAATGCAAATCAAAACTACAATGAGGTATCATCTCACACCGGTCAGAATGGCCATCATCAAAAAATCTAGAAACAATAAATGCTGGAGAGGGTGTGGAGAAAAGGGAACACTCTTGCACTGTTGGTGGGAATGTAAATTGATACAGCCACTATGGAGAACAGTATGGAGGTTCCTCAAAAAACTAAAAATAGAACTACCATATGACCCAGCAATCCCACTACTGGGCATATACCCTGAGAAAACCATAGGTCAAAAAGAGTCATGTACCAAAATGTTCATTGCAGCTCTCTTTACAATAGCCAGGACGTGGAAGCAACCTAAGTGTCCATCATCGGATGAATGGATAAAGAAGATGTGGCACATATATACAATGGAATATTACTCAGCCATAAAAAGAAATGAAATGGAGGTATTTGTAATGAGGTGGATGGAGTTAGAGTCTGTCATACAGAGTGAAGAAAGAAAGAGAAAAACAAATACAGTATGCTAACACCTATATATGGAATCTAAGGGAAAAAAAAAAAAAGGTCATGAAGAACCTAGTGGCAAGACGGGAATAAAGACACAGACCTACTAGAGAATGGACTTGAGGATATGGGGAGGGGGTGGGGTGAGATGTGACAGGGTAAGAGAGTGTCATGGACATATATACACTACCAAATGTAAAATAGATAGCTAGTGGGAAGCAGCCGCATAGCACAGGGAGATCAGCTCGGTGCTTTGTGACCACCTAGAGGGGTGGGATGGGGAGGGTGGGAGGGAGGGAGATGCAAGAGGGAAGAGATATGGGAACATATGTATATGTATAACTGATTCACTTTGTTATAAAGCAGAAACTAACACACCATTGTAAAGCAATTATACTCCAATAAAGATGTTTGAAAAAAAAAAAAGCATTAACATTTGTTTTGACTTCTGTGTAAAAGCAGGAAAAAGAAATTTAAATTTAAAAAAAAAATTTATTTATTTATTTTTGGCTGCTTTGGGTCTTTGTTGCTGTGCGTGGGCTTTTCTCTAGTTGCGGAGAGCCGGGGCTACTCTTTCTTGTGGTGCATGGGCTTCTCATTGTGGTGGCTTCTCTTGTTGCGGAGCACGGGCTCTAGGCACGTGGGCTTCAATAGTTGTGGCACATGGTTCAGTAGCTGTGGCTCGCAGGCTGTAGAGCGCAGGCTCAGTAGTTGTGGCGCACGGGCTTAGTTGCTCTGCGGCATGTGGGATCTTCCCGGACCAAGGCTCGAACCTGTGTCCCCTGCATTGGCAGGCAGAGTCTTAACCACTGTGCCACCAGGGAAGTCTGAGATTTGAATATTTTTAGGAGTTGGGGCTACTTCTAAAAATTCAAAACTAAATAACCATAAAAATAGATGCTGTTTCCACAGTAACATAAAAGAATAGCAATAAAAGACAGAGAAGGTAGCTCTCTCAATAATTTATTCATTCTCAATAAAATCCTAAGATCTTTTCTTTTTAAAAGTAAGTCAAAATTTTAAACATGTCCTAGTATTAATCATGCTAGAAATATTGAGTTCCATCAAAAAGATACCATAATAGGGTTTTATGTGATGTTTTAATTTTTTCATAATATATATTTGTTAGAATAACAGGAGAGGCAGTGCATTTTATTGAGCTTAACAATACCATGAAGTGTCTTGTGCTTTTATCTTGCCTCTGGCATTAGCCACTGAATGAACATTTTATTTTTTACTTTTAGAAGTAAAAACAGAGATAATTGAGAACACAAATGGAAATAATAAAGAGAATAATTAATAGCAGTAGACCAAAATGTACTATTTAGTATATGCCATGCTAATGTTAGTTGTTTCATAAATTTTTACTAATCTTTAGAGAAAAAAATTGAGGGAAAATTTTTATGCATTTTATAGATAAAATATTGAAGCTCAAAAAATACTAAGTAACTTATCATGATAAGTTACCCAATTAATCAGATCTGAATAGTGTTATAAAATGATGTTCTTTTATTCTCAACAGTTCAGTTTCTCTATTTTTGTTTAATTATGAAAGTAGTAAATATATATGGAAAAATATGGGGTAAAAAGTAAAATTTCCTATACCAGCTTAATCGTCTCTCCAGAGGTCATTTGTATTCCAAATAGATATGAATACATTTCTAATAAATTGTATAGCATTTACATATATATATTATAGATACTATATAGAGGAAAATGTTCACATACATTTTCCACAAATGAGATCATTCAAAATTCAAAGTAAGTTGTACTGTGAGTTATTTTTCCCTCTTTTCAATGTTTGATGAGAGTACATTTAGACCTCTCAGTCATTTTGGTGGCTATGTAGTAATCTGAACTGTAGATACACCATGATTTATTTAAACATTCTCCTCTTGGTACATATTTGTTTCCATTATTTGTGTTGTAACAAAATGGGCTTCAATAAGCATTTTCAACATTTGTAGCACGAATAAGTATTCACATAGATGAAAAAATATTGGTTTTAAATTTTATCTTATTAAGTATATAACAGAGACATTAGAAAATATGTAGGTATGGGTTTTTTACTTGCTGTTTATTTGTTCCCTTTATTTATGAATCCCTGAGATTGGTGTCTGTCTATACTTTTGGTTTCTATGATAATAACAGCATTTTTGGCAATGTCTACATAGTACTAAGGTATAAATCCATTATTCTGACCATGAATTCTTTCATCTGTTTACTTGACTAGTATTTATTAAGTGCCTATCATATTCTAAGTGCCACGTGCTGGGGAGGAAGAGAGGAGTAAGACATAGCCCCAGCCAACAGGAAGTTTACAGTAGAGTAGGATAGTTTATTTCTGGTTATTATTCATGTAAATGAATAATGTAATTTTACACATTTATGATCTAGGTGTTCCATGTCATTTAGACAAATTTAAGTATATGACTGGTTATCCTTTTTTTTTAAAAAAAATATTTATTTATTTATTTATTTATTTTTGGCTGTGTTGGATCTTCGTTTCTGTGCGAGGGCTTTCTCCGGTTGTGGCAAGCGGGGGCCACTCTTCATCGCGGTGCGCGGGCCTCTCACTATCGCGGCCTCTCTTATTGCGGAGCACAGGCTCCAGATGCGCAGGCTCAGTAGCTGTGGCTCACGGGCCCAGTTGCTCCTCGGCATATGGGATCCTCCCAGACCAGGGCTCGAACCCGTGTCCCCTGCACCGGCAGGCAGACTCTCAACCACTGCGCCACCAGGGAAGCCCCTGGTTATCCATTTGGCTTGGCACCTTAATGATTCCATGAGGATAATTCACCTGAAGGATCTTCCTCCCTCATTTTCATCTGTATTAGAATCAGAGTGATTTCATAAATAATGTTTCCCTTTTTGAATTCTGCAGATAATCACTTTGCAGGTGATGAGTTGGATTTTTTCATAAGCTATTGAAACACATTATGGGAGACACTTCTAAATGTCCACCCAATACCCGTGGTAAATAAACTGTGAGGAGAAGCTGTGCATGAGTGTGAGGTGAAGTATTTAGTGTTTTTGTGCCATGAGGTGTCCAAGTAACACATTTCTGGCCAAAGAGACATACATGGAGATGTGTTGAGCCTTTAGGAAGGCATTTGCTTTGCCTAATGAAAGGACAGACATGGCTATTTCAACTCTTCTCTACCCCCACTTCTTCCTGCTTTGAATGTGGACATGATGTCTGTAGTTTCAGCAGCCCTCCTGTGATCAGCTGATGATAAAAGTTAACTTTAAGAAGAATGGAAAGATAGAAAGCTTCTGGTTTCTTGGTGGACTTATTGAGGACTGGAACAAATTATCAACAATTGACTACTTTCAGATTTCTTATTATGTGAAAAAATTAAACCCCTATATATTTAGTCCTCTGACAGCTTTTGCCATTTGAGGCTGAATTCATCAGGACTCCATTGGGTTTTGGTAGTAGAAGCCTCTCACACTCGTGAATCAGTATAGTAAGCTGGACCATTTTTGAATGCTGTCATTGTTCTGGCTATGTTGTTGTTTCTATCGTCTTCTTTCATATGGTCGTTTTCCCATGCTGCAATTTAGAAAGTTTGACTCAAATATTTTCTTGCTTAAATTCAAACTGTGTAGCACTAATTAACATTTTAATAATTAAGTTGTTTTTATTTGTTTGTTTGTTTGGTTTTAGGGAGAAACTTCATTTTAGTGTTCTCCATTGAATCATACAAAAGTCTGATTTGAAGTATGGTGCCAAAATTCAACAGGGCCATTTCCTTCTGGCTTTTTCTCTATGGATCCTTTTTTTTTTTTTTTCTTTAAATTTTATATTAGAGTATAGTTGAGTTACAACGTTGTATTAGTTTCAGGTGTACAGCAAAGTGACTCATTTATACACATACATCATTCTTTTTCAGATTCTTTTCCCATATAGGTTATTACAGAATATTGAGTAGAGTACCCTGTGCTATACAGTAGGTCCTTGTTGATTATTTTATATATAGTAGTGTGTATATGTTAATCCAAAACTCCTAATTTATTCCTCTGCCCCACATTCCCCATTTGGTAACCACAAGTTTGTTTTCGAAGTCTGTGACACTGTTTCTGTTTTGTAAGTAAGTTCATTTGTGTCATTTTTTAGATTCCTCACATAAGCGATATCATATGATATTTGTCTTTCTCTATCTGACTTACTTCACTTAGTATGATACTCTCTACGTCCATCCATGTTGCTGCAAATGGCATTATTTCATTCTTTTTTATGGCTGAGTAATATTCCATTGTATATATGTACCACATCTTCTTTTTCCATTCCTCTGTCCATGAACATTCAGGTTGCTTCCATGTTTTGGCTATTGTAAATAGTGCTGCAATGAACATTGGGGTGCATGTATCTTTTTGAATTATGGTTTTCTCTGGATATATGCCCAGGAGTGGGATTGCTGGACATATGGTAGTTCTATTTTTAGTTTTTAAAGAAACCTCCATACTGTTCTCCATAGTGGTTGTACCAATTTACATCCCCACCAACAGTGTAGGAGAGTTCCCTTTTCTCTACACCCTCTCCAGTATTTATTGCTTGCAGACTTTTTGATGATGGCCATTCTGACTTTTTGATGATGGTGAAACCTCACTGTAGTTTCGATTTGCATTTCTCTAATAATTAGTGATGTTGAGCATCTTCCAAAACTCTGTTGAATAAAAGTGGCAAGAGTGGACATCCTTGTCTTGTTCCTGATCTTAGGGGAAATGCTTTCAGCTTTTCACAGTTGAGAATAATGTTAGCTGTCGGTTTGTCATATATGGCCTTTACTATGTTGAGGTAGGTTTCCTCTATGCTGAGTTTCTGGAGAGTTTTTATCATAAATGGGTGTTGAATTTTGTCAAAAGCTTTTTCTGCATCTATCGAGATGCTCATGTGGTTTGAATTCTTTAGTTTGTTGATGTGGCGTATCACACTGATTTGCGGATATTGAAGAATCCTTGCATCTGCTCCTGGGTCTCGCAACGGTAGTGGCATCCTGCACACCACCGGGGCCACAGGGGCAGTGATTGGTGACTGCTCGCCGCCCATGCGTGCTCCCCAGACGGCAGGGGCAGTGAACAGTGCCCACTCCTGGGTCTCCCAACAGCAGTGGCAGTCTGCGCACTCCCGGGACAGCAGGGGCAGCGATTGGCACCTGCTTGTGGGTCTCCTAGTGGCGGTGGTGGCTCGCGCCCACCACCGGAGCTCACGTAGGTGGTGTCCTGTTGCCTAAGGGTGCGCGCAGGGAAAGAAGCTCCTATGGCGGTCCTACCCCTCTCCTTGCACGTTTCCCCAACAATGGCACCTTGTCTCTCTGGTGTGTCCAAGCTTCTTCTGAGTACACCCTTGGTTGCCACACTCCAGCCTCTTCAGGCTGTCTCTGCACAGCCAATCCCAGTCCTCTACCTAGATCTGACCTCTGAAGCCCGAGCTTCAGCACCCAGCCCCTGCCCACAGTGGTGGGCAAGCGTCTCAGGCTGGGGAGCACAGGGCGGCGGTGACCATCTGTGCAGGTCACCCTCCGTCTTGCCTTCCTCAGACTGGTTGCTGCACTCTCCTCCGAGGCTCTGAAGCTTCTCCTCCATCCTGGCTATCTCCTCACCGTAGAGGGGACTTTCCGGGGTGCAGGAAAATTTCCTCCTTCGTAGCTCCCTCCCTGGGGTGCAGTTCCCATCCCAGTTCCTTTATTTTTTTTCCCTTTTTTCTTTTGTCCTATCCAGTTATGGGGAGGTTTTCTTGCCCTTTCAGAAATCTGAGGTCTTTTGCCAGTGTTCAGTAGATGTTCTGTGCGAATTGTTCCACTTATAGATGTATTTTTGATGTATTGGTGGGAGTAGGTGAGTTCCACGTCCTACTCCTCTGCCATCTTGATCCGTAAGATCTTGCTATGAATTCTTGATACATTCAGCTGCATTACAAATATAACCATCGTGTTGTGCTGATCAGAATAATTTTTGCTTCCTCAGCTCACTCTAAAGCACTAAACAACTCACTCCTGTGCTTCATCTTGACCCTTTTAGACAACTTGTGTACAGAGGAGCAGTTATCTCTAACTGTGCTTTGTTATAAGTTCCCACGAACTCCAAATTCAGCCTCTGAAAGTAGCCATGGCAGCAAGACTCACAGCCAAGTAGCCTCCACGTGGCCCACCTTGCAGTGCCACTTTCCAGTGCTTACAGAGAGCACAAGAATCCTTGTTATAGTATAAGTTTCTGATAATTAATTGGACTGTCACACAGATAAAGGTGTCCTAGAATTTCAGTCAAGTATAAATCTTGTTTAAGGACATTTTTACCTGGTCCAATGGACGTCTTCAGATAGCCAAAGCAAAGTTGTAACAGATGTGCTTATCTATGCACTTTAAAATTTTATTAAACCACCAAAAGTCATAGAAAACATGACATACGTAAACATTTGAAAAAGAAATTTAGGATAATCACCATTGGGAAAACATCATAGTTGTTGAGTGATTATTTTATATGATTCAGTTAACAACAGAATAAAATGTAGTCCTCATTTACTCATACGTGGTAATATGAGGTGAGTCTCAAACATCTGGCTGTCCTCATTCACCATGGGCTCATTGAAGATGTTGCTCTTTTTATTAAATTCTTCAGTGCTTTCTTACAATACTTGGGATAATAACATAGGCAAATTAATTCTTGATTAGAATGCCCATTAATTTACTAACCTAAGCCATCGTCTACCTGAATAGTTTACACAACATTTCTCCCCCCAAATATGAAGCTGATAAAAAAGGGAGAGTTTACCTGATTTCCTCCCATACCATGACAGTTGAATATACCCACTTTTTCATTTTCCTTGCGGCCCATGTTGTCTAAACATTGATTTGTTTCAACATTTCTTATCTAAAGGAAACACACAAAAATGTAAGTCAGAAAGTCTTTCTGATATTTTCAAATTGCAAATTGGTAACAAAATAATATGAGTTCGTAAGGAAATTTCTCCAAGGAGAACACATTGCTTTAAATAGTTATTTTTATTTTTCTGTGTCCATTCTGAGATCTATATAAGATTCTAAACTCTCATTCAAGTAAACTTGAATAGCGTGAGCATTGTCATTACCATCCAGTCAAGAGGCACTCTTTGTTTATAGCATAGTATCAGAAAAGAAGAAAACCTCTACATATTATAAATTAGGAATTCTTCCCAAAATCCTTTTAAAATTAGGACGGTTTCCAAATTCCACTCAGATAACTATAGTGTATTCGTGATGTCCTATAGAGAAAGGAATAGAAACAAATTGGTCAAATATTCAAATTTATGTATTTTTAGTTGCTTCATTACTAGATGCTCCATTCTGTACATTTATAAAGATTAATTACACTGTTTATTTCTTTAACTAAAATATACACATCTGTTTTCATTCCCAGTGCCAAACTTAGTGGAAAGCAGCTGACCCTAAGAAAAGCTATTACAAGGCTAAATGGTGATTTCACATGAAAATTCTTCAAAACCAAGATTAAATTGCCAACTGTAAACATAAGATTCATGGTTTACACTCAAACACTGCATTAGTCCCATAATTAACATAACATTAATACATATTTGTGCCAGATGCAATTACAAAAGCCATTTATTGAGTTTAAAGATGCCCAGATTACTAAATCAAGCACAAGTGAATGTAAAAAAGAAGAAAAACCTTTCTAGTAGATGGAATGTTTTAGAATTTTTTCCTTAGTCTTACCTCCAAGTAGTATGTTTTGTACTTGTCCACTCTGCTTCCGAAAAGTTCTTACCTCTGACTCTTATTTGGACACATATTACTGTTCACTCACACATTACTTGGATATATTTATTTATAATAGTTATCTATGCTTTAGGTACATGTTTCTCCCTACTGGCAAATGAATATGATTAGAAACTTCTATAGAGGCTGGAGTAGGTTTATACAGTTCAACTTTTTTGTATGGTACAGAACCCTATGGTCAGGTAGTGGTTCCCAGAGTTAGGAAAAGTATTGTCATTTGCAGTAAACCCCAATCAGCAATTGAAATTAGTGGGGAGTAGAATTCACACTTGGTAAGGGGTTGGGCAGAACTGAGCAGTGTGGTCAAGCCCTGTTCCAATGATTAGAGGGAGGCAAGAGTGGAAACAGAGAAACAAATAAGGAGACTATTGAGTCATTGCCAGCAAGAGATGATGGTTACTTGGAATAATAGGATAACAGTGGAGGTGGGGAGGTCAAATTTAGGATGTTTTTAAGGTAGATCCAGTAGGACTTGCAATTGAATTGGAAATGAGCTAGGAGAGAAAAAAGGGCATCAAGAAGCATTACAAGGTTTTGGCCTGAGCAAATAGGTAGATGATGTTTCCATTTACTGGGAACAATATTCTGAGTTCTTACACATTGATAACTGTGTCTGTGGTCTTTATGCTTGAAAATCCATTTTGTGGATCTGAAATCCTTGGCTTACAATATATTTCCTTGAGTATCTTTAAAATGTTACTCTATTCACTTCCAGCATAAATAGTTGCTTTTGAAAAGTCTGATGATAGTCTGATTTTCTTTCCCTTATTCTTACAAATGTCTGTTTGCCTGAATGCCAAACTAAGTTCAGTAGGTTTACCACAACATATCTTAAAATTCATTCTGTATCACTTGCCCAGGTATATGGTGTTCTGTTTCAATATGTAGTTCCAAATTTATTTTCAAGGGTAAATGTTGAATAATATTGTATTATATATAATTGAATTATATATAATTCAATAAATATTGAGTTATAATTTTTAGTGTTCATTTTGTCTCATTGCTTTTTCTCATTAGGAAATTCTATTATTTTGGATCTTCTTGCTTCTCTATATGTCATTTTCTATTCAATAGTTTTGTCTTTTATTTCATTTTTATTTTTAAAAGTTTCCTCCTTTCCCCCCTCTAAAACTCTTATGGCATTTTCTCCTGGGATTATTGACTCATCTGTTCTTTAAGTTTATCCTTCATTTCTGAAATGATTCATTCTTTAATTTATAATTCTTTCCTGCATTTCAGGCCCTCATTTCAGAGGTTTTTCTAAATTTGATTTATATTGTTCTTTTACTTATTTTATCATTATAAGATTTCCCTTGGCTTGTTTTGAAATATTAGTTTACAATTTTCCTCTGTCTTATGAGCATAAAGTTTTGGTGTGCTTTCATTTTTTGTAGAGCTATCATTTTACTCTTTATTATCTTTATTCTTATAGTAGTGATCCTTTTCTATTCTTTTCCTTTCCTTTTTATTTTTTTTCTTTCAGGAAACAAATTCTCTGGATCTTTTAAGAGGGAGAATTTGATTAGGAAGTAATTTTTCCTCCTTCCTCCCTCCCTCCCTCCCTTTCTCTTTCTCTCTTTGTCTCTTCCTTTCTTTCTTTCCCTTTTTCTGTCCCTCCCTCCCTTCCTTCCTGATGGGGGGAATCACTTGACATCTTTAAACTATTCTGATGCCTGGTATCTATGCCCAGATGATTCTCATTTAATTGGTATAGGCTGTAACCTGTCCATCAGGTGTTGTAAAATCTCCCCAGGTGATTAAAATGTACAAAGTTTGGCAAACACCATTCTGGAGGAAGGTATAGCATGTCTTGATATTGAATGGTGACATTACAGTTACTTTTCCTTTTTTGAGTAACTTCTTTTTCAGTGGTTTCCACCTGGGCTGCCCTGTAGACTCACCTGGAAAGCTTTTAGAATGTACTCCTACTTTGCTTCAGTGAACTTCATAGATTCTGATTCAAATGATCTAGAGTAGGACCAGAATACAGTTAAAAGCTCCCCAGATAATTCAAATGTGTAATCAGGGCTGAAACTCCCCTTATCAGGAAAACACAATAGAGTAGTTGGTAACTAGAAGCCTGTTAATTTTGTGAATCATTTTGAAAACTCTGAGTGCTGGTGGAAAGGTAAGGAGGTTTTCGTAGCAAAGCTGATTTCCCTGCTACCCATTTCGTATGTTTAAGAATAAATGTTTCCAGCTGTACCTACAGGAAATGTTTACACTGGAGACCATTTCTAACTTCACTAATCTAGATCTGTTCCTGTATTTTTTGAAAGAGTTGAAAAAAATTGCCTTCTGTTTTTTGAGATCTCTTGGTTCTGTTCAACTCTGCCATTTTTATTTTTTTTAAATGTTTACTGAAATATAGTTTATTTACAATGCTGTGTTAGTTTCAGGTGTACAGCAAAGTGATCCAGTATATATATATATATATATATATATATATATATATATATATATATATAAATTATATTTTATATATATATTCTTTTTCAGATTCTTTCCCATATAAGTTATTACAGAGCTTTGAGTAGAGTTCCCTGTGCAGTACAGTAGGTCCTTGTTGATTATCTATTTTATATATAGTAGTGTGTATATGTTAATCGCAAACTCATAATTTATCCTTCCCCCCACACTTCCACTTTGGTAACTATAAGTTTGTTTTTGAAGTCTGTGAGACTGTTTCTGTTTTGTAAATAAGTTCATTTGTATCATTTTTTAGGATCCACATATAAGTGATATCATATGACATTTGTCTTTCTCTGACTTACTTCACTTAGTATGATAATCTCTAGGTCCGTCCATGTTGCTGCAAATGGCATTATTTCATTCTTTTTTTATGGCTGAGTAATATTCTACTGTATATATCAATATATACCATGTCTTTTTTTATTCATTCCTCTGTTGATGGACATTCAGGTTGCTTCCATGTCTTAGCTATTGTAAATAGTGCTGCAATGAGCATTGGGGTGCATGTTTGTTTTTGAATTATGGTTTTCTCCAGATATATGCCCAGGAGTGTGGGATTGTTGGACATATGGTAGTTCTATTTTTACTTTTTAAAGAAACCATTCATACTGTTCTCCATAGTGGTTATACCAATTTACATCCCCACTAACAGTGTTGGAGAGTTCCCTTTGTCTCTACACCCTCTCCAGCATTTATTGCTTGTAGACTTTTTGATGATGTACATTCTGACCAGTGTGAGGTGAAACCTCACTGTAGTTTTGATTTGCATTTCTCTCATAATTTAGTGACATTGAGCATCTTTTCATGTCCTTATTGGCCATCTGTATGTCTTCTTTGGAGTAATGTCTATTTAGAGCTTCTGCCCATTTTTTGATTGGGTTGTTTGTTTGAGATTGAGCTGCATGAGCTTCTTGTATATTTTGGAGATTAATCCCTCTCCGTTGCATTGTTTGCAAATATTTTCTTCCATTCTGTGGGTTGTCGTTTTGTTTTGTTTATGGTTTCCTTGCTGTGCAAAGCTTTTAAGTTTAATTAGGTCCCATTTGTTTATTTATTTATTTTTTTCATTACTCTAGAAGGTGGATCTAAAAAGATATTGCTACAATTTTATGTCAGAGTGTTCCACCTATTTTTTCCTCTAAGAGTTTTATTGTATCCGGTCTTACATTTAGATCTTTAATCCACTTTGAGTTTATTTTTGTTTATGGTGTTAGGGAATGTTTCATTCATTTACATGTAACTGGCCAGTTTTCCCAACACCACTTGTTGGAGAGACTATCTTTTCTTCATTGTATATTCTTGCTTCCTTTGTCGTAAATTAATTGACCATAGGTGTGTGGGTTTATTTCTGGGCTTTCTATCTTGTTCCATTTATCTATATTTCTGTTTTTATGCCAGTACCACACTTTTGATGACTGTAGCTTTGTAGTATAGTCTGAAGTCAGGGAGTCTGATTCCTCCAGCTGCAGTTTTCTCTCTCAGAATTGCTTTGGCTATTCGAGGTCTTTTGTGTTAACATACAAATTTTAAAAATTTAAGTTCTAGTTCTGTGAAAAAATGCCATTGGTAATTTGATAGGAATTCACTTAATCTGTAAATTGCCTTGGGTAGTGTAGTCATTTTGACAATATTGATTCTTCCAATCCAGAAACATGGTATATCTTTACATCCCTTGGTGTCATCTTTGATTTCTTTAATCAGCATCTTATACTTTTCCAAGTACAGGTCTTTTGTCTCCTTAGGTAGGTTTATTTCTGGGTATTTTTTTCTTTTTGATGCAGTGGTAAATGGGATCGTTTTCTTAATTTATCTTTCTGATCTTTCGTTGTTAGTATATAGGAATGCAAGAGATTTCTGTATATTCATTTTGTATCCTGCAACTTTACTGAATTTATTAATGAGCTCTAGTAGTTTATTGGTAGCTCTTTAGGATTTTCTATGTATACTATCATGTCATCTGCAAACAGTGACAGTTTTACTTCTTTTCCAATTTGGATTCCTTTTATTTCTTTTTCTTCTCTGATTGATGTCGTTAGGACTTCTAAAACTGTGTTGAATAAAAGTGGCCAGACCATATGTCCGTGTTTTGTTCCTGATCCTACAGGAAATGCTTTCAGCTTTTCAGTTGAGAATGATGATAGCTATGAGTTTGTCACATATGGTCTTTGTGCCCTCTATGCTTACTTTCTGGAGAGTTTTTATTTATTTATTATTATTATTTTTTTAATATTTACCCTATGGTTTCTTCTGTTGCTCTTTTCTTTTTCTTTCTTTTTTTAAAATATTTTATTTATTCATTTATTTATGGCTGTATTGGGTCCTCGTTTCTGTGCGAGGGCCTTCTCCAGTTGCGGCAAGTGGGGTCCACTCTTCATCGTGGTGCGCGGGCCTCTCACCATCGCAGCCTCTCCCGTTGCGGAGCACAGGCTCCAGATGCACAGGCTCAGCAATTGTGGCTCACGGGCCCAGTCGCTCCGCGGCACGCGGGATCCTCCCAGACCAGGGCGCGAACCCGTGTCCCCTGCATTGGCAGGCAGACTCCCAACCACTGCGCCACCAGGGAAGCCCTCTGGAGAGTTTTTAAATCATACATGGGTGTTGAATTGTGTCAAAAGCTTTTTCTGCATCTATTGAGATGATCATATGGTTTTTATTCTTCAGTTTGTTAATATGGTGTATCACATTGATTGATTTGTGTATATTGAAGAATCCTTGCATCCCTGGGATAAATCCCACTTGATCATGGTGTTTGATCCTTTTAATGTATTGTTGGATTAGGTTTGCTAGTATTTTGTTGTGGATTTTTTGCATCTACATTCATCAGTGATACTAGCCTGTAATTTTCTTTTTTTGTGATATCTTTGTCTGGTTTTGGTGTCAGGGTGATGGTGGCCTCAAAGAATGAGTTTGGGAGTGTTCCTTCCTCTGCAGTTTTTTTGGAATAGTTTCAGAAGGACAGATGTCCGCTTTTCTTTAAATGTTTGATAGAATTTGCCTGTGAAGCCATCTGGTCTTGGACTTCGTTTTTTGGGAGTTTTTTCATCACAGCTTCAATTTCAGTACTTGTGATCAGTCTGTTCATATTTTCTATTTCTTCCTGGTTCAGTCTTGGAAGGTTGCACCTTTCTAAGAGTTTTTCCATTTCTTCTACGTTGTCCATTTTATTGGCATATAGTTGCTTGTAGTAGTCTATTATGATCCTGTGTATTTCTGTGGTGTCTGTTGTAATTTCTCCTTTTCCATTTCTAATTTTTACTGATTTTGGCCCTCCCTCTTTTTTTTTTTTCCTTCTTTTCTTGATGAGTCTGGCTAAAAGTTTATCAATTTTGTTTATCTTTTCAAAGAACCAGCTTTTACTTTCATTGATCTTTGCTATTGTTTTCTTCATCCCAATTTCACTTATTTCTGCTCTGATTTTTCTGACTTCTTTCCTTCTACTAACTTTGGATTTTGTTCACTCTTCTCTCTAGTTGCTTTATGTGTAAGGTTAGGTTGTTTATTTGCAGTTTTTCATGTTTCCTGAGGTAAGATTGCACTGCTATAAACTTCCCTCTTAGAACTGCATTTGCTGCATCCCATAGGTTTTGGATCATCGTCTTTTCATTGTCATTTGTCCCTAGGTACTTTCTGATTTATTCAGCAATCCATTGGTTGCTTAGTAGCATATTATTTCGCCTCACATGTTTGTGTTTTTTACATTTTTTTTCTTGTGTTCAATTTCTAATCTCATAGTGTTGTGGTTGGAAAAGATGCTTTATATGATTTCAATTTTCTTAAATTTACCATGGTTTTCTTTGTTGCCCAGCATGTGCTCTAACCTGGAGAATGTTCTGTGTGCAGTTGAGAAGAACTGTATTCTGCCACTTTGGAGTGGAATGTCCTATAAATATCAAGCCCATCTGGTCTCTTGTTGTGTGTGTCATTTAAAGCTTGTGTTTCCTTGTTTATTTTCTGTCTGGATGATCTGTCTATTGGTGTAAGTGGGGTGTTAAAGTCCCCCAGTATTCTTGTGTTACTGTTGATTTCCCCTTTTATGGCTGTTAGCATTTGCCTTATGTATTGAGGTGTTCCTGTGTTGGGTGCATAAATATTTATAATTGTTATATCTTCTTCTTGGATTGATCCCTCAATCATTGTGTAGTATCCTTCTTTGTCTCTTCTAACAGTCTTTATTTTAAAGTCTATTTTGTCTGATATGAGTGTTGCTTACTCCAGTTTTTTTTTGATTTCCATTTGCATGGAGTACCTTTTTGCATCCCCTCACTTTCAGTGTGTATGTGTCCCTAGCTCTGAAGTGGGTCTTTTGTAGACAGCTTATATACGGGTCTTGTTTTTGTATCCATTCAGCCAGTGTACATCTTTTGGTTGGAGCATTTAATCCATTTACATTTAATGTAATTATCAATATGTACGTTCTTCTTGCCATTTTGTTAATTGTTTTACATTTCTTTTAGTAGGTCTTTTTCTTCCCTTCCTCTTTTATTATCTTCTCTTATGATTTGACGACTTTCTTTAGTGTTGTGTTTGTATTCCTTTTTCTTCTTTGTGTGTATATCTATTATAGATATTTGGTTTGCAGTTACATGAGGTTTTGATATAGCAGTCTCTCTCTCTCTCTCTCTCTCTCTCTCTCTCTCTATATATATATATATATATATATATATATATATATATATACATACACAAGATTGTTTTAAGTTGCTGTTCTCTTAATTTCAAATGTGTTAACAATATCCTGCATTTGTATTGTTCTGTTCTCACGATTGCTGGTTTTGATATCATTTGTGTGTGGATGGTTTCCTATGTTTATTAAATGTTTGCCTTTACCAGTGAGCTTTCCCATTCCTAATTTTCTTGTTTAGAGTTGTGGCTTTTTCTTTTTCACCTAGAGAAGTTCCTTTAGCATTTGTTGTAAAGCTGGTTTGGTGGTGCTGAATTCTCTTATTTTTTGCTTGTCTGTAAAGCTTTTGTTTTCTCTGTCAGATCTGAATGAAAGCCTTGCTGGGTAGAATATTCTTAGTTGTAGGTTTTTTCCTTTCATCACTTTAAATATATTGTGCCACTCCCTTCTGGATTGTAGAGTTTATGCTGAAAAATCAGCTGATAACCTTATAGGGATTCCCTTGCATGTTACTTGTTGCTTTTCCTTCGTTGCTTTTAATATTTTTTCTTTGTCTTTAATTTTTGTAAGTTTGATTAATATATGTCTTGGCATGTTCCTCCTTGAGTTTATCCTGTATGGAACTCTGCGCTTCCTGGAGTTGAGTGAGTGTTTCCTTTTCCATGTTAGGGAGGTTTTCGGCTATAATCTCTTCAAATATATCGTCAGGCCCTTTCTATGTCTCTTCTCATCCTGGGACCCCTATAATGCAAATGTTGGTGTGTTTAATGTTGTCCCAGAGGTCTCTGAGACTGTCCTCTTTTCTTTTCATTCTTTTTTCTTTGTTTTGTTCTACAGCAGTGATTTCCACCATTCTGTCTTCCAGGTCACTTATCAGTTATTATGCCTCAGTTATTCTGCTATTGATTCTTTCTAGTGTATTTTTTATTTCAGTTATTGTATTGTTCAACTCTGTTTGTTCTTTATCTCTTTGTTAAACTGTTTTTGTATCTTCTAGGTTTGTGCCTCCATTCTTTTTCCAAGATCTTGGATCATCTTTACCATCATTACTCTGAATTATTTTTCAGGTAGATTGCCTATCTCCACTTCAGTTAGTTGTTCTTCCAGGGTTTTATCTTTTCCATTTGTCTGGTGTGTATTCCTTTTCCATCTCATTGTGTCTGACTTTCTCTGTTTCCAGTCTCAGTTCCACAGGCTGCAGGATTGTATTTCCTCTTGCTTCTAGTGTCTGTTCCCTGGTGGGTGATGCTGGTCTAAGAGGCTTGTGCAGGCTTCCTGGTAGGAGGGACTGGTGCCTGCCTATCGGTGGGTGGAGCTGGGTCTTGTCCCTCTGGTGAGCAGGCTGTGTCAAGGGGTGTGTTTAATGGATAGCTGTGGGTTCAGGAAGGTTTTAGGCAGCCTGTCTGCTGATGGGTGGAGCTGTGTTCCCACCGGGTTGGTTGTTTGGCCTGAGGCATCTCAGCACTGAAGCCTACAGGCTGTTGGGTGGGGCCAGGACTTGGTGACAAAATGGCAGACTCCTGGAGAGTTCATGCCAATGAGTACTCCCCTGTACCTCTGCCACCAGTGTCCTCTTCTCCACAGTGAGCCATAGCCACCCCCCTGCTCTCCAGGAGACCAAGACTAGCAGGTAGGTCTGGCCCAGGCTCCTATGGAGTCCCTGCTTTTTCCATGGGTCCTGATGTGTACCCTCCAAGGGTGGAGTTTCTCTTTCCCCCAGTCCTGTGGAGTTTCTGCAATGAAGCCCCACTGGATTTCAAAGCCAAATGCTCTGGGGGCTCCTCCTTCCAATGTTAGACCCCCAGACTGGGGAGCCTGATGTGGGGTTCAGAACTCTCACTCCTGTGGGACAACCTCTATGATGTAATTATTTTCCAGTTTGTGGGTCACCCACGCAGTGGGTATGGGATTTGATTGTTTTGCACATGGGCCCCCTCCTACTGTCTCATTGTGGCTTGTCTTTTAGATGTAGACTATCTTTTTTGGTACATTCCAGTCTTTTTTGTCAATGGTTGTTTAGCAGTTATTTGTGATTTTGGTGTTTTCGTGAGAGGAGGCAAGCTCAAGTCCTTCTACTCTGCTATCTTGTCTCTACTGCCACCACCCTGCCCCACCCTGACCTCTCCCATTTTTATCTGGACTTTGTCACTGTTGTCCCTACCTCCTTAAGTTGGGCTTTATTCCCTGAAGTTTCTGCTGAGAAAGAGCTTCAGCTATTGAGTTGTAAGAATTCACAGGCTGCAGAGTTTTCAGACCCTTCAGACATTTAGAGAGGGGACTTTTCACTGACTTGCACATTGGATTTTATGAAAACACTTCTCCCAGTTTCAACTACTATTATTAAATTGGCATAAAACAATTTCTCATGAGTATCTGTTGGCAACTCAGGTGTTATCCTGGTCTCATTTCCGTCAGATGACACCCCATTGCTTCCCTTTTTTCCTGCTGCAATGATTGTATTATAATATGGTCATGAATTTTACAGGTCATATTTTGGGACTGGTGAGAATATCTTGTCACCTAATTTTATTGTTAAAGTTGTCCATCAGTTTTTGGTTTTGCTAACCTGGATGCTCTCTCTGCCTCAATGGAGGAATTCAAAGAGATTCAAACAGTGTCACTGCTGCTGCTATTTTTTCAGAATTCCAGAATAGACTCATTTTGGGGACTTCACGAAAAGGAGCCTGTTTTATTCATGACATGTTCTAACTTTTCTAAAAATTGGTTTGATGGTTTCCAGACATGTAATATTAATTGCCCCTTAGAATGCAGCAGGTGCTAAGAGGATATAATATAGGAACCCAAGTCGAATCTGGTGAGGCTGGCTGGACATGGGTTCTAGGAGACTAGAAATAATTAGGAGTCAGTGGTTTTAGGAAAGCTGTCAGAATGAGACAGGGATGGCAACCACCACAATCACCACAATAATAATTATTATTTATAATTGTAATTGTATGTGCCATGAACTGTCCCAAGCACTTATGTGTAATAACTAATTCAAAACCAACCTATTACCCCCATTTTACACATGAAAACATTAAGATACAAAGAGGTTAAGTAGTTTGTCCAAATAAGTTATTAAAAGTTATTAAAAGTTATTATAGTGAGTTTGGGAATTGCCTAGTCCTGCCATCCAGACAGGTAGGCAGTGTTGTTCAGAAAGGAGTCCTATAAGGAGGAAGGGAGGATTAAGTTCTAGTTGAATAAAGGTAAAGGTAAATGACAGGTCATCCAGACAGTGGCAAAGACACATGGAACATGAAAGGGGCCTAGGATCAGACCTGAGGAACCAGGTCAAAAAGGCTAGAAGCAAAGTGGTTTCCATGCTGAGTGTCTGTCAGACTGTTGGGCCCAGGTCATGAAAATGACTTCTGGCTATCATGACACTGGATACCAATATGGAGTGTCAGGGAACAGGGCTATCAATACCCATCTTAAAAAATTGAGAAGGACATATCATCTGGATAGAGACAATCTCTGAGAGGTTTTTGTGAGTAGTCCTGTGATATCCAGATTTTTTTAAAAAATGCATGTACATCTAGAAGGCAGCCTGATGTACATCAGGTTATTCTCAAGTCAATGAGCCTAACAGTGGGAATCTGTAATAATTTTCTTCAAACATAAAAATAGTCACTAGTGTCTTCTGACAGTCCTCAACAAGCAAATCTTAATGCACAATATAAGATACTGGCATACAGGAAAGTTCAAACTATGCATCTCATCTTTTGAGATGCAAAGGATGATCAGATATAGGATGATTTTGCATGATTTTAAAATCAGAACCATTGTAAGAACACCCTGGAACTGAGGCAAATATATATATTCCCAAAGAGTGTTATTTAAGCAAAGAAATGAAATTTCAGGAAAGATCCTGATCTTGTCTACTGGTGTCATATTACCTGACAACACCAATTGCTTGATCATACCAGTCATTAATCCTGAGAAAAATCTAGGCAAACAAACATGGAGGAACTTCATCCATAGAAACTCCTTACAGAATCCAACCTGTATCAACATAAGTAGAACATACAGGTAGTTCTGCATTCTGAGAAATTCTTGTGACTCATTCCTTATGTTGTGGTATAGCTTTGAATATATGGTGTAGGGCCAATGTACTTTTAACTTTGTTGTCTGCTTGGACATTTCTTTGTTTACACATAATCTTTTATTGCCTGAGAACAATCTTTCATGACATAAACTTGGGAGTATTTTTCCCACTTGTGTTTTAATATTTGAAATCAGCAAGTCTTTTTCTAAATGTTTCTACTCATTGGTAGTATCATTGGTAATGTTCTTACCACTTGCATGGTTTGTTCATTAGCTTTTGCTCCCTCTACTGGATTGTAACAGCAAGCAACAATGAGAACTCCAATTCTAAAAAAGAGTCATAAACTCCCACCCTCCCCACCTTTGAACTTCAAAACTAACAGGTAAACTTCATTCTAAAATAAGAGTCTAAACTTAAACTAGCTTTTTTTGGGCTTTAATTACTCCAGCACATGCTTATCTTTCAACTACACATTGTTACTCATTATCATTATTTTAAATATGTCAACCTCCTTTGGTTTCTCTTTACTTTGTAAAGAAGGAAATAGGCACATTTGCAGTGAATTCCAGAGTTTAATATTAATATTTCCATGTAATTAATTGCTGCAGTGAATATGCATTTAAGTATATTTTCTCTTTACCAAATTATGAATAAATCAGAAGGATGATTTTACACAGATTTGCAAAATCTATTTAATTAACAAACCCAAGCTGACTTCTCTTATGTAAACCTGGGTTTAGAATGTCCTGACTGTGAGATTTAAAAATTATGAGTATGTGATATCTTAACCTCCTTCAACAAAACAGTAAAGAATACAGAAAACTGAACAATTTCATTTATTTTGGTGGATAACAAAAGCAAACAAGAATCCTAGGAGAATTCTTAAATGCTTAACTGGAATACAGTTTGTTGCAGTTGTTTGTGCCAATACATATTTAAGTGATAGAATTGATTCTAATTTATTTATCAGCAGTGTAAAGTAAAAAAAAAAAAAAATTTTTTTTTCTAGTAAGATACTCACTCATTTTGTCCATAGGTGGGTTACCCAGCCCAACATTCTTTAAGGTTAACATCTGATGAAGAGTAATATATTCTGCCTGTATATGTGCATATTTAGTTACACTGGGATGAAAATCAGCTACTGGTCCCAAGGAGTTTTGGAAATATCATGGGCAGAGAGAATGCCCCCACTTGTGCCAAGCCGTATAAAATGATGCTTTCTTACTGGTTATCCTATTAAAGGGTCAAGAGGATGGTGAATTTATAAATAGATCTCCTGATTACCAACAGAAAGGGTAACACTCTCAGGGTTTTAGCCTCTGCATTTGGCAGTAACTGATTTTATCCTTAATCCCTGCAGCCTAGCAGCTTCAATAGATGATGTCTATTTTTAGTTACTTAAATTTGCTCTTTAACAATATTTAAGGAACACAGTGTCAATGTGTTCAAGGATCTTAACTAGCTGATAAGGTTAAAGAATACAAGAGGAAAAGGAAGTGCTGAGGTCAAGCAGGCAGTACAAAATGCAGAGACTAATGTCAAAACGTCTTCCAAGCAGCATGCAAATGCAAATATTAAGCCCCAGGAGTTAAAAGTCACTTGGCTCCAGCAATCCTCTTCTCTCCCTTCTTGCCCTCTCTATTCTTGTGTTCTACATAGCTCACATTTTTTCCAAAATGCTGGCCCGTCTGAGGCCAAAAATTTAGGGTGAAGCATTACTACTTTAGAAAGCCATTTTTCAATCTTATACTTGAATTAGCTTTTATATTTACAAGATCAGAAGCTGACATGCTAAATATACATAAGCTAAAGGGCTACTTAAGAGAGAATTTAATGCTGCAAGAAGCTCTACTTCCTTATTCCATTATGATCTGCTTACTAAGTCTAAAAGGCATATGCTTCATTAAGCTACTTAATTAAAGGTTTTAGTTCAAAGCAATTGCACAGCTTTTAACTTCCCATTGGAAGCTGCATGTAATTCACGGGCTGGGTAAAGTAATATTTCAATTACCTGAGTAAAATGCAAATGTAAGAAATTAAGACAGCTATCTGATATCAATACTGATGATTATTTTGGTGACAACACACGATAATAGAAACTGAATACCATGTTTGCCTCTATCTTGCAATACAACTAGGAAAGTTATAAAGAGAAATTGACATGAAAATATTTATATTCACCAATGCACTGCAATATTAAATATCTAGGCTTTGAAAAACATTGAAACTCAAGGAAATTGTAAATTGTTAAATCCTAACAATTTCATTTGAAATTAAGTGAGGAGTACATATGAATTACTACAAAGAAATAACTTTGTCCTCTAGATAAGTAGCTTTGGACACCTGATACCACTTTGAGACTAACTATTTGAGAGATAGTACCTTCGTATATAAGGAAAGGTAGTTTTTTACATTTTTAAATTGATGGTTAATGACAGGTAGTAAGAAAGAAAAAGATTTAAGTAAATGACTGTTGTCCATTAACAGTTCATCCCGAACTCATTATCAAAGTGTCCATCAAATTATGTATACATGACTAGGCAAAATCGAATTAGAAAGCAGTGCTTGGTGAATTTGTCCTTCTGTTTCCAAGGAAACAGGTGCAGGATTGCATCTCTTTAAGGATGGTTTTAAAGTGGAAAATTGCAATAGATTAATATTCCAGAAAGTTCAAAACTTAATATATCTCAGATTTTTGAATTTATTGGGTTTTTGAAACAGCAGCTTATAGCATGCCTATATACCATATGTTTATTTCTACTTAATTTCTTACCTGTTTGTTTGATTCTCTTTTGCCATCCCCCCACCCCCATTTCAGTAGAATGGCTTAAGAGTAAAGGTCTTTCCTTATTGACTTTGCATTGTTAGCATATAACACAGGTTCTAGCTTAATCTCTTATTTAATAAAAGCATTTTGAATGAATAACATATAGTAATATAATCTATTTTCTCCTTCTAGTTATAAGAAAAAGTGAGCTTTAGTGTCAGACTAAAATGTATTGAATCCTGACTCCAATATTTAGTTAGCTCTATAACCATTAGGTCAATCACATGAACTTTCTCCATATAGGTTCCGTATTTAATTGGGGATAATAACAAAACCTGAATTGTGATTTTTAAATACTGCAATTATTATTAAGCATCTAGCATAATGTTTGACATAGTAAGAAAACAGTAAATAGTAGCTATAATAATTACAATACCTGTAACTACTGGTGCTGCTACTAATTCTTGCTAGGTGGTGGTGTAGATGCTCTGTATCCTCAATCATCACTATAACCTTGGATGATTACCCTCCTGCTGCTGACAAGTACCAGAGAGAAGACCTAGTGCTACCTGAGTCCTAAACTGTGAGGTCAGTATTTAAACCCTCCTCTGCTTGATTCCGAAGCCTGGGATTTTTTCAGTACAACGTGCTGCCTCTTCTGGATATGTTTCAAAAACCCTGAAAGGTGTAATCTCTATCTTTAAAAGTTTTTCAAACGATTTCTATAAGATTCATTACAGAAGATAGTTACTTTAAAATCAGTAGGTTGTATAAAGGAATTTTCCCACACTTCATTTTCACTTTTTCAGAAAGTCAATTAATTAGGTTTCTTGATGTAGTGCAGGAAAGCATAAAACTGAATTTTTAACATGGAAGTAAACATCTAGGTTCCATTTCAGAGCCCTGAATCTTTCTCAGGAGTCACCCCGGTGGCCTCAGAGAATTTCCAAAAAGCCCTCTTTACTCATATCTGTCTTGTTATATAGGCCTTGGTCATACCTTCTTTTAGAAAGAGTTATCAGTGCTTACTCATCAGCTGGGTCCATTGATTACCGTGGGAGAAATACTCTACTACAAGAATAGAAAAACTCCCTTCTTCTAAAGGTACAGTCAGATTCACACTTGGTCCAACAAACTTTTCAGTAAAGAAATAAATGTTAGGTATTTTATTGGGGATCTTCAGTGGAACTAGATTATGATAATAACTCGCATGCAGACAGTGTTCCAGTTTATAAAACACTCTCATATATTTTATGTACTGAATATAAATAAATCCCTGTGACATTAGTGCTAACATGGGAATACTGCATATTTGAAAACAACAGCAATGACACCCTCCCAATGAAAACAAAACCAAAAATACCAGAGGCACAGGACT
The DNA here is from genome assembly GCF_028023285.1 of Balaenoptera ricei. Taxonomy (NCBI): domain Eukaryota; kingdom Metazoa; phylum Chordata; class Mammalia; order Artiodactyla; family Balaenopteridae; genus Balaenoptera; species Balaenoptera ricei. The sequence continues at coordinate 44,661,104 of NC_082645.1, read as the reverse complement.
AGTGACTAAAGTTACACCTAGAAAGTAGTGTATTCAGTGTTATTACACATGAACCTTTGCACTGCAGTATTCAGATTAATGTTGAATAGATGTAAACTGAAAAATTCTATAGAGATATTTACCTGGCTGATGAGTAAGTGAAGATTTGGCAAACAGTGCATGGATAAGGCACAGAAAAACAAACAGCCTTTAAAAACAATTCAGCTAGGAACAAATTGCATTTTTTTTTCTTTAATTATTTTCTAGTTAATCACAAGTGATGTTTATAGTTATGGAGTGGATAAAGTCATAGATATCTTGGCAAATGTACCAAAAAGCATTAGACTGAATTTTCAGATATTCTACTGTTATGACCTATAAAAATGGCATTCAACAAATGTAATAAATATTTTTGAAATGCATGTATTATTGCTGTTGAAATGCTTTAATTACAACCAATATTAAATTAGTTTTGATTCTCAAACCTAATCCCCATTAGGTGGTAAGTTAACAGTATGGAACATATAATTCATAAAGGAATAATTAATTCTTATTTTGAGCAATTGAATATGTATTAGGCACATATGCCTGTATAGTTATGATAAAGCCAATTTTTAAATTTCTAAAGATAATAGATATTTTGTGACTATATTACCCAATCTACAGGTTCAGTGCAATCCCTATCAAATTACTAATGGCATTTTTCACAGAATTTGAACAAAAAAATTGTAATTTATATGGAAACACAGAAAGACCCCGAAGAGCCAAAGCAATCTTAAGATGGACCTGGAGGAATAAGACTCCCTGACTTCAGAATATACTACAAAGCTACAGTCATCAAAAGAGTATGGTACTGGCACATATACAGAAATATAGATCAATGGAACAGGACAGAAAGTCCAGAGATAAACCCACGCACCTATGGTCACCTAATCTATGAGGAAGGAGGCAAGAATATACAATGGAGAGAAGACAGTCTCTTCAATAAGTGGTGCTGGGAAAACGGGACAGCTACATGTAAAAGAATGAAATTAGAACACTCCCTAACAAACATCATACACAAAAATAAAATGGATTAAAGACCTAAATGTAAGGCCAGATACTATAAAACTCTTAGAGGAAAATATAGGCAGAACACTCGCTGACATAAATCATAGCAAGATCTTTTTTGATCTACCTCCTGGAATAATGAAAATAAAAACAAAAATAAACAAATGGGACCTGATTAAACTTTTAGCTTTTGCACAGCAAAGGAAACCATAAACAAAATGAAAAGAAAGACAACCCTCAGAATGGGAGAAAATATTTACAAACAAAGAGACCCACAAGGGATTAATCTCCAAAATATACAAAGAGCTCATGCAGCTCAAACAACCCAATCAAAAAATGGGCAGAAGATCTAAATAGACATTTCTCCAAAGATATACAGATGGCCAAAAAGCACATGAAAGGATGCCCAACATCACTAGTGATGAGAGAAATGCATATCAAAACTACAATGAGGTATCACCTCACACCAGTCAGAATGACCATCATCAAAAAATCTACAGACAATAAATGCTGGAGAGGGTGTGGAGAAAAGGGAACCCTCTTACACTGTTGGTGGGAATGTAAATTGGTACATTCTATGGAGAACAGATGGAGGTTCCTTAAGAAACTAAAAACAGAGCTACCATAGGATCCAGCAATCCCATTCCTGGGCATATATCTGGAGAAAACCATAATTCGAAAAGATACATTCACCCCAATGTTCATTGCAGCACTATTTACAATAGCCAGGACATGGAAGTAACCTAAATGTCCCCCAATGTTCATTGCAGCACTATTTACAATAGCCAGGACATGGAAGTAACCTAAATGTCCATCAGCAGAGGAATGGATAAAGATGTGGTACGTACATACAATGGAATATTACTCAGCCATAAAAAAGAAAATAATGCCATTTGTAGCAACATGGATGGATGTAGAGATTGTCATACTGAGTGAAGTAAGTCAGAAAGAAAAAGACAAATATCATATCATATGATAGTGCTTATATGTAGAATCTGAAAAAAGGTACAAATGAACTTATTTACAAAACAGAGTCACAGATGTAGAAAACAAACTTATGGTTACCATGGGGGAAAAGGGGGGAGGGATAAATTGGGAGATTGGGAAAGATATCTAACACACTTCTATATATAAAATAGGTAACTAATAAGGACCTATTATATAGCACAAGGAACTCAATACTCTGTAATGGTCTATATGGGAAAAGCATCTAAAAAAGTGGATATATGTATATGTATGATTCACTTTGCTCTACACCTGAAATTAACACAACATTGTAAATCGAGTATACTCCAATAAAAATTTTAAAAGTCATAGAGAAAGAAGAAATAAAGAAGACAAAGGCATTTTATTCTTCTCTAGATAATAAAGTTAGGGTAGGGTTATTCTCTGAATTGCACATGGTAATTAGAAAAAGTAGCTTTCTGGATGAGTGTGAGTGAAAAACTTTTATTAAAGAAGTGAAAATATTTATTAAAAAAAATTTTGAAAAAGGATGGTGCAGATCAAGGGTTCTCAGTGTGTCCACAAAGTCTATATGATTTTGATGATAATAATGATAATACTTTTCACTCACTTCTCATGAATGTACAAGGAGTCTTCCGTAGGCTACATGGTGTGTTAGACTGAATATAGAAGCATTTGTAAGAATCCAACTATCTTTTTTTGGCCAGTTTTTAATGCAATTAAAAAAAATTATGCTAATCTTCTTCTTACTATTTGGCTTTGCTTTATATTTTTCAAAAATATGTTACTTATATTAATGTGTAATGGATTATTACATATTACCTTCAATAAATTAATAAATTTTAAAGTTTCCAGTTTGTTTCAACATAATAAATACTAATAATTAGAGCCCACATAAATAAAAGCTCTTCATGGTTTACAATAAATTTTAAGAGTGTAAGTTCCATATGACTAAAAAGTTTTAGAGAACTTTTTAAAGTTCTCTAAAGAAACAAGAAAATACTATTTATTCCATCTTTAACTATGTTCTTACTTTTTACAAATCCCAGTGATATACACCTTTATGGTCTTTGTAATTTATGAGAAGTCATTTAAAATAGATCTGTTTAAAAACCCTTAAAGCATTTTATTCATAACATAAAAAATAAAAGCTTTTGCACAGAAAAGGAAAACATAAGACGAAAAGACAACCCTCAGAATGGGAGAAAATATTTGCAAATGAAGCAACTGACAAAGGATTAATCTCCAAAATTTACAAGCAGCTCATGCAGCTCAATATCAAAAAAACAAAGAGCCCAATCCAAAAATGGGCAGAAGACCTAAAGAGACATTTCTCCAAAGAAGATATACAGATTGCCAACACACACATGAAAAGATGCTCAACATCACTAATCGTTAAGAGAAATGTAAATCAAAATTTCAATGAGTTATCACCTCACACCAGTCAGAATGGCCATCATCAAAAAATCTAGAAACAAATGCTGGAGAGGGTGTGGAGAAAAGGGAACCCTCGTACACTGTTGGTGGGAATGTAAATTGATAGAGCCACTATGGAGAACAGTATGGAGGTTCCTTAAAAATAAAACTACCATACAACCCAGCAGTCCCACTACTGGGCATATACCCTGAGAAAACCATAATTCCAAAAGAGTCATGTACCACAATGTTCATTGCAGCTCTATTTACAATAGCCAGGACATGGAAGCAACCTAAGTGTCCATATACAGATGAATGGATATAGAAGATGTGGCACGTATATACAATGGAATATTACTCAGCCATAAAAAGGAATGAAATTGAATTATTTGTAGTGAGGTGGATGGACCTAGAGTCTGTCATACAGAGTGAAGTCAGAAGAGAAAAACAAATACCATATGCTAACACATACATATTATATGTAATCTAAAAAAAAAAAAATGTTTCTGAGGAACCTAGGGGCAGGACAGGAATAAAGACACAGGCATAGAGAATGGACTTGAGGACATGGGGAGGGGGATTAGTAAGCTGGGACGAAGTGAGAGAGTGGCATGGACATATATACACTACCAAATGTAAAATAGGTAGCTAGTGGGAAGCAGCCACATAGCACAGGGATATCAGCTCGGTGTTTTGTGACCACCTAGAGGGGTGAGATAGGGAGGGTGGGAGGGAGATGCAAGAGGGAGGAGATATGGGGATATATGTATATGTATAGCTGATTCACTTTGTTATAAAGCAGAAACTAACACACCATTGTAAAGCAATTATACTCCAATAAAGATGTTAAAAAAATATTGAGCTCCTTAGAAATTGCTCCTTTTGCAAAATATATTTATAACTTAACCAAAATAAATAATTCATACCTCGCCAAGTGAGTAATAACGTCTTGGGATCTGGGAGTCCGGATAGATGTTTTCAAGGTACCAAGAAAAGGGCTTACAGTTCAGATTTTCTCTTAGTGTTCTTCTGACTGACACATCTCCATAATCCACTTTGACAACACCTGCAGTTTTGCAGAGAAACACACAAATCAGTTTGTGCTATTTTCATTTCAGCACTGTTTCACTCTGTTTACTTTGCTATCAGTTTTTTTCTCTATAATTAAACTTTCATCAAATTGAATTGCATATGCAGCTGCTACTACACTGATTTTCTTACTATCATCCAATTAGTACATTAAATGGATATTAAAAGGTTTTCCATTGGTTATGACTTTTCAAATGCAAATATTTATCACCAAGTACTTGTACTTCCTAGATTCAATAATTAATCAACTAAGTGTAATTTGGTATTAATTTAGTATCTCATAATCAAAGCTTAATTGAGCTGTGTAATAACGTGGTTGTTTCTCTTTAATAAAAATTTCAGTAGCTCCACTATTTTTATTATCGCTCATATTTTCCCTTTAGTGTCATTTATTCACCACTTGTGGATTTCATGAGAAATTTACATAAATATAGTCCTCACAATGGACGGCACATATGTGTTCTAAATTTTCCTTCTTCTTGAATTTTTATTCTATCTAGGTTTACCATAGACCTAATATTTTTTTTATTGATTTTTTTTCCTATCTTATTTTACAAGTTAGCGTAAACCACTTCAAATCCTTGAGTAAGTTAGTAAATATATAAGCATAAAGAAACATAAGTAAATGAAATATACTTACATGTGTATATTAAAATTGCTTAATTGTACTTCATATAATAGACTATATGAATTTAAAATGAATATTTCCATTGAAGATCATAAAAGAACGCTCTTTAGTTGAGAAAAATAATGCCACTAAGTTTTATATAAAAGATACGGTGACATGAATTGCTCATTAATATTAAAATGACAATTGAAGTAACTAAATAACTGTGATAAGATGACAATTATTTCTTAGATTATTTTGAAAAGGTCTCTGTTTAACATGTTTAAGACTAGTAAGCAACCAGACTTTGGCACAGGAAAAAAATGGCCCAGTATTTAGTATATTCTGTCCCAACCAAGCAGCAAAGCCAAGTAGTCATTTTGTAAGAAAGGAACAACTGTTTAGGAAATTGAAATGTCTGTAACTAATACCATTACTTGGGTCACTATTTTCAAATGAGGCGATACTCTTGAAGCTCAATCACCTGCCCGTCCTTCCCACCCCCCACCACCCCTGTTTCTTTCAGAATTTTTGTTTTCTCAAAATTAAATGTCTTACTGTTGTTAGAAAGCATTCTGCTGTGCTTAAGCAGCCAAACCATTTCCTTCTAAGATAAAATATTGATTTTTCTAGCTAGTGTTTGGATGAAAACAACGTGATCTTTGGGCTTTTTAGACAGATAAATACTTCCCTTCAAAATAATTCTATCCAGAACTTCCAATCTGGAGTGCAGCTTTCAAAAGAAGAGGTTCAAAAACATTTACAAAATAGATCACTAAAAGAATTTCTCTTTGTGTTAAGAGCTACACAAATATATGGTCTTGAAAATCTTATAAAAAGATGCTATTGGACCCAGAAAAAAAAGGCACTGCTGCTTCAAAGGACTTAGTTCAACAGTTAGTGTTACGGTTATCGTTTCATTTTCGAGGCGGGCAAATTTACTCAAAGTGGCTTATTTATATATCAGTATGCTCCCTTTTCATCATGTTCAGATTTAGTATTCCTGACTCCAGAATTTTTTCCTAGGAGGCTTTTATGAGCACTTTTCTGATTGGAAGAAAGTTTAAAGGTTCATTTGCATATATTTTACATGAGATAAGAGAAAATGTTAATTGCCCACATCAGATTTTTCAAAGGGTGGTTGGTGGAGAATGATAGAGCTTATTGAGATTACCATTAGAAATGCACAAAAATACCATGGACTTAATATTTTGGTAAGCATTGCTTTTCCCCTCTGTATGGATATCTTCCTACTTAGAGGTAAGATATTCAGTATTATGTAAGACACAGAAGTGCTCACCAAACTTTCATCAATTCCTCCACATTTCTCAGAATGCTGCAGTTAGGCAAGGACATCTGACTGGTTCTGACCAATGTCCCTCTGGTTGTAAGAATAGAAGGACTTGTATGAGACTCGTCAGCTCTTTTCCTCTGCCACAGGCCTCATACTCCTGTGTGTGCAGCTACAAGATGGTGAGACCTTTGTTAGTGTCAATGAGTGACTATGAAACAGAGTCTGAATTAGATTATTCATTTCCATGGCTTTAAATACCTTCTCACTTGTTTCCTAAACTATTGCTAACCCAAACCTCTCTGAAGTAGTTTATCCTATTGTTTACCCAGCAGTTTTACTGGGATTTCTAATAGGTGTGTCAAATTTGACATGTCCAAAAAGGTCCTCTTGATTTCCCACATGGTCCATCTTCAAGGTTCTACATTTCAGTAAGTAGCACAAATATCCACCCATTTTCTCAAGGCAAAAACACGGGAGTATTCCTTTTATCTCGCACACACTTTCAATTCATTAGCAATTCAAAATATGGATCTTTCTACTTACTGTGGGGTTACATCCTGAAAAACCCATCATAAGTTGAAAATATCGTTAAGTCAAAAATGCAGTCAATACACCTAACCTACCAAACTTCATAGCTGAGCTGAGCCTACCTTAAATGTGCTCGGAACACTTACATTAGCCTGCAAGTGGGCAAAATCATCTAACATGAATCCAATTTTATAAAAAATTATTGAATATCTCATGTACTTTATTGAATATTGTACTGAAAGTGAAAAACAGAATGATTGAATGGATACGGAATAGCTGAAAGTGAAAAACAGAAATGATTGAGTAGGTACGGAATGGTTTTAAGTATATCAGTTGTTCACCCTCCTGATTGCACGCTGACTGGGAGCTGGGGCCGCCTAGCTTCTCAAGAGAGCATCACGCTGCATGTTGCTAGCCAGGAAAAATATCAAAAACTGAAATTTGAGAAGTAGAGTTTCTATTGAATACATATTGCTTTCATGCCATAGTAGAGTCAAAAAATTAAGTTGAATCATCATGAGTCAGGGACTATCTGTATATCCCCAGCCCCTCTACCATCCCCATCACCATCCTCGTCCCTCTCTCTCTCATCTCTTGCCTAGACTAGCATTGCCATAGCCTCTTCACTCGTCCTCCTGACATCTTACATTTCTGCATCTATCCTTTATTTACTGTTGCCTGCTCCCTAGGCAATATATTTGAAATATAAATAAAATCATGTGCTCCTCTGCTCCAGAGCTTCCAGTAGTTTTCCATTGTGCTAAAAATAATTGACAATATCCTAGCCATGGCCAAAGCTTCTTCATGAAATGACTCTGGTTATCTCTCTGAATTAATCACCTATATTCACTTCATTGTAGCAACACTGGCTTTCTCTTTCTCTCTCTTTTTCCCCCCCTGTCTGGAAAGGTATTACCCTGGAACTTAGATGAGTTGTCCTTCACTTTGTCCAAATCTCTGCTCAAACTTTACTCCCTCAGGTTCACCCTGACCTTCCTATCTAAATTGATCACCCTTCCTATCATCCTGGTAATGCTCTATCCCTCTATCCTGCTTAATTATTCTCCAGCATACTTGTTAGTACGTGATATCATATCACAGGTTAATTCTCTCATTGCCTCCCCAACGAAAACTTTGGACAAATTATTTAATCTCTTGAAGCCTAAGGTATTCTGTCTGATGATATCTTGTACGATGTTGTGAATACTAAATAATGTCTGAAAAAGGCATAGTACAGTACGTGGTATATAATAATTACTGAATACATATTATGTATTGTAATGGACACCTGTTGTTTTTGCCTGCCCAACATCCATTCTGCATTTTGGTAAGAGCATTCAAGTTTTCTTTGGGCAACCATCACAGCCCCACTTTCACTTTGTGTGTCTTGGTGACCGCGTTCCCCTTCCTGCCTTTCCAGCTCCACTGGGATCATAGAATAAAGGCATTATCACCAGTGAATCTTGCTGAAGTTCACATTCTGATTCAGGTGGTCTAGAGGTGGGCCTGAGAGTCCGCATACCTAACAAGTTCCCAGGGGATGCTGCTGTGCTCAGGCCAAATTCTGAGTAACACCCAAGACAATCAAAGCAGTCCGTTTCTCAGCCTTACTCAACAACCCATCATAATGATTGGCTCAGGAATGGGCACGTGAACTATCCAGGCTAATAAAAGTATACTCTGACAACTTTCTAGGACTGTTAGGAAGTTGAAGCTCTGTTTCTTCTGGAATTACTAGCTGTAAAGATGATTAAAGCCTGGAGCTGCTGAGGCTACCATAGAGAGAATGCCTAAGACAGTGAAGCCGATACAGGAGTAAGATAAACATGGAAAGAAAAGCAGGCAAAGATAGAGAGCATAAGCCAGGCCAACATTAAGTCAGCAGATATTTATCATCTTCCAGCTATATACAGGGCACAGTTTTCTAAGCACTTGGGATACATCAGTGAACAAAAGTATCTTCCTCAATGGAGTTTACATTCTAGGGTAAGGAAACATAAGCAAACAGTAATACATTAGAAGGTGATACGTGCTATGATAAAAATAGAATAGGGTGAGGGAAGAAGGTTGCAATAGAAGGAATCAATGAATTATGATTTTTTTCAAAGGCAACTTACAGGAGTTGCAAGTTTTTAAGGTAAGTTTTTCAATGGGACTTGCACAAATGCTGGAGAAGCTCTGACTGAGTTTCATGATGAGTTAGAATGAAAAGTATTTTAAGTAACTCTACATTTGCAGGTTTGATTAATAGGTAAATGATAACATTTATGGTCAGTTTTATTTAATAACCTGTCATTCATCATTTTAAAATCTATTTCATGGTGGTAATAAATTTAGATACATAGAACAATTATGCTTTAATTCTTTAAATAGATAATAGATAGAAGGTCATAATGATCTCAGTTAAGTTCTTCCCAAGTAGATACCTAATAAGCCTAATAGTTCTGGTTACCTATAATCAAAGTACCTGATGACAGAATAGCCTGATTATAGACTAAAGTTTAGAGTTTTGTGCATAAGAATACATATTGCAGCATAGCTTAAAGTGGAGAAAAGGGGAAATAATTTCCTTCAATAAGGGAATTCTTAAGTAAATCAATGCTATACCTAACTGACGAAATATAATTGCTGTATTGAAATAATTATGTCTATAAAATATGGGAAAAGTAAATAAAATATAAAGAATTTTTATTACACTGTCATTATAACTGAGTAGAATGAAAATATATGGAACAACAAAAATAACAAAAATAAAAACAGTACATTCCCTTTGCTACTAAAAAAAGAGAAAAAAAAACGTCAAAAAATCTATTTTTTCCTTAAGCACAAAAGTTAAAACTGTACAGCCAAAGTTTTTTATGTACAATGATATATTAACAATATACTTGCTTATTATAGATAAGTATACATAGTTTCAGCTAAGAATTTTTTGATATTTTCAAAATTCCTTATAAAGAGAAAATCGTCCTTATTTTGTTATTTTCTTTGAAAAATTGTCATCAAAAGCTTTTTGAATAAGGATCTACATTTCTTTCTTCTCAAGTGTAATAAAAAGATCATTTTTAAGCCAACTAGGGATTACTGTGTTCTAGAGTATCTAAGTACTATATTGTGTCAGATGTTTAGCAGATTAGTTGGAATATTTTTTTTAATTAAAAAATACTCTTTTAATCTGCCATTTTAATTTTTACCCATTCTTAATTTGCATACAAGTTACCCAGGCTCATAACCGTTCATTAGGAAGTCACTGGATAGAACTATATTAAGAGGCTGATGACCCATGCCAGCTAATAATACACAGTGATTATCTGTTAAATTTATCATTTACTATTATTACTTCAATTTTATTTTAACGGAATAAAAATGAAATAATGAATTGTACAAAGATCACAGCTTCTGCTGAGAGCAGTAGCACATAGAAGAATCAAGTATCAGACAACTTCTCAATTTATTTAAGTCTATCTGATCTTTATAGTCAAAAGTGTGGGCAGGTCAGAAGGTGGCAAAGATGGTGGAGTAGGAAGACCCTGAACTCACCTCCTCCCAGAGACAAACCAAAACTATTTGCATAATAACTAACTATCTATGCAAATGACCAGAAGATTTATTCCAACTGAAGACATAAGGAACCACATAGTATGATATGAGTCATAGACTTAGAGAACGAACTTATGGTTACTGGGTGGGGAGAAGGGATAGAGTGAGAGTTTGGGATTAACATGTACACACTGCTATATTTAAAATAGATAACCAACAAGGACCTACTGTATAGCACAGGGAACTCTGCTCAATATTCTGTAATAACCTAAATGGGAAAATAATTTGAAAAAGAATAGATACATGCATATGTATCACTGAATCACTTTGCTGTACACCTGAAACTAACATGATATCGTTAATCAACTATGCTCCGATATAAAATAAAAATAAAAATAAAAAAAAGAAGGAACCACAATAAGATTAGTAGGAATGATGGAGACACAGTATAGTCAGAATCCAAAACTTCAGGGTTGGCAACCCACAAATGGAAGGGATATCACAATTATAGAGGTTCTCTGCAAGGAATGAGGGGTCTGAGCCCATATTGAGCCACCTAGCCCAGGGATCCTGCACCAGGAAGATGAGCCCCTAGAATGTCTGGCTTTGAAGACTAGCAGGGCTTATGTTTAGGAGAGTGGGAAGGCTATAGGAAACAGATTTCACTGTTAAAGGGATCATGCAAAGTCTCATACAATCCAAATCAAAGCCCAGAGATGGTAGTTTGAAAGGAGCCTGGGTCAGACCCATTTGCTGATCTTGGAGAGGCAGGAGACAACTGGGTCTCCTTCTGGGGATGAAGAAGGAGATGGCCACTGGAGGCTACTATTTTGGGGGGATCATTTTACTCCTATAACATTATTGCTGGCAAGTGACATTTTGAAATCCTCCCTCTACCCTGTAAGTGCCAGGGGCCAGCAACAGCCCCGATTCCGCGTGGTATGCAGATAGCTGAGTGGGGACTGGGCCATGCATACCAGCAGGCCAGCACCACTCCCATGACCCCCGGGGCCCCACAGTCAGCCATGCTGGGACCCAGCCCATCAGTGGGCTAGCACCAACCCTGGCATCCCTGGTCATCAACCAGTCACTCTAAGACCTGGCCCTGCCCACCAGCAGGCAGAAACCAGCCCTGCACCCCACTGGGCTCTGCAGCCAGCCACTCCAGGACCTAATCCTGCCCACTAGGGGGCCAGCAGCTACCACAACAGGCAAAGCTTGGCAATCAACCTGGCCAGGGACCAGCCCTGCCTATCAGCAAGCCAACAGTAGTCGGCTCTGCCACAGCAGAAGGCAACATGCTGCCACATAGAGCATAAAGAGCACAAAGCTCTAGTGACCAGAGGGGAGTGTGCTGCTGGGCCCCATAGGAAGCCACCTAAATAAGGCCACATTTCAAACATTGGAAGACATAACCTCCCTAACACATAGAAATAAACACAAAAAGTTAGGCAAGATGAGGCTAGAGAGGAATATGTTCCAAACGAAGGAACAAGATAAAACCATAGAAAAAAGCTAAACAAAGTGAAGATAAATAGCCTACCTGACAAAGGCTTAAAGGTAATAATCATAAAGATGTTCAACAAACTTGGGAAAAGAATAGATGAACTTAGAATTTTAACAAAGAGTTAAAAAATATAAAGACTCAAAATGCGCTGAAGAGTACAGTAACTGAAATAAAAAAATACACTTGAAGGAATCAACAGTACAGAGATGACACAGAGGACAAGGTCAGTGGACTGAAAGAGGAGTAGAAATCACTGAAGCTGAACAGAGAAAGAAAAAAGTTTTAAATGCTGATAGTTTACGACACCTCTGTGAAAACATCAAATATACTAACATTTGCATAATAGGAGTCCCAAGAGGAGAAAGGGTAAGGGAACTTATCTGAAGAAATAATAGCAGAAAACTTCCCTAACCTGGGAAACAGACATCTAGATCCAGGAAGCACAGAGAGTCCCAAACAAGATGAACCCAAAGAGGTCCACAGCAAGACAATTTATAATTAAAATGGCAAAAATTAAAGAGAGCATCTTAAAAGCAGCATGAGAAAAGCAACTAGTTACATTTTTAAAGGAAACTCCCATAAAGGCTATCAGTTGACTTTAGCAGAAACATTGCAGGCCAGAAGGGAGTGGCACACTATACTCAAAGTGATGAAAGGAAAACACCTGCAATAAAGAATATTCTACGTGGAAAGGCTATCATTTGACTTGAAGGAGAGATAATGAGTTTTACAGACAAGCAAAAGCTAAAAGAGAAGACCAGAACTAGAAATATGAAAATTACAAAAGGAAAAATCTCATTGGTAAAGGCAAGCACACAGTAAAAGTAAATCAACCACTTATAAAACTAGTAGGAAGGTTAAAAGACAAAAGTAGTAATATCTATATCCACAATAAGTAATTAAAGGATACATGAAACAAAAAAATGTAAAATATGTCAATAACAAACATGAAGGGGGAGTAAAAATGCAGGTTGTTAAAATGCATTAAAACGTAAGAGATCATCAACTTAAAATATTTATATATAAAGGCTGTTATATATGAACTTCATACTAACCACAAATCCAAAGCCTAGAGTAGATACACACCCAAAACAGAAAGGAATTCAAACATAACACTAAACATAGTTATCACATCGCAAGGGAAGAGAGCAAAAGAAGAAAGGAACAAAAAAGAACTACAAAAACAACCAGAAAACAATTAACAAAATGGCAGTATGTACATACCTATCAGTAATTACCTTAATCGTAAAGTAATTCTTAAATTTTTTCACTTCATGTTTTTTCCTTAAGTCCACTATAGATACTCTCATACATACTTTCTCATTAAATCTCTGTAATATCCCTATCTATTATTGTTATTTTTTGTTTGTTTAAGGATGAAAGAATTGAGACTTTAAAAGGTTAAATAACATGCTCAAGCTTACTTAGAAAATATCAGGAGGAGGATCAGAAGTCATTCACATCCATTTATCACAGTCCAAGCTCTTGCCCATTCTACTAGAACAACATCGAAAAATTGGAGAAACTTTGAAAAACCTGTACAGAGATATCTTTCCCTGGATAGTGGTACACGACATGGTAATTATCATTCCTTGAAGGATAGGATCCACTTGGCAAATTCTCCCAGTCCTAACAGATCAATGTGATCCAAGATCCAGGACAAACTTGAATTCATAGAAATAAATGATCAGTAATGATATAATTGGGAGTTTTTCTATTGATTTGACAATTAAATACAAGCCAGAAAGTTTCAGTGTGCAATTGAATGATCAACCAAAATATTTCCATAAAATGCTTCATGAATTTTGTACTATCCATTCCTCATTCTGCAGGATGCTGGAGATAACTGTTTCTTCAGTTTCATGACACATATTATTATATCTTCTCTGAATTAGCGATATATTTTATAATCAATGGCATCTTACAATTGCTCGAGCGCAAAACACATTGTATTGTAACTGATGCTGCTTGAACATGTGCAAACTTGTTTTCCTCTTTGTAGAATAACAAGCCAATTGCAGTTTCAGTAATTAATTAATGCAAATTTAAATCAATAGGCATTTAAATACATCCTGATTATTGTCTGAAAAACTTTCCTTTGATACTTCTGGTAAGAACAAGAAAGTGCTAAGATGAAAATTTCGTGAATGGTTTTAGGGACTTTAAAGAAAATCCCAGGAATAACAATGTTTTAAGAAAGCCCACATTATCAATCATCTTGATGGTACTGAGAATGACAGTGGATGGAAAACACATACACAGCAGTAAATCTGCATTGAAAAGTGATTCAAAAGAGTCAGCCTCCAAATATGAAGAAGTTGCTTGACCAATTTATTTTGCTTATTTAAAACAAATTCTATGTAGTACAAGAATGACATATGATCAAAAAGCTATCTGGATAGTTTATGTCTGAAAGAGTTCCCGTAATAGGGACAAAATAATTTTAAGTGAAAAGGAAGTGATACATTATACTTAAAGTGGAGACTTTTTCTTAGCAGCAAATAAGAAAATGGTGATCTTTAAATTGATGACAGCTTAAATTAGATGAAATATAGTACTTAAACATTTATTAGCTGGTCATATTTTAATAGAAACAATGAGTTAAAGTCAAATAAGTATCTTTACTACAAGACTTCTCATAACCTTTACTATGTTACAGTGCATTTTGAATATCGAAAGTAATATTTCCCAAATTTAACTGTCCTTTCTGAAAAATTTTGTGACAATAATACTCCATTGAAAACGTTTTGAGAAACATAGCTTTATTGTATTTTCTATGTCTAAGCAAAAAAATTAGTCATTTACAGGACATAAATTGATCCTGTTAGAGAAAAACCTTTGTGGGGGGAAAAATTCTATATGCTTTTCACATTTTTTCATTAGCAAGTTTCCATTGCAAGATTTTAATTAGGGCTTCCCTGGTGGTGCAGTGGTTGAGAGTCTGCCTGCCGGTGCGGGGGACACGGTTTCGAGCCCTGGTCTGGGAAGATCCCACATGCCGTGGAGCAACAAAGCCCATGAGCCACAACTACTGAGCCTGCGCATCTGGAGCCTGTGCCCCGCAACAAGAGAGGCCACGACAGTGAAAGGCCCGCGCACCGCGATGAAGAGTGGCCCCCGCTTGCCGCAACTAGAGAAAGCCCTCACACAGAAACGAAGACCCAACACAGCTAAAAATAAATAAATAAATTTATTTTAAAAAGATTTTAATTAAACCGAGACAATGGTAGTAAATACAAACACATATATTCATTGATGGGTGTATTTATGTTCAGTTCCTAGAACAGTACCTGGTGCCAATAGTTATTCTTTAAATATTAGTTGTACTAATCTCTGGCACATGCTCTCTCTTCCCTCTTTTTCATTCCATCTCATTCTCTCTCTCACTTTCTCCCATATATGTGTGTGTAAGAAGTATGTCTTGGGAACCCTCCTACACTGTTGGTGGAAATGTAAATTGGTACAGACACTATGGAGAACAGTATGGAGGTTCCTTAAAAAACTAAAAATAGAACTACTGTATGATCCAGCAATCCCACTCCTGGGCATATACCCAGAGAAAACCATAATTCGAAAAGACACATGCACCCCAATGTTCATTGCAGCACAAGAGCCAGGACATGGAAGCAACCTAAATGTCCATCAACAGAGGAATGGATAAAGATGATGTGGTACATATATACGATGGAATATTACTCAGCCATAAAAAAGAATGAAAATGCCATTTGCAGCAACATGTTTGGACCAAGAGATTGTCATACTAAGTGAAGTAAGACACAGAAAAACAAATATCATGATATTGCTTATATGTGGAATCTAAAAAAAAGGGTACAAATTAACTTATTTATAAAACAGAAGTAGAGTCGCAGATATAGAAAACAAACTTATGGTTACCAGGGGATAAGGGGGAGGGGGAGGGATAAACTGGGAAATTGGGATTGACATATATACACTACTATAAACAAAATAGATAACTAATAAGAACCTGCTGTATAGCACAGGGAACTCTACTCAGTACTCTGTAATGGCATATATGGGAAAAGAATCTAAAAAAAAAAGAAATAGAGTAGATATATGTGTATATATAACTGATTTACTTTGCTGTACACCTGAAACTAACACAACATTGTAAGTCAACTATACTCCAATACAAATTAGAAAAAAGAGAGAAGTATGTCTCTATTTAAGAAGTATGTCTCTATTTGCTTTCATGACTTAGAATTACTACTTAACACTTACTGAAAGTGTTGAGAGAGAGAGGGAGGGGGGGGTGGGGAGAGAAATAATTATATACAAAATTTGGCTCCAGAGCATTACCTGGTTTCATTAACAAAGAACATCATTAACAATTTTAAATATTTGAGTGCATTTTCCTAGTCTGTATTTTGTCAGCCTTGTCTGCAAAGCCAATAAGTACATCTAATTATGTTTTTGGATTGTGAGTTATTAGAAAAAAAAAAAAAAACTAATATGGCCCAGGAAGACTAGTGTGAATTGGTTATTACATTTTATAAACTAAAGCAATACCTGAGATTATATTATGGAGCACGTTTCAAACAGAAGAAATACTAAGTACATATAGGCAGTTCTTGATTATTTAGGCTAACAAAATGTAAACCTACAGTGTGTGTGTGTGTGTGTGTGTATATATATATATATATTTCAACAGGAATGACTTCTGTATCTTTTAAATATTTGTTTATTCAGCAAAGGAAAATAATTCTGAATATACGGAGATATGATTAAAGGACATTAAGAACACACCAGTTCACTTAGAGAGAGACTGGTTCTCACTGCCTGGGTTTGAATTCTGCTCTGCAATGTACTAGATGTGTGATATTGAACAATTTATGTAACCTCATAGGGCCTCAGTTTTTTCCTCTATTAGATGGGCATAATAATAGCATCTTCCTTAGAGTGTTATTGTGATTATTAAATGAGTTAACAAGTAAAACACTTAAACAGTGCATGATACATAGTAAGTGTTCACTAAATGTTACCTATTATGTTTGCTATTGTTTTAATGTGGATGATTGTTTTAATGTGGATATGGACCTCAAGGGGCACATCATCCAATCACAGAAGAGTAGGCTAGTAATTCTCTGAGCCTGTGCACTTCTGTTGTATATCAGATGGAGTGGGAATCAACAACTTTAACATTGGCCCTGATGCCCTTTCAGTGAGAAGCATAGCATACCTCACTTTCAAGACTTCTCAGAATTGCACTCCTACAGGTATCATTTAAGGTCTCAATCCAAGCATTTTTCTAACCCCAAAGTACTAGTAAAATGAAGCTGAAGCTCCACACATCTCTGTACTTATATTTCCCCTACTACGTTTGTGCATTATGGTGATTTTGACACATACGCCACACAAGAAAAACACAATTCCGTAATCATGGTTTTTCAGTTAAGAAGAAAACTACTAAAAACAGTAGGAATTCAGATTAAAAGAAAAGAACTGTTCTAAGAGAACATATCGATTTCTGTTTTGAAATAAAAATTATAAAAATATTCTCAACCTCCATTGTCAACAACAAAATTTCCCCCTTCTGTCCTGAACTACTACAAATGAGTGAGCTGAAAAAGGCTACAGAAGAGCCATTAGTCACCCCAGGGACACTGTGCACTCTTACTATGGAGCAACCCATGACAAAAATTTCAATAAGCATGAGTTTGACTTATGATTGGGGGGAAAGGTAGAGTAACATGTTGTTCCTGGGTTTCCCATGCAGTATTTATCTTCTTCTAGCACCAGTCATGTCAAAGACTTGATAGTGAAAGCAAAGCAAAGTTTATTTACTGCATACAAAAGATACAGTTCACAAACCACACTTAACACTGCTTGGTATGAGAACTTCTCCTCAGTTACCAAGTAAGGGCAACGTTCAGTAATGATGAAAACAGGCCGAGTGTGTCAGCTGTACTATTGTGATGCTAAAGTATTCTTCTACATTAGAGTCTAGTACTCTATTACACAGAGAATTCTAAGATGCCTCTCTTCTTTTTTTAAGAGCTTCATATTTTTCTTAGGATGTCACTGGTCTAAGTCTACACTACCATCTAATTCAACAAACCCTCTGGGGGTTTGGGCAGCTGAAGGGGAAGGCAGGATGTCAACATCTTGAAAGGAATAGCATGTGTATAATGTAGTTTTTTGTTTTCTGGTGAAGGTTTGATTTGTCTAAGGGAAAGGAAAGCATTTTGAATCATACCATAGCTATGGTATTCAAATGCACAAACTCTGAAGAATATCAGGAGTGTTTCTTAAAATATAAATAAACTTGCAAATGTTGATTTAAGTGTCTCACGTTATTTCTCCTGTCCTTTGACTTTGCTTGTTGCAAATAGGTTAAAACCTCAACATCATTGGTCAGAAAATAAAGGAGGTAGTTACTGAAAACTCAGGGAAAAAATTTCAATGCAGTAAATATTTACTGATTAAGAACGGTATAAAATCACAAAATTGCATCAAAATTTTAACTGAGTTAGAACTGACCTTTCATAGATGAAAAAAACCTAAGGCTCAGAAAGCTAATTGGACCTGCATGAAGTAGCACAGCTGATAAGTGAAAGGGCTTGGAACCTAGGTCTCTCGACTTCAGTTCAGTGCTTTTAACATGTTTCTTCACCCAAAATGTTCTCATTGTTTCTCTCTCTGTGTTATATACTGTACTGGGTGATAGAAATAAAGTGTTGAACAAGAACTACATACAGTTTCTTCCCTCACGGCTTAGTCAGTAGTTAATCAAATAACCAACACAAATGAAAATTACCAAATGTAAAATTACAAATGTATCTGAGATATGTTCAGAGTATAAAAGCATAGAATAGGCAGCTGATCCTAGCTGGTGGTTAGGGAGGAGAGGTCAGGAAGGCTTCTCCAAGGAAGTGATCATTGAGCTGAAATGTTAATCAACTATGGGTGGGGTGAGATGGAGAGTGAATTGGACGGGCATTACACAAAATGCCATCTGGTTTTATTTTTTAGGAATATTTAGGGAAATAAAAGTTGTTTGGCTATTACCAAGAATTAATCATGCTTTATTTCTGTATTATTTTCTGTGACAAACAGACTCTAAAACGGCCTTGATTGCCCCCACTTTCTGGAATTCAGGCCCCTGTTGTGGTCCCTTTTCCTTGAGTGTGGGCAGAACCTGTCACTTGCTTCTAACAGAATATGACAAAGGTGAGGGGATGTCACTAAGGTGATGACGTTACATTAAGATCGTAACTTACACCTTGCTGGCAAGATGTCTCCCTTATTGGCTTTGGTGAATTAAGCTGCTGTCTCCCTTATTGGCTTTGGTGAATTAAGCTGCCTTGTTGTAAGCTGCAATATGCAACTGTCTCAATGGAGAGGCATGAAACTGCTGGCATAACCAGCAAGGAACTGAACCCCTCACTTTGACAATCTGCAAGGAGCTAAATTCTGAAAACAATCATGTGAACTTGGAAGCGGATCCTTCCCCAGTTGGGCTTTGAGTGAAACAGCAGACCTGGCTGAGATGTTGATTGCAGCCATGTGAGAGGCCCTGAAGCAGAGGACCCCATTAGGCCTTGCCCAGACTCCTGACCCACAGGACATGTGAGACAATAAAATGTGTGTGGTTTTAAGCCACTAGGTTTGTGGTAAGTTATTACACATCAATAGATAGTCCATTGCCTTTTTGTGTCATTTTAGACTGTATCTGAAATGTTTTCTTTATCTATCATCTTATAAAAACTTCCTAGAAAACTACGGAAAACTAAAAAAAAAAAACTAGGGGAGAATATTTTGAAATTATTTAGATAATCATTTACTTCTTAATATATACATTTAAAAAGTCTTTTAAAGTTGAACATCTGGAAGTATTAATACATGATCCATTTAAGAATACATAAAGAAAGATATTCTAACACCATTTTTCTGAAATATCGTACTGGAGTCTTAAAAGGATTAGGCTGAAAACTAGAGCAACAGAAACTTAGATGACTAATTACAGTATTGCATGTGTGAATGATCCACCTGACTATGAATTCCAGATCCACCACATACTAGCCATATGACCTTGAATAAACTACTTTACTTGTATAAGGTATAATAGAGGTAATAATTGTAACTACTTCATGGAATCATTGTGAAAAAATAAATGAGATATTGTATACAAAGTACCCTGGCACAAAGTGAGAGCTCAAATATTTTAACTATTGTTATGTCAGAAAATTATAAATGGCTTTTGTTCAGTTATATAAACTTCGCAGTAAAGTATTTCATAACCTAATAATAGATTACAGTCTTATTTATTCCACTTTTTGAATTTTTAGATACAAATGGGAAATTTTTAAAATATAATTGCATTCCTTCTGCTGGCTTGGAAAAATTTTAAAGCAATTTTCAGTGATTTGAGTCATGGATTAAGATATTTGCTACTTCAGATAATAGTTATTAGTTATTAATACTTTCACAGGGCTCACCAATCTTAATCCCTTTAACCTTTTTTAGGTAGTCTTCAATCTTGTATTTTTTTTCCTTCCCAATGTTCAGTGTTTACTGAGTTAAATACTCTGCAAGGCAGTATTACCAAATTCATCACAAATTTTTAAGAACATTAAAATTGTATGGTTACTTACTATATGGTATAATTATAGACTTCTGCTTGACAATAAACCAATGCTGTTTCAACATTTACAGAATACAGACACTACAGGACTTATGTAATATTAGGTAATTAAGTAATATTCAGTAATTATTAACACATCAGTATGCTTTTACATTTAAATAGTTTCTAGGTGATTATTAAAAGTTTCTTTTAGATATACAACATGAGAATCCAACAGGCTTCTAAGGAACTGAAAATGTGGGAGAATATTGACAATGGTAATAGACCAAAGATGAATTACTTTAAAATTATTTACACTAAAGCAATATTTTAACTTTCACTCATAGCTTCATAACCAAGGTCTCTACTCTTAAAGATGGTTAATAGTAACACTAACAAAAGATTAAGAACATTTGATCAAACCTTGTTAATAAAATCCAATTTAAAGCTTTCTTAAAAAGGAGGAAAAGCTACATAGCATTTTGGATGGTGGGTTTATTTTATTAGAACATACTATTAGTCCTTAGCCAATATGACATATGTTTTATTAGCATACACAAATACAAATTTTTCAACTGTCCTGCCAAGATGGGCAAATGACTAAAATTTAGGTGGTTTTGAAAAAAAGTGCTGCTAATGTAGTTTTGTTTTCTGCTTAAAAGAGCTAGGTATCATCTATTAAGCACACATTATGTATTTCCAGCCACATATTATATGTTCTCTGAAATTATTGCTATTATTTTGGTTCCATTTTACATAGCATAACAAGAAATCTTCATGAGACTGGGCATTTAACATTTTTTTTAAGTCACAGTTTATCAAATTTTAAGTGCAGAGAGAAGATTCTTAATTATGTAAGACAAAGTAATTATGGTTAATCAGAGAAAAACTCTTTGACATTGTAATACATGACTTTAAATACATGCCTTTGTAATACACTAAATTGTTGCAACCAACCTGCCCGCTGCATTGTTTAACATAGAAAAAAGGAAATGCAATTTTTATGCATGTGTAAACTACATTAGATTTGGCACCTACAACAGAGAACCTGAATAATTGTTTTGAAGTAACTTTCCTAGAGTTCAGGCTTTCTTATTAGAAGGAAGCTCATGAAGAAGACATTCTAACATATTAGTTATAATACACTTCTAGACTGTCTCAAAGAAGAGGCACAAAGCAACACATTTCAGGTCATTTGTAAGATAGCCAGCCAGGAGGGCACAGTAACATCTGGAACAAATAATCAATTTTAATCTGAACGTTGAGCAAGTATAGCAGAGCAACCTCCTGCTATGATCGCTGTGAGCTTCTTGAACGGGGGTTGAATGTAAGTGTGGTATATAGGGATAGGATTCTCTTACAGAGAATTGGTGTTCCCTGCGTCAGTTCCCTGGACAGGAAACTGGAGGTGAAATGGTCATGGGGTCTGAAATTTGAGTAGTCTGCTTGGGTTTAAGGGTAATCCCAGATGATGGGGGTCATAGGAACCTGGTCATGGGGAGGTAGGTCAGAATAACCCAGCTAAAATGGGATGCACCTCAAAAAGCTGGCATGTCTTTAGAGACCCCTGAGCTTCATTCCAGCAGGAGTCCACTGTGCCAGGATGGTCAAATCACTAAAGTTTTTCCATGAGGCCTTTCTTGACCACCCTATCTAAAATGATGGCCATTCCGCTTAGTCCCCTTTCATTATCCACTAATTTCCTTAGCTACTATCATAATCACACATACTATTTACTTATCTCATTTATTGTCTGTCTTCATGCTACAAGGTAAGCTCATAAAAATAATATCTTTGTCTGTTTCTTGTGCTTCTACATCCTCAGGACCTAGAAGAATGCCTGGCACATATTAAATAATGAATGTTTGTTAAGTGAATGAGTGAATGAACTATTACTTTTAAGTCAGAGGAACTACGTCTGTATAACTTCATTTTATTTCCTTTTTAAAGTCTCTTTTAAATAATTTAATGTTAATGCATAGACTAAAGCTACAGAGTGATTCTTCCTTTAGTGTTAAATTTAGAAGGTCTAGGCTTGATTTTGTTAGTGGACCAAGTGCAAAGAAAAGGCTAGTCTTTCTCACAAATGCCAAGAAATTATCTGATGTAAAAATAAGATAAAAAAATTCCCAGTGTCACTGGGCATATACCCTGAGAAAACCATAATTCAAAAATAGTCACGTACCACAAAGTTCACTGCAGCTCTATTTACAATAGCCA
Source organism: Balaenoptera ricei (assembly GCF_028023285.1). NCBI lineage: Eukaryota > Metazoa > Chordata > Mammalia > Artiodactyla > Balaenopteridae > Balaenoptera > Balaenoptera ricei. The sequence goes on along the minus strand of NC_082645.1, from coordinate 44,638,330 downwards.
GGACATGGAAGCAACCTACGTGTCCATCGACAGATGAATGGATAAAAAAGATGTGGCACATATATACAATGGAATATTACTCAGCCATAAAAAGAAATGAAATTGAATTATTTGTAGTGAGGTGGATGGACCTAGAGTCTGTCATACAGAGTGAAGTAAGTCAGAAAGAGAAAAACAAATACTGTATGCTAACACATATATATGGAATCTAAAAAAAAAAAGGTTCTGATGAACCTAGGGGCAGGACAGGAATAAAGATGCAGACGTAGGGAATGGACTTGAGGACATGGGGAGGGGGAAGGGTAAGCTGGGACGAAGTGAGAGAATGGCATGGACATATATACACTACCAAATGTAAAATAGCTAGCTAGTGGGAAGCAGCTGCATAGCACAGGGAGATCAGCTCGATGCTTTGTGACCACCTAGAGGGGTGGAATAGGGAGGGTGGGAGGGAGACGCAAGAGGGAGGAGATATGGGGATATATGTAGATGTATAGCTGATTCACTTTGTTATAAAGCAGAAACTAACACAACATTGTAAAGCAATTATACTCCAATGAAGATGTAAAAAAAAATTCTTCTTAATAAGCATGTTCAGTCACACTCCCACATGAACATGTACATTTACATGCATGTATTAGCATATGCATACACATATATCATTCATGAGAAGCTCATGAAACCCACACACCTACAGAAGGACAAATTAGTTAAGACATACATGACACAGGACTTCCCTGGTCACAGTAGTTAAGAATCCGCCTGCCAACACAGGGGACACGGGTTCAAGCCCTGGTCCGGGAAGATCCCATGTGCCGCGGAGCAACTAAACCCGTGTGCCACAACTACTGAGCCTGCGCTCTAGAGCCCACGAGCCACAACTACTGAAGCCTGCGCACCCTAGAGCCTGTGTTCCACAACAAGAGAAGCCACTGCAATGAGAAGCCTGTGCACTACAATTAAGAGTAGCCCCCGCTCACCACAACTAGAGAAAGCCTGTGTGCAGTAACAAAGACCCAAAGCAGCCAAAAATAAATAAATAAATAAATAAATTTATTTTAAAAAAAAACATACATGAGATAGGTCTATTAGTATAGTAGAATTTAAAAAAATTATTTTGGTGTCTGGGAACACATGTTTAATATAAATATTTGACTTAATATAAATAAGATATATATGTTTGGTTTTTAAAAATTTCAATTGATCTTTTTACATATGAAAAAGCAATAGGTTTTGTATTTTAAAAAATTAAGCTTTATTAAAATACTTACAAAGTTTAAAAAAAAAATTCCCAGTGTCAATCAACGTGAGTCACAGATATGTTAAAAGGTTGGTCACAAAAAAAGACAACAGAACACAGAAAAATCAAAAAGAGGAAGCCACAGGAGTAAAATAGGTCCTTACTAAAGAGGAACTACTATTACATCATTTTATAATTTAATATCTGTTACATATACTTACCAAGCTAATATATGTAAACATAAACTATTTACATTGCCTATTATTCTCAGCAAATCATTTCACTGTCTTCAAAAGTACTATTTTAGGAAATCCTGTAGGTACACTTAAGGTCCTATCTTGACTGGGTCAATCCTAACATTCTAGTATATTCCAGATTCTGGTGCTAGGAGTATTCAAAATGAAGTCTATAGCAACCCTAACAGAATTCTACTTTCCCAAGATTTATTCTTTTCTAGGTATAAAATTTATATTCACTACTTTAGAAGGGAAGGAATTAGTTAAAGCCATAGAGAACCCATCTGGGAATCCTTAGATATTTGTTGTAACTTAGACAGATATTAAGATTTTTCTGCTTTATTTCTTCAATCTGGCCTCATAGGACAATGGAAAACCCACAAACAATACTGTCTTCGATATCTATGAGTTTGAAGTAAAAAAAAATTGTCATGGTTTTAAAATTTTGTCTATTTTTTCATATAATGGCCATAGTTATAAATGGACATTAATCTGCCAATTCTTGCTTATTTTTATTCAGTGTAAAAGATATTCAGTATGACTTTGACATAAATTGGGATTACAAATTCATGAGAGTTCAGTAAGACCAGACACCCAAAAGTTATGCTGCACCCACATCTTCATTCTGTTACATAATTTGTTTTAAATAAAAGCTCTAAACTCTTACATTCTTTCTAAGAATCCAACTCTACCGAGGAAAAAATGATCTTTACCTCTTCGTACTGACTCAGTGAAAGATTACAGAAAAGAAATATTACATGAATTATCTTAAACTGTATATATACCCTCTAGTGTACTTCAAAGTATGTCCCCAAAAGATTCCTGCTATTATCTAACTGGGTGATGCAACATATGAACAAGATGGTATGTCATTAAGTAGCATTAGCTGAACTCAAAGTAGGGGCACTCTAATGAAGATGAGATTTGTTTATGAAAAGATAATTTTCAGAAATGAAAAAAAGTGAAGTGACTGTCTGTATAAATAAAACGCCTTATTTTTTCCAATCATCTTGATATTGCAGGAAAGGTTATTTTTATTATGAATTTTCTTAATAAATATAAGTTTTGTTGATTATATTACTGCTCCATATCACTTTTTCCAAGTGAAAAGAGAGGCAAGTTATATATTTCTTTTGACTCCTTTGTGTGACATAAAGTGGGGTTTATATTTTGTAAAAGCTGAATGTATTCATTAACAGATAGATTCTTCAAATAAAATGCAAGTTAAAAGAATTATGAAACCTCTAAGTGGACATGGCAGGTTATGCATGGCCAACACCAGAAGAAAATCCGCTGTGGACTCTCATACTCTTTATTGCTCAAAGAATCCAGTAGATGGAAGCCTTTCCCTTTTAAAACTCAAACTGCTTCCAAAGCTTGCAGTTGGACTTGCTATTCCTGCTGAAAGAGTAGCTGGAAATAGCTGGGGAAAAAAAGCACTTGCTCTCCTGAGAGCATATCAGAAAGACCACAATTTACCTGCTTTGTAAGTGGTTTGAAAATTTCATTATCAAAGTCAAGTTGTTTTGACCCCTATGAGCTGAATGAGAAAGGAAAGAATAAATAAATCGTTGACTCCTGAAGCTGGGCTCTTGGTGGCTGCAATCTTGCTTGTCTTCCTGCATTAGTGTCCACATTCTTGTTGCCCTTTCTCAGTGATACATTCCTTAGGCTAGTGGTCACATCTGTTTCCTTACATTAGAGTTCTTTTGGAGCAATCTGAGCAGAGAAAGACATTCTGAATTAGGCTTTCTGGGATGAGCAAAGTGTTCTCCTGAGGGGTGAGGCTCGTGGGCGTGGCCACACAGTGTTTTCTCTTTGTCCCTGTTTATGGCCTCTTTCTGCCTTTCTTAGGCTGGTCACCTCTGCCTTCTTACCAGAGTCCTGAGCATTATCTCTGAGAACATCTGTAGATTATCCTTACACTTGACTGTCCAGGGAATGAATGATTGCATTCTAAATAACTGATCAGATTTAATCATTAGATGAATTAAATCACTATTAGTCTATTAGGTTGCTCTCTGTCTCTTTGAAAGATATGAAAAACCAGGGTAGTTTAAAAAGTCTCCCAAAAAAAAAAATTTTTTTTTTTAAATAAATAAATAAAAAATAAAAAGTCTGGGTTTGGGGCATTCCAATGTACAGTCTAAGCTGGGTATTTTTTTTTTTTTTCAGTTCAAATCTCAATATGGAATTTACACTTTGACAGAAAAACCACACTTTTCTTTAATTCTAAAGGTGTCATTGAATGGTTTTTCCATGTTTTTATAAGTCGAACTAATGAAACAATTATGTACGGCGGCAACCTCTGCAAGGGCAGCCAGGGTACCTGACATCAGTATCACCCTCTTTCCACTGAACTGCACCACAGTTAGGTATTGGGTCCCCCACTCCCTTTTCGTTACTCAGTTTTGAAGTGTACAGTTGAGCTTTAATTTAGAGCCTTGTCTCTGGTAATGGCTTCTAACTGCTCATCACTTTTCCTTGTACTAAGCAAGAGTCATCAGGTCACGTCTCATTGAAAACTCATTTAAGCATCTCCTGTATACTTTTAAGGTCAAAAAGGCAATATACTGAATTCAGATGTGAAAAGCAGCAACTACAACAACGTCCCTAGGTTAACAGTATGTAAGTGTCCTTTCTTTAGCAGGAAGAGATCTGGATAAACTATTTGGATGTCATTTACTGAATACTGGAGCTTCGCCATGTATCTAAAAGGCTCATAGCAATACAGTGAAATAATGTTCCATTTTGCAAAATGGAGGGTTTCATCTCCCAGAGCCCCAATTTCTATACTGCACAAGAGCCAAGAAAGAAGGAAAGAGGAAAAGGGAGGAGGCCAGAAACAAAGATAATACTTTGTTATAACTGGTGAACTGTCTCAGTTGACAAGTCTGGAGGAAGAACTCACAAAAGTCTTTGGGGAGTTATAGCATATCTGAACTCAACTGTCGTCTCACAACTTAAGAGACCAAAACTGGCGCTCAGATGTATGAAATCTGCCTTAAACAAACAAAGCAACTTACACATAAACCACACAGAGCTCTGAATATCTTTGTTGTTACTCACACTATTTATAAATCCTTAAAAGTCATCAAAGCAATACTCCTGCCACACTTGTAAACCACTGTTACAAGGCCAAGGTGAGATTCATACCTAAGATGGAAAAGCATTTGCTGTTACCACTCTGTGATCAAAACTGATTTTATGTCTTTGACTCAGCTATTTGTAAGACAAAGCAATTTTTAAAAAATTAAATTAAACATAGGATGCTTATTTTAAAAGCAGGTATTTCTTGTCTTTTTTGTTGATAGCCTTTCTGACAGGTGTGAGGTGGTATCTCATTGTGGTTTTGATTTGCATTTCCCTGATTAGTGATGTTGAATACCTTTCCATGTGCCTGTTGTTCATCTGTATGTCTTCTTTGGAAAAATGTCTATCTAGGTCTTCTCATTTTTTGATAGGTTTGTTTGTTTTTTTGATATTGAGCTGTATGGGCTGTTTGTATACTTTGGAAGTTAAGCCCTTGTTCATCACATTGTTTGCAAATATTTTCTCCCAGTCTGTAGGTTGTCTTTTTGTTTTGTTTATGGTTTTCTTTGCTGTGCAAAAGCTTTTAAGTTTAATTAGGTCCCACTTGTTTATTTTTGCTTTTGTTGCCCTAGCCTGAGGAGACAGACCATAAAAATATCGCTAAGACAGTTGTCAAAGAGCATACTGCTTATGTTTTCTCCTAGGTGTTTTATGGTTTCAAGTCTTAGGTCTTTTATCCATTTTGAGCTTATGCATGTATATGGTATGAGAAAATGTTCTAGTTTCATTCTTTTACATGTAGCTGTCCAGTTTTCCCAACACTACTAATTGAAGAGACTGTCTTTTCCCCATTGTATATTCTTGCCTCCTTTCATATAGATTAATCAACCATGTGGGTAGGTTTATTTCTGGACTCTCTATTCTGTTTCATCGGTCTGTGTCTGTTTTTGTGCCTGTAGGATACTATTTTGAATACTGTAGCTTGAACCCTAGTACACTGTTGCTGGGAATGTAAATTGGTGCAGCCACTATGGAAACCAGTGTGAAGGATTCTCAAAAAATTAAAAATAGAACTACCATGTGATCTAGCAATTCCACTTCTGGGTATTTATCTGAAGAAAATGAAACACTAACTTGAAAAGATATCTGCACCCCCATGTTCATTGCAGCAGCATTATTTACAATAGCCACAATATGGAAGAAACCTAAGTGCCCACTGACGGATGAATATATAAAGAAGATGTGATATATATACACAATGGAATACTATTCAGCCATAAAAAAGAATGAAATCTTGCCATTTGTGACAACATGGATAGGACTGAAGGATATTATGCCTAGTGAAATAAGTCAGACAGAGAAAGGCAAATACCATATGTTTTCACTTACATATGGAATCTAAAAAACAAAACAAATAAAAAATATAATAAAACAGAAAGAGACTCACAGATACAGAGAAGAAACTAGTGGTTACCAAAGGGAAGACAGGTGGGGAGAGGCACAAAATAAATGAAGGAGATTAAGAGGTAAAAACTACCAGTTATAAAATAAATAAGTAACAGGATGTAATATGCCATACAGGGAATATAGTCAATATTTTATAACAACTTTTTATGGTGTGTTGTCTATAAAAATATCAAATCACTACATTGTACACCTGAAATTAATATAATATTGTAAGTCAACTGTACTTCAATAAATAAAATTTAAAAATAGGTATGGTTTTTTTATAAGATTTTGAAGGAAAAAAGTCTACTGAGGGAGCTCTCTGTTTACCTCTTATAATCTTTGTGATCTTCAATAAGGAATATGACTTTTGGGACACTGCTTTTTTTCTTAGTAAATTAGGGAGGGGCACTGGATTCAATGATCTTTAAATTACCTTCAAGGCTTTGAATTATAGAGACATGAACACACAGAATCAAAGAAGAAAGGGACAGAAAAATTCTGGTGTTATTCAGATTCAAGTCTGAAGAACTTACATATGATACAACTTCAATTTTGTCATGTCATTCCTGTATTTAGTTTGATTACTAAAACAGCTAAATTCAATGTTCTTTTCCCTTTTTAATTAGTATGCTTTCTCATATATTATGCCAGATGTCTTGATCTCAGCATTAACATCTGGTAAAAAATTACAGGTGGTGAAGCTTTATTATAAATTGAGGAATCCTTTTTGCACAGTATTCATTTTTTATAATGTTTTCATGACTCTTTGGTTTTAAAATACTTTTTAAAATTAGTGTTTTGACTTTATAAAACCAAAATTCAATTTTAGTTTACTTTAGTTCCTGGAAATAGTGTCCTTAAAAAATGTTCTAAAATATTTTTAGACATATATTAATGTTTATATGAAAGATGGAATCCATCTTTTATTTTAACATATATTGAAAAGGAATAAAAAGTAAGTGTGGTTGTTTATAACATTTCCATGATTTGAGTTCACCTATAAAAGTCATGACCTTTTTTTAACATGGGGAAGTGTACAGTCATCATGGAAAGTTTCAGTGGAATATATGGAAAGGAAGGATATACAGAAAATATACAGAAAAGGAAGAATAAAGTAATAATCACATATAATCCCACTACCCAGAAATGAGCAAAAGAAACATTTTATGACATTTCCTTTTAGTCTTTATCATCTATGTATTTTTCACCTAGCTGAAAACCTACTGTATTTTGCATTTTTATTTTACTTTGTTTCCTAAGCAATTTCCTAATAAAAAACACTTTGTAAATATTTTAATGGCTGCATGATAATCTATTAAATGTACCATTATTTAGTTATTTAGGTCCCTACTGTTGTCAGATCTTATCCCTGAACAGTATTACAAATGACACTGTGATAAATGCATTTGTGCATAAATATTTGCATGAATTTTGTAATAACCTCTTTCTTAATAGGGCTTCAGAGACCAAAATTCTGTTTTCTATTGCCTCTAGTTACTAGAGAAAATGTACAACCACACAAATATATCAGCAAAGCAGAGGAAATAGTGAATTCTTCCACACCCTAAGATCTTGAGACCTTTACGATTATTAGTCTGAGCAAATTCTATTCTCCTCTCTAATTAAACAAGCTTCAAGTTAGTGTGACAATAAAGCCTCACTCAATTTGATGACTCTTGGAAGTTTTGAATTAAACCATCTGTATAAATCCAAGTAATTTTCTTATAAACTGAAAAAAAAAAAAAGGCTTATTTGTTTTTTATAAAGCCATTAAGCTTTAGAATCTTCACAAAGATGTCTGGACTATTCACCAAAAAGTAGCCTTCTATATCTGCCAATTTTGATGAAAGCATCTCTTCTTTTCTAATACGTTATAATACTTATCAAATTTGATTTTAGGTAATGGATTTTCATTTTGTTTATGTATTTGTCTGGGTGAGGTATAAGGTCTTAGGCTTGTGCTCTTAAACTTTGAAAAGCTCCGTATCAAATAAATAGTTCAGTCCTAATTAACTAAATATGGTATAGATGAGTATTTCTATATGTTATGCCCAGGCTCTTGATCATAATGACCCCAAAAGACTAATGTTTCTATGGGAAATTAATATTTAACTAAAGCACTAACATGTATGAGGACTGTCTTTTTAAAAGTATTTTTTAAAAAAGATATTAAAAATTAGAGACAGCCTTTAAAATTGTTTTGGGGAAAGCATTTTTTTTTTTTTTTTTTTTACTAAGGACTTGTTTCATACCTTTTCCCCCACTCAGGATCAGACTATAGCTGCAAATTGGGCAAAATCTATTTCTCCAGTGGTGGGAAATAAAAATGTCTACTGCTGCCAACAGAAGATAAGATGCTTGAAATTATACAATTTCTGTCCCCTCTGGCCTCCTCAAGGACTTTCCTCTTGCTATTGTTTACCTTTACCTTGAATCATCAATTTCTCCCTCTTTACTAGATTTTCTCATGGGTACATAAGTATCCTCCAGTATTTTTGATTAAAAAAATATCATCAAAACTACAACAATAATAACAAAAACAAACACTTTTCTTGCTACATAGTCACCTCCCTGCTCTCTTTCACACACACAAAACAACTTCTGAAAACATTTGTTGATTATAGTGATTCTCAATGCCAGCAGCATATTAGATTTATCTGGGGAACTCTAAAAATACTCACAGCTCCGAAAATACTTCGGAGGTCCTCCCCCTCCCTCCCAGAAGCTCTTTTATGGTTGATTTGAGATTAGCCTGCTCTGAGATTACGTATTGGAAATTTCCAAAGTTCAACAGGTGATTCCAAGGTGAATCCAGGGTTGAAAAACATGGGTGTGTATTCTCTGTTTCCAATTCCACACTTCCCATTCGGTCTTCAATCTACTCTAAGATGGCTTCCATCAACAGCTCTCCACTGAATCTCAGCAAGGTCACCAATCACTTCCACGCTACCAGATATACTAGTCACTTTTTATCCTCACTTTATATTCTCAGCAGCACTCCAGGCAAGTGATTATTCTCTTTCTGCCAGCTGATCTTTTCTTAGCGTCCACAACACCACACTCTTCTGGCTTTGTTTCTACCTCAGCAGCTACCCTGGATTCTCTCTGGTGCCTCCTCCTATGCTAGCCTTCTAAGTGTTGCTATGCCCTGAGGTTCAATTCTGAGACTCTCTTTGTTTTAATCTAAGCTTTCTCATAGGAAATCTCATTCAGTTCAATGGGTTTAAATGCTATCCAAAGCAGATGACACTCAAATTGTTAACACTAATCCTAACAACTCAAGATTTGAGTCCAACTGCCTATTTGACATCTGCACTTGAATATCTAGGGGGGGGAACCTCGACAAGTCCAAAACAAAACTCCAGATTCAGCCCTACCCAACCTGAAACTGCCCTTCCTCCAGTCTCTCCATCTTAGCAAATGGCACCTCCAACCACCCAGTAAGCTCATAAGTAACTAAAATCTTAAAGATTTTTACCTTATTTCTCCTAACATTCCTCTCCATCCAATCTATTAGCAAACCCTGTTGACTCTACCTCTATGGCATATATTAATTCAGATCACTTATGCCCTCCCTCTTACTACTGTCCCAGTTGGAGCTGCCATCAGTTCTCCTTTTGACTGTAGAAGTAGCCTTCAAACTGGTTTTCTTAGTTATTCTCTTTCCCCTTTATGTTCAATATTCCACAGAGCCACCACAGTAATTTTTCAAAAACGTAAGTCATATTTTAATATGCTTTACAAATCCTCCAATGAGTTCCCATCACTTAGGATAAAATCAAACTCCTTAGAATAATCTAAAAGACTTTTCATGACCTAGTCCTTCTCTACCTCTCCACCTGTATCTTGTATCAATCCCTCCCTCACTAATTATGCCTCACTAGCTGCTACAGACTGATGTCCCTCCCCTACCCCCCCATTCATATGTTGACACTCTAACCCCAAATATGACTATAGCTGAAGATAGAGCCTTTAGAATGTAATTAATGTTAAATAGGTCATAAGGGTGGGGCCCACTCCAATAGGGATTATAATCTTATAGACTTTATAAGAAGAGGAAGAGAGAGAGAGGGAGAGATCTCATCGTGCACCCACAAAGAGGTTTGGAACACACGGCAAGATGGCAGCTGCCTACAAACCAAGAGAAGAGGCCTGGGAATGAAAGCTGTCTTGCTGACACCTTTATCTTAGACTACTCAGCCTCCAGAACTGTGAGAATATAAATTTCTGGTGTTTAAGCCACCCAGTCTACAGTATTCTGTTAATGGCAGACTGAGAAGACTAAGACAGATTTTCTTCCTTTTCCTCAGTAATATCAAGCTTATCCTTATCTAAGGGTTTTGCACTTTGTCTTCTGCCTTAAACATTCTCTCCCAGATTGCTATACGGTTGCACCTATTCATTGGTTAAATGCCACTTTCACAGAGAGGCCTTTTTGAATCATTCAATCAAAAGCAGCCATCTCTTCCAGTTGCTCTTACACTATTTTATTTTCTCAACAGTGCTTTGTCTTTGAAACTGTCCTATTTATTTTCTTACTCATAAATTATTCATCTACTCCACTAAATTTAAACTATGAGTGGTGGAACTGTATCTACCCTGTTCACTGTGGCATCACTAGCATTTAGAACAATGCCTAGTATGTAGTAGTAGCTTAACAGATGCTTGTTGAATGAGTAAATATCTGGAACTCAAACCAAAATTTAATAAAGCCAAAAGGCCTTGTGTAAAAGGAGACAAATTCCATCATCTGAAAAACATTCAAGTGATTTCAAAGAGCTATGTGAGGTATTGATACAGTGTTGGCAAACACACAATAATTAAACAGAGGTCTTCAACTTCCCTCCTTTCCCGAGAGCTGACTGGATAAACATTTTGTATAGTTCTTAGATACCTGTTTATTAAATAATTTTCACAAAACTCAGGCACATGTGTATTATGATATCATTTCATTTAAGGAAACTGAAGCTCATATAAGTGAACCTTAACCAAAGTTACAGGTAAGTGAGCAGGATTTAGCCCAGGCTGTTTAAAAAGTATGTGCACAGCAAAGGAAGCCATAAACAAGACGAAAAGACAACCCTCAGAATGGGAGAAAATATTTGCAAATGAAGGAACTGACAAAAGATTAATCTCCAAAATATACAAACAGCTCATGCAGGTCAATGTCAAAAAAACAAACAATCCAATCAAAAAATGGGCAGAAGACCTAAACAGACATTTCTCCAAAGAAGACATACAGATGGCCAACAAACACATGAAAAGATGCTCAACATCACTAATTATTAGAGAAATGCAAATCAAAACTACAATGAGGTATCACCTCACACCAGTCAGAATGGCCATCATTAAAAAATGTACAAACAGTAAATGCTGGAGAGGGTGTGGAGAAAAGGGAACCCTCTTGCTTTACATTCCCTCTGCTGGTGGGAATGTAAATTGATAAAGCCACTATGGAGAACAGTATGGAGGTTCCTTAAAAAACTAAAAATAGAACTACCATATGATCCAGCAATCCCACTACTGGGTATATAACTGGAGAAAACCATAATTTGAAAAGATACATGCACCCCAATGTTCATTGGAGCACTATTTACAATAGCCAGGACATGGAAGCAACCTAAATGTCCATCAACAGAGGAATGGATAAAGAAGATGTGGTACATACATACAATGGAATATTACTCAGCCATAAAAAGGAACGAAATTGGGTCATTTGTACAGATGTGGATGGACCTAAAGAGTGTCATACAGAGTGAAGTAAGTCAGAAAGAGAAAAATAAATATCATATATTAACATGTATATCTGGAATCTAGAAAAATGGTATAGATGATCTTATTTGCAAAGCAGAAATAGAGACAAAGACATAAAGAACAAACATATGGACACCAAGGGGGGAAAGGGGAGGTGGGATGAATTGGGAGATTGGGATTGACATATATACATTATTAATACTACGTATAAAATAGATAACTAATGAGAACCTACTGTATAGCTCAGGGAACTCTACTCAATGCTCTGTGGTGACCTAAATGGGAAGGAAATCCAAAACAGATGGGATATATGTGTACATATAGCTGATTCACTTTGCTGTACAGTAGAAACTGATACAACATTGTAAAGCAACTATACTCCGATAAAAATTAATTTAAAGAAAAAGAAAAAAAAAAAAAAAAAGTGTGTGCTCACTCAACAGCACCATGCAGCCTCTCTCAAAGTCCTTTTTAGATACAACTAGATACAACGTCATCTGAAAGAAATTCTGTCTCGGGCTTTTAGGGCTTGCCAAGGAAAGATTTGCCTTGGATAAATTAAGCACAACCCTCAAGAAAGTAAACTTGGTGGCCCCTTAAAGTCTCCACCAGATACTCTATGATTCTAGAACACAATGGAACATTCACTTGATGAATTGTGGTACAAAACCAGCAAGATCTGACCTTTGATGGAAGTTAAAGAGAATGGTCCCCCAGTAACATCTTGTTGCCCTCATCTCTTACTAGCTGCCAGAAAGTGGTGGAGAATTTTCTGGGATGTTACACTGAGGTAATAATGACAATAGTCAACGTTTATTGAGAGTTTCCTCTGTTCCAGGCCCCGTTCCCATAGCTGTATCATGCAAGTGTTATCTCTATTTTAGTAATGAGAAAACTGAGGCTCAGAGAAATCAACTAACTGTGAGCCATCTGACAGCAAGGCAATGACAGAAACAGGATTCAAGACGACACATCTGACTTCAGAGCTCTGGCTCTTGAGCTCCACAGTTAGGCCAACTGAAGCCATCTCCTTGACTCTGGCCAATTCCTCCAAAGTTAAAACCCAGGAGGTTTTTACTCCACAAAGAAAACATAAAGAAGGTAATGTTAGGGAAGCATCTGACTGAATATCCTTCATAAAAGAATTTTCTTCACCCCGCGTAAGCAGCACCCATGGTTCCTTAAGAGAAAGATTGGTCTGCACTGGTCAGCCACTCACCCAGAGAGGGCTTTGCTAGTTTCTCAATGTTGGCAGGGATTTCTATGTTGTGGCCAGCTTTTTCTGAGCAATACTGGGCCTTTTTGTTGTCTAATCTCCTATGGGAACAAGCTCTTATTAAGAATATTAGTAAAAAAATTCATGTGGGCTTCTCATTATCAAGAAGTAATAATACGTTGTGGTAGCAAATCTGTGAGATTTTTCATCAGAGCCAGAAACATTTTGTTACATGTTTTATCCAATTTATTATCCATTGGATTTTCTTTTAATCAAAGTGAATTCATTAGAGACATATACAAATAGTTCATTCTAAGGAAAAACAAACAAACAAACACCAACCTTTTAAAATTCATTCTTTCCCAAAACTCAATCTTTCCTATCTGTATTACTGGCTTATTGACTGCTACAATCTACTACTACTCATTTTTATTCAACCCCATTTCAGAAAATATTGTGTGAAACTCTATTATCATAAATTTTCACACTTTACTATTGAACTTTCTTTTTATCTCCCAGTATTTCCATTTCCTATGACAAACGTTTTCATCCTTAAATGCTTTTGTTTTATAGTTATTCTACTTTGAACAATTTTTTATCCATACCTGTCATTTAAAAATGTTTCTGGATCATATCTTCCCTTCCTACTCTTGCTTTATCAATAGAGAAATTGACAAGGTCCTAAAAATTTAGCCTTATTTTTTCATTAAGATAGAAATTAAAGCCTCTTGATTATTTTATAGTCAGGACCATCCTTATTCATGTTTGCAATAGAAACCAGGAAAACATGTGATTTTCCAAAATATGCAGATTAGGAAAACAGCCCATTTCATTTTTATTTTTTACTCTTGAAATTGTAAACAATGAAATTGTATATCAGGTTAAAAAATAACAATGCTGACCTTTGGCTTCAGAGAGTAAACCATCTTCTTCACAATTTACTGGTAACCAGCTAGGGTTTTCAGGAATACTGTCTGACTACTCAGTTGGGGACAAAAGTAACCAGCTCTATGTAACTAGTGGCTAACAAAATCATGCTTTCTGTTGTCTGACTCATTTCTGGACCTTTTGTCTACATTATCGTTTCCTTCTCTTAATTTTCTTTTAATTTCTTAAGATTATTTTTCTATTTCCAGGTACCACATCCAGATGGGAGGTTGTTGATATGGTTAACTTCCCTTTCCTTGCATATAGGAAGGTTCTTAAAGTCTTGAACTCCTTTGTTCCTTGTCAGTAAGCCGAATGATCCTGCTTAGATTTGCATCACTTGTGTTTTATCTCTTCATTCACGGTTTAGACATCCCTTGTTTCAAAACCAGGAACTTTCCACACTGTATAAAGCAAATTCTATTTCTACCCCATTACAGAAATTTTAATTAAAAAACAAAGTTCATATCTTCATTTTATTGCCTTCAAACACCATGTTTTATTGATATGTTTCCTTTGATTTACAACACGTTTTCTCCTGTTCTTTTAGGATTCAATCTTCCTTTAATCTTTTTTTTTTTAAAGTCCATTTTCTTTTTCTTTTTTTAATTTTAATTAATTTTTGCTGCGTTGGGTCTTCGTTGCTGTGCATGGGATTTCTCTAGTTGTGGTGAGTGGGGGCTACTCTTCGTTGCGGTTCGCGGGCTTCTCATTGCAGTGGCTTCTCTTGTTGCAGAGCACAAGCTCTAGGCGCGCGGGCTTCGGTAGTTGTAGCGCTCTGGCTCAGTAGTTGTGGCTCGCGGGCTCTACAGCACAGGCTCAGTAGTTGTGGCACATGGGGTTAGTTGCTCCGCGGCATGTGGGATCTTCCCAGACCAGGGCTCGAACCCATGTCCCCTGCATTGGCAGGTGGATTCTTGACCACTGTGCCACCAGGAAAGCCCCTCTTTAATCTTCTTACTATGTATTTTTAATGGTGATCTCTAAAACCTTGTCATAACTCAGAGGGTTACACCACTAATAAACAGCAACAACAACAATTGTTTATTGAGATTTTACTATGTTCCAAGCTGTGGTGAAAAATCACCTTATGTATAGTAATTCATTTAATCTTCTTTCACATCTTTGAGATAAAAAGTATTTTCTCCATTTTATATATGAAGAAAGTGAGGATGAAAAAGGCAATATTGTCTTCTCAAGGTCACATAATTAATAACTGATTGGAGTCTGGATGTAAAGGCAGATGTTCCTGACCTGTGCTCTTAACTACTTTATTTTGATTCCTCCAAGGATATAGTCAAATTCTATGCTATTCATCTCCAAGGATAAATTCTATTTTGCAGACCAAATCAACTTTGGGCTCTATTATTAATATTATATATAACTTGATTATGGATAGCCTAAATTTAAAAAAGATATCACAGTGCCTATGGTACTTAAATAATTGAAGATAAAAGGTAGTTGCAATGAAATTCCTTCTTCTCATAGTATCCAACCAGGCATCAAGGAAAGAGTACTGCATGGTATTTCTTGATTTACATCACCCATAATCCAAACTAATCAGTCCCCATATGCTTACTTTCAATATTTGACCCAGTTTGTTAGGGTTCCTGCACCTTTAGTGACATCTTGGAAGTGACTCATTTATGACTGTCTGACCTCAGACTTGGCCTTGCTTTTCTTGTGTAACTATTCTCTCTTTCTCTCCTCCCTGGTGACCTCTTTTAATACATTGGTCATTGCTCATCCCAGTCTCTATCCATCTTATGGACAGGGTTCCTCCCATTGTGTGTGTATTTCTCCTTAGTCCCTTTACAGATCACCTTAATTTTCACCTGATAATTTTCACTTGATTAACTGTGCTCAGAAGTCTTGATATTATATAATTTATATATTATATTATAATATATATTATATTACATAATTATATAATATATATATTATATATTATATGTAATAATATATAATTATAATATATATTATATAATATATATAATATATACTATATAATAATATATATATTATATAATGTCCACATTTTGGAAATTGATGCTGATTTGGAGCAGATTTGAATTTGCTTTAACAGTTTAACTCATTGCATTTGTTATCCCATTAGTCCAAAAGAGGAGATGTCTGTTGGTTTACCCAGTCTTCCTACTGGGTTCTGGTTGTCAGTATCACATTCCTCTCTTTAGTAGGTGAACCTAGCATGACTTTTGTCTGAAACTGTGCATGTATGACAGGTATGGTGTTCATGACTAAATTCTCTCTGTTATATATACATATGTGACAAATGTATAAAATTTGTATATATATATTTATACATATAGAGAAACGTGCACACACACACATATATATGCATTACTGTGTATATGTATGTATACATATGTATACACATACATATACACATACTTTCTAAACTATATATTTTAGACAAAGACACAATTTTTGAAATCTTTTTTTTTTTAAAGGAGGCAGGAGCCATACTTTCATTTCAAATAAAAATATCAGATTAGTTCATTCTTGGTAACTGTGACATTTTTTGATGGGTAAGGAAGAAAAAAAAATAAAGAAAAGAATAACCTTGGCTGTGATATGCCACAAAATCCTTCCTAATGGCTTTGGCATAAATCAATGTTAAGTGATGTATGTGCACACAATCAGGAAAATATTTAATGTATTATTAATTAAGATTAATTACAAGAACACATCAACAGGCTTTAGTTCTCATCAATGATATTTATTTCTTAAGTACTCTAGTGGAAAGAATAAAAGCATTTGATGATGTCAATAGCATTGACGTTAGAATAATGGACATAGGTCTAGGTCTCTTCACCAAGATATTAGATCAGTTTTCTCTGGAGGGAAATACTCATTCTTCTTTGCACTGAAGACATCGTTCAGAAGATTTGGCTACAAAGGGGGTTCCTTTTATAGAGATAGTTCCTTCAGTGCAGTAAAGACTGTTTAGTCAGTCAATCAATCTAATTACATGTATTGAAACATTTTTTATTCTCTTCTCTAAATATTTTAAGCTTATAAACAGAACAACTATATTTTTCTTTCTATTCTTTGATAATGGTATAGTTGTGTTTTTCTGGTTTGTTTAAATTGAAGGTTACAGCAGGAATGATTTGTATAAAAACTATTTATTTACATCCAACAATTGATTGGATTATGGGAAGAACATGTCTATTCTTGTATTCCCAGAACCTAATGTAGTAACAGACTTGACAAAGGTGTCTAGTGAATGAAGTAAATGGATAAATAGAGCCTCGATGAAGTTAATGATTTTACCCATTCAAGAAGAAGAAAGCAGTAGAGCAGAATGGGAAAATCACCGCAACTAAATGGGATTCTATTTCTCATATGTAAAGTAAGGGGGTGTTGAACTAGATTACCTATGAGGTACAAAATTGGCAGTTATATTTTTGCAGAAAATAGAAAATGCAAATGCGCAAAGAAAGGGTAAGATAACAATACTTAACAGTCATAGAGGAAAATGGATTAAAATCTAATTTCTAAAACACATCATTAGAAAACAAAGCATTTTAGGTAAGATCTGATTTCACTGGGTCCAAAGTAGTCTTTCTAGGATATTACTTTGCTGTACTTTCTAATTGCTATCACACTATTCTCATAGCTTTGGTGGAATTCCTGGAAATGTTATGCTATCCCTTGAACCTTTAAGCCCACTCCTCCATAACCATCAAATTTTGCTCATTTCCCACAGGAGAAGTAATATTGAACAATATGTTAATACATCATAAAGTTAGGTTAGGTTAAATGTCTTCTTGCCAACAACAAGGTTGTATTATTAATGTTCCCAGAACTGAGGTTAATTAATTGAACATTAAGTTTCTATTTTAACTCCATGAGATAAAATTAGAAATGACCTTTTCATAATTATAAGAGTTGTAAATTATTTCTTTGTCTCTCAATGCAATATTGCTTGCTTACAAATAGATATTCTGTTATCATCTGAATTCTGAAAAGATAGAAAACAGTATCTCACCTCTATTTGCTCAATATAGGATACTTTTCATTGTACTCCATTCAATACATAACCTGTGTGATTTTCACCTTATGTTATTTGCAGCTCAAGGATGGTGAATTTTAAATGATTTTTATATCAAAAAATAATTAGTGAAAGGTAAATGATTTAGACTGTTTCACTTTTTAGACCACCAGTTAGTTTCATCTGATGGCTATAAAGGGATTAAAACTTTTATGCCAACTCCCTGAGCAGTGCTCAACTGTGATTCCTTTGTAGATGGGATAACGCACTTGGGTGATATTTTCAGATGAATAAAGACACTGACTTAAAAACACGATTGCATAAACATGATGTGGAAGGCACAGGCCTGGGGAGTCAATTCAACACTTCTATTTAACTCCAGTCTTTATCTTTTATATTTATAGTAAAAGAACTTCACGTAAAAACTCCCTGCAGACAAAGAATTTGCCCAACATTTAAATTTTAGGCTACAGACATAACCGTTTCATTTCAACATGCTGCTCTTAGCTTTTTTTCATATTTCGGAGTATGGTTTAATTTTCTTTCATTACTATAGTGGGTCAGAGTGTGCAGAACAGTGATGGCAGCGAAATTGCATTTTTAAGAAAAGGTCGTGCAATTAGCTGATGCACTGATAGAGATAACTATGGCTGGCAGAATCCTCACTAGTCCATCACAGAAATCCATAAAATAAATGATCAGGACATTTACCCAAAAAAAGATGAAGCAAATGCCATAGACATAGTTCAGAGTGCCACTCCGAAAAGGCTGGAAGCAAGGCAAAGTTTGAGCACATCTAAGCCATAACATGGGGCTTCCCTGGTGGCGCAGTGGTTGAGAATCTGCCTGCTAATGCAGGGGACACGGGTTCGAGCCCTGGTCTGGGAAGATCCCACATGCCGCGGAGCAATTGGGCCCGTGAGCCACAACTACTGAGCCTGTGCGTCTGGAGCCTGTGCCCCGCAACGGGAGGGGCCGCGATAGTGAAAAGCCAGCGCACCACGATGAAGAGCGGCCCCCGCACCGCGATGAAGAGCGGCCCCCGCTTGCTGCAACTAGAGAAAGCCCTCGCACGAAACGAAGACCCAGCACAGCCAAAGATAAATAAATCAATAAATAAAGTAGCTATTAATTAAAAAAAAAAAAAAAGCCATAACATGAAGATGGGTGATGAAAGAGCAGTGATTCAAAATGGGGTGAGCTGGCTGGACAGGCACACATCTAGTTTACTAAGCCTATTGGGTTTTTGACACAACTAAGGTATGACACAACTAGAGAGAGTTAGAAAAATAAAAACTGGATTCAGAAAACTTCAGCACCCCAGAGATCTGAAATGCTTGGCGAGAAAGCGAACAAACAAAACAGAAAAACAAGCTTTGAATGCATTTAAGCCTAGAAAATATTACTGGGTTAAAGTAAATCAGACATCACAATGAACACTAAGACAATGACACTTTAAAAGCTGCACAATGGAATTTAGTACCTCGAAAACAGACTGCACATTTTGTGATTTAAATCTGTTATAGTGCCCCTATCCATCACCCAACCCCACAGGTGGTATGAAGGAAGGAGAATAAAGTTCTTATTCTGAGGTTGGGGATGGAATATGACAGGGGTGGAGGGAGGAGGCTGGCAGGAAAGTAGCAGGAGACCCAGAGGGGAGGTGGAGTTTAAATCCTGCTAGCTCAGTGATCTCCCAACTCAATATTCCCAAACTGGGCCAACAAACTGTGGCCATCTAGTCAGCAATTTCCTGGGGGGAAAAAAAAATCTGTTATAGTGAAAACTCAATTAATGTATTTAACATTTTAAAGGACTTTAAAGATTGACCTAAACTAATTATTGAGCCAGTACAGTCTCCTCAGTCATGAAAATGAATATGGGGAAAACGAATGGAATGTCTTCTTGAATGCAAAAGCTAGTTGGCCGCTTGTGGAGGATGGTTTAGAGGTGCTTCATGCATTGGTAAATGTAGCAGTTAGCTTTCGCTATAGCACAAATCGTCCCCAACTTAGTGCCTAAAACAATAACCGATTGTTTAGCTCACCATTCTGCAAGTCAGTAAGTAATCTGGCTGGGTTTAGCTGGGCTTTTTGTCCCCTTCCTCCCTTCCTTCCTTCCTTCCTTCCTTCCTTCCTTCCTTCCTTCCTCCCTCCCTCCCTCCCTTCCTTCCTTTCTTTCCTTCTTTCCTTCCTTTTGCATTTGTGAGGAGCTGCTAGGTTGGTGAGGGCTGGCTAGTTTACGATGACTTTGGCTAGGAAGGCAAGGATGTAACAGAGCGTCTCTCCACACGTCTCTCAGAGCCTCCAATGGGCTAGAAGTGGCCTCCTCACACAGCAAGCCTTCTCCCTTTCAAAAGAGAGAGATGAAGCATATGGGCCTCTTCAGTCCTAGGCTCAGAACTTACTCTATGTCACTTAGGCCACAAAGGCAAAGTGCATACTCAAGAGGTGCAAAACTAGACTCACTTTTGATGGGAGGGGAAGAATCTGTGGTCATTTTTGCCATTCTCTCACAATGCATGTTAGAGTAGGAACTTCTAAGGACCACTCCCATTCTTTTGTTTCTGTGAAAATAATAGGGTGCCCCATTTCTCTATGGTCCCTCAATTCTTTACGTATCCTCACTGCCTACTTTACTCCTTATTTTCTGCTTCTGAAGTGATAGCCTAGTCAGTGTCAATTCCATGCAACTAGGCTAACAGTGGTGGTGCCTCTTACCCAGAAGTGTGAACAACTAGATCAAGTTTGGCAGTCAAGGGAGAGTTACCTTAAGAAATGGGTCTCATTAGTTTTCCAAAAATAAATCAGACCTTAGGGGAGTAACAGAAGCTAAACTATGAAGTCCTAGGAGAGCCAGAACTAAAATGCAAGGCTGAGGAGTCACTGACCAAGGCTGAGGTGAGTAATATTGATAAAAAGGCAGGTTTTCTACATTCAAAGGCTAAGAAATTAAGTCGACATTATTATTTTACTAACCAATCCAGTGTCATCATAATAATAGGTAGCATTGGTTAAGGACTCACTCTGTGGCATAAAGTAACCCAAACACTTTACATTTAACCTGAAGGCAACCTTATAAGTAGGCACTATTTTTAATCCTATTTTATACAAGAGAAATTTGAGGATCAGAGAGTACCCCGTATTACAGCAAAATGAAAACATTTACACAGCAGGTAAGCATCAGAGCTAGGATTTGAACCCAAGACAGTCTGACTCCAAATATTCTGCTTTGAACCAAAAAATTATATGGTCACTCCAAAGAAGGTTATAGCTGAAATAAATATTAGAGACCATCCAATTACATTCCAAAAGGGTTAATAACTTAGGCAAAAATTACTTATTTGGCCAGTGTCAGAACTGGAACTATCATCTAATTAAGGCCACACACACACCAACACACCATTGCAAAATCTAATTAAGGCCACACCACACACACACACCATTCCTTGAAAGGAATGTTTATACTATAACTGTATGTAAACTGTATATAAATACATGGTTAAATCTATTGATCTACAAATATGCCCACTCCTTATTACACCCCACAGTGGTGAGCATATTCTGCTCAATAAAATCTATCTCAAACTTAAATAATCAGACAAAAATAAATAATTTTCCTTTAGGTTTTAATCTGAAAAATATACAGGGAAAAGAGGCTGTATATTCAAGATCCCTCTAGGTTATTTTCCCACCAACCATTCTATGTTCTAATTACTTATTTAACCCACCCTTCCAAATTTTGCATTGTATCTTCATTTCTCTCTTTTGAATTCCCTAGCTTTTTCACCAATCCCATCTTCTCCCTGCTATTCCAATCCTGCAAAGTATGATTCATCTTTAACCCAACTCAAATGCTACAATCCTCCCTGGCTGGATTAATATCACAGGCTTTCCTCTGAGTTCTTGGAGCATTGTATTCACACAGCTTGCATAGGGTTTATATTGCCTGATGGTTATCATGGAGCCACAACAAACTGGGGGTTCCTTGAAAGCGGGAGCTCTGCTTTATGTTTCTTTAAATCCTGAGTGCACAGTATACTACTTGGTACAAAATATATACTCAATAAAGATTTACTGAGCAGTCTCATTTATGAAAATGGACTTTTTGGGGGATATCTATCCACACATAGGTACACTGTTGCAAATCACTCTAAAAATGGACATGGGATCATAAGCACAACCCATCTGATGCGCATCTCTGGTAGGAAACCAGAAGCCCACAATCATTTTAGAATGCGTTTCGCTTTTCTGCCAAAGCAGCACACCGTACTGGGCTAAAACCCTGTTGGCTGCACCCCCTCTGGCACCTTCCTCTCCTGCCTGGCCTTTCCAAACCTCCAAGATCTAGCTAGGAAAAGACCTGGACAAAGAATAGTCTATTCCCTTAATATTCAGGGACTTGAATGGCTAGACCTTTTTGTGTGAAAGGAACGAAGTAGCCTGAATAGGCAGCCAATGGACTGTACACAGATGATCATTTTCTTTACATTGTAAGCGACAGCAGTAAACAAGGACATAAATGTTAATGACTTTCCTTTAACCGAAGCCCTCCAGTCAGCACTCTTGCATTCAGAACAGTACAATGACTAAACTCCTGTGAGATATATATTTATATATATATATATATATATATGTGAATATTTGCAAACACCCAATCTAGGAAGAAATGCAGTCAATGTAATACCGTTTAACGCAAAAGAACATGATTATATTTCTTTTGTACAAGATTTATTGCCAAGCATTTTTTTCCCCTGAGATTTGCTAAAATTCATTAACTACACTTTCAGAGACACAATATGGTCCCTTCATCTGATATTTATGTCTCTGCTCACTAAATCATATGTTTCTTTTGGAATGCTGACTTTTAAGATCAAGGGCTACATTTTGAGTCAGTCCACCTTTACAGATTGCCTTAGACAGCATTCTATCACATTAGGTTTAAGAAAATAGCCATTTTCTTATAATCCATTCTAACTTATAATCCATTTTACTGGGGAGCAGCAATCGAATTCACATTGATTTTGAGTAAACCTTTACATACCCATCTGCCCCATTTTAAGCTGGGCTTGTACAGATCAATGCATCTCTACCATCAACATGCGCTCAGTAATCAGTGGGTAGGGAAAATCATTATTTATTGCTCAGTAATTGTGTTTACATTCAAATAAAATATAATAAAATGTGCAAGGCCATTTTGGAGAAAGAACAAGCGACCCATGAATCACAAGCAGATTGTCTTCCTTCAGTCTGTCAAATGAAGCAGAATATCTGAGGAATTTTACCAGGAAAGTAAGGAGAAAGTCCTGTTCTCACATTTGCCTAGTTTTAGTCCTCAAGTAATAAAGCAGCTGTCAACATTTTCATGATCTTTTAATCCTAGGAAACCTCCAGCTGGTAAACAGTAGTTCCAGTCACCATGGCTCCAGGCAGCAATCCTCTTTGCTGGATTATGACCAGCTCTGATGCCGATCTGGTCTCTGCCCACCTGCTCACTGTTGGCTCTGAACCCTCACTTTAATTATCCCTCTTGTCATCTGAACTTGGAGTATATAGTTGGTCTCTCTAGTGATTGAATCTCAGTTCTCCCTAGCGGATTATAGCTTGGATTCATTCCACTAATGCTTTTTGGTCAGGACCGCCTTGAACAGGATACCTGGTCTATTCCAGCTCCATCTGAGCTCTCATCTCTGGTATCACCCAGCTACCTGACTGCTGCCTTAGTGCTGCTGTGAAGGGCGGGAAGGGGAGTCAACCAACAGCACAGAAATAGAAATAAATGAATATCTTGTCATTCTGATTCTCCACACTTTAGTAAGGCAGCCCTACAAGCAGTGGGACAGATAAGCCCAGGTTTCTGCCTCACAGCATAACTAAACAGATGGGCTGTGGTGAAATTGCCCATCAAAATTTGTTTTGTCCTATTTTATTACAGTTATTCAGGCAAGGAATGCAGATTGAAATAAGGAATGGCTGAAAATAGGTTCTGTTTTTAGTGAATTTCAGTGAGTTAAAAAAAACTTCATAGTACTGTGAATGAAGGCCATGCATTTCTTTCATCGTAGCTACTTGTAGACTTAAAAATGCTGAAGACTGCACTTGGCAAGTATCTAAGTACTAAAGTTAGATGTATGAAAATTGGAACAACACAAAGAAAATGGGCAGGCCCTTTGTTAAAAGATCACACAAATTTGTGAATCAAATCAGCAAGTGAGGAAATATTTTGAAAAATGGTAAGATTCATTTCTTTAAATTCTGAAAAGACAAAAAAAAGCAAACAAGTAAACAAAACCAAGACAGCACCAATTACGATTCTTACTTTCAGTCCTGTGTAACCTTTTCCCATTGTTTAGAGTAAGTTCTTATATAACATGGAAATGTCAAATTAAGTGATTTTGAACCTTGACATTTTTATGTAAAATTTTACATAAAAGTGAACATAGTTCTATGGATGTTTATAGAAATGGCTTAGCATTATAAGTGATCTCTCAGTTTGCTGATCTTTAACCAAAGTATCTAGTAAAAGATAACCAGCTCTGAGTTCACATTATGAAGAAGAGAGAAAAAAATTTTTTTGAAATACCACAATTCACCTAAAAGAAATCACCTTATGAAAAAAATGGCAGATTTTTCTAAGTTGAGTAATTCTCTAAAGGAAATAAGAGGGAAGAAAAATAATATCAAAGATAACTGGATCACTCTTCTATGGTAACAAAACTTGCTGTTTGGAAGAGCAGCATTCTTGTTTTTAATATGTATATTTAGAACACCATGTAATTTGTGTCAGGGCAAAGCAAATCAGAGGATGATTTTAATAAGTCCAGTATTCCTTAAGCAATATGCAAAAACAGTCACATTTTACAGAAATATCTACAGTTTGCAAGGGCAGAGTCCACTTAAAGCTCACATATACTCAAAATTTACTGATATGAGTAAGTTGGAACCTCAGTATAGAGGACCAAAGAATAATTAGTAAATTTAAATAAAAAGAGAAAAGTTAAAATATTTGTAATTTATCTTAGTTAGTCATTTAATTAACAGTCTCTTTTGTAAGGCCCATTGGAACATAACAGAGGTTCATAGTCATTCTTTATCCTTTATAAGGCGCACACCAAAAGACCAGTGATATCTACCTACTCCTGCCATCACTCTAGCTGAATGTCAAACATGACTGATATTGGGGTATTAGAGAGTGTCCTGAGTACCCCACTGAATGATCAGCTATCCCTTGAGCAATACTTTCGTGGCAGTTTTAATAAATGAAGCTTTGTTACAGGGGAGAATGTGGAAGACCAGAGTATTTGAGTAGCTTTCCCAATGTTACAGAGAATATCAAAGTCAAGTCTTTCTCCAACTGTTCTCTGCCAAAGCACAGTGCCTCATCATTGCCTCCTGGTAGTGACTTAACTCAGCCAACTAAAGAACTTGCATTCATTGAATATCAGAAGCGCTATGTCCTAAACTGAACATGTAGCCAAATGAGAAACCACGAATCGACTTGGGATCCCAAAGCAGACAGTGAACTCTAATGAGGTTACAAGAACTCAGATTGATTATTAAAACAAAGGGTAGCACTCTTATCAGTACTACAAGACAAGAAAAACAAAACCAAAAAGATAGTAATAGTAATACAACTTAAAAAAAAATGCATTGCCAAATATTAAGCACTCATCTTTCAAGAGTGCTATAAAGTATTTTTGACTCCCCTAGAGAGTTAAAAGCTAGAAGGGATCTTAAAGATTATGTAAGTGAATATATACTTTTAATGTGGATGTGAAACAACTGATTTGGCCTCAGAAAAATATGTACTCAAAATTATATCACAAAAAAAAGATACAATGGCAATTAGAAGGTAGATCTAATTTATCTAATTTCCAATACAATATTATTTTCAACATACTGCCTGAATCTCCACATCTGTATTTTCAATCAACCCCCAGGTTAATAAAAACATGTATTGTCAAGTGCATGCATTTATATATAATAGATCATATAAGACAACTGAAAGCTTTTCTTAAACAGAGATACCTGTACCACTAGTGGAAAAAATGATGACTTTTAGGTGGTATACGGATATCAATTTACATCTTGATAGCTAAGTATTTATTTAACACGTATCAACCTACAGTTTCATAGTTTAAGGCTCAGTTAAATTGTAAGGAGATTTAAAATCAATTTTAAAAAATGTAAATATAGATTATGATATGGCAAAAGTAATGAAAGAGATAAATTAAGGACAGAGGTTTGGGGAATACTGATCTAAAGTAGAATATATTGGCCATATAAAATTGAAAAGAGTACTTATTTACCAGAAGTTGTACCAGTGATGGGGTTTCCTAAATAAAATAATTTAGTGTAAGGGACAAAATAACTTACTTAAATATGAAATGAGCTAGAATACTCCATGATATTTACCCTATAAATTTCTTAAAAATAATTTTTCTCATGTATTGCTTTATTGCATTATTGATTTCAAGAACTGATCAAAAAGCACTTTTTCCATGGATCTAGATTTCTCACAACTAAAATTTAATCTGAACATACTGAAAACTGGCAGTTCTCAGGCTCTTAAGTGAAAGCACAGGATTTTAGAGTCTGAGTTTAGAAAATCAGAATAATACACCAGAGACACATTTCTTCAAGTTTTTTTTTTTTTTTTCCAAAGAGTGCTAAGAAAAATCTACTTAATAGCAGTTAGATTTAAATTTACTTGCTTAACAGTAGAGAGCTAAGGGGAAAATCTGTAGATAACTTTGTAGAAAATAAAGTAAAAAGGTTTTCAACCAACTCAGAGGCTTTGCTCACAAATAATAATAGAACGGTGATCAAAGAGAAATCACTAGAAATTGTGTTTAGTAGGGATTTAGTGAACAATATCAGACCTAAATGAAGTCCACTTGAGATGTTTGAAACCATTTTAATTTCAAGGGGAATGTGATGACAAACAAGAAATTCTGCTCTCAATAAGAATAACTGGCAATTAAAGATACTGGCAGGAAGAAAGGCAGAACGCGGAGACTAAGACTCTTAGCTCTAACCAGTAAAATTTTAAATCCTCTCTTTGGTCCGCTGGCAGCAAGAAGAAAATGTGACCTCACAGATCATTATCAAAAACAATTTAACCTCAGAACACAGTGTCTAACTTTCTAGAACATTATTAAGTAGATAGTTTTGCTTGAGGAAAGTACTCATTTTATGCAGTCTCTCAAACTGAAAGCTGTCCTGTGGGTGCTGTGAGATTTTATTATTACATTTATAAATAAACTCTGGGGTTATCAGTTAAGCATATCAGCAATAATGAAAATGAACAACTTACTTTTCACTGTTGTATAATAAAATTTTACTATATCATACATATGTTTTATGATTATGTTTCATATATATGATTTCACATATGATTTTAAAAGGCAGATTGCACTGTATTATGTAACATATATTCTGAGGTATCATCCACCAAAATCTGAAATATATTTCCTAAAGACAAATTTTAAACAATGCCAAACAGAGTTGCAATTCATCTCATATGGCTTAAGGAAAACTACATTTGCCTAAAGAGAGACAATAATCACATTATCTAAAATAAGAATGAAAATTCAATCTAGAATTATCTGCAGTAGTGATGATGGTTCAAGGAATTGGGGCTCTCATCAATAGTACCTAAGAACATATCCCAAATACCTATTAGGTGCCTAGAATTAAACATGTCTTATTCAAAAGCCTGGGTTGTCCCATCAATTTCATTAGGAATACATGGCATCTTCTTTTAAGCTCAATAGTTAAAATAACCAAAAAGGCCAATAAATTAGGTCCATAGACAACTTGTTGTTAGGCATCTTAAGAGTTACATAGTACAGGAATGAATAAGAAATAGCCCAGGGACTTCCCTGATGGTGCAGTGGTTAAGAATCTGCCTGCCAATGCAGGGGACAGGCGTTCAAGCCCTAGTCCGGGAAGATCCCACATGCTGCGGAGCCGCTAAGCCTGTGCACCACAACTACTGAGCCTGTGCTCTAGAGCCCACAAGCCACAACTATTGAGCCTGTGTGCCACAACTACTGCACAACTACTGAAGCCCACGCGCCTAGAGCCCGTGCTCCACAACAAGAGAAGCCACCGCAATGAGAAGCCCGTGCACCGCAACGCAGAATAGCCCCCATTCGCCACAGCTAGAGAAAGCCCTTGTGCAACAACAAAGGCCCAACGCAGCCAAAAATAAATAAATAAATAAATTAATTAATTTAAAAAAAGGAAATAGCCCAGACACACATGAACATTACAAGAATCAGCACTAGGCTTATGTAATCAGAAGTCTCTTGTAACCATTCTTACACAGAAATCATGTTACTTACAATGTTTGAGAAGTTTTACGTGTTTTACTACTTTAAATTATGTTTAAATAATTGAAGAGTATCTTATTAGGAACTTTTAAAGAATCCCTACCTTCTAGGGAAATATTCTGAAACATTACATCTTCCTAAGATGACCAATCCATTAATGACAAAACTCTAGTTAAATTTTTAGATATATAGACACTGAAGAGAAACAAAAACTGAGTTATTTTAGAAAAGTATTCATATAAAGTGAATATCTTTTGCCAGTTCCTGCTGTACCTCCCAACAGTGTAAAATAGCCAATTATTATTTTTAAATGGACAATTAAAATGATGGGACCTACTCTACCCAACACAATCTTGAAAAAGAACCAGTTTAGAAGATTTAAACTACCTGATTTCAAGACTTGTAAAGCTATAGTAATCAAAGCAGTGTGGTAGGCAAAAGCACAGACACACAGGTCAGTGGAACAAAATGAGGAGTCCAGAAATAGTCATATATTTAAATGGACATTTGATTTTCAACAAAAGTGCCAAACCAACACAATGGGGAAATGAAAATATTTTCAAAAATGGTGCTGAAATAACTGAGTAACTTTACAGGCAAAACAAAACAAAACACTCCACCCCTCCCTCACACTACACATAAAAAATAATTGAAGATTGATCACAGACTTAAATATAAAAGCTAAGCCCATACAGCTTTTAGAAGTAAACCTATGAAAATAACTTTGTGACACGGGTGTAGGGAAAAAACTCTTAGGATAAAATAACCATTGACAAATTAGGCTTCACCAAAATTCTGAAAATTCTGCTCACCAAAAGACATTATTAAAAAATAAGAGGCAAACCACAAACAGAAAGTAGTTACAAAACATATTTGATAAAGGACTGATATACAAGATACATAAAGCCCTCCTACAAATCAATAATATAAAAAGACAACTCTATTACAAACTGGAAAATATCTGAACAGAGATATTTCAAATAAAGACATTCAAATGGCCAATAAGCACACAAGAAAAGTACTCAATATCATTAGTTACCAGGGAAATAAAAATTAAAACCACAATGAGATACCACCATACATTCCCCAGAATGGTGAAATATAAATATCTTAAGTGTCACCAGCTACCTGATTGCTGCCTTAGCACCGCTTGTTCATAAATGTTCATAGCATTTTGATTCATAATGGCAAAACAAGACCAAACAGAACAGGAAACTACCCAGACATTCATTAACAGAAGAATGGATAAACAAACTGTGGTGTATTTGCACAATGGCATTCTCCTCAGCAGTAGAAAGAGACAACTGAGACATGCAGTATCATAGATAAGTCGAAAAAAACTTGTACAGTAAAAGAGGCCTTACTATATGATTTCATTTATATGATGTTCTAGACCAGGCAAAACTAATCCATGGTTCAAAAACATCAGCCTTTGGGAGGATGGACTGACAAGTAAAGAGCACAGGGGAATTTTCTGCAGTGATGTTAATGTGCTATAATTTGAATAGAGTCTTGGTTTACACAATTGTATACACTTGTCAAGACTCAGAAATATGCACTTAAGATATTTATATTTCATTGTATGTAAATTTCACCTCAAAAAAAAACCTCTAAACAAATACTGACTTTAGTTGGTGCTATTTAAGTGTTTAGTGCTTTTAAAGTACTTAAGTATTAAATATTTAATATTAAACATTTAGTATTTACATAAAGTATTAAATTTAAGTATTTATGGGCAGTGTACTGATGTCTTCAATTTGCTTTGAAGTTGATTAAAAATAGGATGGATTATTAGATAGAAAGCTAGGTAGATGGATAGGTATGTGATACAGGAAGTATATAGTAAAATGTTAATAGCAGAATGTAGGTGGTTGGGTATACAGTTGTTCTCTGTAAAGTTCTGTCAACTTAGCTGTGTGTTTGAAAATTTTCATGAAATTTTGAGGAAAAAATAATACTATTTTATCCACAGATAGAATAGTAGACAGGTAAAATCACTGCTAGGACATAAAAAATTTATTGGATAACATATTGCCACAAAACAAAATGATTTAGGGTGTTTTAGCTTAATATGGAGACTATAAGGACAGTGCTATTATTCATTAAAGTTGGTTTGATAATGACAAAGACTTCTGTGTTCCTCATTAAACACCACACTCACCAACAAGATTTTAAAAATCATTTAAATTCTGTAATAACATCCTCATGAGAAGGTTAGAGGCACCCAGTGGCTTTTGTAAACTAAAGCATAAACAGTATTTTTGTAGCACTTGTCCATGTATCTTTGATCACAACTTTAGTGAAAGGGTGTTCATACAAAAACTACCTTTCTCTTTCATTTTAAACATAAGCTTTGAATTTAATTATTAGAATATAATCATAATTATTCTTTGCATTTAGAAAAAAAACTTATGCGACTCTCAAGAATCTTGTTTAGTAGTGCTAAGAAGTGCTTATAAAATAAATCAGTAAAAACACAAACACTTTTAAGTAAAGTGCCCAAGGCACAATGTCTAATTGATGTATGTTATTTTATCTATTCTGAGAAAATTAATGTTTTGGTAACATGATTGAGCTAATTTCATACAAGAGAACATCTCAGAACGAATATATTCCAGAAATCATTTACTTTCAGTTTCCTATTTTTAACAACAGAATAGATATGAAACTATTTTACATAATAAAATATTAATATACTTATACTACTCATTAAGTTGTACCCAATTAAGTTATTTTATTTATCAATTCAGTTAAAGAAGATTTATTAAGTAGTTTACAATGTGTCACTTAACTGTGCTAAGAAGGATATATTGGTTAATACTGTGCTTTATAGGTTTCCACAAAAGGTTACCAGTCCTTCTCATATCGAACACTTAACAGAAGAAGCGTTAATGGATATAAGACTAGGTAAGAACATCTAGGCAACCTTCTAAGTATGGCCAAGAATTTAGCTTCTTGAGTTCTAGAAGAGAAGCAATAAGCTGAGGAGGGTTTCATGTTGTGCCAGTTGATGACATCAAGACAGCATCTGTCTTTTGGAATCCCATGTTTTGTGCCAAAGTAGAAAGCTTAAAGATGGCTTCTCTCATTTCAATGTGGCAAATACCATAACGTCAGGATGAAGTGTGACATTTACAGGTACCTGTGCTGATGCACTTCAAGAACCAAGAAAAAGAACTCACATCCTGAATGTTTAAGAAGGTATTAGATTGAATCATAAGAAACTGTGTAGGTCAAAAATGTTCAAATATCGGCAATTTCATACCGTTCGATTAAATATTATTTTAAAAAGGTAGGTCTCTATTTCTTCATCTGACCCTTTACAAGCCATCAACTGACTTATTGAAAGAATCAAATGAGATGGCAAATCCGAAAGTACTTAGTACCTATATCTACAGGCAATACAACCTGAGCTTGGGAAGAGGCAAGACATGGGAGTCAGCATGGGTGCGAGCCTGGGGTGCATTATTCTGCTGGCAGGTGAGTGGGGACTAAAGCTTAAAAGTTGTTCATAAATTCAA
Source organism: Balaenoptera ricei (assembly GCF_028023285.1). Taxonomy (NCBI): domain Eukaryota; kingdom Metazoa; phylum Chordata; class Mammalia; order Artiodactyla; family Balaenopteridae; genus Balaenoptera; species Balaenoptera ricei. The sequence continues at coordinate 44,606,600 of NC_082645.1, read as the reverse complement.
AATCAGTCCACAGAAGTTAGGAATTGTATGATTATTATTAAATTCCAACTAGTAATTCCAGTCTAATTTCTGTCTTTGAAGGATTATAGCAGAGATCCAGACAGCTAGAGAATTGGTATCATAGAAACAAATGGGACGTCGCAGGCATAGAAACACTAGTATTCAAGTACAGGAACCCAGGCGTGAAAGAGCTGGAGTAGAGAGGAGAGAATTGGTGAAAACCTAGAGTTAAGAATTATGATAAGAAGGGCTTTTTGAAGCCTAACTATCGTATACAGGGGGCACTATGCTAATGTCCTTTCTATCCATTATTTAATTTGAATTGACAATAAGCCTAATGGGCTATATGTTATAGTAATATCCATTATACAGATAGTAAAATTGAGCTCAAAGAGTTTAAGTCACTTGATGAAATTTGCACACCTAGTAAACGGCTGAGTTGATGTTTGAAACCGGGTCATTGTAATTCAAAACTCACAATCTTTCCATGACTTTATACAAGAAAATTACCCATTCACCAGAGAAAAGGCCAGCACTCATTCCTGAGGAGCTGTCATTCAAAGTTAGTCTCTAGTTGCCAGAGGACCAGAGCAACAAGATAAGTAAAGATACTACTGGTAAGAGTAACTGCATGTTGCCCAGAGAAGACGCTCTCAGTTAGGCTCTGCACTGGACTTGTTAAGTCCTCAGAGCGCCTAGGGAGGGTAAATAAGCTTTAGTAGGCAGAGCTGGAGAAGAGCAATGGAGACACGGAGGAGGAGGGACACTGAAGATTCCTACACTAGTAGGTACACAGAAGGAACATAAGTAGGAGGATTGAGAATCATTTCTTATAATGGTGGCCATAGAAGAGAGGGGCAATGCGGTATTGGCAAGGACACCAGCCCTGGAGTCAGACTGACTTGGATTCAATTCAAGCTTTGCTCCACCACGTCCTATGTGGCAGACCATCATCAGAAGTTCTTCCACATTTTTGAACCTCAAGTTTCTCATTTGTAAAGTGAGAAAAATAAAAGGACCTACCTTGGGACTTCCCTGGTGGTGCAGTGGTTAAGAATCCGCCTGCCAGTGCAGGGGACACAGGTTTGAGCTGTGGTCTGGGAAGATCCCACGTGCCGCAGAGCAACTAAGCCCAAGCGCCACAACTACTGAGCCTGCGCTCTGGAGCCCACAAGCCACAACTACTGAGCCCACGTGCCACAACTAGTGAAGCCCGTGCACCTAGAGCCCGTGCTCGGCAACAAGAGAAGCCACTGCAATGAGAAGCCTGCGCACTGCAACGAAGAGTAGCCCCCGCTCGCCACAACTAGAGAAAGCCCGCGTGCAGCAACGAAGACCCAATGCAGCCAAAAAATTTTAAATAAATAAATTAATTTAAAAAATAAAAAAGGACCTACCTCATGGGTTATGAGGCTTAAATGAGATAAGGCATGGACAGTGCATAGAACTATGTCTGACAGTGTTAACAAACACTAAATAAATAGTAGCATTTGTTGACTAGCAGGCAACACAGTTTACTTTTCAGACAATGTGTAAAGGTAACACCTATTTCATTTACCTGAGAATTGAAAACAAGTTTTAAGGAAACCAAAGTTGGTACAAAGTTGGAGAGAGACTGGCCCAGAAGAGGAGCAGGTTGGGTGGAGCTATGGGAGGGCAGTTACAACGACACATCAGTGGTTCACTTTATTGTTTATTAGAGCAAAGGCGAGGCCGGCTGACTTCCATGGGGTTGAGGCATGTACATGGAGTGACACTGGGTGAGTCTCTGTTCCTCCTTCGGCTTCAATTTACTCATTTATTAAAAGGGGTCGTGATACTTACTTCATAGAACGTTATAAGACTTACAACCAAATAAAATTGTGTAAATACACTCCTTAAATTGAAATAATATGTAATCTAACTTTGTATTATTATTGTCAACCACCACTGAAAAAGTATGAAAAAAAATATCCTCATGGAACTGAAATGTAGAAAAATTTCACATGAAATAATTAGACTTCCCAAAAGATGGTGCATTTAGTAAATATTTTGTTTCAAAGAAAAATGACATTATGGTGAAGTTTTTATGATTTCTATGATTGATTAATACGTGTATTTTATTTTTCCTTTTTATATGCTTATATAAAACTACTTGTTTTATTGATCGAAGTGTTTAGAACTATATTTTCCTTGTGATAGAGAAGCATGGATAAATATGATTTTATAAGAGATTTATTTGTGTACTAGGGACTGAATGATCTCATGAAATAGAACTCTGGTCTTTACTGAATTTTTTTTTTTTTTTCAATTCAGCTCTAGAAGCTCACAACTGAAAACTTCTACAACAAGATGCAAAAAATATTATAATGCCAACTCATGGTTCCAAATGAAATTTTTTCAGGTTTATTAAATCTGAGATCTTTCAAAAAATAATGTCATGTTTACATCATTTCCAAAAGATACTGCATGGCCTTGCCATTAATTCTTAGACTGACTCAGAATGAAAACTGTGCTGTCATTCCTGTGGTTAAAAGTCCTTCAGTGCCTCCCTATGTTCTTCATGATAAAGACCAGAGCTCTCTATGTGGCATACATGGACCTTCATGAAACTGTAAACTTTCTTTCTCTTCAGCTTCAAATTCTGCATCCACACCTCCAGCTCAAACCCCTTTTCCCATACATGCACCTTAATCTTCAGGAATAGCAAAGTATTTACTATACTCCAATAAACCAAGTTTTACACACACACACACACACACATACATATATGTACACATTTCCTCTGTCTTACATATTCTTCTTGAAGTGTCACTACTAGTTTCTACTTGTCATTTAAGACATGATGCAGGTGTCAAGTTCTCTGGGAAGCCATTGCCTCAACCCCACATGTCTTGTGCTCCCTGCCACACAATGCTACTTCCTGTCTGTTTGCCTGCATGTCTCCTAACTAGAATGTGAGCATGTAAGGGCTATTGTGCCCTTTATTGCTACATTCCTGAAACCAGTATGTTCATTTGTCCAGAGTAGGGAATTCATGAATATTTTTGAATGAACTAACAAATAAACAAAAGTCACTCTTACTGCTGTTCTGACTCTGAATTAACGGTCTATTTTTAATACAGCTTTATTCTTTTGTCCTTGAATCTCAGAGGCTCTAGGTTACTGAGTCTCTCTCTTGCTCTTAGTAACACCTAAGAGAACTGACTTCTATTTCTGATCTGCACACAGTCTAATGAGCAGAGCCCTGACACTTTAAGCAGACTCGACTGGCGCGGTCCTCCTCCTGCTTTTCATCTAGCTTCATTATGCTCCTCAATCATGAGCAAGACTGAGTTACTTAATGCTGGATCCATTTTATGTTGCCTTTGGGCCTGGGTGGCCACCTATTATCAGAGTCCGTAGATTTAGGATATTAAGTCTGTTTGTTAGATTTGACACTTCCTAGCATCAGATTCTGGATACGCCCATCTCCTTCCCTCCTGGCTTATTTTCCTGCACCTGTGTCACCCTAGTGTTTGGATTTATATCAGTTCTCAGGTCTTTACCAATTTGAATGATTTCACAGTAAACTGAGCCATGGTCAGCCACATCCTAAAACATGACTTGTGACAATTTTAATGTTGGATCTTACACAGTATTGTTTGTGAATAATTTGATTTTATGCAAATAACATTTTGATTTCTTCCAACTTCTAAGGGAAATATTTATAACTAAAAACTTTTATCACATTCATCTATATTTTGGCCAAGGAGCAGGAAGACCTGGAATTCAGTCCCTTTTGTTAAAACTGCTTTGAATTATTTTACATGGTACTTTACATGATCCTTGCAGTGTGTCTGTAAGCAAGATAAGATAGTGTTATTTTACCCACATTTCATGGATAGGAAATTATAACAGGATAAATCCAGTGACTTGTTCCCTCATTTATGTGTTTAATTATTGATGATAGTTAAATGGAGATCCTTTGATTCCCACTTTATGGCTCTTTCCTTGGATTATACAAATCAGTTTATTGATGATTGTTCATGTGAACATTCTTTGGGACATTCTTGGTACTCTCTAGAATGGCATTTGATTAATAGAAGCAGTATAATTTGTTATGATATTTTAAAATACTATGATAACTTCAAATAATTTGGTATCTAAAGTATTTTAGTGAACCTGCAACAGTGGTGATCTTGAAATCACGCTATGTGTTTCTAAAAATTTAGTGAAAAATGGAGAAAAGAAGAATTATTAGAATGAATCCACTAGTCTTTTCATTTCCATGACCCTTTAAAAAGTTCTGGAAAGGCTCTGTTTGATTCTGACTATGCTCTTTCATCCTTAATGCTCACCTCTGAATAACATGCAGACTCCAGAGAGCCAGATATTCAAGTGCATTTCCAAGACCTTGCAGATTTAAAAGTGTCAGGGACTGCTTTGTGAAGGCTTTCCGACTGTCTAGTATAAAATAGTATTGGGACTTCCTCAAATAGATTCCCCTGCCGGGACACACGGTCAGGAGGCAGCTCATAGCACATCAGAGACAGGCCAGGCCCAAACATGAAACAGACACTGTGGCTTTGTTATGAATATGGCAGACTTCAGGGTCAACACTCCTGTGTGGAGGGAATGCATGCTGTTTTTCAAAGGAGCTCTAGGACATGCTAGGAAACCTAACACTGATGTGGGTGTTTTTTCCCTCTTGACTGTAAATTCTGCCTGGTAAAAATACACTTAAACAAGCAAACAAAGAAAGCACTTTTTAACACTGCGAAACTATTAAGCACTACTAACACTATTAAATTGGCAGTGAATATATTGAGTGCCTAATCAAAGAAATGTGCTAAAAAATTATTTGAGCAATGATTCATAAGAGTAGGTTTTTTTCCACTCTCAATGACTGGGAAGGCATTTAAAGTATGAGACAAGAGTCAAGTACAGAGTAAGTATGAGGCAGGATTATTGAGTGGTTAAGGGCCAAGAGTTAGGAACAAGACCATGGTAATAAGCCTCTAATACTTCATAACTTTGTTACCTTCAGTCTCTATTTCCTCATTTTAAAAGTAGACATATAATACCACTCTGCATTACTGTGGTCATTATCAAATAAGATAAAGCATGACAAATCTTGAGCAGAGTGCCTGCTTCCTAGGAAGGGTCAATAATTATTAGCTATTTCTGAATCATTATTCTGAATTATTATTAACATGAAGGTACTGGATAAACAGAAAGTCCTGGTAAGGTTAGAGACTTCAGAAATACCTGTCTGGTGAAGAGAATACTTACTTTGAGCCAGCTGGATCTGGTTTAGGCAGCCAGCTCCTCTGATTTCTGGCTGTATGATTTTACCACTGTACTTAGCCTCTCATAGCCTCAGTTGCTTCCTCTGTAAATAAGAATAATACCTACTTTTGAAAGCTGTGGTGAACACGAAATAAGGTCACACATGCCAAGTACCTACTGTAGTACTTGGCTAGTCCCTCGTGCCTCCATTGGAAACCTATTGCTATAATCTTTGTCCGTCATTTCAGTTGGGCAGAAATGAAAAGACTAGACATTTCTCTTCCATGACTCTTTTCTGGCAATATAACCTCTTAATTCTATTAGCTTCAATATTAGCAGAAAAAAACAAAGTTAAGAACAAACAAAATATACTGTACAGGCGACTGATTGGTATGGAGAGACTAGATTTCACAGTAATTGGTTAAACCACGGAAGGATGAATGATTTATAAAGTTGAGAAGATATAGAAAAAATTACAAAGAAAAATAATTGCAGGTAAAGCAGAAACTAACACACCATTGTAAAGCAATTATACTCCAATAAAGATGTTTAAAAAAATAATAATAATTGCAGGTTTTGAATACATAAAAATTTAAAAATCAGATCTTCAAAATATCTGTTACCAAAATAAGAACAAGAAAGGAATTTGGAATAAAACGTTATATTTATAAGAAACATGAGAGATCAAGGGTTATTATCTTTTATATAGTATGTGCTCACATAAACGATAATTAATGCACTAAGGCCTTGATAAATAAATGGGCAAAAGGACAGACTTTACAAAAGGGGAAATACAACTATTAAATAAACATAAAACAAAATATCCAGAATTTTTATTAATCCAAGGATACAAACTAAAATACTGAGAAAGGATTAATCACCCGTTAATTATTTTAAAATTTAAATTAATGATGATTACTGCTGGTGTTGATGCCTATTAAAACTCTAAGTTTCTAACACTGAATTTCCCCCTTCAAATTTTCTAAATGAGGTTATACTATTCTTAACTGTAAATTTGTAATAAATAACTGGATAACAGATGAACAGATGCAGGAGTGGTGGACAATTTTCATACCAGAATGAGACCATGGAATGCACTGGTTGCTGTGTACAATAATTATGTATTATATATTTTTTGAGAATATTTCTGGAAACTCTAAATTGCACAGACATTCGATCAGCGTCTAAGAGAGAATCTATGCATTAGGCAGTAAATACATGGTGTTATATTTAAAAGTATGTTGAAAAAATAATGTCTGCTGTGAATATAAGATATTAGGGATGCAACTTTAGAAATGGGAAGAAGGGGGAAGTCTGTGAGAAAGTAGATGACTGACAAAGTAATTATAATTTTTGATATTTTCCTAGTATCCTATTTATTTATTTCTTGGAAAGCACCGTCATATATATTTCTCTAATTTAATCCCTCTAATGATTCTGTACAATATATATTATTTCATTTTTACAGACGAGGATACTGAGTTTCAAAGAGGTTAAATAATTCCCTGCCCCAAGCTCAGAAACCAGTAGAACTACAGCTAGGGCTTGGACCTAAGTCTCCCAAATGAAGGTTCTCTGCTTCCCACTATGTTGACCTGGATATAAAAAGTATTACTATATGAACTTCAATGATAAAGAATCAAGTGTTACTGTAGACTATCATAGAGATTTTGGACAGAGGATGAGGGTGAATAGAGAGAAAGTGAACACATATAAATGAAGTTTTCTCAAACTTGCTGTTTTGACAATATTGGGATAAAAAGTCCTACTGATGGCTAAAGGAGGAGTTAGACTGCAGTGAAGCTTAGAAGCATTGTCAGTAAATGCTGACTTGAAAGTCTTTACAACAGAGACTCTGAGAATGTCCATTCCAGAGTTAGTGAGGATCCCAGAAGAGACTGAACGTCTATAATTATTGGGAGTTTGTGACACTAGCATTCTAGGTCTCAAAAGTGACTTGATTTTAGGGCTATGCTTTGGGTCAAGCCTCATCCTGTCTTTATTCTAGAGCTGTGCTGTCCACATAATTAAATTTATATTAATTTAAATTAAATAAAATTAGAAATGCAGTTCCTTAGTCATCTTAGGTACATTTCAAGTGCTCAATAGGCACATATAGCTAGTAGCTACCATATGGAACAGTGCAGGATTATAGAGCATTTTCATCTTTGCAGACTATGCTGTTGAGTAACAAAGTTCCTACAGACTGGCTACTTCTTTGTTGGGGGAAAACCTTCAACTCAGGGAACATGGGAAGTTATTGAACCATTTGGTGAGCTTGGATTCTTTCTGTGGGATTATTCTTGATCTCAGGGGACCATCTGTCTCATGCTCCAGCTGTTTGGGAATTATTTATGCACTTTCCACCTACTAAGCGGTCAGGAAAGAACAGTAAAGGATAGAAGAATCACTCTCAATCAATAATATGTACTATTAGGAGTGAAGTGCATAGTTATCTAAGAGTTCTTTGGAGAGTCCTATCTCAGGAGATATACAAAGGCTGCTCATGGGAAAATCCTACCCTTGTTGACTTCATTCCCCAAATAGTGGATCCCAAGGCATTCCAATTTGGAGCAAAGTTGTACAGAATGTGGAGTTTTTTTAGCAACAGTCCCCTATTGTTCTGAGTCTCTCTATATTTTTCCATATTTTTAACCACAGTATTCTTGGAGCCCATACAATATCCTCCCATGGTCCTGAAGCCTATCACCTGATCCGACTGAACTCTTTCCAAGCTTAAAATTTATCCTGCCTACTCTACCCTCCACTGGCCAACAAAATACACTTTTCTAGAATTCTATTCTCTCCAGCTAATTTCATTAACTAATTCTTGTCTGTGTAGTTAATGATTAATGGTGATGGCATAATGAGAACATCTTAGAAATAAGAGTACTTGGATTTTCTGGTGTGGGGAGTAGTATTCCAAGACTATATATATACATATATATATTTGTTTTTAATTCCCTGGCCAGGGATCAAACCCGGGCCCCCTTTAGTGGAAGCATGGAGTCCTAACCACTGGACCGCCAGGGAATTCCCTAAGACTATATCACTGAAAGAACAAAAAAATGGAATAAGAAAACCTGAGTTTGGTTCTGCCTCCACCACCTCTTAATTATGTAGCTACAGGCGTAGTATTTAACTGTCTTGAGTTGAATTCTTCACATGAAAAATGGGGACAATAATGCCTACAACACATGGTTTCTGTGAAGGTTAAATGGGATGATGGATTTCGATATAAATCCATCCTAACAATTTTTCCCCATGATGTCAAGCTAATATCTTTGCCAGTGTTATTTTATGCCTTTGTGAAAGCACTGATGTCAGCTCAGGGCTGCTTTCTGCAGAAAAATTCAGATGTCCTTTAACACTGTCAGAATGTTATGTTAGTTCGAAGATAAAAGGATGACAATAACAGCAACATAATGGCGTGTTAAAAGTCTTTGTCAGGCCAGTCAACAAGCAAGAACCCCTTCCATTTGGAGCTGTGTAGTATGAGTTAATTTACTTTAAATTGTATAAATTTACACCATGTGATTATAGAGTTTGCAAACAAAGTCTTTTGTGTTTTAAAAGCAGACAGTTTTAGATGTGAGCTTACTCTCACTGCCTAATAAAGAATTTGTAAAGATCATGGAGACAGGAAGCATAAAACCTTTCTTAAAAACATATTTTATCAAGTAAAGGGTCATAAGGCTCTCAAAAGGAAGAGAAAAGAGTGTATATTTGCAGCTGTATTCGTATTTCCAAGCCACTAAGGGGCCACTCAAAAAATTGAAATATCGTCTATAAATAGACAAGTGACAGAATCACATGTCTTCTCAAAATGAAAAATGTTCTTCTCAGGGGTGGATTAAGTACAGTAACATCAATAAGAACAGCCACCTTCCCAAACTTGAATAGCTCATGAAATTTTTTTTTCAAAATATTTTCATAATCTACTATCTCATTTCAAGCAACCAAAAACCTGTAGGAGGACTCGTCTCTTTCTAATTATACCAGTCATTATAAGTGCATTTTACTGAGCATGATGTTGTATCCACAATTTGGGATAGCACATTCAAGATTACCTAAGACTTCCAGGATGTCATCATATGTAAGGTTCAGTCAAGTCAGAATGTCATTTGACAGATGCCACAAAAGGCATGCTGGGAAAGGTATGGCTGTAGTTTGTTGACTGACTTCTTGTAAATGTCAAGGGTTAGGAATGAATATCTAAACACACTTTAAAAAAATGAAATGTTTCATATTTTAATGCATCAGACCTATGAGATCACATTTTATTTGTACCTTATTCGTAATAAAGTTGCCTGTTTATCTGCTCACTGGTTTGAAAATTTCTTGGAGTCAAGGATCGCGTCATTTACCTCTTTTATCTCCAGATCTCAGGAAACTGCCTAATACCATATATTAAAACCATTTTATTAAAATGAATGAACTTAGGAATGAGTAAATGTATGCACTTACTGATAGTACTCAAGTCCCCACTAAAACACATAGTTCTAAGTCTTCTGAGTCAGGTAACAGCTCTTTAATATTGACACCTTAAAAACCATTTCTCTCACCTTTCTCCAAATTTCTGAATATTCTCCAAATCTCTGGATCTCCTTTGTGAGGACCTGCTGGATCTGCATACATTATGTCAGGTGCCGACGCCCCATATGCTTAGCTCCATATGGCAGGGTTGTGGTAGGATAAAAGAGACCTCAGACTTAAAACCCAGATCAGCCTGAGCTTGTATTCTGATAACATATTCAATCTCTCTGATCCTCAACTTTCTTGTCTGTAAAACGGGGATAGCAAATTCATGCTAAATGTGATAACTTACAAAGCACTAGGCACATAGCAGATGCTCAAGACATGATAATAAGTGCAGTGAGCTTAACTCAGGTGAATTAAATGTATGCTCATTACAAAAGAAAAAAATGTTTTAAATGTCTTTAAAAACACTGAAGAATTATATCTTGCATATATATATATATATATATATATATATATATATATATATATATACTCTTAATTATATAATGCACTTTACTGTACATACATACATACAACTGTATAGAATTGTACGAGCCAGGCCTTTTCTGTAAAGGGCCAGGTAGTAAAGATTTCAGGTTTTGTGGGACATTCAGTCTCTGTTGCAACTATTCAGCTCTGCTCTTGGAGTGTTAAAGCAGCCCTAAATAATGTATAAAAAAAATGAACATGACTATGTTGTAATAAAACTTTATTTATGGACACTGAAATATGAATTCTACAGAATTTTCATGTGTGATAAAATATTATTCTTCTTTTGATTTTTCCTAGTCATTTAGAAATGTAAAAAACATTCTTAGCTCTCAATTTAAAAAAGACATCAGGCTGAATTTGTCCCATGGCCATAGTTTGCCAACCTCTGGCATAAACCAAGCCATGTATACTGAAATTTATGGGTGATTTAGGGAATTTTTAAGATTAATGTTTACTAGACAGTTTTACTTCCTTATATGCTGACTTAATAACTCAATCACCTTTTGAGAGGTGAATTAACTCTTCTATTATTAGTGTCTTTGAATTGCCTTAAGCACTCATTCCTTATTAGATCTCATTTTCTCTACACCTACTCTCTTGGTGAGCTCATCCAGTGTTCTGACCTGATAATCATCTACACGTCGATGGCTTCCAATTTATATCTTCAACCTGAACTTTTTTCTGAACCCTAGACTCATATTTCAAAAACCCTGCTTAATATCTCCACCTGGATATCTAAAGTTCATCTCAAACTTGACATGTCCAAAACTAAACTCATGATCTTTCTCCTAAACTTGTTTCTCTCATAGTCCTCTTATCCCAATTTATGGCAACTCCTCTTTCTATTTGTTCAGGCCAAAACCTGAGTCTACCCTTGATTCTTTTATTTTTCTTACAGCACAACATCTATTCCACCTGCAAATACTCTTGGCTCTAACTTCAAAATATACCCGGAATATAATCGCTTCATGTCGTCCCTACTGTTACCATCAATGCCATTTACCATTACCATTACTGCAGTAGGCTCCCAATTGGTGCCACTATGTCCCCTCCCCTCAGCCATCTACAGTCTATTCTCAATACAAGATTCAGAGTGATCTGTTACAATCTAAGTTAGATCATGTCACTCATGGGTTCACAACATTCTAATGGCTCTATTTCATTCAGAGAAAATGCCAGAGTCCTTGCTGTGTCCTACATAATTTCCCTACATTCCCCATGCCCTCTATTCCCCCTTCCCAACCTGTCTGACCTCATCTTCCTCAGCTCTTGCTGCTGCTCACCTTGCTGCAGCCACACTGGTCTCCTTGTGGCGCTTGAAGCATGACAGTCACACCTCTGTCTGGAATACTGTATCTAATGCTTGGAACATAGGTTTTTGCTCAAATGTTAATTTCTCAATGAGGTATTTCTTGATTATTGATCGATTTCATACTACATCCCATATCTCCAATCCCAGTATGTTCCTGTTTTCCTGCTTCTCTCCATCCCATTGTCACCATTTGACAAATACTGCACATTTTAACTATTTAAATCACCTTACTAGAATGTAACCTCCATGAGAGTACACATTTTTATTTGCTTCTTTCACTGTAGTTCACCCTAGTGGAGTAGAATTGTACCTGGCATAGTAAGAATTCAAAATGTATTTGTTGGATAACTGAGCATTTTTTGGTGATGGAATTGTGGGCAATCTTTATTTCTTTTCTTTGTGCATGCCTATATTTCCTACTAAAAAGAAGAAAAAGTAGGGCAGACTTTAGATCAAGAGACACACATATTGGGCTCGAGTCTTGAATATGTCACTTTACATCTGTGTGAACTTCAGTAAGTTCAAAAGTCTATAACTTGAATTTTTATCTGTAGGACTAAAATAAGATAAAAAGTTATCTATTATATATATACACACACGTGTGTACATATATATACCTATATATGCATATATACCTATATATACATATATATGATAAAGCAAAAAGATATTCTATAACTGCCTTATATGTATATTATTGTGATGATAAAATATGATAAATGTTCTTGAAAATATTTTATAAAATAAAGGCTGCTCAACATGAGATCATTACAAAGAGAGGTTACTATATATTTTTCTACTAATCATTTTATGATAAACAATAGACTCAAGTACACTCACATATTTATTTCTGTCTCATGGCCTCTGTAATCTGAATTTAATGAAGGACTAGTTTTGAATCTAAATTCAAGGTGATGGCATAGTGAGTTTTCTCCAGATATGGAAGGAGCAAAGGAAGAAGAATCTTGAAAAAATTCAATTTCACCATCAACATCACTATAGTACATCAGGTGACACAAGGAACAATAAATAAGAAATAAATCAATATTTAAAAAACCAAACAACCCAATCAAAAAATGGGCGGAAGATTTAAATTGTCATTTCTCCTAAGAAGACATATAGATGGCTAAAAAGCACATGAAAAGATGCTTAACATAACTAATAATTAGAGAAATGCAAATCAAAACTATACTGAGGTATCACCTCACACCAGTCAGAATGGCCATCATCAAAAAATCTACAAACAATAAATGCTGGAGAGGGTTTGGAGAAAAGGGAGCCCTCCTACACTGTTGGTGGGAAGGTAAACTTGTACAGCCACTATGGATAACAGTATGGACGTTCCTTAAAAACTAAAAATAGAACTACTGTATGATCCAGCAATCCCACTCCTGGGCATATACCCGGAGAAAACCATAATTCAAAAAGATACATGCACCCCAATGTTCATTACAGCGCTATTTACAATAGCCAGATCATGGAAGCAACCTAAATGTCTATCAACAGAGGAACGCATAAAGAAGATGTGGTACATATACACAATGGAATATTGCTCAGCCATAAAAAAAGAACAAAATAATGCCATTTGCAGCAACATGGATGGACCTAGAGATTGTGATACTGAGTGAAGTAAGACAGAGAAAGACAAATATCATGCGATATCTCTTATATGTGGAATCTAAAAAAAGGGTACAAATGAACTTATCTACAAAACAGAAAGAGAGTTACAGATGTAGAAAACAAACTTATGGTTACCAGGGTGTAAGTGGGGGAGGGATAAATTGGAAGATTGGGATTGACATATACACACTACTATATATAAAATAGATAACTATAAGGACCTACTGTATAGCACAGGGCACTCTACTCAATACTCTGTAATGGCCTATGTGGGAAAAGAATCTAAAAAAAGAGTGGATGTATGTATATGTATAACTGATTCACTTTGCTGTACACCTGAAACTTACACAACATTGTAAATCAACTACACTCCAATAAAGGTTAATAAAAAAATTAAATTGAAGTCATTATGGAAACAGTGTCGAGTGGCATTAAGAGCTAAATGCTTTTCATGTACTGCATTTGAAGAATATACGTGTGCTATGCACATAAGGAAGGATGAGAAGGGATAAAGGGGTTCAAGGACAGTCAATGTAGTCATAAGCAGAAGATGGGGGATGAGGGAACCATCATCTCCTAATTAAGTTAGAAAGTTGGGGCAATGGAGATCTGCTAGGAGACAGGCAATGGGAATAACACAATACTCTGCTGGCTGGCTTAGAAAGTGTCAACGGGTTCTATTACTTCAAAGTCATACAACATTCCAATTCTTTCCCTGTCTATCATTTAAAAACAGAAATAGGATAGCTGCTTTTAAAATCAGTTTGTATTATATCAAGGTATTAATGTACCTGCAAAATATTCCTGTGATAAACAACGCGAAACATATGTTTATAAGACATGTATTACAACTGAAAGTATATTTTATCTACCAATAAACTTCTAGTAGATTGAACATAAAAATCCCTTCTAGTCACTGGGAATCACGCCATCAATCTGAGAAACTCTGGTGTATACAGAGAGAGAAGGCTTAGGGACCAAAACTGATTATCAAAATAGAGTTTTCACTACTAAATGGGGTTGCAATCATTCTTAGGGAATCAGAATTTAAATCAGTAATTGGCAAAACCTAATCATTTAATTCCCAATGCCATTAAAGTGGATATCCATTTCTGCATGTGAACTGAATAGTATTCAAGGCTAAAACTCTCCCTAAAAACTCAAAGCAAATGTTAACCCTTATTATTCATTATTTCCAGTCAAATATGTCTGTGTAAAAACTTCTATATTAGGGAAAAAACGCCTGCAGTTTCATTCCTAGTATAATGGAATGGTAGCCTAAAATATGTTTATTGGTTTATGGAGTCACTGCAAAAAAAGCTTGCAATTATCTAAAATTCCTCCAAATTGTGATCAACAGATTATAAACTATTGTCTCTGTTAAAGAGCAAGACAAACTTGAAAAACTCTCATATAGAGAGGATATAGAAAATAATGGTAGATGTACCAACTACATGTTAGTTACACTTGGTTTTGAAACTTCTTCTATTAATATAAACTATGAGAAAGCTACTCCAGTATAACGTGTTTGAAAATGAAGTTCAGAGTATATGACAGGAGGGCCTGCATTTGGTTTTGCCCATGACTGAATGCCTAACATGTAGTAGGTGCTCAGAAAATAACTGCCTAATGAATGAGTAAATACTTTTCACAACCACCTTATCTTTGGTCTAGGTCTCTTATCCACCAAGTGCATTACGCACACCTGCTCATTCTTTAAAAGCACCACATTTTATACTAATTTGTCTTAACCATGCCTTCTTATTTTCTGTATTCTGATGCATTGACACCTGAGACCTTGCTGACCCTGGATGGACTGACCCTCCCAGGGTCAGTTACTTTATAGAGATAAACAACTTAGCAGGATGTGTGCCCGCCAAATGCAAACCAACCAGTACAGAGCTCACACCCCAGCCACCTCTTCCACAGGGCTCTCAAACTCTGGGGCCACTACTACCACTTGCTACAGTCACCCAGGTACCAGACAACTAGGGACAGTCCATATATATTAATACCAGAGCCTAATGAAAATATTCAAATCAGCCAATCCTAAGCCTGCTCACCCTGCCTTCCCATGGAAACCACAATTGAGGCTCTTGTCCACATTTTTCTCATTCCCTCTGCCTCCTGACTGATTCTGGAACTTTCCCAAGTTGCCCCCCTGTATGGCATGCCATGCCTCCTGTTTCTAGGGATCTGTGAGTATAACAAACATTTCATGACAGTCGTTTACATGTCCACATGTTTTACTATACCTGATTAAAACATACCGGTATCCTTAAAACACAATTTCTTTGGGACAGTATTTCCATTTAAACTATGGGCAGATTAAACACAACTCCACATTTGGGAAAAAAATTAATTTCATATAAAAGCAATGAGAGATTTTTCACCTATGAAGTTGGCCAAGATTTTTAAACTGATCATTCTGAGTATAGTTTCGCGCAAATGTCCTAAAAGACATTTTGGAAGTACTTAAATCAACATTGCAACAATTAACTCAATTTGTGATAGAAAAAAAAACCCTACAACTAACTAAAATGCCTAATGGAATAGAGTGATGTTAATTCTATCTATCTATCTATCTATCTATCTATCTATCTATCTATCTATCTCTCTGTCTAGATATGTACATATATGTACATATATAACCTATAATATGTCATATATCTTACATGGAAACACATAACACATTGTTCAAACACAAAGATAAAAAAATTACAATTCCACATTTATAACAAAACATGTATTTGGTTACTCATGTAACAATGGCTGGAAGGTTGAACACTAAAATGCTGAATGAGTAACACTGTGGTGAGTTTACAGGTGTTTTAAAATGTTTTATTTTAGGTTTTTAAATGTTAAAAAATAGATGAGTTAAACCATGTACCCAAAATCTAGGTATAACAAAGGCAAATAGCTTACCATGTTACCTTGCGATCTATTTTTTAAAAACAAAATATTACACAGCTAAACGCCCCACTTATCCCTCTTCTTTTCCTGCCTCCCCATAATTTACCTATAATGCCATTATCGTCCATTTATACTTAAAAAATTTCTTCAGTGAACATATATTACTTCGTAATTAGGAAAATCGCATTAAATATATCTGGTGTGGCATTCTAATGTCTCTTCATACTGAACTAATCTGCATCACCATTTTACATTTTAAATAGTAGCATTTCCACTTAAACCTTGGCCCTAACATGGAATGCTTAACATATGGGACATGAAACTCCACCAGAGGCTGCCAGGCATATCAGGGATTCTTTGACGGAAATACGTACGTAAGTCATTATAGTAAAATATATTTAACCATTTAAAATTTATATTCATTTATTAATAGTTAGAAATAGCATATCTGCAAAGTTACTGATTATAACCTTTTTGCTTAGATAACATTTAGAGCATGGAAGCAGAAAAGAACATTATATTTATTTATTTACTTATTGAAATATAGTTGACATACAATATTATGTTAGTTTCATGTGTACTATATAATGATTTGACATTTGCACACATTGTGAAATGGTCATAAGTCTGATAACCACCTGTCCCCATACAAAGTTATTACAATATTATAGATCATATTCCTTATGCTGTATATTACATCCCAGTGACTTATTTATTATATAACTGGAGTTTTGTAATTCTTAATTCTCTTTACCCATTTTACCCACCTCTCCACCCCTTCTGTTCTGGCAACCACTCTTTTGTTTTCTGTATCTGTGAATCTGTTTTCATTTTGTTCTATTTGTTTTCTTAGATTCCACATATAAGTGAGATAATGCGGTATTTGCCTTTCTCTGTCTGATTTATTGTACTCACCATAATATTCTCTGGGTCTACCCACGCTGTTGTAGCAAATGACAAGAGTTCATTTTTTTTAATGGCTGAGTAATATTCTATTGTATATATATATATATATATCGCATCATCTGCATCTATTTGCCTATTGATGAACACTTAGCTTGCTTCAATAACTCTGGGGAGAACCTCAGCAATTGTGATTTTCCTCCTGTTTGTGGGCACTTACCTGGGGGTGTGAGTCTTGACTCTACTATGTCTCTGCCCATCCTTCCTGTCTTGTTGTGGTTCCTTCTTTATACCTTTAGTTGCAGAAAATCTTTTCTTCTAGTCTTCAGGTTGTTCGCAAAGATATTTGTCTATAAATAGTTGTAATTTGGCTGTGCCCCTGGGAGGAGGTGAGCTCACGGTCTTCCTACTCTGCCATTTTGGTCATATCCCCCAGAAAAGCACTCTAACACTCTGAACTAATTAGAACTGTTGCTCCAGGGATTTACACGGTTAGGTATACCAGAAGTTTCTGGCAGTAGGAAGTCCCACTGCAGAGGAGTTCTCAGTTAATTTCACTGTAGCTTCCCTTACTAATAAATATTGGGACGTTAAATTTTTAAACTAGATGCCAAACTATAATTACAAACAAGGGCTTTTAATTAGAAAATGAATTTGATCATTTTCAAACTAATGTTATAAATATATTTAAAAGATTGTAGTTTTATTAGTTTGCTTAGACAAAAGAAATTGTCCATGATCTCTGAATTCTAAAAGCATCATTTAAATATAACCACACTGTAAATAAAATGTTCTGCCTATTGAATAACTTTGTACTCCTTTGGTGCTTAATAGGAGAGGTTCTACAAATGAAATAACCTCAACTGATGATTTGAAATTGAAATTGACCCCTGTGGTCTCACAAATGAGCTAGGAGCCAAGAATATCCTTGATTAGAGCGCAGGAGTTATCACCCATGTGCACGGTCTCTAATTGCCTGGGTTGGCAAAGCTTTCTGGTTTCCCTGATGGTCTTTGTGTTGGCCAGGTGAGGGCCATTTTTAAAAGAAAAGTGAAGTCTATGGCTGTTGACTATGTAAACTGTACCTCTAATTTAAAATATTTTTTACCACTAACCATTCCAGTTGTGCCTCATAGTCTGTTCTTTTAATCCCAAACATAGCAGGAGCTCACTGAATCAAAATTCTGGGTGTGCTTAATAGTTCTGTATGCAGACGGCACTCAGTTCCTTCTCTGACCCACTATTCATGCTATTCTGCCCTTTGGTATTATTGTGTATTTGTCATTCATCCTGATAGACATATGCTTATTTATAGCCATTATCTATACATTATTCATCTTAGAATCCCTAAGGTTTCCTAACAAATTAAAGTACCAAGTAGATACTTAATGAATAGACACAAAAAGACATAAATATAGACTTAAAGGAAATAGAAGAGATAAAGGAAGCTGTCAGATCATGAGGAAACGTGATTCTTTTATTTTACTAGATATCCCAAAATTTTAATTTCTAATAGTTTATACTAAGGTTAGGTAAAGATTTAATTCCAAAAAGTTCACTGTTATACCATTTATAATAAATGACCCAGAATCCCACTAATTAGGGTTTGAATAAATAATTTTGATTAATCCACGTAGTTTAACATAATGTAGTCATAATGAAGTATAAATATAATTTCTGAATTGGAAGATGTTCAAGATATATAGACTACTTGTTTTTCTTTCTTGTTTTCTATCTGGAGATTACAAGAGTATATACAAAAATGTTCACAGTGATTATCACTGGTATTAGATTTATAGTTGTTTCTCATTGCCTTTTTCAAAAAAATCTTTTTATTTCTACTTTTCCTGCACAGACATATTCTTTTTATGATAACAGAAATATAAATTATTAAAAGTGATTAAATGAAGTGGTTTAATGATCAAAGTGATTCTTTATCTAGTTGCTCTAGTGCTGCATTAAAGAAAATGCTTTATCTAGAAAGCTTTATTCTTTGAAAGTAAGAAATACAATTATATTATTGGGTTCAAAATAATGATGTTTAGCATTTGCCATTTGTTGAACAAAGTCATTGAAGGAAGCAAATAATTTTGCAAATCTTCAATTGTGCAGGCATTTATTTTCTGTAACACTGTCCTACTTTCCTCTGTTATTTCATATTATAATATTAATTTTGAATTCATTTAAAATAGATGAATTCTTTATATCTCTGATTTACAAAAGAAATGCCAAAAATGGTTCAAAACATCAGTGTTGAGCAATGACTAAGTTATAAATGAATAGTTCTTGCTATTGTAAAGGCAATTAGCAGCTTATCCCTTCTCCTAGACAAATTAAAATGATGAATATTTCTGTTAAAGGAAAAAGTGAGTTGTTCTCTTACCAAATCTGAAAGTGGCAGCTGATGCTTTGTTTGAAACTAGCCTTTTGTTTTAACAAATGAAACTTACCCAGTGCCTTTGCTTGGATACTAATCATGAAAAATCATATCAGACAGGCCTTTATCTACAATTGTAGTAACTTGCAAAGCTTCAAAGACAGCTGAGTTCATTATGTTGGGGGTGCCAATCACACAGCCAGTCATTTATATAGCTTTTGAACTCTCATTGTCATGTTTCCTCATGGACATTTTTTTTCTCTTCTCTTTTATAAGATGTTTAAACATTCCATTCCGTCTCCTTACAAATGACATTCTAGAAGATTCCCATAAGATTTTCTTTGCCATAACAGAAAACTAAGACATTCATTCCATTAGTGTTCAAGGTATGATTCTTCAAGCTAATCTCAAATTTTTATAAATCATTTTCCCTGTCATCTTGAGATTTTTTTTTTTGCCTGCACTTTGAAACGCTGTAGGATATCATAGTATTCGACACACCATAAGTTCAATATGGATTCCTATAACATCCACCAAGATAACTCATTGATGTCTAAGAAATCAATAAACAATCTTTAAACTGAATCAGAAATAGAAGCATTCTAAGCACTTAATAAATCTGAGCTATAAATATGACACAGCAAAAAATGTTGGGTAATGGATGTGGATTTTCAGTCCTTGTCATCTAAACCCTATAGCCACTACCCCAAACTTTCTCCTGGGGTCCCCATTCAAACAAAGGCAGTAACTGTCCATCTAGTTGCTTGCTTCAGAAGACTCGTCACCATCTTTGACTCCTCCTCTCTCTTAATTTAAAACTTTCAAGCATTCACTACCTTTTGTTATTTCTACTTCACAGTATCCCTGGACTTTTTGTACATCTCTCCATTCTCACTACTATACAAATTTAGGCGGTCAACATTTTACACTTGATTTAGAATACATCCTGCAAACTTCAGTCTCATCCCCACTGCAATTCCTTTACCATATAACAGTCAGAGTGATCTCTCAAAATAATTCACTTTTCACTTATGTCCTTCAATGACACCCCGTTGCCCTTTGAGATAAATCCCATGTTGCTGCTTAACTCTTCCAAACATATTAAAGTTCTCACTTTCAGTTCCTGGAAAGCATCATGCTCTCTCTTAATTCCCTGCAGTGACAAACTTTGATCCTTCTGTCAGGAAAACTCTATTTTTCCCCACTGTCTCCTTTGTCCCTGGCTAACTTCTGCTTATCATTTATGTTTTGGCTTTGAAATCGCTTCACTCAGAAAGACTGCTCTGGCTCCCTAAAGCTATTTTCAGAAGACTTTCTATACATTCTGTTCTACATCTCTCCATCCCCCATCCTACTTTTTAAACTGCATCCTAATGCCTTATTTACTTGCCTTCATTCACCTCTATGTGGTAAAATTAATGAGAATGGGGAGTACGATTTTTAATTCAACATTTCTTCATGAAAAAAAATGCACTCAAGATTTCATAGCAAAAATTATTCATATACATTTCATTACAACTCAAATTTGTTGCCACATAAACAGAACTACCTAATTTTCTTCCAGCTCAGGGCTTTAAACTCCTTAGCCCTATCCTAAGTGTCTAAAATAATATCATTCCAAAGGCATCCCACTTCTTTTCTATTGTTCCAATGTTTTCTTATTCTCCCCTTTCAACGGCTGGGTTATTTTCTGCTTTCTGCAGAAATAAAATCCATTTTTCTCTCACAAGCATGTTTCCTATTTGTTCTATAGCTGAGCCCTTACAGTGCCAGAACACCGAGGATATTAAGCTTAATAACAGACTCCTAGGACCCTTCTCTGTAATGGCCTTTGTTGGAGTAGCTCTCTCCTTCCTATGTCCCTTCCATAAATGTATCCACATAAACAGAAAGTATTGCTTCGACAAGTGAAAAATCCTCATTTGCTCAGGGCTAAGTGGAAGCAGCGACACAGCCTTCTATTATTATCAAGCTTTCTGAAAAATAAAGTCATGTGCTTCTTCTTTTCCCAAACCTCTCCATTTTCTGCCATGTATTCAAGCTCTGTTCTCTCCTTGCCTCATTCAGAACATACTTCATACTAAAGGGTCTGAAGGAAAAGTTTAAAACTTTCATTATTTTTCAAGAGTCATTGTTTCCTGAGGCCCTTCTGAATCCCAGGTGCAGATCTATGCAGGTCCTGGCCATACAAAGAGGAAAAGACAGGCTTCCTAAAACACGTCCCTGTTGGTGGGGAAGGCAGACTCATAAACAGATCATTTCAAATCAGTATGACATTTCCAATCCAAGGTTTGAGCAATTCTACAGAAGCAATGAGAATGAAATGCCTAATTCTGCTCAGGAAGAATTAGGAAAGGGAGACGTGAGATGTAGAAAAGTTTCCAAAGGAGGCAGCACATACCTCTGTGCTTTTTATTTTCCTACAACAGAATATTTGAGTAATAGAAAACAGATACATGGTAAATAGATTTCTTATTTTTCATTCATTTTCTTTTGCTGCCAGATAAGAAAACAAATGAATTTTCTTCATTTGATTTTAGGCTTGAATATACTTTAATAACTCTGCCGGATCTCAACAGATACCTTACCAGACATCTGGCTCTGGGAGTGGGGAAGCATAGGCTGCAGCTACAGACAAGTTTGAGCACAGGGAGATCCATTCACTTTCTGGTGATACCTGTGTTGCTGGGCGAGCAACTAGAATAGGTAGGTGTGTTACTGTAAAGCATTTCCTCAACTTGTTTGTTTGAATTCTCAGCATCTAGAATATTGGGCCCAGTAAAGAATATTACTTTAAAAAAGAAATCTCCTTTGCAAACCATGAAACAGGGCTTTATAGACAACTTATCATTTCCTTTAATGTCTCACTTGGTTAGATACTCAGTTTTTCTGTGGGGTAGCTAGGACAGAATTTATTATTCCCATTTTCCAGATGGGTTTCTGAGACCCATTAAGATTCAAGGATTTACTGTAACTAGACAAGTCTTGTAAAATCAGGCCTTGAACCATCTGGCTACAAAGTCTGGGTTTATGTTATCTAGATTCGGCTGATGTAGAAAACAATATCTCTTTATCTTTTATACAACACTCATATACATATACAACATTCATAGTCACATGCACTTAATGACAACCTCAATTCTTTTCTCTTTAATACCATCAAACCCTTCAGCTTTTCTCAGAGGTCATAATGTCTGAAGCAACTTACATGCTGGACAATATTGGGTGATTAGACATAAATTATAAATACATAGTGTTCAAATATATTCGAAAAAATAAATACTACTTTTGTTCATTTGTTCATTCATTTACCACTTGCCCATTCTCCTATAGGACAGCATTTGCTCCAGGTGTGTGTGTGTGTGTGTTTTAATTGCCTCTGACTGGGTTCCTAGTAAGACTGTGTCTTCTCTGGAATCTTGCTTTGAAGATGGGTGCAAATCATCTGCCTGGCTATGATGTGATCTTTGTTTCCCATATGGCTATTTTTTTCTTGTTTGTACACTACTACCACTAAGAACTCATTAGCTACGATATGAAGGGGGTGGAAGGTCCAGGTATGGGAGCCTCACTATGACTTCTGTTTCCAAAAATGTAAAGAATTAGATGCCCAAAGGAACCAAACTGGCAAAGCACACAATCTCACACACACATACACACACACACACACACACACACACACACACACACACTGATGACCATTATAACAATTGATAATTTCATTATTATTAAAAATAAGAACTTCAGTTAATCAACAACCTCATAAAGAGATTAAAATTACAAGGCCCAAACTGGATGAAAATACTTTCAACACCTATTAGCCAACAAAGGAATAATAAACAGAATATATAAAGAATACCTTAAAATCAAAAAGGGAAAAACGCTGGGCTTTAGCAAGTTCACCCCTAGATATATCCCATAGACTAGTGCATTTCAACCTTTAATAGCCATAGAAGATACAGTAAGATGCAGATTCTGATTCAGTAGATCTAGGGTAAGGAATTTTTAACAAGCTCCAGGTAATGCAGCTAATCCTTGGACCACACATTTTTGGTACCAAGCCCTACAGAATCTCTTGTACCTGTGCACCAGGAGCCATGTCAAAGAATGTTCAGAGCAGCATCATTTACAATGAGATAGTTGGAGACAACCCACATAGCCATGTTTGGTAGCAGGAATAAACATTATGATATAGCCAGACCATAGAATACTATGCAGCAGTGACAATGAATCAGTGTGGAGGAACATTAAGAATATAATACTGAGCAAAAGAATAAGGTTCAGAGGAATACATACAAAATAATTCGAGTTAGGGCTTCCCTGGTGGCGCAGTGGTTGAGAATCTGCCTGCTAATGCAGGGGACACGGGTTCGAGCCCTGGTCTGGGAAGATCCCACA
The DNA here is from genome assembly GCF_028023285.1 of Balaenoptera ricei. Taxonomy (NCBI): domain Eukaryota; kingdom Metazoa; phylum Chordata; class Mammalia; order Artiodactyla; family Balaenopteridae; genus Balaenoptera; species Balaenoptera ricei. The sequence goes on along the minus strand of NC_082645.1, from coordinate 44,582,814 downwards.
TGCCGCGGAGCGGCTGGGCCCGTGAGCCACAATTACTGAGCCTGCGCATCTGGAGCCTGTGCTCCTCAACAAGAGAGGCCGCGATAGTGAGAGGCCCGCGCACCGCGATGAAGAGTGGCCCCCACTTGCCACAACTAGAGAAAGCCCTCACACAGAAACGAAGACCCAACACAGCCAAAATTAATTAATTAATAAAAAAATAATAATAATTCGAGTTATATAAAAGATCAAAAGCAAGCAAATAATCATGTATGTGGTAAAAATCAGTAAGGGAAGGAAGCAAGAGAATATTTATCACAACATTTAGGATACCACCCAACTCTAGCAGCAGGATGGCCAATCTGATGCAGTTAAGAAGAGGCCCACAGGTGCTTTTAATGTACAGTTAGTAGTTTTTAAACAGCATTTGTGTACAAAGATGTTTATTTTGATATTATTCTTTCAACTGTACTTTATCACATGAATGTTTGCATAATAAAAACAAACAAACTCTTCTACACTAGGTCCCTAATGTCAATATAAATTAATATAAATATTATGTAAATGTAATATAAAAGGGGAAAATGAGGTTAACAAGACTAAAAAGTGAAAATTTAAAAATGCATGCGACCATATCTTATATGACAATTGATAAAATTTGAAGGCAAAACCTAAAAAGAGAATTCAGAAGGGGCCATTCTACCAGTGATATGATTACATTTATAGCACTCTGACGTTCTAATTTGATCCAAAAACAGACTTTAAATATACAGAGGGGTGCATTGTTAGCAGCATATGCCTTAGATTATCTTCTATGAGACTTTTGGTAGAAACTACAAATTATACATCAATAATACTCCTATAGTCACAGTTTAAATTGCAGTAATAATATTGCTGATTAAGGTCATTTACCTAAGTTCTGGAAACCTGGCGAGCAGGGACAGACTTTACATTATCGAAATTAAAGAGTGCTCTCATCCAGTACTTTCATTCAAATAAAAGTGCGCTTCATCTCCACACAGAGTTGGGCCCAAGGACGACCAATGAAAGATTTCTTCAGGAAAGCATCTTAGTTACCCCCCAGCACCAATCCTGTATTCAACTGCAAATTCCCAGCACAGGTTATAGCAGAGACAATTTTGACCTTAAAAAACCCACTCAAAGCAGGTGTTACCAGTCATCCTCCAAGACTAGATTAACCTCTAGTAGTGATCCAGCAGGGAGAGTATCACATTTAAAGCAAGAGGGACTCCTGATGGGCATGCCATAATGACTTAGTTGTGACATGTACCCTTGGCACCTGAAAGATTTAATCTACTGCAGAGAGTTAGTTGCTACCGATATTTTATGTTGGAGAATATTTTCAAAACAGGATTTTTTGGCTTTTCATAGTTAATTTTCAGTCCTTTCTTCTGACAAATGTTAGAAAGTAGGGTGTTCTGTATCTCAGGGCCAGTTCCTGTTTAAGATAATAAGGCTCTGTTCAATGACATCTTTTGTAGGTATACAAAGGCATATAGATGCTGGCTTAGTAGAGGGCAGAGACCAGGATTTCAATTTCTGTCTGAAAGGAACTGAAAAACTGTTATATAAAAAGATACAACTGTTTTAGCAAATATTCATATTGATGCTGGCAGAAATTACTAGTTCTACAATGGGGAGTTTTGGTCTATAGGTAGAGTTGACAGATGTAGAATATAAAAATACAGGATGTCCAGTTAAATTTGCATTTCATATTATCAACAATTAATTTCTTGGTATACATATGACCCAAGTATCAAGTATTACTCAGAACATTAAAATATTATTTGTTGTTGATCTGACATTCAAATTTAACATGGAGTCTTATTTTGGGAGGAGGGGGCCTGGAATCCCTTTGTATATGGAGAAATCATATTATAAAGCTTAGTGCTTTGATCTTAGAATTAAGGGGCTCAATGTTGAATAAAAACCTGTGCATCTGTTACAGGGGCCAATTAACCCCTTAATTGTGGAACTTGAAAGAGGATTGGTTCTTTCCCTTCAGGAAGACCATGGGCTCCTGAGGCAAATCAATCTGCCTTATCTCCACAGATCAGAGCTGCAAAAAAGATGCTGATGTAGCATTTGCCAAGTCATTTGCAAAAGCTTCTCAGAAAGTGTCATTTAAATATAGCACAATATAAAAACAAAAATCTTCATGCATTGTGCTACTCAATAACCTCCAGAGGACAAAGATCAGATTCTGTGTATTAAAAAATTAGTAAAGTAAAATTGTACCCTTTGCACATGATTTTAAAGTTAGTAAGAACAAGACATAGTTGAGAATATTTAAGACAATACAATATCTCATACTAATAAGATGATAAAGAAATGAAATGTTAAAGAATAAAAAATACTAGAAAATGTTTTCTAAAAAGTCTTCAAGAGCATAAACCAAAAGGCAGGAAAAAAAAAAAAAATCAACGAATCTGGTTACATCAAAATCAAGGATTTCTCATTGGAATGATGCAGAAGAAATTAAGACAAAGAATGGAAGAGGAATGGGATAGGTGGAAATGGGGTTGGATCAAGATTTCTCCATATTGACCTCATTATATTATTTTTATTTTTGAACTATTTGAATACATTATGTATTCAAAATAGAATAAACATTTAAAAATTTTTAAAAAATGAATCCTGCTTAATGAAAAAAACATGGACAGTTAATAGGAACCTGGAATAAGATACTGGGATTCTGAAAAACATCCGATGAAATTCTATGACTCACAAATTTTGCTCCAGAGCATAAATCCCCTTTCCCATTCTTATATAAGTTCATAAAAACATGTATGTTGCTAGTACTTAGAACAGTGTCTGTCACACAGTTAATATTTGATACTATTTGTTGAAGAAAGTAATGTTAATGGTGGCAGGGAATTGGAGCTACTTTGAGTAATCATCATTAAGAAAGTGAATAATTAAAATGCAGTGGATTCCCACCACTGAGTGCTTTGCAGCTCATAGATGTGTGCTTAAAAACCTGGAATGGGTGTTAAAATCACAATGTTTATGTTATAAAGAGAAGGAAAAAATGACATATATAACTCAATGCCATTTATACTAATTAAAAATAAATTAACCCCTAACAATACACAGTTTTCAATAAATCATTCAAACAAAATATACATATTAAACAAATTATAATGTTATCTATAATGAGGGATAAAGGAAAGAAAAGAAGAAGGAAGGAAAGAAAAAGAGAAGAAAGAAAGAAAGAAAGAGGAGAGGGAGGAGGAGGGAGAGGAGGAGGAGGAGGAAGAAGAAAGGAGGAAGAGAGGAAGGGAAAGAAAGAAAAGAAGAAAGAAAGCCATAGCCATGAACCAAAAAGTATGATTAACTAAATCCTCTTTACCCAAAGTTTAGGGGGAAAATCTGTGATAGATTAAAGATGGTCGCAGATACTTTGTTACTCCTCCCTTTGAGACAGACATAGGGTCTAAAATCTCTCTCCTTGATTCTGCCTGCCTTTATGACTTGCTAAACTAATAGAATGTAGCTGAAGGGCCATTCTGGGATTCTCAAGGCTCTTATAAGTTATAATACTTGCGGCTCTGCCCAGGCCCCTTGAAACGTTTACTCTAGGGGAAGACAGCTTCCTTGACATTTATCTGAGTACCTTGAGACCATTATGCTGGAAAGGCCGCTAATAAGCACTTCAGCTGACCATCCTACCTCAGTCCAGCCTTTCAGCCATCATAGCAAGGGGCCAGATATGCAAGAGGAGCCATGGTGGACTCTCCAGACCATCCCACGTGCCAGCTGAATACCACTGAGTAGCTTCAGTCAATGCCATACAGAGCAGAGGAGCCACTGTGCTGAGCCCTGCCTTAATTCCTGACCCACAGAATCGTGAGATATAATGAAATCTTCTGTTTTAAGCCACTAAGTTTTGGGATAATTTGCTATGCGGTAATAGAAAACAAGAATCAACACTAACTAATAATAACACCTGACTACCACCAATTTTAAAGTCTAGGGATCAAGGATAAAATTATGAAGGACTAAAAGACAAAGATAAACAAAATGGTATTATAACTTCTGAAACTGCTTTCTACCCTGAGTCAGAGCCTTTCAAACTAAGGCTGCCACAACATCCAGATATATTCCTATTTAATTGTTTTCCTAGTCTCTGAGAGCAAGGCTTTGATCCTCTCTGTTTCTGGCTCTTGCCCCCTGTGCCTTGTCCCAATTTAAAAGACCTGAGTTGGAGGAAGGCATACCTCCTTAGTGAGTGCTGCTGAATCTTCCCCTTTATATCAACATAATCAGGTGGCTGAAAATGGTCTCATCTTTCAAAAGGAGTGGAGAAGCTAGTTGTTTCATAAGAATATAGAAAGTTAGAAATAAAGTTAGAGATCAGCATTTTCAGCTGCTAATTTAAAGAAAATATTCAATACCCCAGAGATTGTCACTTTCCCAAAATAATAAAAAAAATCTACATGTTTAGATCTTAAATTCGAATACAAGATTTCTAATTTACCTTCTTGCCTTTAAAGCTAGAGTCCTAGACCCAGGGTCCTGGGCTCTAGGTACCTTCAAATTCCATAAATAGGAATGAAAGCTTCCATGAATTCCAAATCTGTATGAATAAGGTTGTGTATTTATGTATCTGACTGGGAATAGTTTATTATACACTTCACAGATTTTCAAAGCAGTTTGTGATCTCTGCCCCAAGTTGACAAACATTGCCTTAAAGTAAGCCAGAAGTGTATTCTTATATCAAAGATGTCATTTTATTATACAAATATTTTGTCACATATATGTTATTTATCAACAATATTTTAAATAACTTTTCCAAAAATAATAGAATACACACATATTTATGTATAAAATACTTGACCCTGGGCCAGTGCTTTCTTTTATTATTTCTTCAGATATTTATTATTATCTATAATTTATTAAGTCCTTAGTATGCTTCAGATACAGTTCCAATATCTTTACATAATTTATCTCATTATTGCTCACAAAAATGGAATATGTGAGATAAACGAGAATCTCAAAATATCAAAAGAGATTCTGTGAGATAAATATTATAAAATTCCCACTTCATAGATGCAGAAACTGAGGCATAAAGAGATTACATACTTGTCCAAGGTTACATAGCTAATTCTGGATTATGACTTTGCTTCTATATTAATACGTTTGATCAAAAAAGTTGAAATATTTTCTGTATTAATGTTTTAATTTGCAGAGAAGACAAGAGGATGAGAAGAAATAGCAGTTATTGATTATATTCAACTAACTAAGGAGTTTAAAAAGATGGTAGAATAAAAGCAGTTGGAAGCAGGTATGGAAAAATAGGGGTCACCTAACAAGGATCATGGATTAGGAGAAAGGAAGAAAGGCTGATAATGGAAAACACCACCAAAGCTCCACCTGTAAGAGACAGCTACTATTGTTCCAACTCTTTCTTCATCCAGATGTAGTGCCCTTCATCATGATGCAGCCAAGCTGACTCCTGGGTTACAATCCTAGGGTCTCTTTCTCCTCGTCCATCTCTGCTCCTCCCTGGCCTATAATCGCTTATGCTAGATCCTGGCATCCCCTCTCATCTTCCACTTACCTGGACCACTCTTAAGCAAAACACATCTATGATGCTAGTAGCTAATACCTTTTCCCTGAGCTGGTTTTCTATTTACTGTCTTTCCCACCTAGATTTGAGGCTTTTCCCAAGTGAGGCCAATAAATACCAGAAGAAAATGGGAAACCAAAACATCAAGTAACTCTTACTGGAAAAGGTTCTACTGGTAAAAAAAAACATCCTTTCAGTGTTAATGTCCCCAGGAATCTAATCTGGGATGAGGTTAGCAATGAAATTTAGAATCTTGGATGACCTAGGTTTGTGCAGAGAGAGATCCGGCTTTCAGTACCAGAATGAGATGGCATCTGAAAGTAGAAGAAAAAAAGAGCCTTCTTGAATCTCTCTGTTCCATGCCTAGGACAGGCTAGACTGGCCATGTAAGATAATTAAGAAAGCTGTGGAGACTGAATGTGGAGAAGGTTTGTCATTGCGGAACGTTAGTATATTTACAAATAAAATAAAGCTTTTATGGTATGGTCTGTGTTAGACCATGCATTTGTAGCTTTTACCACATAGCCACCAACCTCCTCTACTGCTCTTTACTGACAGCCACGAGGAAAAAGACTTCTGTGCGCACATTGTGGCATGTGACACAAACATTTCTGGACAACATCCCTGTGGTACATGCACTTGGAAGCCTGCCAAGAAGCCCATACCTCATTGCTTTCCTTCCTGTTCACTTCTTTGTTGATAAAATACAGTGATTCTAAACACGGGGAAGCCCAGTGAAATAAAATAGAGCCAAGTAGATGCTAAAGTAGAGCTTTCCATCAAGTGACTCAGAGCCAGACAGTTATCAATATGGCAGCCACCTGCTCTTAGGCATTGACAATCCACATCTATAGTAACTACTCCATATTACTGCTGCTTCTGATAAAATTATGCAGAAAGCCTATTTGTTAAACAGCCATCCTACCTTTTCAGAAACTGTCTCCCCTTCCCTTTGCAAAGCCCTCCCCTTTTCTCCCTAATGCACCTTTTCATCCTGGTCTATATCCATTGTTCGGCATTCCTTCCTACCAAGGACTTGATGCAAAGCTCTCTTCAACTCATAACCCCACTAGATAAAGACAACTACTAAAAATAAAATTTTTATTTTCTAGAGAATCTGTGTTATTATGCTAAAGAAGAGCTACTCCCAAGGGCAATGAATTGTAAATTATTAGGATGCTGAGGTAGTCTTTCATTAGAGTTGAATGTCTGGTAAGCAAGTATGTGGGTAGGTTATTTTTGTTTTTTGGCTTTGTCTTATTTTTTCAGGGGACTATTTAAAGAGCCTCAATTTAGCACATCTGAAAAGTTTAAACTACCTGATATATCATTACTGGATCTAGAAAAGATTGGGTTTCCTAATTCTCTAAAAGTTATCCTTGACACTGCTCACTTTCATGAGTTGATGTAACTAAGTAATTCCAGAATTAAACTCATATTTTACTATTTTATTTTAAAATAGCTAAAGGATGAGGATAACATAGAAATTAGGCAAAGATGGTCCACCAGAACACCTTATGAGGGGGACTTACACTGAGAGTATTAGAAATACGAAATGTGCAATGTGTAACTACCTGACCACCAGTAAATTTATGTAATGACCACTGCTGAGTATTGAGTGATCCACTTAATTCAGTTAAGAATTAGGATTGAAATGCCATGTACTGACTATATAATTTTTAAGCTGTTCAATTTTAGTTATTCTAAAATTAAATAATGAAGCTAGGGCACTCTGAAGACGACAAGATGAAAGTAGGTATGATAAAACCTCTGTATGCACCTGAGTCATGTTTGATTCATATTTAATGCTCTTACATAAAACAAAAACTCTCAGCCAACTCCTGACAGTAAAAACCCATGAATCTTACACAAGTGTTCTTGATCATTTGTACTAATTTAAAAAACATTGACATCTTCTACTTTGACTAGTTGAACAAGCCTTAAGGAAATGAAAATTAATCATGATCCATCCGATCCAACTGGGGTAGAATTTACTAATTGGAAACTTCAGAGTACCACATTGGTTGCATACACACATATACACACACACTGATTAGACTAGGGCTATACACACTTTGTTTGAGGGGGGTGCAAAAATTAAATGTATAAATGATTTTGGTATCTAAACCCTAGAAGGTACTGATTATTCTGTGAACAGATCTATACTAGAACTTAAGTTATATTTATTCACTCTAGAAATACTTTGAACTTGCCCAGATTTGATAACAGTAACATTATATAAGGGGTTAATTATCAGAAATAGTTGTTGAATTGCTAATCAAAGACTTTGACAATACAATGATCCACTCTTACTGTTCAATTCAATAGTTTTGTAAGATTCAATAAATATTGTTTATACCATCTGTTTATTAACTTTATGAACCATGAATACAATTCAAGACACCTGGAAAGAATTACTATAATGGGAACTGATATAATCATATTAATAGATTTATTTAAAATCATAACTTTTATGGCTGATACTTTTATTTATGTTCCATGGATAAAGATAACAATATTTTGTATAAGGAGTGTTATCTGTTTCTGGCATTCTGCTCATGCTTATTGCCCAGAGAGCTCACTGACCACTTTAAAAAAAAAAAGCATGCATTTTACTCAATAAAACCTAAATCATTCAACAAATACTTCCAGGGCACATAAAATGTACTAGGCTTGGGGGAAACTGTTTTTACAAAAACAAATAATCCCAAATGCCATAAAGGCTAAGATAAACAGATTTTACATAAACAAATTATTTTTTTAAATATTTTTTTTATATCAATTGAGTTACAACATGTGTAATAGTGTGGGAGAAAACCCTTGAAATGTATATAACAAACAAAAGATGAATTCCCAGCATACATAAAGATCTATGAATATATAAAAGAACAAAAGAGATCCAAGAGTAAAATGAACAAAGGATATGAATGAAAAGAAGAAATCCAAATAAAAAAAGTGGCGAAAGACATTCATTTCTAGCAGCAGTGTGAGAAGAGAAACTGTATATACACGTAAATATACGCAAATATAAATGAATGCATGCATATATGTACACACAGAAATATATTTGCAAAAATAAGGATTGAGAATCTGGAATATTAATAGTATAGTGTAAGTGCTCAAGCACTGTTGCAGTCTTTTGGGATGGAAGTTTTGAAAATGTCTACCAAAATATAAATGTACATATCCATTGATCCAATAAATCTACTTCTACGAATCAATCTGGTCAATAACTACAGAAATATCTAACACTAATTGAATGTTTAATATTTGCCAGGCATTGTTCTAAGTGCTTTATGTATCTTTTTTTCAATTAAGTCTCAAAAAACTCTATGTGGGAAGCCCTATTATAATATTTCCATTTGACAGTAAGGAAACTAAGTACTGAGAGGTTTAGTAAATATAGAGGGGTTATATGGAACAAAGATTTGAATTAATCCAGGCAGTCTGCCACCAGAGCTTTCTTTCTTCTTCTTTTTTTAAATTTTTATTGGAGTATGGTTGCTCTACAAAGTTGTGTTAGTTTCTACTGTACAGCAAAGTGAACCAGCTATACGTATACATATATCCCCTCTTTTTTGGATTTCCTTCCCATTTAGGTCACCACAGAGCACCTGAGCTATACAGTAGGTTCTCATTAGTTATCTACTTTATACACAGTATCGATAGTGTATATATGTCAACCCCAATCTCCCAATACATCCCACTCCCCACTTCCCCCTTGGTATCCGTATGTTTGTTCTCTATATACATCTCTATTTTTGCTTTGTAAATAAGATCATCTACACCAATTTTTTCAGATTCCGCATACACGTGTTAATATATGATATTTGTTTTTCTCTTTCTGACTTACTTCACTCTGTATGACAATCTTTATGTCCATCCATCTCTGTACAAATGACCCAATTTCGTTCCTTTTTATGGCTGAGTAATACTCCATTGTATACATGTACCACATCTTCTGTATCCTTTCCTCTGTTGATGGACATTTAGGTTGCTTCCATGTCCTGGCTATTGTAAATAGTGCTGCAATGAACACTGGGATGAATGTGTCTTTTTGAATTATGGTTTTCTCTGGGTATATGCCCTATATTGGGATTGCTGGGTGACATGGTAGTTCTATTTTTAGTTTTTTAAGGAACCTCCATACTGTTCTCCATAACGGTTGTACCAGTTTACGTTCCCACCAACAGTGCAAAAGGGTTCCCTTTTCTCCACACCCTCTCCAGCATTTACTGTTTGTAGATTTTGTGATGATGATCATTTCCTGACTGGTGTGAGGTGATATCTCACTGTAGTTTTGATTTGTATTTCTCTAATAATTAGTGATGTTGAGCATTTTTTCATGTGTTTGTTGGCCATCTGTATGTCTTCTTTGGAGAAATGTCTATTTAGGTCTTCCACTCATTTTTTGATTGGGTTGTTTGTTTTTTTTTTTTGATATTGATGAGCTGTTTCTATGTTTTGGAGATTAATGCTTTGTCAGTTGATTCATTTGCAAATATTTTCTCCCATTCTGAGGGTTGTCTTTTCATATTGTTTATGGTTTCCTTTGCTATGCAAAAGCCTTTAAGTTTAATTAGGTCCCATTTGTTTATTTTTGTTTTTATTCTCATTACTCTAGGAGGTGGGTCAAAAAGATATTGCTGAGATTTATGTCGAAGCGTGCTCTGCCTATGTTTTCCTCTAAGAGTTTTATAGTGTCTGGCCTTAGACTTAGGTCTTTAATCAATTTTGAGTTTATTTTTGTATATGGTGTGAGAAAATGTTCTAATTTCATTCTTTTACATGTAGCTGTCCAGTTTTCCCAGCACCACTTACTGAAGAGGTTGTCTTTGCTCCATTGTATATTCTGGCCTCCTTTGTCATAGATTAGGTGACCATAGGTGTGTGGGTTTACCTATAGGCTTTCTATCCTGTTCCATTGATCTATATTTCTGCTAGAGCTCTCTTTCTTAATGCTACTACATTTCTCAGAATTAATCTCTCAAGTTCACAAAAATTTTGCTTCAAGAATGTTTCTGGTCCTTGGACACAGAGAGTTGGCACCGCACGCAATACTTTTGTGGACTGTGTGCTACTCGAGGACAAAGAAATCAAAGCAGAGCAAAGTGCCTGGAAAATAAGGTGTGTGCTGTGTCTCATTAAAGTCTGGATTTCTATCTGCCAGAGTTATTCAAAACTTAAAGTATAAGATTGAGGAATTTAGGCCTTGTGTCTTTTTCGCACCTTAATTCACTGGCAAGCATCCCTCGTACCAAGTTGAACCGTGTGGCTGACAGGGTCTTGGTGCTCAGGCCAGGTGTCAGCCCTGTGCCTCTGAGGTGGGAGAGCCGAGTTCAGGACATTGGTCCACCAGAGACCTCCCAGCTCCATGTAATATCAAATGGCAAAAGCTCTCCCAGAGATCTCCATCTCAGTGCTAACACCCAGCTCCACTCAACGACTGGCAAACTACAGTGCGGGACACCCTACGCCAAACAACCAGCAAGACAGGAACACAACCCCACCCATTAGCAGAGAGGCTGCATAAAATCATAATAACGTCACAGACACCCCAAAACACACCACCGGATGTGGTCCTGCCCACCATAAAGACAAGATCCAGCCTCAACCACCAGAACACAGGCACCAGTCCCCTCCACCAGGAAGCCTACACAACCCACTGAACCAACATTAGCCACTGGGGGCAGACACCAAAAACAATGGGAACTACGAACCTGCAGCCTGCGAAAAGGAGACCCCAAACACAGTAAGTTACAGGGACAAGACAGAGAAATATGCAGCAGATGAAGGAGCAAGGTAAAAACCCACCAGAACAAACAAATGAAGAAGAAAGAGGCAGTCTACCTGAAAAAGAATTCAGAATAATAATAGTAAAGATGATCCAAAATCTTGGAAATAGAATGGAGAGAATACAAGAAACATTTAACAAGGACCTAGAAGAACTAAAGAGCAAACAAACAGTGATGAACAACACAATAAATGAAATTAAAAATTCTCTAGAAGGAATCAATAGCAGAATAACTGAGCCAGAAGAACGAATAAGTGACCTGGAAGATAAACCAGTGGAAATAACTACAGAAGAGCAGAATAAAGAAAAAAGAAGGAAAAGAATTGAGGACAGTGTCAGAGACCTCTGGGACAACATTAAATGCACCAACATTCAGATTATAGGGGTCCCAGAAGAAGAAGAGAAAAAGAAAGGGTCTGAGAAAAAATTTGAAGAGATTATACTTGAAAACTTCCCTAATATGGGAAAAGAAATAGTTAATCAAGTCCAAAAAGCACAGAGAGTCCCATACAGGATAAATCCAAGGAGAAACACGCCAAGACGCATATTAATCAAATTATCAAAAATTAAATACAAACAAAAAATATTAAAAGCAGCAAGGGAAAAACAACAAATAATATACAAGGGAATCCCCATAAGGTTAACAGCTGATCTTTCAGCAGAAACTCTGCAAGGCAGAAGGGACTGGCAGGACATAATTAAAGTGATGAAAGGGAAAAACCTACAACCAAGATTACTCTACCGAGCAAGGATCTCATTCAGATTCCACGGAGAAATTAAAACCTTTACAGACAAGCAAAAACTAAGAGAATTCAGCACCACCAAACCGCTTTACAACGAATGCTAAAGGAACTTCTCTAGGCAGGAAACACAAGAGAAGGAAAAGACCTACAATAACAAACACAAAACAATTAAGAAAATGGTAATAGGAACATACATATCGATAACTACCTTAATTGTAAAAGGATTAAGTGCTCCAACCAAAAGACATAGACTGGCTGAATGGATACAAAAACAAGACCCATATATATGCTGTCTACCAGAGACCCACTTCAGACTTAGAGACACATACAGACTGAAAGTGAGGGGATGGAAAAAGATATTCCATGCAAATGGAAATCAAAAGAAAGCTGGAGCAGCAATTCTCACATCAGACAAAATAGACTTTAAAATAAAGAATATTATAAGAGACAAAGAAGGACACTATATAATGATCAAGGGATCAATCCAAGAAGAAGATATAACAATTGTAAATATTTATGCACCCAACATAGAAGCACCTCAATACATAAGGCAAAGGCTAACAGCCATAAAAGGGAAAGTCAACAGTAACACAATCATAGTAGGGGACTTTAACACCCCACTTTCACCAATGGACAGATCATCCAAAATGAAAATAAATAAGGAAACACAAGCTTTAAATGATACATTAAACAAGATGGACTTAACTGGTATTTATAGGGGTTCCCATCCAAAAACAACAGAATACACTTTCTTCTCAAGTGCCCATGGAACATTCTCCAGGATAGATCATATCTTGGTCACAAATCAAGCCTTGGTAAATATAAGAAAATTCAAATTGTATGAAGTATCTTTTCCAACCACAACGCTATGAGACTAAATATCAATAACAGGAAAAAATCTGTAAAAAAATACAAATACATGGAGGCTAAAAAATACACTACTTAAAAACCAAGAGATCACTGAAGAAATGAAAGAGAAATCAAAAAATACCTAGAAACAAATGACAATGAGAACACAATGACCCAAAACATATGGGATGCACCAATAGCAGTTCTAAGAGGGAAGTTTATAGCAATACAATCCTACTTCAAGAAACAAGAAACATCTCAAATAAACAACCTAACCTTACACCTAAAGCAATCAGACAAAGAAGAAGAACAACAAAAAACCCAAAGTTAGCAGAAGGAAAGAAATCACAAAGATCAGATCAGAAATAAATGAAAAAGAAATGAAGGAAACAATAGCAAACATCAATAAAACTAAAGGCTGGTTCTTTGAGAAGATAAACAAAATGGATAAACCATTAGCCAGACTCATCAAGAAAAAAAGGGAGAAGACTAAAACCAATAGAATTAGAAATGAAAAAGGAGAAGTAACCACTGACACTGCAGAAATACAAAGTATCATGAGACATTACTACTAGCAACTCTATGCCAATAAAATGGACAATCTGGAAGATACGGACAAACTCTTACAAAAGCACAACCTTCTGAGGCTGAACCAAGAAGAAATAGACAATATAAACAGACCAATCACAAGCACTGAAATTGAGACTATGATTAAAAATCTTCCAACAAACCAAGCCCAGGACCAGATGGCTCCACAGGCAAATTCTATCAAACATTTAGAGAAGAGCTAACACCTATCCTTCTCAAACTCTTCCAAAATATAGCAGAGGGGGGAACACTCCCAAATTCATTCTACAAGGCCACCATCACCCTGATACCAAAACCAGACAAAGATGTCACAAAGAAAGAAAATTACAGGCCAATATCACTGATGAACATAGATGCAAAAATCTTCAACAAAATACTAGCGAACAGAATCCAACAGCACATTCAAAGGATCATACATCATGAATAAGTGGGGTTTATCCCAGGAATGAAAGCATTCTTCAATATACGCAAATCAAACAAGTGATATACCACATTAACAAACTGAAGGATAAAAACCATTTGATCATCTCAGTAGATGCAGAAAAAGCTTTTGAGAAAATTCAACACCCATTTATGATAAAAACCTATCAGAAAGTAGGCATAGAGGGAACTGACCTCAACGTAATAAAGGGCATATATGACAAACCCACAGCCAACATCATCCTCAATGGTGAAAAACTGAAACCATTTCCTCTAAGATCAGGAACATACAAGGTTGCCCACTCTCACCACTATTAATCAACATAGTTTTGGAAGTTTTAGCCACAGCAATCAGAGAATAAAAAGAAATAAAAAGAATCCAAATCAGAAAAGAAGATGTAAAGCTGTCACTGTTTGCAGATGACATGATACTATACATAGAGAATCCTAAAGATGCTACCAGAAAACTACGAGAGCTAATCAATGAATTTGGTAAAGTAGCAGGATACAAAATTAATGCACAGAAATCTCTTGCATTCCTAGACACTAATGATGAAAAATTTGAAAGAGAAATTAGGAAACACTCTCATTTACCACTGCAACAAAAAGAATAAAATACCTTGGAATAAATCTACCTAAGGAGACAAAAGACCTGTATGTAGAAAACTATAAGACACTGAAGAAAGAAATTAAAGATGATACAAACAAGGGGAGACATATACCATATTCTTGAATTGGAAGAATCAACACTGTGAAAATGACTATACTACTCAAAGCAATCTACAGATTCAATGCAATCCCTATCAAACTACCACTGGCATTTTTCACAGAACTAGAACAAAAAATTTCACAATTTGTATGGAAAAACAAAACACCCCGAATAGCTAAAGCAATCTTGAGAAGGGAAAACGGAGCTGGAGGAATCAGGCTTCTGGACTTCAGACTATACTACAAAGTTATAGCAATCAAGATAGTATGGTACTGGCACAAAAACAGAAATATAGATCAATGGAACAGGATAGAAAGCCCAGAGATAAACCCACACGAATATGGTCACCTTATCTTTGATAGAGGAGGCAAGAATATACAGTGGAGAAAAGACAGCCTCTTCAATAAGTGGTGCTGGGAAAACTGGACAGCTACATGTAAAAGAATGAAATTAGAACACTCCCTAACACCATACACAAAAATAAACTCAAAATCGATTAAAGACCTAAATGTAAGGCCAGACACTATAAAACTATCAGAGGAAAACATAGGCAGAACACTTTATGACATAAAACACAGCAAGACCCTTTTTGACCCACATCCTAGAGAAATGGAAATAAAAACAAAAATAAAGAAATGGGACCTATTTAAATTTAAAAGCTTTTCAAAGCAAAGGAAACTATAAACAAGATGAAAAGACAACCCTCAGAATCGGAGAAAATATTTGCAAATGAAGCAACTGACAAAGGATTAATCTCCAAAAGTTACAAGGAGCTCATGCAGCTTAATATCAAAAAAATAAACAACCCAATTCAACAAAGGGCAGAAGACCTAAATAGACATTTCTCCAAAGTAGATATACAGATGGCCAACAGACACATGAAAGGATGCTCAACATCACTAATCATTAGAGAAATGCAAATCAAAACTACAATGAGGCATCACCTCACACCAGTCAGAATGGCCATCATCAAAAAATCTACAAACAATAAATGCTGGAGAGGGTGTGGAGAAAAGGGAACCCTCTTACACTGTTGGTGGGAATATAAATTGATACAGCTGCTATGGAGAACAGTATGGAGGTTCCTTAAAAAACTAAAAATAGAACTACCATGTGACCCAGCAACCCCACTACTGGGCATATACCCTGAGAAAATCATAATTCAAGAAGAGTCATGTACCACAATGTTCATTGCAGCTCTATTTACAGTAGCCAGGACATGGAAGCAACCTAAGTGTCCATCAAGAGATGAATGGATAAAGAAGATGTGGCACATTTATACAATGGAATATTACTCAGCCATAAAAAGAAACAAAATTGAGGTATTTGCAGTGAGGTGAATGGACCTAGAGTCTGTCATACAGAATGAAGTAAGTCAGAAAGAGAAAAACAAATATCATATGCAACACATATATATGGAATCTAAAAAAAAAAAAAATTGTATGAAGAACCTAGGGGCAGGACAGGAATAAAGACGCAGACGTAGAGAATGGACCTGAGGACACGGGGAGGGGGAAGGGTAAGCTGGGACAAAGTAAGAGAGTGGCATGGACTTTTATATACTACCAAATGTAAAACAGATAGTTAATGGGGAGCAGCCGCATAGCACAGGGAGATCAGCTCGTTGCTTTGTGACCACCTAGAGGGGTGGGATAGGGAGGCTGGGAGGGAGATGCAAGAGGGAGGAGATATGGGGATATATGTATATGTATAGCTGATTCACTTTGCTATAAAGCAGAAACTAACACATCATTGTAAAGCAATTATACTCCAATAAAGATGTTAAAATAAAAAAAAGAATGTTTCTGTAATTTTTTATAATAGCAGACAACTGAAACCTAACACTTGTTGATATTGGTATGATTAGATAAGTTTTGATAAATCTGTATAGTATAATACTATTTATCTACAAAGTCAAATGATACAATCCTTTGTGAATTATGTATAAAATACTGCAGCACATATTATTAAATTAAAAGAATGGAAATCAAAATAGTACTCATTGTATGATCTTATTTACTTATATATGTGCGTGTATATGTATGTATAGTTATGCAAATGCATAGGAAAAGGATTTGAAGGAAGGGTGACAGGGGCGGTGATGGAAACACATTTTATTTGCCTCTGGACATATGCAATAAAATTAAAAAAAATTCTGAGCTTAATGAACTGTATCTAAAAACAGAACCATATTACTCAGCCATAAAAAAGAACAAAATAATGCCATCTGCAGCAACATGGATGGACCTAGAGATTGTCATACCGAATGAAGTCAGATAGAGAAGGATAAATATCATATGATATTGCTTATATGTGGAATCTAAAGAAAATGGTACAAATAAACTTATTTACAAAACAGAAATAGAGTTACAGATGTAAAAAACAATCTTATGGGAACAAGGTGAGAAAGGAGGGAGGTATTAATTGGGATATGGGGGTAGACATATATACACTACTAAATATAAAATAGATAACTAATAAGGACCTACTCTATAGGGAACTGTACTGAATACTCTGTAACTAATAAGGACCTACTCTATAGGGAACTCTACTGAATACTCTGTAATGACCTATATGGGAAAAGAATCTAAAAAAGAGTGGATATATTTATATGTATAACTGATTCAGTGTACTGTACAGCAGAAAGTAACACAACATTGTAAATCAACTGTTACTCCAATTTGAAAAAAAAGAAAAATCATAGGCATTCAATAAATATTTGTTGACTGACTCAAAAAAAAAAAAAAAACAGAACCAAACAAACACATTAAAAAGAGAGAGAGAGAGAGATAGTTCCTTTATTCGTATAGCTTAGTAGAGGAGGAAAAATACTTTAAAAATGCATAAATGCTACAACAGGGGAAGTACAGGGAGCCATTGGATTTCCTGGGGGGAAATTATATCAAACTTGATGCATGAATGATGAATGCAGATGGATGATGATGGTACTTTATGCACATGTAGCAGCATTCATTAGCTCATCAAATACTGTTTTAGACATATGCAAAAACCTAAAAGCAGGAGGGAGCATGTTGAGCTTTGGATCTGAATATAGTTCTACATGGTTGGTATGTGGACTGCTAGGGTTGAAAGTATAAGGTGAAAGACTGGAAAGCTGGACAAGTACCAGATCACATAGAGCCTTGTTGGACATGTTCTAGACTTCTGACTTTGTGTTAAGAGGTCCTTAGGTAAGTGAGAGATCAAAATTTAGGAAGGTCCTCCAGCAGTAAGGGTGAGTGAAGGGAGGGCTTTGAGGCAGGGAGAGCCATCAGGACAGTTAGGAGGTTATCAGGATGCAGGATGAGTGTGAGAATGAGGATAACTGATAAATTTGAGAGAACTTAGCAGGTAGAATAGAAAGAACTTCAATATTCATTTGACTGTGAAGTTTGTGAGTGAAAAGGAGGAAACTAGGAAAATGTAAGCAAGTCCATATAAGTATCCCCTTTAATTGTTGTGTGTTCCTCACATACTACGCACGTAATATTATTTTCCATTTAAACTAACTAACTGTGATGATGTGGACAGTTCACTCTTTAAAGGCAAAGGCAATGTCTTTTCCGTGTTTGTGTCCCTTTGCCTGGCACAGTGCAAATCAAGAACTTAATAATTCTCATCAAATGAAGACAGAAGCAAGGTAGTATCATTATTATAAAAATACAAAGAAATACCCATGCAATACTAATAACAATACCAACAACAAAAAATGACCAGTAGAGGGCAGACAGCAGAAGCAATAAGAACTACAGTCCTGCAGCCTGTGGAACAGAAACCACATTCACAGAAAGATAGACAAGATGAAAAGGCAGAGGGCTATGTACCAGATGAAGGAACAAGATAAAACCCCAGAAAAACAACTAAATGAAGTGGAGATAGGCAACCTTCCAGAAAAAGAATTCAGAATAATGATAGTGAAGATGATCCAGGACCTCAGAAAAAGAATGGAGGCAAAGATCGAGAAGATACAAGAAATGTCTAACAAAGACCTAGAAGAATGAAAGAAGAAACAAACAGAGATGAAAAATACAATAAGTGAAATGAAAACTACACTAGAAGGAATCAATAACAGAATAACTGAGGCAGAAGAACGGATAAGTAACCTGGAAGACAGAATGGCGGAATTCACTGCTGCAGAACAGAATAAAGAAAAAAGAATGAAAAGAAATGAAGACTGCCTAAGAGACCTCTGGGACAATATTACACGCAAGAACATTCGCATTATAGGGGTCCCAGAGGGAGAAGAGAGAGAGAAAGGACCAGAGAAAATATTTGAAGAGATGACAGTCGAAAACTTCCCTAACATGGGAAAGGAAATAGCCACCCAAGTCCCAGAAGCACAGTCAGTCCCCTACAGGATAAACCCAAGGAGAAACACGCCAAGACACACAGTAATCAAATTGGCAAAAATTAAAGACAAAGAAAAATTACTGAAAGCAGCAAGAGAAAAATGACAAATAACATACAATGGAACTCCCATAAGGTTAACAGCTGATTTCTCAGCAGAAACTCTACAAGCCAGAAGGGAGTGGCATGATATACTTAAAGAGATGAAAGGGAAGAACTTACAACCAAGATTACTCTACCCGGCAAGGATCTCATTCAGATTCGATGGAGAAATCAAAATCCTTACAGACAAGCAAAAGCTAAGAGAATTCAGCACCACCAAACCAGCTCTACAACAAATGCTGAAGGAACTTCACTAAGTGGGAAACACAAGAGAAGAAAAGGACCTACAAAAACAAACCCAAAACAATTAAGAAAATGGTCATAGGAACATACATATCGATAATTACCTTAAACGTGAATGGATTAAATGCTCCAACCAAAAGACACAGGCTTGCTGAATGGATACAAAAACAAGACCCATATATATGCTGTCTACAAGAGACCCACTTCAGACCTAGGGACACATACAGACTGAAAGTGAGGGGATGGAAAAAGATATTCCATGCAAATGGAAATCAAAAGAAAGCTGGAGTAGCTATACTCATATCAGATAAAGTAGACTTTAAAATAAAGAATGTTACAAGAGACAAGGAAGGACACTACATAATGATCAAGGTATCAATCCAAGAAGAAGATATAACAATTATATATGCACCCAACATAGGAGCACTTCAATACATAAGGCAACCGCTAACAGGTATAAAAGAGGAAATCGAAAGTAACACAATAATAGTGGGGGACTTTAACACCTCACTTACACCAATGGACAGATCATCCAAAATGAAAATAAATAAGGAAACAGAAGTTTTAAATGACACAATAGACCAGATAGATTTAGCTGATATTTATAGGACATTCCATCCAAAATCAGCAGATTACACTTTCTTCTCAAGTGCACATGGAACATTCTCCAGGATAGATCACATCTTGGGTCACAAATCAAGCCTCAGTAAATTTAAGAAAATTGAAATCATATCAAGCATCTTTTCTTACCACAACGCTATGAGATTAGAAATGAATTACAGGGAAAAAAACGTAAAACACACAAACACATGGCAGCTAAACAATACGTTACTAAAAAACCAAGAGATCACTGAAGAAATCAAAGAGGAAATCAAGAAATACCTAGAGGCAAATGACAGTGAAAACACGATGCTCCAAAACCAATGGGATGCAGCAAAAGCAGTTCTAAGAGGGAAGTTTATAGCTATACAAGCCTACCTCAAGAAACAAGAAAAATCTCAAGTAAACAATCTAACCTTACACCTAAAGGAACTAGAGAAAGAAGAACAAACAAAACCCAAAGTAGGCAAAAGGAAAGAAATCATAAAGATCAGAGCAGAAATAAATGAAATAGAAACAAAACAATAGCAAAGATCAATAAAACTAAAAGCTGGTTCTTTGAGAAGATAACAAAATTGATAAACCATTAGCCAGACTCATCAAGAAAAAGAGGGAGAGGACTCAAATCAATAAAATTAGAAATGAAAAAGGAAAAGTTACAACAGACACCACAGAAATGCAAAGCATCCTAAGAGACTACTACAAGCAACTCTATGCCAATAAAATGGACAATGTGGAAGAAAGGGACAAATTTTTAGAAAGGTATAACCTTCCACGACTGAACCAGGAAGAAACAGGAAATATGAACAGACCAATCACAAGTAATGAAATTGAAACTGTGATTAAAAATCTTCCAACAAACAAAAGTCCAGGACCAGATGGCTTCACAGGTGAATTCTATCAAACATTTAGAGAAGAGCTAACACCCATCCTTCTCAAACTCTTCCAAAAATTGCAGAGGAAGGAACACTCCCAAACTCATTCTATGAGGCCACCATCAACCTGATACCAAAATCAGACAAAGATACTACAAAAAAAGAAAATTACAGACCAATATTGCTGATGAATATAGATGCAAAAATCCTCAACAAAATACTAGCAAACAGAATCCAACAACACATTAAAAGGATCATATACCATGATCAAGTGGGATTTATCCCAGGGATGCAAGGATTCTTCAATATATGCAAATCAATCAATGTGATACACCATATTAACAAATTGAAGAATAAAAACCATATGATCATCTCAATAGATGCAGAAGAAGCTATGGACAAAATTCAACACCCATTTACGATAAAAACTCTCCAGAAAGTGGGCATAGAGAGAACCTACCTCAACATAATAAAGGCCATATACGACAAACCCACAGCAAACATCATTCTCAATGGTGAAAAACTGAAAGCATTTCCTCTAAGATCAGGAAAGAGACAAGGATGTCCACTCTCACCACTATTATTCAACATAGTTTTGTAAGTCCTAGCCACAACAGTCAGAGAAGTAAAAGAAATAAAAGGAATACAAATTGGAAAAGAAGAAGTAAAACTGTCACTGTTTGCAGATGACATGATACTATACATAGAGAATCCTAAAAATGCCAACAGAAAACTACTAGAGCTAATCAATGAATTTGGTAAAGTTGCAGGATACAAAATTAATGCACAGAAATCTCTTGCATTCCTATACACTAATGAAGAAAAATCGGAAAGAGAAATTATGAAAACACTCCCGTTTACCATTGCAACAAAATAGTAAAATACCTAGGAATAAACCTACCTAGGGAGACAAAAGACCTGTACAGAAAACTATAAGACACTGATGAAAGAAATTAAAGATGATACCAACAGATGGAGAGATATACCATGTTCTTGGATTGGAAGAATCAATATTGTGAAAATGACTATACTCCCCAAAGCAATGTACATTTTCAATGCAATCCCTATCAAATTACCAATGGCATTTTTTACGGAACTAGAACAAATCATGTTAAAATTTGTATGGAGACACAAAAGACCCCGAATAGCCAAAGCAGTCTTGAGGGAAAAAAACGGAGCTGGAGGAATCAGACTCCCTGACTTCAGACTATACTACAAAACTACAGTAATCAAGACAATATGGTACCAGCACAAAAACAGAAACATAGATAAATGGAACAAGGTAGAGAGCCCAGAGACAAACCCACGCAGCTATGGTCAACTAATCTATGACAAAGGAGGTAAAGATATACAGTGGAGAAAAGACGGTCTCTCCAATAAGTGGTGCTGGGAAAACTGGACAGTTACATGTAAAAGAATGAAATTAGAACACTCCCTAACACCATACACAAAAATTAACTCAAAATGGATTCGAGACCTAAATGTAAGACCAGACGCTATAAAACTCTTAGAGGAAAGCATAGGAAGAACACTCTTTGCCATAAATCACAGCAAGATCTTTTTTGATCCACCTCCTAGAGTAATGGAAATAAAAACAAAAATAAACAAATGGGACCTAATGAAACTTCAAAGCTTTTGCACAGCAAAGGAAACCATAAACAAGACAAAAAGACAACCCTCAGAATGGGATAAAATATTTGCAAACGAATCAATGGACAAAGGATTAATCTCCAAAATATATAAACAGCTCATGCAGCTCAATATTAAAGAAACAAACAACCCAATACAAAAATGGGCAGAAGACCTAAATAGACATTTCTCCAAAGAAGACATACAGATGGCCAAGAAGCACATGAAAAGCTGCTCAACATCACTAATTATTAGAGAAATGCAAATCAAAACTACAATGAGGTATCACCTCACACCAGTTAGAATGGGCATCATCAGAAATTCTACAAACAACAAATGCTGGAGAGGGTGTGGAGAAAAGGGAACCCTCTTGCACTGGTGGTGGGAATGTACATTGATACAGCCACTATGGAGAACAGTCTGGAAGTTCCTTAAAAAACTAAAAATAGAATTACCATATGACCCAGCAATCCCACTACCAAGCAATCTCTGGGCATATACCCAGAGAAAACCATAATTCAAAAAGACACATGCACCCCAATGTTCATTGCAGCACTATCTACAATAGCCAGGTCATGGAAGCAACCTAAATGCCCATCAACAGACGAATGGATAAAGAAGATGTGGTACATATGCACAATGGAATAGTACTCAGCCATAAAAAGGAATGAAATTGGGTCATTTGTTGAGACGTGGATGGTTCTAGAGACTGTCATAAAGAGTTAAGTAAGTCTGAAACAGAAAAACAAATATCGTATATAAAAGCATGTATGTGGAACCTAGAAAAATGGTACAGATGAACCGGTTTGCAGGGCAGAAGCTGAGACACAGATGTAGAGAACAAACGTATGGACACCAAGGGGGGCAAACTGCGGTGGGGTGGGGATGGTGGTGTGCTGAATTGGGCGATTGGGATTGACATGTATACACTGATGTGTGTAAAATTGATGACTAATAAAACCTGCAGTATAAAAAAACAAACAAACAAAAAAAACAACTAATACTAAACTTTCTTTGGATTATTGGTATGGAAATATGTTAATATAAATGTTTCAGACTTTACATGAAATTTCTATAAATTTGTATGTTCTGGTATAATGTTATAAGTTATAATTCTAGTTATTACTTTAAAATGTATATCTCAGAAATAACTAAATTTCCTTGTCAATTGCATTATTATGAACTTTCATCAAATCTTTAACTGTGGTCATTTTTAAGTCTTTTGTCATTTACAGACAGTTCTGTGTGTACTCTGATGCTTTTGCAAAAATGTACCTATAAAAGGGTTTCATCTTCAAGAAATTCATGGAAAAGACTCTGACAAGTACATGTTTCTGGTAACTGACTATACTGCTGAACTGAATGAAGAAGCATTTTCAGAACTCTAATGGAAAACTGATGAATTCATAAAAGTGCTAACAAAAGATCAAGATGAAAGAAAAATTAATTACATGAGACTGAGTGAACTGATGAGGATGATTATAATTTTCGTGACTTTCTGTTTGAATAAAAAAAAAAAAATCCCACAAGGACTCAGAGGCAAAAAATATACAAATCAATTTTCACTGCAAAGTAAAGGAGCTGTTACAGTGGAGGATTACTGGATTGAAAGTCAATATTATGACATAGTATGAGTGTGTTTCGTGTTTGGTAATTGCAATCATTGTTGCTTTTGTTGTGGTCATCCATTTACAATGCTTGGTGTCAGTTTATTTATCTCTTGTAAAAATAAAATACAGTGTGTGTGTGTGAAAAAAAAGAACAAATTATACTTATGAACATGCTCTCGGAACAGAACTTGTCTCTATGTAGGGGACTTACTGTAGATCTTAACTTCTTCATTCGTAAATAAATTACTATTTTAATAAAAAAAAAAAAAATTGACCAGTGATCGACTACAGCACGGAAAAGCAGTTGTCTGTCCACTACAACAATACTGAATGTAGGTGTCATCATTAACTTCAACATTTAGCTTTTCAAGGGAATCACACAGGTATATGAATTGTGTTATTACAATATAGCATATCAAAATGATTTAGAATTTCCTCCTCACAATATCATATTCGCTCAGCAGTACCATGGTTGATACTGCTAAAAAAGCATTAATTAAGTAATAAAAATCCAAAATTCATAGGTACAAACATACTTTACTTTCAGAAGTGCCACACTCTTTTCAGATGAATTCATGTTAACCCAACCAAAATCTGATATCCCTGGATTATTAAAAAAAAATATACCTACATGCTGCACATTTTGCTGGAAACATCAAAACCTGTGCTTATGAAATCAGCCTGGAACCACATTTTTATGACTCATAAAAGAAATTAGGCCCTAAACGCAAAGGGCTGGTTATTAAATATTGTATCTTTAAAAAAGTCAGCGTGTTGAAAAACATTTATATTTTATAGATACAAATTTCAAGAGATAGAAATGAGTAAAGTCCTTAAACTTTAATAATGATCCGAAGATGCTATTAACAAAGACTACCTTTGATGAGATGAGTTTTCGAAAGCATTTTTGAAAGGTTAGCAATTGAGAGTTAGCCTTCAAAATAAGTTCAAGGATCCTTCTTTAAATGCTTACTTGGAATACAGATCAAAATACTACAATAACGTCAAGGAAAATAAGCTGTTTTCCCAGTTAAGTATAAATACCTTTAAAGGTATGTTTGGGGAGTCTTTACCATTTTATCTTCAATTTGTGCTCAAAACAAGAGCACGGCTGTCCATAAAGAAAAGGAAAAAGAACAACCGGAGGTTATGTAAGGACAGCTGCATCTAATCACCATGTCAATTGATACACTGTTAGAAATCTACCTCCCCAAAGAAAGAAAATCAATATTTATAGAACAGCCAGCATTTCAAATATATGGTTAGTTCTGTGACTACACTCTATTTTAAAATTCTTAAGCTTTTTACCTGTGACCAATAGGAAAAAAACGTTGCCATTTATAATGGGGTGTTCTGTGCAGAGTGGTTTCTGCTTACATCACATCATTTCAAAGGGCTTGCTAGGACAATCAGGTTGGCTCATGCTGAAACAGCCCAATTACTAGTAAAAACTGCCTCAGGCTTTAAGAGCCTACAGGGCTTTAAAATCATGATGCTATAGTATTTGCATCCTTAAAAATACAGCCGAAAAGCAAACTAAACAAATGTTGAAAATGCATTCTTCAACACTATTTCAAAGTATTTCTAATCTTTATTCATATGCCCATTTAGGAGACGTAATTAGACACTGCAACTCTATCAATATTGCCAATGGCTAATGGACATAGGGCAAGACAATTAGGACATAGAGTAAATATTTTGAAAAAAATCAGATAAAAGTAATTCACACATGTAGCTATTTATATGGCTCCTTTTAACTTTAAATTAATGGGGGTCATGAGAAAAATACAAATCAACATGTGTAAAAGTATCTTATTTTAAATTTATGAGCTCTTGTATTATGCTGCTCTATTAGAAAATGTCATTGTCCTTCTAAATTGTGCCTATTAGACTTTTGTATTAGTCCTGGAAGGTAAGATTATATGACTATGTGTGCCAGTGATTACAGTGGAATCACAGAACCCAAAGCACACGGATAAGCCAATGGAACCTTCTTTTCTGATGGCAGACTCAGAGGAATGATAGTGCAGGCATATGAAGAATACCTTTCTCCTCTCTTTTATCAGTGGGTCCTTTCTCAGGTTGGATTAGAGAAGTGGGACAAAGGGTTCCGATTTGCTGCAATTCTTATGAAGAGATTCCCTGGTATAGAGGAGATATCCATGGAGAATTCAGTAGAAAAGAAGAAACAAAAGTGGCTCCCTTTAAAAATTCACCCATTCATTTAGTCATTCACTTATTCTTCTAATTATTCAACACATATTTTCTTTCAAGGACTGCAAAGTGACAGGAAAGTTGCTAAGCATGGTAAATACAAGTCTCTGAACTACTTTGGCAATAGATATAGGTAATAAAAATAAAACAATATAGTACATAGCAATGATGGATTGGCCATGGTATCAAAACTGCAGGAAATACATCTTTGAGAGAGAAAGAATACCCAGTTAGTTCAAGAGAGAACTGAAGCATCCCTGAAACCAAAAAATAAAGTAGGTAGGAGCATATTGGAAGGAAGCAAAATTGTTGTCAAAATTCAATCATAAAGACTCAGTACTTAAAGATCACATTTCGAACAACTGCATAAGTGGAGAATAAGATGTGGTACTAGAAACCCTGGTATAAAAAAATGGGAGTCTCCTTATAAAACATCTTGGGCAAATGAACAGATACATGGAGGTGCTTCTAGAAAGAACTGTAACATTTTCCTTAGCCAGATTATTATGGAGGTTCTGGAGACTTAAACAAAACTCAATATAAACTGTTTTAGAGTTTTTCGTAAACATGTGTGTGTTTCCGTGTGTGTTTATGTATACTATAGAAAAAGGTATAATTCTAAGTGTAAAGGTGCAAGCATGTGTCCCTCCAAACTTCCCCATACCAACTTCTCTTCTTACAAACTTAGATGAAAAACAGAAACCCAACAATTTTAGATGATAGCGAAGAAATCCATGATTTTGATTTTAGGAGTAACAGAGACTGCCAGTAATGACAAAAATAGTTATCCACTCAACAAAGGCTTGCCATCATACAAATGACAGATTTCTGACTTCCCCAATACAGCCTACTTTATCTGATTTTTGGATGATTTGAAACCTGCTAGGGCTAGCATTGTTTATAGGCATCCAACTCTAGTTTCCAGTTTACTTCTCTTCTTCCTTTTCCACTGAGAAGCAATTTATTGTTTCACATTTTTGGTTTTCCCTCTTTGCCCACACACAGCAGGCAGGTTCCACACTCAGCGATGCTGTCTCTGAGACATCCAGAAGCATAAATGCCCCTTAGGAAATTCCCAGATACTTTCAGCATATTCCCCAAATGTCCTTTTACTGCTTTCCAAAGTAATTTCTGGGCTTAAATGAGCCCATTTTATAAGAATAATAACCTTCCAAATGATATTTATTGTAAGGTTAAAAACTACATTTTCCAGAATATATAAACAGTCCCTCTTGAGCAGCAAGTCATTAGTTCCAGATAGCAGGCATTCTTTTTCATCCTTTAAACTCTAAAGCTTGACATTTCATTACGTTTTGAGAAATGGTTCTACCACTTACCTGCCTTTTGCACTCAATGGGAAATTATACAAAAGACTAACACCTGACTTTTAACAAATACTATTCATCATGAGTGAATAGAATACATATGGTTACAATTATTCTCAATCACATTCTCGAATGTACGCTGTATATAATCACACATAACACATTTCTTTCTTCCATTAATTCTTTTTTCATATTTGAGCTTATATATTTCTACAAGTAATGATTTGAATTCAAAAAGTATCATCAAAAGAAAATGAAAAGGTTATATAACATCTGGACTGGGTTTCTGTTGTAAAGAGAAATACAACTATATGCGAAATAGTGTTCCTGGCAATAGCTTCTTGACATAGAGGAGGGTTAAAAATGTGTGAAAAAAATCCATCTCCTAATCACACATTACACATGCATTGCCCCAATTTTTCTTTTCTGTGGAGTAATGTTGGATCTTAATAAGAAAGTTCATACTGCTCATTCCCTTTTTCATCTATAAAAGAAGGATGTTCACAGCCTTATATATGCTTTCAGAACCAGAGCATGTCAATTAGAACCCACACTGACTTTTCTAAACCTGTGATAGATGATAATGTAGAAAAGAGGATGTGGGCATGGATTTTTGTTGTTGTTCTTACAGGTTACATAATAATGGCATTGATGACTGTAAGGCCTATCATAAACTATCAAAAATAGAACATTACAAATTATTTTATAAATACAGCTGAATTCCTGTTATATTAATTTATGCTTTGGTTTCTTTGTCTGGACTTTGAGATCTTGAAGACATACCTGTGTCTTCCTCTTATTTGTATCTTCTCATATGTTTCTTTTCTTCCTTAAAAAATGTAATATCTCAGAGGTTTTTTTTAATAATTAATATGACTGTTGGAGAAATCCTAGAAAATTTTAAAGAATGCAATAACTCATAATGATGCCAACCAGTAATGGGGTTTTCTCACAATGATTTATTTATTTTCTCTTTTTTAATGATGTTTAAAATTTTTTAATTATTTATTTTCTTTTAAAATTTGTTTTTAATGAATTTTGAAAAATAATTGTTTTATAAAGAAAATTTATAAAATATAGAAAAGTATAAGGAAAATAATGAAATTACTCATAATCTCACTACCCAGCGATAGCCTAAATTTACTTCTATTTCCATATCTATCCTTCTCTGTAACTAAAGTAGGATAATATTTTATTGTCCCATATTATGCTTTTTCACATATTTATCGATGAGTAATTTACTGTCATTTAATATTCTTTAAAAATAAAAATTTTTATATCTGCACAGTTTTCCATCTTGTTTCTGTAGGAAATCATTTCATCTTTCCCTACTCAGATATTTAAGAAAATAAGGCAGTAGAAAACATCTCTTTATAAACATTAAAAAAAATTCCTTACCAACTCAGTCAGCCTTATGTGTGTAACATAGAAATAAAGACTTATTCCCTTAAAATTTTTTTTCTTAAATTGAGCTGGTACATGTCAGTTAAATTTGGATCGCCTTATATATTGATTACTTCATTTTTTTTAGCATAATAGTTGTGCCCAGAAAGAAACAAAGAAAAAAGAATATTTAGGCATTTGAGATAAATATAGTCTTTCTCATTTTAGGTCAAAATTGACTTCATAGGACAACTTCTCAAACACAATTTTCTACAATATTGTGGTGATAAACAATATCTTATTTAAACTAGTAGAAGAGGAGCAATAATGCAACACATACTCAGCATGTTTAATATTTTATTTTACCTTGCAGAGGAAGAAAACGTCAGAATTGCTTACCTGGGGATATGATATAAAAGAAATCTTTAAATTCATCCATCCAAACTTCTGCCAGTCTCCTGTTGTTCTTGTTGATGACGTGACCAGTGCCACCAGGGAAAGTGTATGGAGTTGCCTTCCGAAAAACGTGACCCACGTGGGAGCAAGTCACAATCTCCAATGAGCCTCCACATTGCCAAATCTGGAAAAAAGAGCAATTGTTGTATAGCAATCATTGCAGATAATGCAGTAATATTGTCTGAGAAGCAACTGAGGCTAACTCAGTTAAGACCAAATCTTCAGATCTTACATGGTTCAAACAAACATCAGATGAACACAAAATTTAGAATGGGTATACTTGGGTTTGGCAAAGGATTCTAATTTGGAAGAGTTTGATGTATTTAAATATTGTAGTATTGGAATTGAGGAAGATGTAATTATTTTTGTGTGCCTTTATTAGACTACCTAATTTTCAGTTTCTAATAGTTAACCTAATTTCTATTTAATAGATATTTGGTATCCAAAATTTTCTATAAATAAATGAATTTGTACATGTTGGATGCCATGGTCAATAACTAAGTCTGATTTGGAGAAAATGAATCTGCTATACCCCATCCACCTGGAACTTCAAGTAACCATTCATTTTCACCTCTCCATATCTCCTGTATCTTAGGCTTTTGAATACGCTATTATTTTTATTAAAGCATGTTAAGTATCCTTTACATCTATTCAACTTCTATGTATCCTTTAAAGCCCACTTCCAAGATCATTTCTTCTAGGAAGCTCTGTGGGGAGATTTAGTATTGTGTGACTTTTGTACTTTAAACACAGTTGTATTAAGAACATATTACAATGTATTGGGTTGGCCAAAATGTTCATTCGGGTTCTTCTGTAACATTGCATGGAAAAACCCAAATGAACTTTTTGGCCAATTCAATATTTTAAATTGTTTACTTCACTATTGCTCCCTTAAAATTATGAACCCTTGAAAGACAAATGCTATATATTTCTTGGTATCCTAGATTTACTGTTCAGTTGAGGATAGGTATTAAGTATCCATAAAACATTTATTTCTATAAAATTATATTATATACCCATAGGTTACAATAATAGTATGTATGTGTATGTGTGTTATATATGTATATTATACATATAAATATATAAAATATATAGATATATATATACATATACTACATTTATTCATCCCAATAAATGAAAGTCATAATTCCTGCCATCTGTAATTGGAAGGACTTGGCTTTATACCATAAATAACATTATTCTTATTTTAAGAAGAGCTGCTTATTTTGGAAGAAAAGGTTTTCTCCTATTGATCCCTCAAGTAATATTCATCTGAGAAGAGGGCTGCTATTGGTCTTGGGTAGCAGTAAGAGACATTTTTTCTAGAAGATGAAAGATGATAAATAAGTTGTACTCATCAACAATGTTTGTGCATTACATGTACAATCTATTCTATCTCATTTTCTAATTGTTTAAACAGTGTGATGCTAATAGAAAAGATGTTCCAACCCAACACTGAAATGATGGACAATATAAAAGAGGAATGGAATTCACCATTTCCCTAGAAAGACGGGTGGCTCATTCTTAAATAATCAAATTACTTAATTGATTGGTAACTTTCTCATCTTTCTAGCATAAAGTCTATAAACTTTCTTGTAATTACACAACTCTTTACAGTCCTCCTTTCTATTAAAATGGAGGAAGTTGATCCTTCTCCTACCAAAGACAAATCAATACTTATATGTCAGTCTAGAGCATATTACTTAAGTCTGTCTTAACGACTTCATTGATTTGGTCCTCCCCTTGAGTTTCTCCTGAAACATCAATCATTTCCCTCATAATTGGATTATGCCTATCTTTGCATAATACCTCCTAAACCTCCTATCTTTCAAACAGATTTAAAATAGAGATAAACAAATTTTTAAAATTACAAAACACAACAAAAAGTTCATCCCTTGATCTATATTCCCATCCAACATATCTCTTTTTTCTGTTTCCCCTCACTATAATTAATATAAAATTTTTACTGATATACGTTATATCCCTTCCTCAATTTTCATCCGTTTTTCTACTCATTGTGAAATGCTGTTTATTTCCGCAGTCCCACAATATTGCCATGATGAAAATCACAAATTTTTCCTTTGATGAATATCTAGCCAACTCCTTTCTTGGATCCTCTTGCTTTCCATCCTACTACTTCATTATTTATACATTTTCACTCTAAATTTTTATTTAAATGTTGGCATTATTCCTTCTTTATTCATTCTCTAGGTGGTCTTATTTGTTCTTATTATTTTATGCATGATCTGAATACACAAAACCCCCGCAGTAACATCTCAGCCCAGACTTTTCCTCTGGGATCCAGACTTGTGTATCCAAACACCGACTTGATACCTCCTCTTGCAAGACTCAGAGGCATCCAAATAAACGTGTCTGAAGTGGAATTGTTAATTTATCTCCACCTTGTCAGCCAGATCTTATTTTCTTTCAGTTTTTTTTTTTTTTGGTAAAACATCAATAAATGGAGCCACTATTCACCCAGGCAGTCAATCCAAAAACAAAACAAAACAAAAATGACAACAGAACTCCCTTCTCCCCCCCAAAAAACCCCTAGAAGTCATCGCCGATTTCTTCTTTTCTTTCATCACTTATATTCCATCCATTAACAAATCCTGGTGGTGCTATCTATAAAACAATTCTCAGTATATCCATCTCTCTCTGTCTCTACTGCCACCATCCTTGTCCTAATCATCAACATCTCTTGTCTGTCAGTTGTAATAGGCTCTTAATTGTTTTTCTACTTTCACTGTTGCTCTTCTATAATTTGTTTTCTGCTGAGAAATCAGAGTGGTCTTTAAAATTCTTAATCATGTCATTTTACTTCCCTGCTTCAAATCCTTCAATGGTTTTTCACTGCACTGTGAATATAAATAAAATCCTTTGTCAGGACCTCTAAGAACTACATGACTCTCCCCTTCTGTCAATAAACTACGATGATATTGGCCCTCTGCCATTTCCTAGAATAACAAATCACATATTTTTTTCACACACCAAAGCCTCAACACGTGCTTTCCTTATACCCGGAAAACAATTCTGTCAGCCCTTCACTGGACTGCCTCTCTCCCATACTTCTCATCTCAGCTAACATATCACCTCATCAGATTTTCCCCAATTGCCATATTTAAAGTGCCCCACCCAAGTTATTTTCTCTAATAGCACCCTATTTGTTTCCTTCATTGCTTATCACAATCTGCAATTTATTTCTCTAATTGTTTGGCTATGCACATTTTCCCCCAACTAGAATGTAGACTCTAAAAGGGCAGTGGAGAGGTCTACTCATGGTTGCACCCCCAGAGCCCAGCCCAGCGCTTGTTACATGGTAGGTGTCACTGTATGTTGGTTGAATGGAAGAATGGAAACTCAAATTTAACTACCAAGACTAACATTAAAAAAGCATCCCTGGCAGAATGATGAGATTTAAACAGACATATTTTTGGAGGGATTTTACATTGCATTTTTTAAGGAAATATTTTTAGTACCAAACTAGGCAGAGTAGTCTAGTAAAATGATATGCAACTGCTGTTCCACATGTCTTGGGAACTGAGGAAGGTCTTTGGAGGTCACAACACAACAAATAAACATCAGATATGGTTGATGGTTTATGGCAAACAAGGTTGCTAAATAACACATTCTTAATTTTTAATGTGTTTTCAAAGTAACAATTCAGTCCAACTCATACTCTCTTAAAAACATGATTTAGTAAAGTACTCAGGTGTTTGTACGGCGACCACACCATTCAGCAAGGTGCCCTGCATTCAGAAGAAATCGCATATGATATGTTACACTTGAGGGGGAATTGAAAACCTTTTCCTTATTGTGAGGAGCACAGTGTGAGTCGTAGAGCTTTCCCTTCTCCTCTATGGATTAGGTATGACTAAAGAGTTCCTTTCTTCCTTCACGCAAGTCATATAAGGGAACTAAATGAATGAAGGAGAGACTGGCATTTCACTCCTGGCTGGACACTTGCTGAGCAGCAAACTCAGCAGATTAGCCTGGTGTTCCCATTGGAACATAGCAGAATATGGTGAGTGAGTCTATGGGAAAGCCTCAAGTGTGGGGAAAAACATGACCCTAGTAAAATAGGGACCACCTCTAGTCTAGAGAATCCTGAAGGTGGGTTGTGGTTTATTGAACAAGCTTGTTCCAGCAAAATTGATAGGTCCAGTGATGCAGTGACCCTGGAAGGGAGTGGTCTTTGGAGACAACTGGACAAGACTTCAGTGGTTTCAAAACTCTATAGAGCATGGAATATAGACTAGAAAAGAGTGATCTGTGGGACTAGCAATATGGCAGATCAGCAAGGAGATGTACCACTGAAAAAGGCAGCTGGGGACCTTACAGGGTGAGAGATGGAGACTAAGATTTCCCTCTTCAAAAGGGCCTTGGATAACAGACGCGGTAAAAGGTGAAGTTCAGAACACTTTTAAGAAAACAATGAAACCATGTATAGAAGCCTATCATATAGATGGAGGCCACTAGTAGCAAGTGGAACCACACTGAGCCAACAACAGGCAGACATCATAAAATATTTCAGGTAAGACCTGCTGTTTCTCTAGCCCTCTTATTTGACCCCATACACTGTAGAAGTGGCAACCCAGAGAACCCTGCCCTTCCCCATTCAAGAGCTTCTATCAGCATTGTCCTGGGGAGAGAAGAGAATGTAAACTGTGATTGCTTACAAAATCAAAGCCTTTAAGCTGAACATTACTAGTATTTTTAATAACTGAAAGTGACCAGAACGCTATAGAATCTGTGCTAAATGATGTCAGATTGGAAAGGAATATTCTTCAGAGTATGAAGCAATGATTGGAGAAAAAGGAAAACCATTTTAAGTGTGTGTGCTTACTAAATTCAGACTATGCAATAAGCCCTACTGCAAACAAACCAGTGATTTACAGCTGTCCTCAGGGTTCCCAATTTGCCTTTTTGCAAATATGGATTAGTACTGTGGTTGTGTGAGGGCACTTTATTTCTACTCTGCCACTTCTCGGCCCTACCCTGGCTTTGTATGCTTATGGCTTCTATGGCCCAAGCTTGCACACAGAAAAGAAAAAAAAAAAAAATCTAGTTTGAAATCCTTTAAAAGTAGAGTTCCAGTGGTCTCACTCCTCATATGAAAGTGCTGATTTTTGGTTATCCTCTAACTTGCAATGAGATCTTTGTGTGTACATGTAAAGGCATAATTCAATAATGACTGTTGATTTACAAGACAGAAGGAGAACCTGCCCCTGATGTTGATTCTCACAGATGGAGGCAGATTTTTTTAGTATATTTAGGAGAGATAACAGAGGTGGAGGTAACTGTTCTATAACTCAGTGGATACTGGCCTGTGTTTTGCTTGTGGATCATACGCTACTGACTCCTGGAATAAAATGCGTACTTTTCCCATTGCCATCTGTGCTCATAGAATGTGTGAATAAATACTCATATTGCATTTCCAAAGTAAAGCATCTCCCCCAAATTTACACTAAAATAAAAAGATCAAGGTAGAAAAGCATAACATTATGCATTAATTAGGCTGATATCTGGTCATGATAATACCCAGTTAATATAAAAACAAAATATTTAATTGATCAAATATTGACCAGTTGCCATGTACTTAGTAGACATTTGGATAATGTGAAATAATTAAAAAATAAACAGTTCCCAGAAAACTATATGATTAAATATTAAAGTGGAGAGAATTCAAATTGAGTGGAGTCCCTAATGACTAGCATAATTTCCCTTAGTGCATCTTTAATAAATATTTTGGAAGGATGGATGAAAGGAAAGAAAGAAGAAAAAAAGGAAGGAAGAGTATGACACAGTCATTAAGAATTTGGGCTTGGAAATAAGCAAACAGAATTTTCTAGGGGCTCTCTCACTTACTATCTGTGAACACTGGTGAAAATTATTTACATCTCCAAGACCTTGATGTTCTCATTGGAAAACAAGGATAATAATAACTGCTTCCTAAGACCATAATGAGATTGTGTGTATCAAGCACCATGCCTGACACCTCATATGGGAGGAAATAAAATGGTATTTGTATATTAGTTCCTGCTGTTCAGGAAAACCAACATATGTAGATTATTAGCTGATTCTTGCTTCTTAAAAAATATTTAGCTACATTTTGGTGAGTTTTGCCTCTTTTTGAAATTGCAATATCAATGTCTGGGGACTTAGGTGAGGAGTTTAAAAGAATTGCCAATTCGTTCCCAATTAGAATACTACATTTTGTTCTCTGAAATTATTTTACAATGCTTAAACACACAATATAAACGGAATAAAACATGATGTCTCATCCACATAAACATGTGATGTCCAAATTACTTTGTATCATTGAGCATATCTGATTGTTATTTTCTAGGCTTCCAAAAAGATTAATATTTGTATATTACTTCTCTCAAATAAATTTGACCGTGTGTAACATACAAACTGTCCTTTTATCCACAGAGGATTGAAGCTAGCTGGTTACTTGTCTTTGTTCCCAGATATTTTTATGAGAGTCTTTTGATGATGGAGAAGGTTATTAATCAAAATGCAAAATGCCCATTGCTCATTTGATTATGAACTTGATTTTCTTCCCCTAGAAAGAAGACAATTAACTAACATACATTATCCTTTTCATGTTTTTTGGTACCTACATCAGTGACATTTTTTTTTAACATCTTTATTGGAGTATAATTGCTTTACAATGTTGTATTAGTTTCTGCTGTGTAACAAAGTGAATCAGCTATACATATACATATATCCCCATATCTCCTCCCTCTTGCGTCTCCCTCCCACCCTCCCTATCCCACCCCTCTAGATGGTCACAAAGCACCGAGCTGATCTCCCTGTGCTATGCGGCTGCTTCCCACTCGCTATTTTACATTTGGTAGTGTATATATGTCCATGCCACTCTCTCACTTCATCCCAACTTCCCCTTCCCCCTCCCCGTGTCCTCAAGTCCATCCTCTATGTCTGCATCTTTATTCCCATCAGTGACATTTTAATTAAGGTTCATAAACTTCACAAGCTCCAACTTTGCAATCTCAGTTCTGGTGCTACAATGGTTTCTAGCTGTCCAGATGTTATGCCAAACTCATGCAGCTGCCTGATTTTATACTAACCTTCACCCCCCACCCCCGGCCCACACACGTACTGTCACTGGCACAAAGTCACTGCTTAACATGGCTTTAATAGCAACCACCACAACAATATATCACGGAGGGCACGAAGCACAATGGTTATGAGTGTGTAGGCTCTAGTTCCTGAGACCATATCCCAGCTCTGCCACTTACCAGCTGGGTGAACTCATCTTTCTGTGCTTCAGGTTTCAGGTAATAACATGTCTTGAAGAAGCCACCTCAGGGGGCTGTTGTGAGGAGCGAGGCAAAGCAGTGCACGTAACAATACTTAGCCTTTATGTGAAAAAGAATTGGAAGGAAGCAAATAGGGGAGATTTATTAAGGGGTTACTGTAATCATCTAGGAAAGAGATGAGAATGACTGGGACCAGAGTGATGACAAGGGAAACAGAAGGGAATTCAATAACTTGACATAATTTGGGGGATTAAAATTAAGAATTAGTGTATGTGCTTTCCCTTATCTATTTTGTCCTCTCTAATAAGCTCATTTCATATACATTTTCTTCCAGTAACCAGTTCTTAACTATGCTATCTTTCACTGATCTTAATTTTCACTGACTCATAGCATTTACTACTGTACATCCATCCCACTCTACCCCATTTAGCTCTCAGTTCTATATAGTATGCCATCTTGATAAATATTTGTGTGTGGGCATGTATATTTATGTGTGTGCATACTGACATAAATATATTATTTGTATATATTAGTCTTATCTCCCTGACCATATTATTATCTCTTTGAGAAAAAATATCACACATTTCACTTTATGAAACTGAACTTCATCGTCACATGAAATTGAAAGTCACTTTATGAAACTGAATTTCATCATCACGTGTTTCACTTTACATAACTGGTATAATTCACACATAGTGAAAAAAATCACAACTTACATATACTGTGACATAAGTGTGTGCAAAGTTTAAGAAATGCTTGAAATATTGGTGCCCAGTACATATTAACTGATTGATCTCTTCATATTGATATAGAGAAATCTGGAAAATTACAGAGTGTACACAAAATGTATCTATTATAAAGTGGAATTGGGAACAAAAGCTATTATTTTCCTAGTTCTGGCAAAGCGAAAAATGAAACAAGTTACTATGACTCAGTTTTCAACCTATCTCACTCTACATTCATTGTTTGTTTCAAATAATCCCCTTCAGCACTTCAAGTCTCCACTTTGTTTATATGTATTCAAGTAGACTGATGACAAATCCTTTAATTCTTACAGTTGAAACAAAGTCTAAAAGAGCCTTCAGTGAGATCCTGAAGGCGCTGTGATCCTTGATAAGTTGGCAGAAACACAGGAGGTATGGAAGTCATGATAAGGGGCTCAGTAGGCATTTTCTATTCATTCTGGACAAGAGACTTCCCAGTTACTCTTCATAGTCAGCTTGATTTGGGGAATGTCTTCTTTAATTGGTTGGTTTGTCTCTTAACCTAGTTTTCACTTCATAGTGTAATTGAGGCCATTTATGCGATCTGGAAGAGGTCTGTAGAGCTCAAGTCATATCCTGATATCACCATAACAACTCAAGATGAAGACTCTTGTACATCAAGCTACTGTGGCCTTTAAGTGCTCACCTGAGTTGCCAGAGATAACAGATTCAACATGTCTGAGGAATCTATCCAGTACTTGATAATTTAATTTTTTAAATAGAATTATTATTTGTATGAAAAAGAGAAGCAAGCATCTGATTTGAAATTGGAAAGCTGGATTCTGGACTTGAAATCAACACAAATTGATTGCAGGATTTGGAACAAGTCACTTAAGCTTGACAGTCCTCAGAAAATTCACATGTAAAAGAAGACTAAGTTTTCTTCTGGGTTTCTAGGATTCAGATTAATCTCTTTGTATAGAGTAAATACCACTTTCAGAGATCAGATTTTTAGATGGGAAATAGCCATATATTAGAGTAATTTGTTTGAAGATTTTATTTTCACCTTGGCATTAAATGTAGAAAATTCTGAGTTGAATCTATACCATTTCATATATCCCATTAATTTGGTTCTAAAAATATCCAGTTATCAACTGCTTTCCCTTATACTTTGTCTCTTAACTTAGAACTGAACCTCCTGAAAGCGCCAAATTCAAAATATACCCTCTTATATCTACTCATTTGATAAAGGACTTAACAAACTAATCCTGAAATGAGTTTAAGGGCAGTCTCCCAAGCCAGTTCATCTTTTCCCTTTGCCAAAGACTTAGCAAGTGATTCTTGGGGGTTGAGGTGTAGGGGATGAGGTACAAGGAAGGGAGAGAAGCAACACAGAGCAGAAGCACGAAAAGGTGTGCTCATACTGGATGTAACGAAGTGGAGGAATTGTTCTGAAAAGGAACTGAGGCAGTCTGTGTATGAACCAGTGTGCATCACAAGTACAGTGAGGTAGTTGTGGTCACAGACGGAGTCCTTTTAACCTCTTCTCCCACTCCTCTCAAACACAAACACCCATTCTCAGCAGTTAAAATGAACAGTGGATGGGTCTTCCCTGGTGGCGCAGTGGTTGAGAATCTGCCTGCCAATGCAGGGGACACGGGTTCGAGCCCTGGTCTGGGAAGATCCCACATGCCGCGGAGCAACTGGGCCCGTGAGCCACAACTACTGAGCCTGCGCGCCTGGAGCCTGTGCTCCGCGACAAGAGAGGCCGCGACAGTGAGAGGCCCGCGCACCGCGACGAAGAGTGACCCCTGCTTGCCGCAACTAGAGAAAGCCCTCGCACAGAAACGAAGACCCAACACAGCCAAAAATAAATTAATAATAAAAAAAAAAAGAATAGTGGAAATACCTTTAAATGTACACAGGCCAACGTTTTAATATATAAATTCCACTATTAACTTCTTGCCTCTCAACAACTTTCTTAGCCTTGGAGCATTCTGACCTTCAGAATTACCACACATTATGGCCACTGTGTTTCCTGGCATCAGGAGAATTGTTACCTGTCGTTATTCCACATCTTATTAGGACGGCTGGTATTGCAGAATTTCCCAGTTCCCCTTTAGATCAACAGAGCAACACATAGTCCTGACTGTGTTATGGCAAATCTCCCATCTGCTGCTTAAATGACATGTGAAAATGAAGACCATCGAGTAGCCTACCGGATATTGAAACGACGATGTAAGATAAGGTGGTTCTGCTTAAGAAAATTAGGGCCTAGTTTTTCATGTTTACAATAAAGTATTGCTTTCTTATTAGCATAGATGGTCACAGGCAGATAATTCATGAAAAAAGAACACAGATAATATGCAATACAGTGACACTTTTTCATCTTTCAACAATCAATAATCTTAAAGTTTGATAATACTGGAGGTTTTGGAATATTGTTAGTGCTTTTAAGGGGACTAGTGACTAAGAAAAATCTAGAATGATTGGAATTTGTGCTTTCCTCATTGTATAATTAATCCTACAAATACATTTAAGCGATGAAAAATTGTATATAGATGAGATTTTTGAGAACTAGATGGAAAGGGTCTGTGATTATTAAATGAAATTTGGGTCAGATATTTTGCATTTTACACTGGTGTCCTCCTGTGTCTGACGATCTGACCGCCTGTCAGGCATCTGTAACATCTGCCGCTTGCAGCCACAGAGCAGCGCATGACAGCTGTGTGATGCTGCCCTAGAATTCACGCCAGAACGGTCCCCTCTGAATACCAGTAGACCACCTGGGTATCCAGCTACAGTGCGTGACAACATCTCGTGCTCTTTACGAACGCCAGAGATACTTAAAAAGAACTTGGATGGGGTAGGAAAAGAAAACCTGGTACCTCCCAAAGAGTTATCCTTCAGTGACTCAATTTCTCCATCTTTAAACCATCCACCTCCCCTGATTGCAGCTATAACATTTTAGTTTAAATGAAACTTCCTGTATAACTTGCAAAGCTGTCAAGTGCTTTTCAAATCGAAGGCCCGTGATAAATTTGAGGAGAGGGAATGACCTCTCTCCTCTCAAGCATTTTCCCTCAGAACTTGGCTGGCATCTACCGAGCAAATATTTACTAGCCATTGACTTTGTGTCAAGCACCATGCTGGGCTCTGGGGCATAGAGAAAGGACAATAAAACACGGCTCTCTGTCTTCAAGTAGCTCACAGGCCAGTCTAGGTGTTGTGAGTGTTAGGACTGAGCATATTAATGTCTAGTCATCAGTTTGCACTTGACAGTTGAAGAACTGTCTCTCATGCCTACAAGAAAAGGACTGTCTTAAGAGGTACTCACTTCAACCATAATCCCTTCATGGACAGAATTTTCTTTTCCTGGTTTTTAATCAGCTGGAGACATTTTGTTTTTTTATCAAGGACCTGAGACATTTTCATACAAAGCTATACATTTTGCTTCAGATAAAGAATTTCCCTTGGCAACACCTATAAAACTAGGATGCCATCTATGGAACACTATGATTCCCTTCCAAAAATCATCTTACAGGTATCTTTTTTTTTGCTGTAAAATGTTTAGTGAGATAAATGTGAAACACATAAAAATACCCACACTGATATCACCTCAGGCGCTCATTACAAATACCCACAAAACTCACTATGAAGGGAAGTTATACTCTACTTTGACAGTTTTTAGTTTTTTAAAAACAAATTGGTAGTAGTCAATGTAGGTTACATTACACTTTAGAAGAAGAGTAAAGGAGGAACCATGAAATAGCAACACGTAGAATGTTACTTTGCTTCACAAACCAGGAGAAGGCAGTGCATGGTTTATTTCTCCAGATATAATGCTCAAAGCACAGGGAAGATAATTTCCTCTTCTCTGTTTCATTAAAATTGCAAGATGTCATCCTTAGGACATTTAAAGATTGTTTCATAGAGAACATCATTGCTCATTCAGATGCTTGCTGAAGAAGCTGCCTTTAATCCAAAACTGTCTCCTCTCATCAAGCTCCCAATATCAATCCCATCCTCTCTGTAGATAATCTTCCGCTTTCCACTTTTCTTGAGCTCAGAAACAGTTGCTCCAACTTTCTATTCATTTCCACCTTGAAATATCTCATATAGCCTTAGCTCCTTCTCTCCATTTTAAGAAAGAGGCTCAACTCTCCAAAGTTAAATATCCTGCCTTTAGGACCTTAAACTCAAATAGAGGAATTCTAGAGTAGAAGCAGAAGGTGTGGGTTTGATGCTCAGCCCTTACAACTTCCAGCCACACGACTTAGTTTCTTAGTTTCTTAGCAACTCAAAACCTTTAATTATAGAATAAGACAATAACAACGACCCATCCACAGTGCTCTGGTAAGAACATAGTGAAATAGTGAGCATAAAATTGTGTTGTAAACTAAAAAGTATTACACAGGTGTACTTTATTATATCTAGAATATTCTTCCAACATCTGTAGATATTTATCTCATCAGTTGTTCCTTTCTCTTTCTTCTTCAGTACCTTCTAGATTTTTAAATCCTTTCTATCATCTTACATTTACTTTATCTCCTATGATAAAATAAAAGAATAGCAAACATAAAATAATTACTTTGATCATATTTACCCTTTAAGTTACCATGCATTTTCTTTCCTGTTTGCTGAGAAACTTCTTAAAAAGTTTGGCTTTTCTCTACGTTATCTTTACAGTTCAATTTTCTTAACATCTTATATTCTAGTATCTCGATTCTATCATCTGAAACTACACATGAAACTTTTTATGAGCTCTCATTATTCTTTCTCACTTCTCTGCAGCATTTGACACTGTTGACAATCACCGTAACATTCTAAGTTCTTCTGATATATATATTTGTTCTTCCCTGACAGCTTTGTCCTAGCGTTTGCTTTCTCTTTTTTTCTCCCACCCCTAAATGTAGGTGCTACCTAAGGACATGCCTTGCTATTCTGCCCTCTGTATTTTCTTTCTTGGCAAACATCCATTCTCATATGCTCATTAAACTATCAATTCTGTAAAGCTAACTCTCAAATCTGTCACCTGCCTTATACTTTGCCTCACTGTGTAACACATTTCCAACGTCCTCAGGTACACCTTTAACTTTCCATGACCTTAAAGAGTCAAGTTTCCATTCTGTCCCCCCAAAACGAAAAGAAAGCTTGTAGTTCCTGGGGTCTTCTCTTGTAGGGCCAGGGAAATGATCAAGGAGCACTAGTCTTTCATCAGGTCTAATTACCATTCATCATTACAGGGTTAGTGTGGGACATTTTACCCTTAAACAATTTATTTATAGATTCCTATCTTAATTCAGGAATTCCAGAGGTTAAGATGATTTCTCAAACCCAAATAAAAATATAGAATATAAAGTTGGTTGACCAATTAAAATACAGAATTTAAAAACATAAATAAAACAACAAGGTCCTACTGTATAGCACAGAGAACTATATTCAATATCCTATGATAAACCATAATGGAAAAGAATATAAAAAAAAGAATGTGTATAGCTGAGTCACTTTGCTGTACAGCAGAGATGGGCACAACATTGTAAATCAACTATACTTCAATAAAAAGATTAAAATAAAACAAATAAAATTTTGGTTGACCAATTAAAATAGAGAAAATATATAAGATCAAGACTGCATATCGTTGAACTATGAAATAATAAAATGAGTAGAAAAGTGTAGTCAAATCTTTGACAATGGAGAAGCTCATGTAGAAACATGTTTTAGTATCCAGGCACATCATGGTGGCAACAGAGAAATGCTACACCAAAGTTTGATTTCAATTTTAGCGTCTTTGCAGTGTAAACCAGTGGTAGTTTGATAATAAAATATTTTAAGAATTTTTAATTCATCAAGTTTGAATTTTTGCAGATATAGTGAAATTTTTCAACATAGATATATTTTTAAGAGTGATTTAAAAATCT
This sequence comes from Balaenoptera ricei, assembly GCF_028023285.1. Classification (NCBI taxonomy): domain Eukaryota; kingdom Metazoa; phylum Chordata; class Mammalia; order Artiodactyla; family Balaenopteridae; genus Balaenoptera; species Balaenoptera ricei. The sequence continues at coordinate 44,539,444 of NC_082645.1, read as the reverse complement.
ATTTAAAAAGCTCCAACTACGTTTTCAATGGCACTTAAAATTCAATTTCATTGGTACATAATACTCAAATTCTGAACAGTTGGATCAAAGTCTTCCCTCCACATTATCTCGCACCCTCAAAAGAATCATTCCTGGCATCTAGAATCAGTTATTGCTGAAATCATTCAGCCTTATTTAAATAAATCTCATCATAGGTTTCCTTTTTAAACTACATTTCTGGTTGACTAGAACAACAGTAAAACGACTGGTAGTCATGTACTTAAGACAGACATCACTAAGAGTGACAGTATAATCATAGCTTAAGATGTTGTACATTTACTGCAGTAGTTACCATAGAGATTTAAATTTGGCTCTTTAATAAAAAGTACATGAATTTGATTTTGAATGTGTTCATTTTGGTTAGCAAGGTACACTAGGTTTCCTAATTGAGTGAACATATATAGAAACAACAGTTTTGGAATTTTGTCCTAGAAATCTTCAAGGGGTCAAATATAGGTATATAAAAAAAATAATAGGTTCAATTTCTGGAGTTTTTAATGGATACTCTGTCACGTGAAGCCTAGTTTGGCAAAATATATATTTAATGGCTTACTGATATTTTATCCTCAAGAGGGAAAACAAAAGGCGGGGGAACCAGACATTCTAGCCTAAACATAGGTATGGCTCAAAGCACAAAGTAGGATCACAAGAGTAAAGATCTGAGATTTCACTGATTTCTGGCCCCTGTTCCTCTTCTGCCCTGCTGTCTATAAGGCAAGACTCTTGAATTTTTCATTTATAAATTCTTCCCTGGTTATCTTAGATCACAGAAATCTCTCCCTTCTTTGAACTTAATGAGTTTTATGTTTGCAACTTGAAATGATCCTAGATTCCATTATACTCTCCAAACTCTCAATCAATTTGGAGATGGTATACCTTGCAGATACACCATCCAGAGTGTCTAGTGCAGGTCTAGGTATATAATTATTTATATTGATTGATGGATAAGATGAGGGTAGATTGATACCTGACTGCTATAGAGAGGTAATCTGAAGTATAATGCAAACATTACAAATGCATTAAAGTTAAAACCAAATATATGGGGGGAGAAAAGCTACTGAGATCCATTACGATAATATGTGTAAAAGAATTCTATAAAGCGCTATTCAAATGTAAAGCCTCATCAAAAAATAAACTCCTAGAGGAGTTTAGTTTGTTCAGCAAATATTGTTCTGAGAGAATAAATTGTTCTGAACTGTTGAATAAGAAAGCTTTCCCTCCCCCAAAGCATTAGGATATTTGTGCTCCTACAGACTTGGAATGAGAGTTGTAATACTCTGTCTTGCATTATGCTCTATATTGAATGTTCTCTTTGCAAAGCCTTGCACAGCTGGATTCTTCCTGTCAGTCTGGTCTCAGCTAAAATGCTTCCTTAGAATGGTCTTTCCTGACCACTCTAAGGTAATGCAATGCTCTACCTTTCATTTTACTTTCTTCAAGGCACTCATCTTGATCTGAATTTAACAGACTATTTTTCTGCTTACTCATTTATTGTCTATCATCTTCCTCTACCACAAGTTCTATCAGACCAGGGACTGATCTTCTACATGTCTGTATGTCCAACTACTAACAAATATTTCTGAGTTAATTAGTGAATTCTCCAAACTAAATTTACTTGCAAACTTTGTTGGAATTTAATGGCAGGTTTATTTCATTTCACCAAACCCAAGATATATAAATGATCCTTAAAATTTCAAAACTAGAAATATTTTTGGAAGTTATTTGCTTTAACTTTCCTGTTCCATTAAGAAAAAAAAATGGAACCTTAATTTGTAAAATAAATAGTTCAAAGTTAATTCACTGAGCACATATTTAGATACAAAAAGAAAGTTAAACATTTCATTATCAGGATATTTTAGGCACACTTTAAATCAGCAGGATAATTGACTTAATTCTTAGCGCCATTTTGTATGATTAAGTACACTTAATGGGAAGCTTTAGTAAAATATGGCCATGGCAGAAAGTGTCAAATTTTTCTTTGCAATAATTCTGAGCACATTAAATTCTTCAAAAAGCGCTTTTTATCACCATAAATTCAAACAGTTAAATTGAAGTCTTTCATATTCAGCATCAGAAGGATCATAAAGATTTTTATAGTTAACGTGAATATACATGGGATATCAGCACATTAGCAGAGAAGGATCAGAAAACAGTCAAAGAATTGTAGTGTGTTTCCCCAAAGTGACATTTCAGATATTTGTCTCTAATAAAGATTGTTGGTTTCTTAATGTGCTAAAACTCAGTAAAAAGCTAGGTACATCTGGCTTATTGCTATTGCTATATACAGGGAAATTCCTCTTAGTATCTCTGAAGTGTACCTGCATTTGTTAAAGAATAACATCATCAAAAATGTTTCTATCATAATTCAGAAATCAATAGTTCCTCTTTCCTGTATCTTTATTTCCATTTAATGGTTTAATTCAAGAAGGCAGAAGAAAAATTTAGAGTGATCTTGCAGTAAAATTTATTCCCAATGAGTACTTCTGAATAAACCCTGTAAAAATATCACTCAACTCTGGTTTATATATTAATGGAAATAAAAATGTAGATTTTACAGATAACTGTTTTTATATCATTTTCATTCCATTTCTTTCTCATTTTATGCATTTCATTTCTATCTATCTTCAGAGTTTCATAGTTCACTAATTCTCCTAATTATCTGAGTCCCAACTCCTTCAGGATGTCTGGTGAGTATCTCTCAACACTCATTTGCAATAGAGATCATTTAAGTTGTAAACTTTAAAATCCATATATTTATTGTCACATTATACCCTTTACAATAACTATGAGACTTGCATTCTGAGTCTTCATGAATATTTAATTATTTGCACTCAGACCCACATACACATAAATTTAGATAGATAGGTAGATCGATAGATGATTGATAGACAGATAAATGGATAAAATAAACAGAGAGCAGACAGAATAAGTTGGACATTAGATGAGTATATTTGCAGGTTGACATATATAGTATATGTTTACATTTTCAGAGAAACACTCATAAGACTTTATGAGGTCATGAAAAAGAAGCAATGAATGTTATTGGTTCAAGAAGGTACTAAACTGTGAGTGGTACTAACAACCCCAAAGAATATTCTTCAAAAAAATCACTTTAAGAGATAACTAAGTGACCGTAAAAGGGAACCAGAAATTAATAACAAGTTCTAGTGTACCTAAGTCTCCTACAATGCCTTATATTTCTAAAACTAAGTATGTCTCCATGTAGTGTATGTTTACGAGGTGAAACATCACATAGATGACTATCCAGTGTAAGTCTGTTCTCATACTCTGCTTCAGTGAACTAGAAAGTTCAAGTGAAGAGGTATAGTTATGAAAATTACTTTGGCTATTATAATTTTAAAAGCAAAACAAGTTCTGCTAACATTTTCTAACACTATCCTAAAGTTTGATTAATATCTAATTTTCCTGTCGTTAACTTGTGCTTTCTAAGGGAACATGGGAAATCAGGTATGTATTGTACTTAACATTCAAAATAAAATTCTAACCCATTTATTTTGGAAAAATAGAGTTCTCTATAGACACCTTAATTAAATACCATTATATGATCCTACTGACCCAATGTTCTAAAAATATATAATAGATGTAACATAGTCCCTAGAAACAAAGTCTCAGCTATCCCTTATCTAGAAATATTTTATTCGATAATATCAATTAAACAAAGGATAAGGAGACTGAATAAAGAGAGATGCTTAAACAACTGTTTAAGTTAGAGTGGTGGCCCACATGCCAGAAAATCTAATTGTAAGCACAGAAGCAAAAATTTTAAGCCATCTGCAATGTGTTTAAGGTTTATCCTGCACCAGATAGGTAACCTTAGAGTAGTTTGCTGGACTAAATCATTGATATTGGTTTATATTCTTTATGGAGGCTGTACATGAACATGATCTCTTGGACTTTTATGTCTAAGTTTATGACCTCTTAGACTTTTTTAAAAAAGAGGCCAATAAGGTACAAACTTTCAGTTATAAGATGAATAAATTCTGAGATCTAATGTACAGTATGGTGACTATAGTTAATAATGCTGTATTATATACCTGAAATTTGCTGAGAGTAGATCTTAAGATAACTATGTGAGGTAATGAACGTGTTAATTAGCTTGATTGTGGTAATCATTTCCCACGTCACATATGTATAACATCATGTTGTAAACCTCAAATATATACAATTTTTGTCAGTTATACCTCAATAAATCTGGGGGGAAAAAGAGGCTAAGAAATCTCTACGTTAATATTGAGAGTACTTTATTATATTTAAATCAAACTATTTCACAAAACCATCTCCACCAAAATCGTGGATAACACATGAACTTAGTTAGATTAAGTTAACTTAACTAAAAGATTTCTATTATAGTCTGATTTCTATGACCAGCCAAATAAAACAAAAACAGTCAAGTTTTATATACTGATAGACAATCCAGTATGCTCAGATTTGCATGAATTAAGTTTAAATAAAAAGCAAAGAGTGCTAACAGAAATAATTCAACTAGACTTTTGTCAAAATTGATTTCTATTTAACAAATTATTATGACTGACATTTTCATTTGTCAAAATTAGAACTGCATGGACATTTCTAGAAAATTCTTTACTTTCTTTTAATACTTTCAAAAGCCTGGGTACCACAATCCCCAAAAAGTCTACAAATATTTTCACCTCATTTACCATGCTATACTGTTCAATGAAAACTTCTGCCTTTCATTTTTCCATTATTTATTATGTCAACTCTCATTTCTTTTCTACTTCATTGCTTGTGCAATTTGGAAATAAATGGATTTCACATCATGAAACATTTCACTTGGTTATGTTCTTCAGATAAATATATTGCTGCTTACATAGTGACTTGGAAAGAAAGAAAATTGGGGCATTAAAAGTAAATTCCACCCTGTTAATTAAACTATTGGTTGTTGACAAAACAGCTTATTTTTTAAGGGTAGTGATAATAATAAAATTAAAATGTCCACAGTATGGTACAGTTTATAAAAAATTCAATAAGTATTGTCTTATTTAATCCACATAGCTGTCCTGAGAAGTAGATTGTTAGAATCATATCAAGTGTATTTAAAAGAAACCAGGCTAAGATATAATGAGAATAATGAGAATCTCCCCTAAACTATAGAGGTCTACAGCTGACTAGTTACCATCAATTATAATTTTCCTTCATTTGTTTCTCTTTGGAAGATGCGTGTGTGTGTGTGTGTGTGTGTTTTAATACTTAATAGCTTTACTGAAGTATAATTAATATACATTGGACTGCATATATTTAAATTGTACCATTTGATAAGTTTTGGCATATGTGAAATCCGTGAGGCCATCCCCACAATCAAGATAACGCATGGGGCTTCCCTGGTGGCGCAGTGGTTGAGAATCTGCCTGCCAATTCAGGGGACACGGGTTCGAGCCCTGGTCTGGGAAGATCCCACATGCCGCGGAGCAACTAGGCCCGTGAGCCACAACTACTGAGCCTGCGTGTCTGGAGCCTGTGCCCTGCAACAAAGAGAGGCCGCGACAGTGAGAGGCCCGCGCACCGCAATGAAGAGTGGCCCCCACTTGCCGCAACTAGAGAAAGCCCTCGCAGAGAAACGAAGAACATACACAGCCATAAATAAATAAATAAATAAAATTAAAAAAAAAAAAGATAACGCATATCTCCGTTAGCCCCCAAAGTTTTCATATGATCCTTTGTAATCCTTCCCTCCAGCTCTCCTCTCCCACCCCAATCTCCAGACCCTAGACAATTTATCTGCTTCCTGCCATTCACAGGTTAGTTTACATTTTCTAAAATTTTATGTAAATGGACTCATATTGTATGTTATCCTTTTGTCTGGTTTGTTTCATTCATTCGCAATTATTTCAAGATTCACAATGTTCTAGGGTGTATCAATAGTTCACTCACTTTTCTGACTAGAATTCCATGTATGGATAAATCATAGTTTATTCACCTTTGATGGAGATTTGCATGGTTTCTGGATTTTGGCTATTCCAAATAAGGCTACTATGAAAATTACTGTACATCTCTTTGTATGGACATGATTTCCTTTCCCTTGGGGAAATACCTAGGAGCTGTTTAAGAAATAGTAAAATTATTTTCCAGAGTTATTGTACCATTTTACCATTCCCACCTCAATTGTATGTGCTCTTCTACATCCTCACCAACATGGTCTTTTTAACTTTTAGCCATTCTGATACATGTGTAGTGCTATCTCATTATTTTAATTTCATTTCTCTAATAAAGAATAATGTTAAAGATTTTCTCATGTGGTTATTCGCCATCTATATACCTTCCTTAGTAAAGTGTCTCTTCAAATCATTGAGCTATTTTTCCTTGGGTTGTTTTATTACTGAGTTTTGAGAACCTTTGGGTCTTTTTTTTTTTTTTTTTTTTTTGGATACAATTCCATTATCAGATATATTATTTACTAACAACTTCTTCCTGTCAGTGACTTGTCCTTTCAATCTCTTAACAGTGGCTTTGTAGAGCAAATTTTTTTCATTTTGATGAAGTCCAGTTTATTGATTTCTACCTTTATGGGTTGCCTAATCAAAGGTCACAAAAATTTTTCTCCTATGTTTTCTTTAGAATTTCATAATTTTAGGTTTTACTTTTAAGTTAACTTTTTATATAGTGTGAGGTGTGCATTTTAGATACTTTTTCCACATGGATATCCAGTTGTTTCAGTACTATTTATTAAAAATACTATCCTGTTTCCACTAAATAGCCTTTGCCTATTTCTTTTAAATTAGTTGTCCATATACATGACATCTTAATAGCATATGGAGTCTTCCAAATCATAAATGTATATATCTATTTTTGTAGTTCCTCTTTAATTTCCCTCAGCAATATATTGTGGTATTCAGAGTAAAGGTCTTTGCATATCTTTTGTCAGATTTATCACTATTTCATATTTTTTATTCTATTTTAAATTACTTTTTATTTTAATTTTGATTGTTTGTTACAAGTATATAAAAATACAACAACTATAGTATTCCTGTATCCTGCAAACATAAGGTCATGTTTGTTTTAGTAGCTTTTTTTTAATACATTCTGTTGAATTTTCTAGACAATCATGTCATCTGTAATGACCAGCTTACTTTCTCCTTTCTAATGTTTTGTTTATTCTTCTTGCCTTATTCCACTGCCTACAACCTCCACCGTAACGTTAAGTAGAAGAGGTAAATGCCAATGCCCTTATCTTTTCCTGATCTTATGGGGAAAGCATTCAGTCTTTCAACATTAAATATGATGTAGGACTTTTACAAAAGCCCTTTATTAGGTTGAGGAAGTTCCCTGTTATAATTAGTTTGCTCAGGGCTTTTTCTCGCTTCCTTTTTATTTTTTAATCAGGAATAGAATTTGGGTTTCATCAAATACTTTTTGGCATCTGTTCTGATGGTTGTTTGATTTTTATTTTTTTGGTTTGTTAATTTGGTGAATTAAGTTGATTGATTTTTGTATGTTAAACCAGCCTTGCTTTCCTGGGATGAACTTCACTTAGTTATGGTGTACATTCATTTTACATATTGAGAAGATTGATTTACTAAAGTTTTATTTAGAATTTTTGGATCTATATTCACGAGGGACATTGGTGTGTAGTTTTCAATTCTTGTAATGTCTCTGTCAAGCTTTGCTCTTTGAAAATGCTTACCTCATAAAATGAGTCAGGAGGTATTATCTCCTCTTCAATTTTCTAAAACTTTGTACAGAACTGTTCTTATTTCCACCCAAAGCATGTGGTAGAATCCACCAGTGTGGTCATCTGGCAATGGAGTTTCCTCTGTGAAAAGGATTTTTAAACTACGAATTTATTTATTTATTTATTGCTGAATATATGATTATTGGGTTGATTTATTTCTTCTTGTGATTTATTTCTTCTTCTTTGATAGTCTTTGTTGTTTAAGGAAATTATCTATTTTATCAAAGTTGCCAAGTTTATTGACATAACACTGTAAATAATATAATTTTCTAATCCTTTACAGAATTGTAGACTCCATAATGACGTGACTGTTATCATTTCCAATGTTGGTAATTTGTATCTTCTATTTTTCCTATTAAGTGTGGTCAGAAATTTATCAGTTTTACTGATCTTCTCAAGGTAACAGCTTTTGGTTTACTCACTTTTATCTAAACTTTTCCTCTTTTATATTTCATAATTTCTGCTTTAATCTCTATTATTTCCTTTCTTACATACTTTGGATTTACTCTCCTCCTTTTTTTCCAGTCCCTAAAGGAAGAAGCTGAAGTCACTGATTTTAGATCGTTTATATTTTCTTCTTTTAATATAGACATTTAGTGCTATAAATTCCCCCTAAGTATTGCTTTTAGTGGCACCACAAACTTTGATATGCTTTATGTTAATTTTCATTCAGTCCAAAATACTATTACTCTTACTTTTGACTTCTTTCTGTTGCATGGCCTATGTCAAAGCATATTATGTAGTTTCCCAATATTTACTCTACACCATGCTCCACAAATCAGTGTGGTTGGAGGGTACAGGCATTATTGCTGGTCCTAAGTGAGCACTGGGGCAGTGAGACCTCTAAGATTTATGAGTTTTTTCCTCAAACTTGGGCCATCTTCTCACACATGTGCACTGTTCAGTATTCCATATTTCATGAGTTCTCTGTCTGTGCAGCTCTCTCCTCTCCATTACTCTGTCCACTAAATTCTAGTTGCCTTGAGCTCTCCAGACACTCAGGTCCATTTCCTCAACTCATGGAGTCCACTGGGATCTGGCTAAGTCTCCCTTCATGTTGCTGAAGTCTAGACACTATCTCAAGGCAGTAAGCCAAGGAAACTCAAGGGCCCTCCTTGTTTGTTTCCCATCTCTCAGAGACCATCATCATTTATGACTTACTGTCTGATGTCTTGAAACTCTTTTTCCATATATATTTTGTCCGTTTAAAAAATTGACTTAGGTTCGTCTGTGTGTGTGTATGTATAAATTCAGTACCTGTTACACCAACTCTAGATGACACTTTCCTGTCTTTTTTTTAAACTCAGTTGTTTTATTTAAGCCATTTTATGAGTGTAGGTAAACATTTTACACTGTAAGTTCTTAGAATGTCAGTGGTTATCTCAGAGGATGTTGCAGCAGTCTAAACAGAAAGGTTTTTTGTTGTTGTTGTTGTTGTTGTTTGTTTTTTTCTAAAATTTAATCTCTTTCTGGTCAGGAGAGATTTAGAACCACATACTGACTAACACTTAGAGCAGCAGTATTTTATATATGTATTGCATATTCTGGCTTTAAAGGGCTTTTCATGAACATTCTTTCATTTGATTATCTATGGTTAAGGCCTAGATGCAAACATACTAGAGCTTAGGAGACATGCTACCTTACCCAAACTCACACAGCTAATAAGTGCTAGAGCTAGGTCTTGAACCCAGGCTGCCTCGTTCCCAGACCATTCTTGTAACCACTAGTCTATGCTTCAGGGCAGTGGGACACTCTTCTGAGTCTTTTGCTGTCTTCTGACTCTTTTTAATGACCTCAGTTGGTTCTACAGTGACAGATTATCTCACATATTGTGCTCTTTTGGAAATAATGCTCTTGTGCTATTGCCTCATGCAAGGCAAGGATTTCAGGTGGTGATGCTTATTGGGTGGTACTGATAACATCATGGATATTATTCAAAGACAGATGAGTGGCTCTGTGTGCAATGGATAGTGCATTGGACTTCTAAAGATAGATGATACCTTTGATGATAAATTCATACTATACTGGGTTAATTTTGTCATAAACTATTTTATATGAATATTCATTTCTGAGTTCTTCCTGTATAAAATTTCAACCCCTAACAATTTGCAAGATCTACCATTTCATATTCCTCTTCTCTTCCTTAGTTTTTTCTCTTTAACACTTATCACCAGTATATATATATATATATATATTATTTATTCATTTATTTATTTATTTTTGGCTGCAGTGGGTCTTTGTTGCTGCGCGCGGGTTTTCTCTAGTTGCGGCGAGTGGGGGCTACTCATTGTTGTGGTACGCGGGCTTCTCATTGTGGTGGCTTCTCTTGTTGCAGAGCACAGGCTCTAGGCGCACGGGCTTCATTAGTTGCGGCATGCAGGCTCTAGAGCGCAGGCTCAGTAGTTGTGGTGCACGGGCTTAGTTGCTCTGTGGCATATGGGATCTTCCTGGACCAGGGCTGGAACCCATATCCCCTGCATTGGCAGGCGGATTCTTAACCACTGCGCTACCAGGGAAGCCCTATCACTAATATATTAATGTATTTTGCTTCTCTTGTTTATTGTCTGTCTCCTTCACTAAAATATAAGTTCCGTAAGGACACATGGTTTTGTCTATTTTGTTCACAACTGTATGCCCTGTACCTATTGAGTAGGAAATCAATAATATCAGTTAAAATTTACATTTACATTTTGGAATTTATGTTATTTTGATGATTGTTGTGTAAAGGAGTGGAGAACAGTATCTGAGACTAAGTTTTCAGGAGCATTAGGATCTACTTGTACATATTCTCACTGCTATTGGACATGTATTACCCGTAAGAGGCTAAAGCGTATAAGAAGAAGATAAGTCACTAGATGAGACAACCGTCTCGGCATTGTTCAGGAAGATCGCATTTGCATGTTAGCTTCTCCCCTCTCTCCTGATAACACCATCAGCTGTCAGGGCTGTCATGTTAGGGAGGGATGGACCTTTATAGGGGAGGTAGTGGTACAGTAATTAGCAGCACGGCCACTGGTCTCAGAATGCTGGGGTTCAATTTTCAAGTATTCTACTTACTAGCTCTATAAATATTAGAAGTCACTATTATTTTATGCCAAGAATTTTTATCCAGAGACTTCAAGGGATTTTTCAACACTTTGAAACTGTGTTCAAACCTACTGTGTGTAGGAGACGGATGCATCTTTCTTGGGGGGTCTACAGTTTTCATCAGATATTCAAGGTCTGTCAGTACTTACAATACTCTGGGCATCAAAGATCAAGTGATACTGTTATAAATAAATCCCCCAAAGTGTATTCTTTTGAATTGGCTTAAACTCCCATAAGGCCAGCCAGAGTACTAGTTTTTTGCAGGAATTTAATATTTCTATGTTTTTCATCCTCAAATCTACATAGACCAGAGCTATAAGACAACTATAACTTTACTATTATTATAATCACCTTTTCACAGTTGAGGTTAAGTAATTTGCCTATACTAACATGATGGAGACAAGAAAACCTCATACATAAATCTACAAAAAAAATGATCACATTTTACTGTCACTGATACCTATGTACCTCTTCTTTGAGATGTGCTTCCCTGAGAGTAAAAGCATCAGGCCTTCTTCACTTTGGCAGTCTCAGGATCCGGAAAGTGTAAAGGACATACTACATGTTCAATATATGTTTGTTGTATAATAATTAAGCTGGATATTAGACATAGATCTTCTGATTATAAATCTCCAACGTATTCTCATTTCCTGAAGTCACACATCTTGTTATGAAATTAATCTAAAGGAGAGTGTCATCCCTTTGCTAATGTACTGTTCCAGCGTTTTCTCTCACTCAAAATCTTCCTCAGCCAGGGTACCAACTATTAAGCTAACACATATTCATGTCATAGAAAGAAAAGTAAAGTAAAACATGAATCAAGAGTCTAATAAAAAGCAAAATATACATTTTGTTTCTATTGATAGCATACGGAAACTAAATCAAAGACCAATCACTTAGGAGTATTTTATCTCTTAATAATCTCAAACAACCAATCACAGAAAACCTCCTGTGTTATTATTTAGTGATCTGATCATTCTTATGGCCTCTAGTTGCATTCACTCTGTTCACCTGGTATCTGCATCACATACCATATTTTCAAATCTTCCTTTCTGATACCTTAATATCTCTGTTGTATTTCCTGATCATGTTCTCCTGGCATATCATATTATTCCACTAAATTCCTTCCTAATACATTCCTCCCTGACACATCTTTCAATCAGTTAGATGAAGAGCATCCATCTAATCTGGGAGTTCTGTGATGAAAGTAAGGGGAGTCTACTGGCAGAGAATCAAGCTTAACAGGTGAGCAGGAAAGAGGTGAATAAGAATGTTAGGAAAGAAGGAAAAAAAGATGGGTAATAGGATCACTAGGTAAGAGTAGTATTGCTATGTTAATTTTTTTCCTTATGAATTTCCAGCACAGCATCCAAGGAATATTGGTTAATGAATGTGTAAATGCTCTCTTCATTAAATCTAAGGGTAAGAGAAAATTGTTTTTCAGGTCTTGAGTATACTATCTTTCCTTTCTTCCCCCCTCCCTACCTCCTTCCCTTCTTTCTTTTCTCTTCTTCCTTTTAAACTGTCAGCTCTTATATTCTGCACTTTGAGAACTACATTGAGTAAAAAAGTTGGGTCCCCAAATGTCCCAAAGATTGTGCAAAGATGTATTCTGTACTTCATAACAAGAAGACATTCCTAGGTATGCTACTAAGTCTTGTGGAGCAAGCTCCATCCGACTATGAGTATATAAGCAAATATGGGAAGAATAAAATTTCATTAACTGATGATCTTCTCAGACATTGGACTATTAGGAAGATTTATAGGCAAAAAGTTGTATAACAAGGACATCCTAGTCCTTCTAAAATAAGTCAGATTATCCAAGATCCATTAAATTCCACATTATATAAATTCAAAGTAATTCTTATTCTCAAATTTTGACATTTGCTTACACAACATCAAACATATTTATATTTGTGAAAAACAAAGTTTACTTTCTAAATAAGAAATTAAAAGGTATAACTCTTGAACTTCATAGATTAATATATCTAAACTCTAATAATTTTGTTGTGCAAATAATGCCAGCAAAACGATACAGTGTTTCAAATCATTCAGGTTAAATTATAGGAAAGAAAAAACAACAGTATTATTAATTTAACTCATTTTTTAAATGATACTGAATGTGGTTTGAAGAAAAAAACAGTATGCTATCCCTTATTATTTCTTAGTAAGAAGGAACATTTATCTGTATTTAAAATTTTTGAATGTAATAATATATTAAAATTATTCATATGCTTCCTAGTATTGGTTATACGAGGGATTAATTCTTAATTTTTGTTTACTTGGAAGGCCATTTAATAAGTGCATTTGCATTATTAAAACTGATTTATCAAACAATAATGTCTATGATTGTGAAAACAGTCATGTTACTTGAATTACCCAGAATTCCTTTGACCACAGGTTATTCTTAAAGGTATTTGAGAATAACCTCAAGCAGCACTTGCAAATTCAGATATCATAAACACTTCCAAGTTTCAGTTCAAAAACACAAAGTGATTTCATAGGATAATGCTTTATTAAAAAATAAAGCCCGTCTTTTTAGAAAAGCCCTAGTGTCTTTGAATTATGTATAAAAGAATTATTTTGAAAACTTAAAAATTGCCTCTAATTTCCCATTTAACAGTAAATATTGCATGCAAAAAGACTCTAGCAGAGTTCCTAAACAAGTATTAAAATGACCAACTGATCAGTAATTTCTATCACTTTACAAAAAATATTTGACAGTAAATTACTGAGTCTATATGTGCATGTTACAGCATAGTATGTTCAGAGTCAAAAAATAAAGTAAAATGCAATTACCCTAAAAGACATTTCAAGATTCTCTCCACCCCAGATATCCATTCCTGCATCGTAAGTTCCTATCTCTTCAAAGTAGTTTCTGTCAATAGAAAATAGGCCACCAGCCATAGTAGGGGTCCTAGTTGAAAAAAAACAAAAAGAAAAGAATATCTTTTGAAAACAATGTGTGGAGTTTAATGAGACTACAGCAAATATTTTTGAGACATTTTAAATTAAAAAAATAGTACTCAAAAATCTCAAACTGGAAACATAAAGCCAAGTTGTTAGAGGTTTTAAAATTAATAAAGAGCATTTTATTTCACACTTTCTGTAAAACTATATCTAGATTAGTCTATATGTTTCTTATAGGTGATCAAACAGATACAAGGAAGGAACACTGGCCATTTAAGACAGAGGCATATACATCCTTTCTGAAAGGCATAGTGAAGAGAAGTTAGGGCTCTTAGCACTATTCGTAAAGAGATGAACTGGTCATGAAACTACCAATTGTCTTTTGTCACCTAATTATAAATTATTTTAATATGAACTCTAGAAACATATAGAAGTGGTTTCTCTATGAAAAGATCTATAGCCTATTTAAATATGAAAAATATTAAATGCTGTAAAATGTTTATAGGCAATAAGTATCTAATGATAGTTACATAAGTATCATAAGTACCATAGAACTTTATATCTAATTGTTTACAGCTGCTTACCTAATTAAAATGATAGAATGAATCATATAACCCTATGGATAAACATAAATCCTGTATGCTATTCACAGGTTTAGAAGGACAGTTGGCCAAGATCCAAACCTTTTTACTAGGAATAAATATTTTTGGTTCTCATATTCAAACTTTCTCTATAGAAACTAAGAAGTCAGGTGTTAAGTTTTAAAAAGAATAATTAATTTTTAATTTGAAAAGTTTCATTAAAATCAGTGGTTAATGTGTGAACCACACAAGTCTTTCTGTATAAGCAATGTGAACTGAAACTGAAAAAGAAAGTTCTAGTTGTTCACAAATGAATCTATACTAGCAATGATTATTTTTGAATAGAGGTTTTCAACCTTTGTAGCACATTAGCAGCACCTGAGGCAACTTTAAAAAATACATTTCCATGCTTGGGTGCCACTCTCTGCAGGTTTAGATTTAATTGGCCAGGAGTGCGGTCAGATCTTTGATATTGTATAAAGTTCCCAGATAAGTCTACTGTGCTGCTAAAGAGGAGAAATTGATCTAATAACTTAGATTTGGAATGCTCATCCAGGTACAGTTGACCCTTGAACAACATGGACTTGAACTGCTTGGGTCCAATTATATGCAGATATTTCTCAACAGTAACTACTACAATACTACACAACCCATGGTTGGTTGAATCCTCTGATGTGGAGAAACCTTGGATACCAAGGGCTGACTATAAATTATACTCAGATTAACCCCTGAGTTATTCAAGGATAGTTTGAGATTGTTAGAAAACCAAATGTTCTATTTTTCTCAAAATTATATCCTCTTCTGCCACAGGATATGATCATGTTTTCTAACTGAACAGTGTAGCTCATTGAAAAACCACCAAATAATATTGTACTTGGATATCTACAATATCACAGAGTTCTCTATTTCTCCCAGTGCTCTCACTGTTTTATACTCAGGTAATTAACTGTCCATCAGTTGGAGTAGCAGAGCCTCACTTGGTCTGAGCTGTTTTATTACTTTTGGTCTTGCTGGCTTCCTATCAAGAACAGTATCATTGACCTACCGAGTAATAAAGAGAAACACTAACAAAGCTAAGCAGATGGTAATTACGGACTAGCCATGACCCTCACCTGATTGGAGTTTTGGAACTCCATGGAAATAACTGTATAAGGTATTATAGTGCTGAATAGTCTAATGAAATGAGGAACAGAAATTGCTGCAATTATCCTATCATAATGTAACCAGGTGCTTAAGAATGTTAAGGATGCATTTTTAACAATTAGAGTGCCTGTTCACTTATCTATGTACTAATAGGGAACTAATGCATTTAACTTAAATACATGTATTGAGTTTCATCTTAGAGTTGGTGATAATTCCTACAAATATGTGAGAAATATATTATAAATGGCTACAATTAATTATATACTTAACCATAAAAATGACTCAAATAAGTTTTACTTTTAGTTGAAAAGTAACAAAAGCTTAAAAAAATATTGCTCAAAAAATTCCTGTATTTTCTGAAGATGGATGTTCCTAGGGAGAATTTTTTTTTTTTGTATTTGCAATGTCAGTTAGCTCTCTCAAACAGTCCAGAGATGGTGTCTTAAATAATATCTACAGCCACAGACAGTGCTGTGTAGCATGTTCTGTTCTAAGTTAACTGCTCTGTAATGTCCCCCCATGAACTATTTACATATTCCTGTGCAGACCTTAAGTTTTCAGGGTACCTAGAAAATTAAAAACCTTGATTATAGTTGAGTTAGCTAAAATTGTCTTTTTAAGGTTGTGTCTCTGCAATGTCAGACCAATCAATTCCATCAATTTTATTGGGGGAAATATAATCAGCCCAATGGCTGCAAATATTACCTACCACACAGTAAGTAGGTGAAGATGAACTGAGTTAATAGAACTGAAGCACTTGGCACAGCACTTGGTACATTATAAATAGTTAATAAGGCTGGGTAATACATCTTTCTTGTTGTTGCTGATATTAATCATTCAATCAAAATCTTAAGTGTCCTTCAATTAATTTTGGCTCCCCATATACATGTTCTCATTTTGGATTTCAAAATCATTTAAAAACACTTCAGATCCAAGGGGTTGAACTCTGAAATCTGCCTCTCTGAACACACCTTTTAATTTTTTAACCCCTCCTATTTCAATCCTATGGAAGTCACTTTTTATCCTTCATTGATGGTTATCATTCCTTAGCTACTCCATACTCTCACAGAATAACTCCCTGCAGAAATTGCTTCCCTCCTCCCAACCCCTCTCCAAGACCCTGCCATGTCAGTGAGCACCTAGCTGAGCACCCTAGGTTCTCTGTCCTTGCCTGACTGACCCCATTCTCTTTTTATAAATATTAGTTACTGGGTAAACTTACCCTTCCTCATCTACCTCTGCTCCTAAGACCTAGAGAATCACTAAAAAAGTAATAAGCTGAGGTCATCTGGTCCCGCTACAAATCCATGTTATTGACCCTCTGCAAGTCCACAAAGATCTAACAATCCTTTTACCTCTATTTGTTCACTTGTCTCATTTTTAACTGAATATTTTCCTAAAGTTATGGACTCTTCTCAAGAAATTGAAGATTCAGGCAATGCATAAAATCTAAACTCTCTCAATCATGAACTCTTAACCTCCCTCAATCTCTACGTTAATATGTGTGTTTCTCAGGGCCTCTTCCTTCCTCTTGTCTCAGAGAAAACAATGTCTCCTTTCCTCTCACTGTGGGATAGCATTCACCCTTTTACCCTCAGCCAGCTCTTTTCTGACTCTAAGCATACTTTTTTTTTGCTTTTATTACCCCTTGATCTACTGAGATTTGCAGATATTGTGCATTTTACAAATTGAAGGTTTGTGGCAACTCTGAGTTGAGTAAGTCTATTGGCATCATTTTTCCCACAGCATTTGCTTACTTCATGTCTCTGTGTCATTTTGGTAATTCCACACTATTTCAAAACTTTTAAATTATTATTATATTTGTTGTGCTCATCTGTGATCAGTGATCTTCGATGTTAACTATTGTAGTTAGGTGCACCACGAACCACGCCCATATAAAACAGTGAACCTAATCAATAAATGTTGTGTGTGTCCTCACTTCTACACCATCCGGCTGTTCCCCTGTCTCTCTTCTTTTCCTTGGGCCTCCCTATTCCCTGAGACCAATTAATAATCCTACAATGATCTCTAAGTGTTCAAGTGAAAGAAAAAGTCCTACATCTCTCACTTTAAATCAAAGGCTAGAAATGATTAAGCTTAGTGAGGAAGGCGTGTTGAAAATCGAGATAGGCCTAAAGCTAGGCCTCTTGTGCCAAACAGCCAAGTTGTGAATGCAAATGGCAAGTTCTTGAAGGAAATTAAAAGTGCTACTCCAGTGAACCCATGAATGTTAAGAAAGCAAAACAGCCTTATTGCTGATATGGAGAAAGTTTGAGTGGTCTGGATAGAAGATCAAACCAGCTACAAAATTCTCTTAAACCCAAGCCTAATCTAGTGCAAGGCCCTAACTCTCTTCAATTCTATGAAGGCTAAGAGAGGTGAGAAAGCTGCAGAAGAATGCTTCTAAAGCTAGAAGAGGTTGGTTTATTAGGTTTAAGGAAAGAAGTTGTCTCTATAACATAAACCTGCAAGGTGAAGCAGCAAGTGCTGATGTACAAGCTGCAAATTATCCAGAAATCTAGCTAAGATAATTATTGAAGTTGGCTACACTAAAACACAGATTTTCAATGTAGATGAAACAGCCTTATATTGGAAGAAAATGCCATCTCAAGACTTTCATAGTTAGAGAGGAGAAGTCAATGCCTGACTTTCAAAGCTTCAAATGATAGGCTGACTCTCTTGTTAGGAGCTAAGGAAACTGGTGACTTTAAGTTGAAGCCAATGCTAATTTACCATTCTGAAAATCCCAGGGCCCTTAAGAATTGTGCTACATCTACTCCACCTGTGCACTATAAATGGAACAACAGAGCCTGGATGATAGCAAATCTGTTTACAACATGGTTTACTGAATGTTTTAAGCCCACTGTTGAGACTTACTAAGGTGAACCTGGTCACCTTAGTGCTCTAATGCAGATGTACAACAAGATTATGTTGTTTTCATGCCTGCTAACACAACATCCATTCTGCAGCCCATGGCTCAAGGAGTAATTTTGACTTTCAATTCTTATTCTTTAAGAAACCCATTTCATTAGGCTATAGCTGCCATAGACAGTGATTCCTCTGATGGATCTGGGCAAAGTTAATTGAAAACTTTCTGGAAAGGATTCACCCTTCTAGATGCGATTAAGAACATTCATGATTCATGGGAAGAGGTCATAATATCAACATTAATAGGAATTTGGAAGAAGTTGATTCCAACCTTCAAGGATGACTTTGGGAGGTTCACGACTTCAGTGTAGGATGTAACTGCAGATGTGGTGGAAATAGCAAGAGAACTAGAATTAGAGATAGAGCCTGAAGATGTGACTGAATTGCTGCAATCTCATAACAAACCTTTAACAGATGTGGAGTTGCTTCTTATGAATGAGCAAAGGAAATAGTTTATTGAGATGGAATCTACTCCTGGTGAAGAGTCTGTGAAAACTGGGAAATGACAACAAAGGATTTAGAATATTACATAAATTTAGTTGATATAGCAGTGGCAGGATTTGAGAGGATTGACTCCAATTTTGAAAGAAGTCCTATGGATAAAATACTATCTAACAACATTGCATGCTACAGAGAAATAATTTGTGAAAGGAAGAGTCAATCGATGGGGTAAACTTTACTGTTGCTTATTTTATGAAATTCCCACAGTCAGCAGGGATCAACACTGAGGCAAGACCCTTCACCATCAAAAGATTATGACTTACTGTATGCTCAGATAATGGTTAGCATTTATTAGCAAGTATTTTTTACCTAAGGTATGTATATTTTTTTAGACACAATGCTATTGCACACTTAAAAGACTACAGCATAATGTAAACATAACTTTTAAATGCACCAGGAAACCAAAAATTTGTGTGACTTGCTTTATTGTGATATTCGCTTTATTGCAGTGGTCTGGAACCAAACCCACAATCTCTGAGCTATGCCTGTACTCTTTCAGCTATTTGTTCATTGACTATTACATTTGTGTTTTATGTCTTTGATTTCTAGATTGTCCCCTTGAGCTTACAAAACTGCTCAACTAAGTTCTACCCTAAACCATAATACATCTTCACTCCATCCTACTACTCATTCAAACCAGGGACATATATTTTCTATTCCCTTCACTGGTGACCTTATTGAAAGGATACTTTCTACATACTCCCTCAACTCCTCTTGACCTTCTCACTAGAATCTGGATCTTGCTCCCATCTCTATAATAACCTCTTTCTGAAAGGGCCCATTGATTATGAACTTCAACAGCCTTTCCTTGCCTTCTTCCTTTGAAAGCATTTAACACAATTTACCGACCTCCTTGCTTAAATTCTTTGCACTTCTGACTCCCATTGCATTGTTCTAGAGAGGTTTTTCCTTCTATCAGTTTAAATATTTATTTTATGATGCTTATTGATTCCCCTTCCTCTTCCTTTCCCTTGCTGGCTATCAGATCTCAGTCAAGCTCTTAGTTTCACATCTGTGACATGAGTATAATATACCAGTACAGTATTGTTTTGCAGATATATGTGCTTAATAATTATCTTATTTTCCCCAAAATGTAGTCTTCTCAAGGGTCTCTCAGTGGCACTTTTCTCTTTCTAACTCTTTACCTGTATCAGATCATCGGTCATATGCCTTTAACCATCACCTCTATGAGGATGACTCCTGATCTATGTTGTCTTTTCTCTCTTCCCTCCTCTGCATTGGTTGTGCTTTTCTAAGTACTCACTAGATGTTTACTTAAAAAACTCCTTCTGACTCTTCTCAGTGTATGTAACATAGAACTGAGAATGTGCTACCACATCTGTTTCTCTTTCAAAGTCCTCTATTTTTCTCTAGCGTCCTAAGACTTTATTCATCAGACCTTATTTCATCAAACCACCTTCCAGCACCTTTTTCTTTTTTGCCTCATTCGGTCATTTCCCAAATACTTCCTTTTTTTTTCTTAAGTATTTTTGACACTTATCTCTGTTACCATGGTCACTTTCCAATTTTAGTCCTTTTATTTCTAACCATTTGTTAATGGAACTCTCTTGCTTCTAGAGTCTGCTACTTCTAAAATGTATCCTACAAATCACTGCCAGATTAATTTCTCTAAATCAGAATTCCTCTGAAACTGTTAACCAGATGTTCCAAAACCTATTTTAATAAATTCCAGCTTTTTATCTTGGCAGCAGGGATCTGGACCTACCCAATGAGCTCCTCCATTCCTTTTAACTATTTATCTGTACTTAAAGTGTTTAGTTATACCAGTAAATGCTTCATACTTTCCCACCTTGGTGCATTTGTTCACATCAATTTGCCACTTGAATTTTCCTTTGTAAACTCCCCTTATATGTTCAAACCTGCTCCATTCTTAGGTCAATGCAAAGTTTATATATTCCATACAGGCTGGCCATAGTACAAGCCTCTTCCCCCCAGTTTGGTTGTAATCTTTCCCTTCTACCTTGTGCTATAGCACTCTGTTTCTCTCAAGGCAATTGTCACTTCTTATTGAGTATTATGAATATGGAGTATTTGCCTTCCATGTTTGAAAGTCAAAATTACCTGCAATTTTATTTCTGAAATTGCAAAAAAAATTCTTTGCTTACATCTGCTAAATTGATAATAAAGATGCCTTCACTAATTCTAGGGTGTTTAAAGACCTTATCCTCTACTTAGAGTTCTGGGGATTGAGTTTGATAGTATTTTAGAATTACAGATATAAAGCTTTATATAACAATGTAGAGTAGTAAAGGACTCAAAAAGTAAGCATTTGACCTGGAAAAATACTGAAGCTTTTCAGCAGAACTTGATAAGTCCAAAGAAATTGTGATAGAATACATTTGATTATTCAGTAATGCTAAAATGCAAGGCCTGCATTTTCTCCAATAAGACAATATATCCCGTACTTCACACTGGGATAATCACCATGTGTGTGAAAAGCAGGCAGACAGTAAAGAGACTCTAAGAGGCAGCCAATTCGTTTTTAGGAGTATAGACTTTGTATCTAGATTGACTGGGTTCAAAACTCAGTCCCACAGTGTGACCTTCAGCAAGTCACTTAAACTCTATGCTTTAATTTGATCGTCTGTAAAATGGGGATATACGTTTTAATGTAATACTCTTAGAATACTATCAACACAAAGCAAGTACTGCACATTTAAATACTAATTTTAATGAAGAAGAGGAAAACATCTGTTTATCAAGATTATAATCAGCTTTATCTTATTGTTTTCAGAGTCTAATCAATTTTTAATAGAATTGTAATATTTTAGAGCTTTAAAAGCCCTACAGATTTGGTCAACCAAATTTAATTGCAATGTATTTAAATGACTTGTTCAAGGACCCCCCCCAGGTAGTTAGTGGTCCAGTTAGGGAAACAATTTCTTTCTACATATAAATTATCTATCTATCTATCTATCTATCTATCTATCTATCTATCTATCTATCTAATCATCTGCCAATCCGTCATCTCTCAATTTATCCTTATAACTCACACAACAAAGGATTTGAGGTAGCTAATTCAAGATACACTTTTTCTGATTTCAAGCTCCAAATTTATGTACCATGTTTTCCTGTGAATGTTAGTACTGCTCTTCAAAGCAATTTCTTTTAAAGTTATTGAAACATCATTTCTTCTCACTAATCCTTTGATATATCAGGATTCTATTTAATCTTACTTGGCAAATAACCAAGATCTCTGGAGAAAAAGTGTAAAGAAGATTTGTGAGACCATAGCACAGCTTTAGGCTGTTATTTGAAATGGTAAAATTACACAATATCTAGACTGTTAGTGTTTAGCTCTGTATTAATAACATTTCCCATATATTATGAACCATGATAAAGAGAAATGATAAGCATAAATATTTTATTATTTACACAAATGTGAGGCAAATAGCTGAAATGTTGCCATAATTTTGATTTTTTCAAATCATAAAATACAATGACTTCATTTTGTTAACCTCTGTGAAGGTTTAGAAACCAAAGGAAAATTAGACGCTGTGAGTATCTGTCCTTCCATATTCTGTCAACTATACTCAATATAGAAAACAGAAGAAAGGAATCAAAGGCATAGCCATTCTTTTACTAGAGTAACAAATAATTGCATGTTGAATGTAATTAAAGGTTTTTTCAGAGAAAAAAATGGGAAGTTTAGTGGAATACTGCACACCACAACACTCATTTGAACATATGTTGAGTAAGGAGATGCAGATTTTGGTAGAGAAGAAACTGTTACTTTAAAAGTTTATGCTGACTTAGGCTCTGAGAAAAGGAAGCTTGCTCAAATCCTGTAGAGTTTATGGAACACAGTTTCAAAGCTATTTTTATTCTTTCTTTATTTTGTTTATTTTATTTTTTTAGGTTTTGACAAGGTTTAATTTACTTTTGTTTTTTTGAATTTTATTTTATTTTATACAGCAGATTCTTATTAGTTATCCATTTTATACATATAAGTGTATATATGTCAACCCAAATCTCCCAATTTATCCCACCACCATCACCCATCCCCCACCCCACCTTCCCACCTTGGTAGCCATACATTTGTTCTCTACATCTTCTTCTCTAATTCTGCCTTGAAAACCAGTTCATCTGTACCATTTCCCTAGATTCCACATATATGCGTTAATATACGATATTTGTTTTTCTCTTTCCAACTTACTTTACTCTGTATGACATTCTCTAGGTCCATCCACGTCTCTACAAAAAAACCAATTTCGTTCCTTCTTATGGCTCCATGGTATGTGGGTACCACATCATCTTTATCCATTCCTCTGTTGATGGACATTTAGGTTGTGTCCATGTCCTGGCTATTGTAAATAGTGCTCCAATGAACACTGGGGTGAATGTCTCATTTTGAATTATGGTTTGCTCTGGGTATATGCCCAGTAGTGGGATTACTGGGTCATATGGTACTTCTATTTTCAGTTTTTTAAGGAACCTCCATACTGTTCTCCATAGTGGCTGTATCAATGTACATTCCCACCAACAGTGCAAGAGGGTTGCCTTTTCTCCACATCCTCTCCAGCATTTGTTGTTTGGAGATTTTCTGATGAGGCCCTTTCTAACTGGTGTGAGGTGATACCTCATTGTAGTTTTGATTTGCATTTCTCTAATAATTAGTGATGTTGAGCAGCTTTTCATGTGTTTGTTGGCCACCTGTATGTCTTCTTTGGAGAAATGTCTATTTAGGTCTTCTGCCCATTTTTTGATTTGCTATTTTTTTTTTAATCAAAGCTACTTTTTTTTTTCCTTTATTTTTTAACATCTTTATTGGAGTATAATTGCTTTACAATGGTGTGTTAGTTTCTGCTTTATAACAAAGTGAATCAGCTATACATACACATATATCCCCATATCTCCTCTCTCTTGCATCTCCCTCCCAGACTCCCTATCCCACCCCTCTAGGTGGTCAAAAAGCACGGAGCTGATCTCCCTGTGCTATGCACTTGCTTCCCACTAGCTATCTCTTTTACATTTGTTAGTGTATATATGTCACTGCTACTCTCTCACTTCGTTCCAGCTTACCCTTCCCCCTCCCCGTGTCCTCAAGTCCATTCTCTACATCTGCGTCTTTATTCCTGTCCTGCCCTTGGGTTCATTAGAACCTTTTTTTCTTTTTTTTTTTTTAGATTCCATATATATGTGTTAGCATTCAATATTTTTCTCTTTCTGACTTACTTCACTCGGGATGACAGACTCTAGGTCCATCCACCTCACTACAAATAATTCAATTTCATTTCTTTTTATGGCTGAGTAATATTCCATTGTATATATGTGCCACACCTTCTTTATCCATTCCTCTGTTGATGGACATTTAGGTTGCGTCCATGTTCTGGCTATTGTAAATAGACCTGCAATGAACATTGTGGTACATGACTCTTTTTGAATTATGGTTTTCTCAGGGTATATGCCCAGTAGTGGGATTGCTGGGTCATATGGTAGTTCTAGTTTTAGTTTTTTAAGGAACCTCCATACTGTTCTCCATAGTGGCTGTATCAATTTACATTCCCACCAACACTGCAAGAGGGTTCCCTTTTCTCCACACCGTCTCCAGCATTTATTCTTTGAAGATTTTTTGATGATGGCTATTCTGACTGATGCGAGGTGATACCTCACTGTAGTTCGGATCTGCATTTCTCTAATGATTAGTGATGTTGAGCATCCTTTCATGTGTTTGTTGGCAATCTGTATATCTTCTTTGGAGAAATATCTATTTAGGTCTTCTGCCCACTTTTGGATTGGGTTGTTTGTTTTTTTGATATTGAGCTACATAAGTTGCTTGTAAATTTTGGAGATTAATCCTTTGTCAGTTTCTTCATTTGGAAATATTTTCTCCCATTCTGACAGTTGTCTTTTCATCTTGATTATGGTTTCCTTTGCTGTGCAAAAGCTCTTAAGTTTGATTAGGTTCCATTTGTTGTTTGTTTTTATTTGCATTTCTCTAGGAGGTGGGTCAAAAAGGATCTTGCTGTGATTTATGACATAGAGTGTTCTGCCTATGTTTTCCTCTAAGAGTTTTATAGTGTCTGGCCTTAAATTTAGGTCTTTAATCCATTTTCAGTTTATGTTTGTGTATGGTGTTAGGGAGTGTTCTAATTTCATTCTTTTACATGTAGCTGTCCAGTTTTCCCAGCACCACTTATTGAAGAGACTTTTTCTCCACTGTATATCTTTGCCTCCTTTGTCATAGATTAGTTGACCATAGCTGCATGGGTTTATCTCTGGGCTTTCTATCTTGTTCCATTGATCTATGTTTCTGTTTCTGTGCCAGTACCATACTGTCTTGATTACTGTAGCTTAGTAGTAGAGTCTGAAGTCTGGGAGCCTGATTCCTCCAGCTCCGTTTTTCTTTCTCAAGATTGCTTTGGCTATTCAGGGTTTTTGTATTTCCAAACAAATTGTGAAATTTTTTGTTCTAGTTTTGTGAAAAATGCTATTGGTAGTTTGGTAGGGATTACATTGAATCAGTAGATTGCTTTGGGAATTATAGTCATTTTCACAATGGTGATTATTCCAACCTGAGAACATGGTATATCTCTCCATCTGTTTGTATCATCTTTAATTTCCTTCATTAGTGTCTTATAGTTTTCTGCATACAGGTCTTTTGTCTCCTTAGGTAGATTTATTCCAAGGTATTTTATTCTTTTTGTTGCAGTGGTAAATGAGAGTGTTTCCTAATTTCTCTTTCAAATTTTTCATCATTAGTGTCTAGGAATGCAAGAGATTTCTGTGCATTTATTTTGTATTCTGCTATTTTACCAAATCCATTGATTAGCTTTAGTAGTTTTCTGGTAGCATCTTTAGGATTCTCTATGTATAGTATCATGTCATCTGCAAACAGTGACAGTTTTACTTCTTTTCTGATTTGGATTCCTTTTATTTCTTTTTCTTCTCTGATTGCTGTGGCTAAAACTTCCAAAATTATGTTGAATAATAGTGGTGAGAGTGGGCAACATTGTCTTTTTCCTATCTTAGAGGAAATGGTCTCAGTTTTTCACCATTAAGAATGTTGTTGGCCATGGGTTTGTCATATATTATGTTGAGGTAAGTTCCCTCTATGCCTACTTTCTGGAGGGTTTTTATCATCAATGGGTATTGAATTTTGTCGAAAGCTTTTTCTGCATCTACTGAGATGATCATATGGTTTTTATCCTTCGATTTGTTAATAAGGTGTATCACATTGATTGATTTGCACATATTGAAGAATCCTTGCATTCCTGGGATAAACCCTACTTGATCATGGTGTATGATCATTTTAGTGTGCTGTTGGATTCTGTTTGCTAGTATTTTGTTGAGGACTTTTGCATCTATGTTCATCAGTGATATTGGCCTGTAGTTTTCTCTTTTTGTGACATCTTTGTCTGGTTTTGGTATCAGGGTGATGATGGCCTCGTAGAATGAGTTTGGAAGTGATCCTCCCTCTGCTATATTTTGGAAGAGTTTGAGAAGGATAGGTGTTAGCTCTTCTCTAAATGTTTGATAGAATTCGCCCGTGAAGCCATCTGGTCCTGGGCTTTTGTTTGTTGGAAGATTTTTAATCACAGTCTCAATTTCAGTGCTTGTGATTGGTCTGTGTTTATTTTCTATTTCTTCCTGGCTCAGTCTCGGAAGGTTATGCTTTTCTAAGAATTTGCCCATTTCTTCCAGGGTGTCCATTTTATTGGCATAGAGTTGCTTATAGTAATCTCTCATGATCCTTTGTATTTCTGCATTGTCAGTTGTTATATCTCCTTTTCCATTTCTAATTCTATTGATTTGAGTCTTCTCCCCTTTTTTCTTGATGAGTTTGGCTAATGGTTTATCGATTTTGTTTATCTTCTCAAAGAACCAGCCTTTAGTTTTATTGATCTTTACTACTGTTTCCTTCATTTCTTTTTCATTTATTTCTGATCTGATCTTCATGATTTCTTTTCTTCTGCTAATTTTGGGGTTTTTTTGTTCTTCTTTCTCTAATTGCTTTAGGTGTAACGTTAGGTTGTTTATTGGAGATGTTTCTTGTTTCTTGAGGTAGGACTGTATTGCTATAAACTTCCTTCTTAGAACTGCTGTTGCTACATCCCATAGGTTTTGGGTCGTCGTGTTTTCATTGTCATTTGTTTCTAGGTATTTTTTAATTTCCTCATTGATTTCTTCAGCAATTTCTTGGTTATTTAGTAGTGTATTGTTTAGCCTCCATGTGTTTGTATTTGTTACAGATTTTTTCCCGTATCTGATATCGACTCTCATAGCATTGTTGTCAGAAAAGATACTTGATACTATTTCAATTTTCTTAAATTTACCAAGGCTTGATTTTTGACCCAAGATATGATCTATCCTGGAAAATGTTCTGTGAGCACTTGAGAAGAAAGTGTATTCTGTTGTGTTGGGATGGAATGTCCTATAAATATCAATTAAGTCCATCTTGTTTAATGTACCATTTAAAGCTTGTGTTTCCTTATTTATTTTCATTTAGGATGATCTGTCCATTGGTGAAAGTGGGGTGTTAAAGTCCCCTACTATGATTGTGTTACTGTCGATTTCCCCTTTTATGGCTGTTAGCATTTGCCTTATGTATTGAGGTGCTCCTATGTTGGGTGAATAAATATTTACAATTGTTATATCTTCTTCCTGGATCGATCCCTTGATCATTATGTAGTGTCCTTCTTTGTCTCTTGTAATATTCTTTATTTTAAAGACTATTTTGTCTGATATGAGAATTGCTACTCCAGATTTCTTTTGATTTCCATTTGCATGGAATATCTTTTTCCATCCCCTCACGTTCCATCTGTAGGTGTCACTAGGTGTGAAATGGGGTTCTTTTAGACAGCATATATACGGGTCTTCTTTTTGTATCCATTCAGCCAGTCTATGTCTTTTGGTTGGAACATTTACATTTAAGGTAGTTATCAATATGTATGTTCCTAGTACCATTTTCTAAATTGTTTTGGGTTTATTATTGTAGGTCTTTTCCTTCTCTTGTGTTTCCTGCCTAGAGACGTTCCTTTAGCATTTGTTGTAAAGCTGGTTTGGTGGTGCTGAATTCTCTTAGCTTTTGCTTGTCTGTAAAGGTTTTGATTTCTCTGTCAAATCTGAATGAGATCCTTGCTGGGTAGAGTAATTTTGGTTGTAGGTTTTCCCCTTTCATCACTTTAAATATGTCCTGCCACTCCCTTCTGGCTTGCAGAGTTTCTGTTGAAAGATCAGCTGTTACCCTTATGGGGATTCCCTTGTGTGTTATTTGTTGTTTTTTCCTTGCTGCTTTTAATGTATTTTCTTTGTATTTTATTTTTGATAGTTTGATTAATATGTGTCTTGGCATGTTTCTCCTTGGATTTACCCTGTATGGGATTCTCTGCTCTTCCTGTACTTGATTGACTATTTCCTTTCCCGTATTAGGGAAGTTTTCAACTATAATCTCTTCAAATTTTCTCTCAGTCCCTTTCTTTTTCTCTTCTTCTTCTGGCACCCCTATAATTCGAATGTTGCTGTGTTTCATGTTGTTCCAACGGTCTGTGAAACTGTCCTCAATTCTTTTCATTCTTTTTTCTTTATTCTGCTCTTCTGTAGTTATTTCCACTGTTTTATCTTCCATGTGCCGTATCCATTCTTCTGCCTCAGTTATTCTGCTATTTTTTCCTTCTAGAGAATTTTTCATTTCATTTTTTGTGTTGTTCATCGTTGCTTGTTTGCTCTTTAGTTCTTCTAGGTCCTTGTTAAACGTTTCTTGTATTTTCTCCATTCTGTTTCCCAGATTTTGGATCATCTTTACTATCATTACTCTGAATTCTTTTTTAGGTAGATTGCCTATTTCCTCTTCATATGTTTGGTTTGGTGGGTTTTTACCTTGCTCCTTCATGTGCTGTGTGTTTCTGTGTCTTCTCATTTTGCTTAACTCACTGTTTTTGGGGTCTCCTTTTTGCAGGCTGCAGGTTCATAGTTCCCGTTGTTTTTGGTGTCTGCCCCCAGTGGCTAAGGTTGGTTCAGTGGGTTGTGTAGGCTTCCTGGTGGAGGGGACTGGTACCTGTGTTCTGGTGGATGAAGCTGGATCTTGTCTTTCTGATGGGCAGACCGCGTCCGGTGGTATGTTTTGGGGTGTCTGTGACCTCATTATGATTTTAGGCAGCCTCTCTGCTAACAGGTGGGGTTGTGTTCCTGTCTTGCTAGTTGTTTGGCATAGGGTGTCCAGCACTGTAGCTTGCTGGTTGTTGAGTGGGTCTTAGCGTTGAGATGGAGATCTCTCCGAGAACTTTAGCCATTTGACATTATGTGGAGCCAGGGGGGTGTCTGGTGGACCAATGTTCTGAACTCGGCTCTCCCTCCTCAGAGGCACAGGCCTGACACCCGGCCAGAGCACCAAGACCCTGTCAGCCACACGGCTGCTAGTGTTGGAGGGTCTCCTGCAGAGGCAGTGGTTGGCTGTGGCTTACCATGGGGACAAGGACACTGGCAGCAGAAGTTCTAGGAAGTACTCCTTGGCATGATCCCTCCCAGAGTCTGCCATTAGCCCCCTCAGACCTAGGTTTCTGTTTTATGGGATAAAATTTTCAACATGTAGTTAAAGCTGGTCTTCCTAAAGTCAGGCCGCCTGCAGCAGCAGCTTTTTCCAGCCCCTCTTCCAAGCCTAATCAAAGCTATTTTTAAAGGATAGTTCTGCTTAGTATGGGCAAATGGCTCGTTTTTCTGCCAAAGAATCCATTTACCATGAAATATTGGAATCAAATACCTTAACCTGTGCTTAAAGACCTATATTACCAAAAAAGGAATAGTTATTTTTTCCTTTTTCCTTAATCCTTTTTCATAATCCTCACCACCTGATAAAACTCTAAGCTTCCAAAGAGAATGTACAGTAAATGGTGCAAATTTTAACCTTTCCTTTTGCTTTCATTTAATGCTTCAGAGGGGTCAAAATAACAATGGGGCCAGATGTTTTTAAATGTTTTTGTTAATGTGATACAATTATTCAGTATATAAATGTGATATTTAGTTCATCACCCTGTAATCTTTCTATACCACTCCTGTTTTCTTCTCATCTCAACAGACTGCTAGGAAAGTCTTGTAAATTATCCCCTAAACCATTAGGAAGTAATATACTGTAAATGTACTATTTTCTCCAAAGAATACATATTTAAAGATTCCACCTGAGGTAGAATTTTTTTTTTCTCAAAGTCAACATACATTAGATTTTAACACAAGTAGGGTTGAATGTTGAACTGTTGAACATTCTGAAGTCCTTTCAAAGTCTGTTCTATGCACAGCCTTGACCTTTCCCTGTGCTGTTGTTTTAGTATCTCCTATTGTAAAGAAGTGTCTCACAGGCTTTATCTGTTTCTGCTTTCTTTCCTCCAATTTAAAAGTGTATTTTCATTAGACTGAGGAAAATACAATAAAGAAAACCTGATAGATAAAAATTAAGAAATATATTACTAGTTGCTATTATAGAATTACAAACATTGTCTTATATTTGTATAAGATTTTACAGAATAAACTAGGTGTTTTTCATTGATTATACTTCCTAGAGGAACTATAAATTGGAGTCGGTGATGATTTGGGGCGAGAAAATCAAATTGGCAAAAGGTATCAAGAATACTAAAACAAATTTCA
Organism: Balaenoptera ricei; assembly: GCF_028023285.1. Taxonomy (NCBI): domain Eukaryota; kingdom Metazoa; phylum Chordata; class Mammalia; order Artiodactyla; family Balaenopteridae; genus Balaenoptera; species Balaenoptera ricei. Next base: position 44,508,949 of record NC_082645.1, on the reverse strand, counting down.
TATTGCTTGATTGCATAATTCTAAAGAGATTACATTATTGCAAAAACTGTAGATCACAGACATACATGGCAAAAACAAAGTGTAAAACTCTTAGTTGACTTTAGACTATTAAAAATAGAGACAGGGTTTAGTAAAAAATTTAGATATTAACAGCCATTAAAATTTTTATTTGTGATAAAATTTTAATGGCATAGAAAAATACTAATGATATATCAATTTTTAAATTGTGGGGAAATGTATCTGGAAAGAAATGCTCTGGAAGTAAATATAACAAAATACTAAAAGAGCTGGTTCATTGGTGTTCTGCTTCTTTAAACTTATAGATACTTGTCACATATATTTTTCAATGCATATATCTGTTACCTATATTACCAGAAATAAATTTAAAATAACTATTTGCAAATAATTTCAAATTTCATTTAATATTTTATAGCACTTCACCAGTTAAGCAAGGCAGGGAGAATAATTTTCCATTTTATAGTTGAGAAGAATTGGGTAAATTCCCAATAGGAGTAGCTTGAAATAAAACCCAGATCCTCCAAAGCCAGCTTTAATGCTTCTTCTATGATATCATACTAGAAGGATACAGGAAATAATATATGTGAATATTCCAAGAGCTTTTCACAATGATTGTAATCCAAGTTGTTATTAATACCATTGTTTAATTTATTTGATCTTCTTTATAAATTCCTAATTCCAATTGAGAGAAAAATAAATGTATGAGATCAGACAAATGTTAATAAAAATGGATACCAAAGTCAAATGTGTCAGAAATAAAAACTCATAGTTATCAATACATCTATGTTTCATTTATTATGCTAGCATGGATTAGAAGAAAATCTAAAACTCTTTTGTTTTACTTTAGAAAAATACTGAACATGGTACTCAAATGTAAGAAAGAGGGGAGTCATACTGAGAATATTAATAATGACTAAATGTGAAAAAAGTCCATAAGGTAAGACACAAAGGGTAAAGAAAGATAAATAGACTTGATAAATAACCCGTAGGCTTTTAATTAAATAATCTATTTCAATCAGTGAGAAATTAAAGTAGAAACTAATACTTTTATAACTATTTATTTAGGGTTACTTACAGAGCATAATTAGGAGACTAACGCCATCAATAAGATTAAAGAGCCAGGTTCTTTTCCAGAAGCACACACCACTCTATCAGTTGACACAATTTAACTCCTGTACATCCACTCTCTAGCCAGTTGTGCTGGCCTTTTCCCCTTATCCAGCAGACTTACAGCTGGCGCCAGATAGTGAGCAACTTTAGTGCAGAGATAGCTCTATTCAGCTTTGCATGTGTAGAACCTAACACAGTGCTCAACAGTGTTCGCGCATGTGTTTTTGCATGTGGAATCCAACTCATTTCAATAGCCTGAACCAAATCAGCTGAACGGTTATATTTATTATATAGAAAAAATGCATACTACACCCCCAAACTAATTAAATGATTTGGGAGATTATCTGCACTACCAGATAACTTACGCTACCAGTTAAAATATCTCATTTTTTAAATGTTGGTAATTTTAATAAGTGCAAAACATTATGTAGGCTAAAGAAAACACATCAACAGAGCATATTTGACACACAGGCTCCTGGTTTATGACCTCTGGTTTAACGATTTGATTACTGTATTGTTGCACATATAATTGAGGTATTCCTGAAAAGTCATATAATTTGACTACTAAATTAATATCAAGGACAGTTTACTGATTAAAGAAAACTAAATAGAAAGAAGAACAAAGCTGGACTATGTATGCTATGCTATTATTCCATACTCATAACTTCACAATTGCCAAGCATTTCGCAAACTCCATTTATTATCAAAAAGAAAATATCAAAGCCCAGAGGTTGAGAATAGAATAATAAGTATAACCATTATAAACTTTACTTTAAATGAGGTATAACTAAGGTTAGGTTACAAGTTCAAGTTGTTCCTCTATGTATGCAAATGAATGATTGTATTTCTAAATGATGACTAACTAGCCAATTATAGTCACTAGAAAGTTCTGTCGTAACTGACATTTTAAATAAAGCATTCAGCTAAGAAAACCAAAATTTCAACCTAATTTTAATCACTTTAGCTATTCAGAATTCTGTTAATCAAGTAGGAAAAAAATTGTCTTTAACACCTAGAATGATTTATCTGTTTGTATGAATGTGAGAAAAATGATCACATCCTCCAGTAATAGATTACAAGTACAAAGAAAGTTCACATTACAGCTATGCTGATGAAAATTACCTGCAGGCTGTTACAACAGAGCCAGTGAATTAATTAACCTTTTGCCATAAGAATCTAGAAACTTCAGCAAAGACTGAGCTTTCTCTTTCTCTTGCTCCAGCTCTCTTAACATTGAAACACTGCTCCTTCACAGTGAAATACTGTGCAGTTACTAAGGCAAACAAATAAAATATACTCAGATTTCATAATCTCTCCATGTTATTACAATAAAATCACATAAACTGTGATGAAAATATAGCAATTTGGATGTTTCCTCTTTTGCTTTAGTTAATGAAAGATGAGAAATAATGGTAGATTTCTATGTAGATCTTTACTTTTATGAATAAGATGAGCAATTTCTTACTATAAATGTTGGCTAGCTCTTAATTATTTACCTTTTGACTCTGTGAGAAGATAAAGTTTAAAAAAGTATGTCTTTTGCCAATGTGTTAAAAAAATAAGTATGCACATGCAATCTTTTAAACCTCTTTTTCAAATAAATAACATATTGTCTATATTTGAGTGTATTGGTCATGTATTTTGATAATTTTCACTTGGGATCTGAAGCTGAAAAATTATCTAACACTAAATGAAACCATGATCTAAGAAAATAGGATTTCTAACAAACAATGGTAATATGAGCCATTGTATTTCCTCAAGTTGTTAGAGGCAAGGATCAATAATACAAGGTGAATGTGAAGATGACAGCAAGAGTTAAGGACTGCTAAATTACACTCCAAATATTGACATAATAATTTTGCATCCTTACGCAACTGTTTGGAACTACATGTTATTTTCTCTTTGATGTAGTTAATGTATCCTTAAGAGGGTTAACAGTCCCAATACTTAATTGTCCAATAACAAGCATTTAGAGCTGTTCACTTCCATTAGGCAATTTTTTGAGCTAGTTTTAATTAATTATTATATAATTAGTCTTGCCAATGGATAAGTCATTCTCTCAGTAGGCTAGGAGACATTCTTGTCTAGATAATGGGTTATATATATTGTTTTAGAATGTTAGGGTACTTCTTTATTGTTCCAACCAAATGATGATTTACCAAATTCATCTTTAAAGAGCTAAACTAGTGAACTCCCTCCCCAAGTATTGTTCAGGAAATCAATTTTTGGTTGCAGGCAAGAGGTACACAATAATATGTTAAAATAAGAAGGTGATAATTTTATGTTAATAAAGTAGATAATGCTTATCTAGACAACTAAATATTTATATGATAGTTCTTATTTTGTATTAAGGGCAAACACATATTTTAAACATAAATATTTCAAATTAAGTAGCTTTTTAAATAATTTGGAACAAACAATAAATCCTTCATAATTGTTCATATATTAAAATTTTCCAAATGGATCTTTCTTTTGTATCTATAGGGAAGATAGCTCTTTAAGGTTGGTAAATTTAAAATATTTACTAAAACATTTTTGGTTATACCTCTGTTATAAATTATATTACATTTACCTGAAGTATCAAGGTTAACACATACCTGTCACATAGAAAATTCACAATACATATATTTTGAATATAAGAATACACAATTTTGAAAAAATTGGCACTTCTTCCAGTACTTAATTTGTCTGTGCAATTTAAATTAGATTTAAGATTGTCATTGATTCTTAGATGATCATGTAAAACATGATAATACATATATGCATATGAATAAAAAGTATGTCTTCAAAAGTCTAAAAAATGAGCATACAAATTGATAATATTCCTTAATTATTATAGGAATACACATGCTATGCTTTGGAAGATATGCTCTACATACCTAACAGGTAATGTTCTGTCTCCTTTCCTTCTATCCATTTCTCTTTGGGGAACAGGATACCAACGGAAATTCAGTTTCCAGTTAAAACCCCCATAAGTCATGTCTGACCCAGCCATATATTCAAAGGTATCATCACTAATCACATCAATGATGGGGCATACAACTGTTTTCCTGCAGAAAAATTAAAATCAGTTTATATATAAATAATAATTTAAATGTTACCTTAGCTTCTTTAAACTTAATATAGCTGATATGTTGAAATATAATTATTTTATGACTTTAATTTTCCTTTATTTTCATGTTATCCTTTTTCTCTGTAAAATTACTTCCTTTTACTGCATCTTACTTCAGTCTACTTTTATTCTATCATGTATAATCTAATCAAATATACTAATTGATCTTCAAACTGACTTTCAAATGCATTCTAAATACTAACTCAGCAGGATAAACGTGTTCTATTTTTCATAAAACCTCCACTCACAGCATGATTAGTAGAGCTGCTTTGATATTATGCATCATTTTAGCTATAGACCACTGAAAAGCAACAGCATGCAGGGAGTGAAGAATGAATGATGGCAAATTAGATCTGGTAGTTTGACTCTCAAAGGCGATAGGTAAGTTTAAAGAGATAGTTCAGAGAAAAATCTTCATAGAAAAACAACCAAATGAAAATCCAAGAAGCAATGATAAAAATCATGATCATCAGTATAAGTAAATATTTCCTATGAATGACATTAGTGTCATGACAATTTCTGAGTGAATTGTCCTAGACTTATAGTTTACACTAAAATTTAAAAAAAAACAAGTTTACACTAACAATCTACATATTTTAAGATGGGAAAAGATAAGCAACTTCAGTTTCTGGTGTTTCATGACCCATTTTTTCTTAAAGTAAGAGGAAGAGCCAGGATATTTGGTTTTTTTTTTAATTTTATTGAAATATAGTTGATTTACAATGTGTTAATTTCTGCTGTACAGCAAAGTGATTCAGTTATACATATACAGATTTGATACTCTTGATGGTGGCTTTTTAGGGTAAGGAACTTTTCACTGTGGGAGATCATTAGGTACTCTTTTAATCCATGCTGTGCTTTCTCCAGTCTTCCCCTACTCCAGGCTTATATGTTTTATTATGGGATCAACCTTTTGTCATCGCCACAGTAAATGTTCAAACAACTGTGCCTTGTTTGTAGCTAATTCCTAAGAGTAGAGCTTCCTTTTCATATAAGATAGAAGGTAAACATACAATTGAATCACCCATAGATGTGGAAAGCAAGGACATGCTGTCCATTATTTATTATGGTTTTGTAACACCAGCATCACCAACACTCATTTTCTATTAGGTCTTATATGCCACACAATTGGCCAACACGTGGAGTTCTCTGAAATTAATAGATTTAATTTAGCCTTGGAAAAGCTTCTTGGTAACTTTGGCCCTTATAAAAGCAATATCTTTCTCTCTTTCTTCATTACATTTAATAATTTAAATTATAGAGAGATGAAATTAGATCTAATAACCTTGAATAGGACCTTATTATCTAGTTATGGCAACTTTAGAATATATAAGCAGGACAAGGCATTAGAGTTCACTATATGCAAATACAACCTAAATATGTTGTTAGATGAAAAAATAAATGATCCATTCATGACCATAGTGAAACAACATTATATTAAAAACTCACGAAGTTGAATACGAAACACATGTTTTAAAAAGCAGCATAATGTATGAAAAGCTGCCAGGAAATGAATTTAAGATGTTCTAAGTTCATTTTACTTTGCCAGCCTTACCTTCCTGTGCATACTGTACAATACACAGAATGGAAAAATGTTATTAGCCATATATTAGACTCAGTTGACTAAAAGGTTCCCACTGATTTCTTCAACTGCTATGGTTCATTTTACTGACAACTTCTATCCATCTTCCTGGCAAGTACCAAATCCTGCCATTTATGTGATACAGCTGCACTAGCTCACACTAAGCAGCCCCTGTCTTGGAAGCTTAATTAAAAACTTCAATTCTAAAAAGACCTTTCTACTGTAGGTGAAATGACTATGCAAGCAAGGTGTTATGCAATGCTTTGTTACTATATCAGACAGCAATCAGCATAGCTGTCTTCGTTAGGCGCTTAGGAATGATACTCATTTACCACCCATGTTTACGAGTATCTGCAAAAAACCCACTTCATACCGTCATCATCAGAAAGAATTTCAGCTAACTATGAGGGTTCTTAATTTCTATATTCTTCAACTTTTCAGGTTTCATAATATGTCTGTACAAAAGGACAATATTATTTAAATAATTAAACATTCTTACAGCTGTGCTTTCTATGCTTTTTTTTTCTTTAAATCCCGATTTCATTTCAGTGGGGTGCATGAGTGTGAGTTTATTTTTAAGATCTTCAGGGTGGCTTTGGACTAGACTTTGAATAAGGGCACTGACGTAGTAGAGGGAAGACTGTTCTGGGAGTGGGAAGAACTAAACTGTTGTTCCCATCACTTCCAATAACTGGGACAAGTTATTTAACTCATTTGTTCCTCCCTCTTATTGAATACAGACAAGAATACCTTTATTACCTACCTCACAGGGTGATGGTGAAGACAAAGGTGCTTTGAAAATGTATTTTATAAAATATGATACTATTTTTGATTGGACTGATTTCCGTCACCTATAAAATGAATATTCAGCACATCTTTACTATTTGAATTGTTTGACTATTTCTTAATCAAATATTCAGGTTCAGCATAAATAAGCCAAGATCTTTATTAAATACGGAGTAGGGGGCCTACTTTTTTAAAAGCTAGGAAATAAACATTCTGAAAATAGCAACTTGGAAGAAAAGTTTTGATGGACAGCTGAAAATGTCCTAACAGGTTCAGTCAAAACCCAGACAGACATAACACATAATTCTTACCTGTCTTCCTTTATTCTTGCCAGCAAGGGCTCCAACCATCCTAACGTGCATTCACAGTGTGCATCGAGAAAAGTTATGACCTGTCCTTTTGAAGCAGCTGCTCCTCGAAGGCGGGCACGTATTAACCCAGAGCGCTCTTCCATTCTAATAATTTTTACCGGCACTTCTAAATTTTTCACATAATTATCTAATGTCAACTTGAGAAAATCTGTAATGTGCAATAAGAATTTATAAAGTTTTGAAACTGTTTTAAGACAGAGAAGAGATACTACTACCCAGATGGAAATTCAACACGCAGAAATGGTGGTAAACTCCTATCAACATTTTTTGCATTGTACAAAATAAAGATGTAGAGATTTCATCAGTGAATTAGTATACAGTTCATTATGACTCTGTCACTTGGCTGACAAGGATAAGGATATACTAGGAAGTTAATATACCAGAATCTAATTTAGAAACTGGGCCACATTGGCAAATGCAATCTCCTTAATTATAAGTTACTTTTCTTTTACCTACACTAAAAAAAATAAAAAGACAAATATCCATGAAGTCATATAAATGCTCAGTCATAAGATCAACTGAGCTTGGAAAAAAAAGAAACACTTATGAAAGTCATTTTGGCTGATTCCTTAGGTTAGTAAGAACCATGCAATCATGAGATAAACAAAGAATTAGTTACTTGTTTCTGGAGTTGGTATATTAACGAAAATTTGATAGGTGGTTACAGAGTTAGTATAATTACAAGGAAAATACAGATCATTGCCCATTTATCTTTTTGAACACAGTAAAGCTTTCTAATTAAAAAAATATACAAAAAAAATATTTGTACCTCTTTCACTGGCATCATCTACCAAGATGACCTCAGAGAGTAGATAGTGTGGAGAACGATTTATAACACTGTAAACAGTTCTAAGGAGAGTGCTCCAAGCTTCATTATGAAATACAATGACTACACTTGTATTTGGAAGTTCATCAGGGTAGACCTTTGTCTTGCATCTGGAAGAGAGGAAAGAAGAGGGACATGCTAAGAAGTTCATTTTTCATTCTGATCATTGTAATAAAAATATCCATTATGACACAACTTTAGACTTGAAAGCCCCTTACTACAGAAACATTTTATGATTATCTAAAATTATTTTCCTTTTAATATTTGCTGTGAGTAATCACTCGGCACTTTGAAAATTAAATATGCATACTTATTAATATTATTTTAACTGATTTTATTTTTGACTAATTTTACATTAACTCCAGGGAACAAGGAGGCATGATTTACACAAGTCTAAGAAAGCTAAAATAGCATTCTGAGTCTATCAATAGAAGACCAGGTACAACAGGGACAGATGAATTCACTTAGTAGATATAACTGTCTTCTTTGTTTAGAAAAAGAATTATTGTTTAACTCAAAAAGTCTTAAGAACATAAAAAGGCATATGTTCACAGGGTTTTGAAGCTTGTAAAACTGAAATGATTTTTTCTATTCTAAAATCTAGTCACGTATGCTTTCTATTCTGTTTGAGAATGCCATAATTCATGTCTACTTTGAGGTAAAGATTTAGGGGCAAGGATACACTTTACAGATTCTCAATGAGTACTATACAATCAAAATCAGAGATTATGAAAGGGTATAGGCTACCAGAACATCTCAAACTTTAATGTGCAGAGGAATTGCCTAGGGATTTGTTAAAATGCAGATTCTGGTTCAGAAGATCTGGGGTGCAGCCTGAGAATATGCAGCTTTTAAAAAGTTTCCAGGTGATTCAGATGCTTCTGATCACTGGAGCACACTATTTAGTAAGAGGTTACATCATAATTGTTATTACTTTTAGAACTTGATATTTTGAGAAAAACTTTTAATTTTGCTTATAAGTTAAAAGAACTCCAGATTTTACTTTTCAAGCCATCAATTGAAAAAGGTACATTTTGATAAATAACATGCAGCATGTTCTAGGTGGTCACCCCAAATTTAACATGCAGATGGCTCTCACCCATATCAACTTTCAACATTTAGACATTTCTGTCACGTAATGTTAAATCACCGTGATTACAGAATATTAAAAAAAGAATGTCACTGGGTATCCAGAACAGGAATAGACGTTTATTCACCTTAGGTTATTTTTTCCTGTAAAATATTCTAAAGAGCTAGAAAATTAAAATAATTCCATAAAGTAAAATGAACCAGATACACCCTCCCACCAATAAATGACCTAATCTATGACACAAAACTAGCATCGTTAAAATTAGTCTCCTTCACAGGTGAGTGAAAAAAAATCCACTAAAGTGTGGGCATCAAAGGCATGTAATAAAACAAATACTGACTGCATGCCTGCTGAGATTTTAATCATCTTTTAAAACAGTGTAAAATATCACCTACTCAGTGAAGTGCTCTGCAATATAGCAAGATAAGAATGTGCATGTGTCTAACCATAACATTTTTTCAGCATATATTTATTTGAATAACATTCATTAAGCAGACACACTATATAGGACACTGTGTATATAAGAAAAATCAAAATGTAGGGGGTGAAAAGTAGGTTGATTCATAGTCATCTCTTCCCATTCTGGTAGCAAGATTCAAATGGTTTCTATATGCTTCACCATCATTTGACTTGTGCCTCCAGGCAGTTCATCACTAAATGAACTTAGAAAGCTGTCTTGGCATATATACACTACCAAATGTAAAATAGATAACTAGTGGGAAGCAGCTGCATAGCACAGGGAGATCAGCTCGGTGCTTTGTGACCACCTAGAGGGGCGGGATGGGGAGGGTGGGAGGGAGGGAGATGCAAGAGGGAAGAGAAATGGGAACATATTGTATATGTATAACTGATTCACTTTGTTATAAAGCAGAAGCTAACACACCATTGTAAGGCAATTATACTTCAATAAAGATGTTTAAAAAAAAAAAAAAGAAAGAAAGAAAGCTGTCTTGGTAAGTCAGAAAGGTTCTTGCCATGATTTTCCTCAAACCTCCATTCTTCTGTCTCAGCAAAACACCCCCTTCACTTTCAGCATGCTGAACAAAATGTATCATAAAGATAATCACTATCATCAATAAAGAAGTAAAGCTGGAAAAGCAGGCTGAAATCTGTCCAACAGTCAACAAATACTGGTTTAACCCAAGGATAACAGTCTATAAAGTCTACTTAGTATCATTTGGATACAAATCATTTCTTTTAAATTAAATCTCTCACATGTTACACTAAGTGCTAATAAAGAAAAAATGCATGAGATATTAACTTAGATAAATCATTTAAAATATCGAAATAAAAGCAGACATTTGGATCCAGCTTCTTAAACTATTTCCAGCATGCTTTATTTTTGTGGTTAAAAAAAGTCCACTCACAAATGTTAATTTTATATTCATAATATGTGACAAAGTTCTAATGAACTAATTTACTATTAATGTAGCTATTTTGCTTACTTAAGAGAAAACTTCCACCATGTCATTATTTAATGTAGCATAAAAATAAAATGTGGCTAATATGTTATTAATTCTTCCTCTTCCTCCTATGTAAACTGTTATTTAGCAAAGAAAACTTTGTATAATAATAAAATAATTCATAGGATAATTCTTGTTACACAAATTAATCATTTTCTATGTCAGTTTACCCAGTTATCTTAAGTGCATAGATACGTATGAACAAGAGTTTTTATTTTCATGGTTTTTAATGGATTTGTGACACACTGAACTTGAATTATTGCCTGTAATACATCAAACCTATTGTTTCACCTAGGGTTAGATACATCATGATTTTATGTTCCACTAGGAAAGAAAAATGTTTCACTAGGAAAAATTTTACGTTCCACTAGAAAAATGTTGTCAAATAAACTAAAATATAATGCTTTCTTATCTTGAATAGGCTCTATTCAATACCTAAGTAAAGCCTATAGAAAAAGCTTTTAAACTTATTTGGACATAGATTCCTATCAATATTTTCAGGCTTGCTTATAAATCAGTCACACGAGTTTCTTGTTGCTTTGAAGTTTCTTTCATCTATTCTAAGGGGATTTCTCCAGCTTTAGGTTGTATTGCTTAACAAATGAGAGGCATGCATTTAGCACATACCTCAGTAACAAAATACAAAACAACTTCATCTTGTGAGTCTCCTCCGTGGTACTATAAAGCTGTGCTTTGTAAACTTTTAGCTGCAAAAGAATTATGTTGGGATCTTGATAAAATTCAGATTCTGATTTAGTAGATATGGGATGGGCCCAAGGTTCTGAATTTCTAATAAGATGCCTGGTGTTGTGGACACTGCTGGTCCTGGGTTGACATGATAAGCAACAAGGCTCTATAAATCAGTCAGCTGTTGATTAACAAGAAAATATGAAATTGCAGTCATTGCTCCAACCATAAATATTGGCTTCATCAAATGAAATATAATTTTTGCCACTGTTTCCTTGCCTTTCTGTTCAGACAATAACTTTTTGTTCTAATACTGAATCATATTGTAATCTTTCTGAAGAAATGTTGAATGACAAACTCTACACATACAGTACAAATAGTGCACATAACTTAGTTGAAGTTTGACTATGTAAACGGCCATGACCACATTCACACAAGCTTAAGGAATATTGCCTACATGACAACTGCCAGCTGGTAGACAATGTTTGTAACTAATCATTAATTGTAAAACTCATCCTGATTTCAGACATATAAAAGGTATAAAGCGTACACTTAAAACAGGTGAATACAATAATTTTTTCTTTAGCCACAGATAAGTACTAAAGTGTTGTTTGATTTTTTCACTTTTTTTTTTTTTAATGCCTTTAGTATCTAAACTGGCAGAGTTTTTTTAACTGGCTGATTTTTCCAGAAATAGTTAAAAACAAACAAAACAAAACAAGGAACCTATATGATGTAGGTGGAGGTAAGTACTTAAAATAAATAGATAGTTTGGACTTCTCTAATAATCTCTTCACCCTCACACATGACAAACTTCTTCTCTGTGGTATTACAGGAAGAATTTCACCACTGTTCACCTCAGCTTTTACATCTCTCATAATAAGATTAAAGTATGTACTCTGAAATGTGTGGTAGACATTGCTTGGTCTACACAGCAGAGTAAAGCTCAGAATCTCCAAAAGGTGGAATTGCAAAGGACTTTCAAAGTTGACTAATTCAAATATCTGTTTCACAGAATACAAGTCTCAAGTCACAGAGCTAGTTCAATACTCTGCATAATAAAGTAATAAATAATACCACTAATAAAATAATTTATTATTTAATAATATTAGTAATAGTAATGATTTCTGCTCCATATCATATGCTAGATGTCTTAAATGATGTTGTTGGTGTCTGAAAAATTAGAAAAAAAGCATTTTTATGCTTTTTTAAATAATTTATATCTTTATAAATATTTATCTTTAAGTCAAAAAGAGAAGTAGATTCTCCTAGGATCATTTTATTAAAACTAAGCATAGAAAGACAGCTTTCATTGAAATTAGGTACATATAGATCAAATACTCTTAGCAACCTGTCTTTCAAAGACATTATTTCTCTTTTATGTAAACATCTAAATAGAACTGGAAAATTTGACATAATTGTGGGAACACAATGTATATGTAATTAACTTTGAGAGTAAAAGTGGCAGACTGCAACAGCAATTTTCATCAATTTGAAAGGAATATCTGATACCCAATACTCAAATTAAGCTCCTGAAATCTGGTATTCCAATAAGATCATAAGCTTTATCACAGCAGCATTTCATATTTGCACTATATTTTGACATTCTAAATCTATAATAGTTGAAAGAAAATGAAAGTTTATTTCCTTTTAATTCTGTAATAATATATCTCTGGCTCTAATTCTTAGTTGCACATAGGAATCATCCCATGAGCTTGAAAAAAAATTACTGATATGTGGGTTTCAGCCACAGGGATTCTGATTTAGGGGTCTGGGGTATGGCCATGGGTAATGGGATTAAAAAGAAATCTCTCCTGGGGATTTAAATGTGCAGCCAAAGCTGACAACTGTTACCTAAATGTATTTAACAGAAACACTGATATGATATACATACATATATATGTATGTAAAACCTTATTTTTGCTTACATCAACATTTTAAAATAGGATGTATAAGGTTAGTATCTCTTTTTGTGTTTATATGAACTAAAATAAGGCACTATTTCCTTTAATTATAAGTACTGGAGTCAGAAAGTCTCTACTTCATTTACAATCTCTTCTGTCATCTGGATACATATTAATGTTCATTCAGTTTTCTGTGTATCAGCTGTTAATTTGTAAATATATGAGAAATAAATGCAACTGCTCTTCTTTGGAGATAATTCGGGGGTAGAATCATTTTTCCACTGTCTGGAACATGGAAATAGTGAGATAGTGTACCTATTTACCATCTTTTCCTTTGGCTATGCACACATTATGGGAACACAGACTGTTACAATTTGATTTTATCCTTTTCAAAACCATATTGATGATTTCAGATAAGCTACTGAACACAACATGCCATATCAAAGAAAAACTGACTGTAAGATGAGAATGGGAAATCATAAAGGATCCATAATTACACAGTGGTTTAGTTAGACACAGTGCATTTTGGACTCCAAACAAAGGCTGTCAACACTGTAGTTTGCATGCCTTTTTGGATTGCTGCTCAGTGAATACCTTTAACTGCCTCAAACAAAGAAGAGTAATAACAGTGATTTAAAATAAAGACTTACAAGTCCTCTATATACTTCTTATTTTTAAGAGCTGTGGGAATTGCATTGAACCTCGCAGAATTATGTGTGGTTTCCATGTTTCCCCATCATTAACATTTATATTCACAGAGAGAAATTCCATCATTTTCCAATGCACCCCTGCAAAGAAAACTTGGGCAACAGGAAAGTGTTTCTTTCATAATTGAAAGCTTGGTGCCTCAGTAAAATGAAGCACTTACTTTTGCATGGGTTTCTGTATGTTGATTTGTACTTCCATTGTGTTAAACCTTCCAAAAGTAAGTTCCTGTAAGTCATAATTACTTGACTATTTCAATTTTTTTTTCTTTTTTTACAAAATCAAATTGTTATTCACCTGTCCCAATCACCTTTATTTTAACATCCAGGTAGACCCTGTACTCATCCTTAGCCTATTTGCTATCAGATCTACTCTTTGCTCCTTCTGTTTTCTTCTAAGTATTTGGGTGGGCGGAGCAGGAGAGTTATTGAGCAGGATGCTCTTCCAAGACGCCCCTGCTTGTCAGTTTCTCTTTGAAATATGCCATGAGGACCTTGGGTGGAGAGCGCTGTGCAGCAGAAAGGAGGAAGAGGGAGCCAGGGAATTTCTTTCTCTCTACTTCCCTAATCCCGGAGAAGACTACTCAGCCCCTCCCCCAACCTTGTACTTCATATATGCCTCAATCCTTTTACTTATTATACTCTTTCACAACAAATACATCTAATCCAGTAGACCAGGGGCTTCTTAAAAAGAAGAGGGAAGGTTAATCTTATTTATCTCTGTCGCCAGAACCTAGCCTTCTGCATGTCACAAAATATATTTAGTAAGGGGTTGACGCATGAAAATTTCACCAAGAGGCAGGCTATTGTACTAATTATCAGATTAACTTCCTAATCGTAGTTTTTAAAAATCAATTTATTTATTTATTTATTAAATTTTGGCTGTGTTGGGTCTTTGTTGTTGTGCATGGGCTTTATCTAGTTGCGGTGAGCAGGGAATACTCTTTATGGCGGTGCGCAGGCTTCCTCATTGCGGTGGCTTCTCTTGTTGTGGAGCACGAGGGCTCAATAGTTGTGACTCACGGGCTCTAGAGCGCAGGCTCAGTAGTTGTGGCGCACGGGCTTAGTTGCTCCGCGACATGTGGGATCTTACTGGACCAGGGCTCGAACCCGTGTCCCCTGCACTGGCAGCTGGATTCTTAACCACTGTGCCACCATGGAAGTCCCCCAACCATAGTTCTACACTATTATAATCTGAACTAGAGGTGTAGAAATACCAGTTTTTCTACATCTTTTTATATTTTCAGTTGGTTTTGGTTTTCAAGCTTCTAGAGCCAGGGCAAATAAATGAGCTAGGGATAGGAAAGGGGAGGAGTATCAGAAAATTGGTCTGCAAGTCATTTTATTATAACACATTCCCCTCAAACATAAGTAACATCATTCTATTTTGATATACT
Source organism: Balaenoptera ricei (assembly GCF_028023285.1). NCBI lineage: Eukaryota > Metazoa > Chordata > Mammalia > Artiodactyla > Balaenopteridae > Balaenoptera > Balaenoptera ricei. The sequence continues at coordinate 44,493,899 of NC_082645.1, read as the reverse complement.
GGAGGAGGCTCTGTGTCTGGAAAATCTATGTTTATCTCCTCATTCTGCCATTAGGATCTATGAGCAAACTCTTGAAGTTTCAGTTCTGTCATCACCTAAACTGGAGTAAAACTGCTTGCCATATCTATATCACAGGACTTTTGAGGAAACAAATGGAATTATTAAGGAATTATATGAATGTAATTTATTATTATACTATTCTTATATTATCAAACACTATATGAAATATTAGAGATAAGGTCTTATAATTATTTGGCTCAGCCTTGCTGCTGATAGGATTCTGACCATAGCTATATTAACTTGTCTTTTATTCTTAGTTTCTGTGGCCAAGCAACCATTTTATTCCTTACTTCCAATGCATTTTCAATAACAGGTCTGGTGTCTAGACCATCCTGGCTTGAGAACTGTTTACTTCTTTGTCCAGTGTAGCAGTGTGGAATAAAGGTCCTGCCTCTTTCCCTTTTAGTTCTTTTAAATCATTTATTATTGATGAACTGGTTTGCCGGGCAGAAGTTGAGACACAGATGTAGAGAACAAACGTATGGACACCAAGGGGGGAAAACCGCGGTGGGGTGGGGGTGGTGGTGTGCTGAATTGGGCGATTGGGATTGACATGTATACACTGATGTGTATAAAATTGATGACTGATTAAATAAATAAATAAATAAATAAATAAATAAATAAATAAATAAATAAAAAAAAATCATTTATTGCCGTAATCTGAAATTTCTGTTGCTGGCTGTGGCTGCTTGCTATTAAATCTTCCTGCTCACCTTAATCTCTGCTTATTATTTTCTGCTGGAAGATCTCAAAGGGTCAGTTTCTGCTGAGATCTCTGTTTCTTGCCTGCTCTTGAATATCCATGAGTTAAGTCTATCAACTTGTGTTCCCTCCTATTACCAAAGCTGGAATAGATCCCCACCCTATAGGTCGGTCTGATGATCAAATCCTGCATTCCTCAGCTACGGTTAGGCCATCTCCTCCTGTAGTCAAGCTCCGATTTAAGAAACATCATAATAAAAAAGCTAGTACTAAGTGGCGAACATTTACTGAACTCTTAGTTACGTAGCAGACATTGTACTATATGTTTTCTATGTATCATCTCATTTGACTCTGAGAACTGAAATCTCCTGCAACCTCACAGGTTAAATATCAGAACTAAGAGAAGGCTATGAACTCATAAATAGCTTCACTGCATGCTTCAAGAACTTCCAGAAAATAAATTTATTCAAACAATTAATTGCTCAAACAATCCCCTTTTAAGGAGAGTATGTTGCTTGGTTGTCTTCTCAGGACAATGTGTATCTTAACTAAACAAACTGCTTATCAGTTGACCTCAAGACTTTTTCCTCAATATGTCCACCAATCCTAAACTATTACATCACACACTGACCAGGCTCAATAAAATTCCTGCATTAAAAGACCAGTCTTAAGCCACTTAAACCCAGATCCCCAATCTCGATAAATCTCTAACGTGGCCTCACTTTCCAAGACTACTAGAACTCATCAGAACTGTCTGTTAAGGTGGTGGTTATTCTGGTGATCTTCTGTGGAGTCCTTATAATATTCTTATAATAATCATTAATAATTATTATATAATAATCATATAATAATTATTCTTATAATAATTATAATTACAATGCTTATAATAGTCTAAATTACTCCCATTTGATAATAACATAATGTTCAGATCAGTTAAGTAACTTGCTTCTAAGTGACAGAGCTGGGTTTCAAACCCTGGAAATCTGACTTTAATAGCTGCTATTCAACCTCTTTCCTGATAGGATAAGGCCCTTTCTCATTTAGAGAAGAAACTGCCTTTGTTAGGGAGAATTCTTAGAATAGGTACTTGGGGAGCCTGAAGGTATGCATTCCCAGAAAACAAAGGAAAACATTAATTGCTTTGAATGAGGTGAGGGGAAATTTTGCTTTGCTCCAGGGGGGTGGGCACTTGAGGTGGGAAAGACTAAAGAAAGAAGTAAAAAGGGACTAGGGAGAGGAGATGAGCAAGTAAAATGATGAGAGGCTAAAGTGGCCAGTGGACTTTCCTCAGTGATGTGACAACTGCAAGATGTTGTAAAGATGAGTTATGTCTAAAATTCATATTTGACTACAATGTTATAATGCAACCCCACCTCCCTTCCTATTATCCATTAAATTTGCCCTACTCATAAATGCACTGCATTGGTAATTACATAAGTATGTCTCTCATTTAAGAAAGAAGCCAGGTGTAGTATCTGGATTGCACTGTGAGGAACCGAGAAAGCAGTCACAAAAGCAATCACAAAAGAATGTCTACCAGGGAACTGAGTAAATCTTGGGAGGACGATTCTTTTGGGTTTAAGCTGACTTATCTTGACTTTAACAGACTGGGTACACTAAGTTGACATCTGCTTTATATTAAAAAATAAAACTTATCATAAGTCTAATTTCTACCAAATAAATGGCAACCGTATACTCCCACTGGAGTTACTTCCATGTCAACAGTTGCCAAACAATCTCTTTTTTCCAGCACATAAAAATAAGCACTGTACAAGCAAGTTTTATATTTTTTCTATTGTGAAGAACTCTCATTTTTGGAAATGAACTATAATTCAACTCTGTATCTAGAAGTAAAAGAACACCATTCAAGTAAGTGTTGTGGCCTTTGTTGTTTTGGAACATGAATTTAGAAGGTTGTTCTCTTTCTATGACCTCTGAATATAATTCTTTCATGCTATTGAAAGTACTTAACAGTGAGTTGTCTAAAATGAATGTGCTTGTTGAATGCAGTAACTATAATTAAAGTGACTTTGCAACAAAATTACTCACTATTGTCATTCATAAGTTTAAACTCTCACATTTGTTAGTGAAAATAACACTGATTTCAATAAGGCCTGGAATCTGGAACAAGCTTTGCTTCTGTCCTCATTCATGGCCTTATCCAAGTCAACTGACCACCCTAAGCCTTATAGGTTTCACTTCTCTTAGACAATGAAACCACCGTACAGGTTCACAGGCAGAAACTTTGATGTTGACATTATGGTGGTGATGTTGACATCATGAGTCACCAATCCTGATGATTCCTCCCTCAGTATCTTTCTTATCCTTCGCTGTTACTATGTCCTCTGCATAGACTATCATCCCTTCTCTAAGTTATTGCATGGCATCAATATGGTGCATTTGGGGGACATTTTGACCCCCAAAGTATATCCTTCTCATTGCAGATCAGAATGCAGATCTAAGCAGCCACTCCTTTATTCAAATGTTTTGATGGCTTTTCGCTGCCTAATGTTAAAATCTAAAGGCTCTTCCTGGCTTAGTCTCACACATGTCACCTTCTCCTCTCACCATGTCATTTAACTCTTCTGCAATACTGAACATCTCAAAGTTCCTTCAGGAAACAAAGCTCTCTCATGCCTTTATCTTCCTCAATCTCTAGAATTCCTCGTATTTGGAATGCTGTCTTCCCTGAAGTGCTCACACACATTATTCATGGTAGGACTCAAGTCACACTTCCTCAATGAAACTGTATTTCCTGCACGGATATCCAACTGTTCACTCTCCTAAACTCCCAGAACATTTTATGTATTTATTCCCTTTTCCTTCTCTTTTTTTTCATTTTCACAAGGGTTTTTTTTTTCTGGTTTTTGTGCATTTACATCTTTTGCATGATTATGACCACATTGCAAACTTTGGGTTTTCACTGTGTCAAACATTTTCCAGTTTCAATGTAACCTACTTAACTATCGAGAATGGAGTCATTCTGAAGTGTGTGGAAAACTCCCTATCATACTATAGCTACTGTTTTCAAGAAAAGATCTGAAATGTTCCCAGAAAAGAACCCTTTCTTCTCAGTATTCTTCTAATGAGACTTTCTAGCTAAAGGATTCTCTGAATATAAAATATTCATTTGTGTATCAAGTACATACATATATATATTATAAACCATATATTCTTGAGGAAAGATGGAGTTATAGATAACGAAAGAAAGTTCAATTGGTCAAGTGGGGCTCTATATCCAGAGTGAATTGTGATGGATGGTGTTTCAGAGTACAAGTCTGTATCAGGAACAATGCAGTGGGGTAGACCTTCAAGATGGAGGAAGAGTAAGACGTGGAGATCACCTTCCTCCCCACAAATACATAAGAAATACATCCACATGTGGAACAACTCCTACAGACACCTACTGAATGCTGGCAGAAGACCTCAGACTTCCCAAAAGGCAAGAAACTCCTCACATACCTGGGTAGGGCAAAAGAAAAAAGAAAAAACAGACAAAAGAATAGGGATGGGACCGGCACCAGTGGGAGGGAGCTGTGAAGGAGAAAAGGTTTCCACACACTAGGAAGCCCCTTCACGGGCAGAGACTGTGGGTGGCAGAGGGGGGAAGCTTTGGAGCCACGGAGGATAGCGCAGCAACAGGGGTGTAGAGGGCAGAGCGGAGAGACTCCCGCATGGAGGACGAGTGCCAACCTGCACTCACCAGCCCAAGAGGCTTGTCTGCTTGCCCGCTGGGACGGGTGGGGCTGGGAGCTGAGGCTCGGGCTTCGGAGGTCAGATCCCAGACAGAGGACTGGGGTTGGCTGCGTGAACAGAGCCTGAAGGGGGCTAATGCCCAACAGCTAGCCAGGAGGGAGTCTGGGAAAAAGTCTGGAACTGTGTAACAGTCAAGAGGCCATTGTTTCAGGGTGCACGAGGAGAGGGGATTCAGAGCACGGCCTAAACAAGCTCCAGAGATGGGCGCAAGCCATGGCTATCAGCGCGGACCACAGAGATGGGCATGAAACGCTAAGGCTGCTGCTGCCGCCACCAAGAAGCCTGTGTGCACGCACAGGTCACTCTCCACACCTCCCCTCCTGGGAGCCTGTGCAGCCCGCCACTGCCAGGGTCCTGTGATCCAGGGACAACTTCCCTGGGAGAACACACGGTGCGTCTCAGGCTGGTGCAACGTCACATCAGCCTCTGCCACCACAGGCTTGCCCCACATCCGTACCCCTCCCTCCCCCCTGCCTGAGTGAGCCAGAGCCCCCGAATCAGCTGCTCCTTTAACCCCGTTCTGTCTGAGAGGGAACAGATGCCCTCAGGCAACCTACATGCAGAGGCGGGGCCAAACCCAAAGGTGAACCCCAGGAGCTGTGCAAAGAAGAGAAAGGGAAATTTCTCCCAGCAGCCTCAGGGGCAGTGGATTAAATCTCCACAATCAACTTGATGTACCCTGCATCTGTTGAATACCTGAATAGACAACGAATCATCCCAAAATTGAGGCGGTGGACTTTGGGAGCAACTATATATATAATTTTTTCCTTTTTCTCTTTTTCTGAGTGTGTATGTGCATGCTTCTTTGTGTGATTTTCTGTGTATAGCTTTGCTTTTACCATTTGTCCTAGGGTTCTGTTTGTCCGTTATTTTTTTTTTTAGTATAGTTTTTAGTGCTTGTTATCATTGGTGGATTTGTTTCTTGGTTTGGTTGCTCTCTTCTTTCTTTTTTTCTTTAGTATTACTTTTTAATTTTTAATAATTATTTCTTATTTTTTATTTCAATAACTTTATTTTATTTTATTGTATTTTTTTCCTTCTTTCTTTTTTATTCTCCCTTTTCTTCTGAGCCGTGTGGCTGACAGGGTCTTGGTGCTCCGGCTGGGTGTCAGGCCTGTGCCTATGACGTGGGAGAGCTGAGATCAGGACACTAGTCCACTAGACACCTCCTGGCTCCACGTACTATCAAACGGCGAAAGCTCTCCCAGAGATCTTCATCTCAACGCTAAGACACAGCTCAACTTAACGACCAGCAAGCTACAGTACTGGACACCCTATGCCAAACAACTAGCAAGACAGGAACACAACCCCACCTATTAGCAGAGAGGCTGCCTAAAATCATAATAAGGTCACAGACACCACAAAACACACCACCGGATGCGGACCTGCCCACCAGAACGACAAGATCCAGCCCCACTAACCAGAACACAAGCATTAGTCCCGTCCACAACCCACTGAACCAACCTTAGCCACTGGGGGCAGACACCAAAAACAACGGGAACTATGAACTTGCAGCCTGCAAAATGGAGACTCCAAACACAGTAAGTTAAGCAAAATGAGAATACAGAGAACACACAGCTGATGAAGGAGCAAGGTAAAAACCCACCAGACCAAACAAATGAAGAGGAAATAGGCAGTCTACCTGAAAAAGAATTCAGAGTAATGATGGTGAAGATGATCCAAAACCTTGGAAATAAAATGAAGAAAATACAAGAAACGTTAAACAAGGACGGGGAAGAACTAAAGAGCAAACAAACAATGATGAACAACACAATAAATGAAATTAAAAATGCTCTAGAAGGACTCAATAGCAGAATAATGGAGGCAGAAGAATGGATAAGTCACCTGGAAGATAAAATAGTGGAAATAACTACTGCAGAGCAGAATAAAGAAAAAAGAATGAAAAGAATTGAGGAAAGTCTCAGAGACCTCTGGGACAACATTAAACGCACCAACATTTGAATTACAGAGGTCCCAGAAGAATAAGAGGAAAAGAAAGGGACTGAGAAAATATTTGAAGAGATTATAGTTGAAAACTTCCCTAATATGGGAAAGGAAATAGTCAATCAAGTCGAGGAAGTGCAGAGAGTCCCATACAGGATAAATTCAAGGAGAAACATTCCAAGACACATATTAATCAAACTATCAAAAATGAAATATAAAGAAAAAATAGTAAAAGCAGCAAGGGAAAAACAACAAATAACATACAAGGGAATCCCCATAAGGTTAACAGCAGAAACTCTTCAAGCCAAAAGGGAGTGGCAGGACATATTTAAAGTGATGAAAGGGAAAAACCTACAACCAAGATTACTCTACCCAGCAAGGATCTCATTCAGATTCGACAGAGAAATCAAAACCTTTACAGACAAGCAAAAGATAAGAGAATTCAGCACCACCAAACCAGCTTTACAACAAATGCTAAAGGAACTTCTCTAGGACGGAAACACAAGAGAAGGGAAACATTTACAATAACAAACCCAAAACAATTAAGAAAACGGTAAAAGGAACATACAATATTGATAACTACCTTAAATGTAAATGTATTAAATGCTCCAACCAAAAGACATAGACTGGCTAAATGGAAACAAAAACAAGACCCATATATATGCTGTCTACAAGAGACGCACCTTAGACCTAGAGACCCATACAGACTGAAAGTGAGGGGATGGAAAAAGCTATTCCATGCAAATGGAAATCAAAAGAAAGCTGGAGTAACAATTCTCATATCAGACAAAATAGACTTTAAAATAAGTACTATTACAAGAGACAAAGAAGGACACTACATAATGATCAAGGGATCGATCCAAGAAGAAGATATAACAAATGTAAATATTTATGAACCCAACAAAGGAGCACCTCAACACATAAGGCAAATGCTAACAGCCATAAAAGGGGAAATCGACAGTAACACAATCATAGTAGGGGACGTTAACACCCCACTTTCACCAATGGACAGATCATCCTAAATGAAAATAAATAAGGAAACACAAGCTTTCAATGGTACATTAAACAAGGTGGACTTAATTGATATTTATAGGACATTCCATCCTAACACAACAGAATACACTTTCTTCTCAAGTGCTCATGGAACATTCTCCAGGATAGGTCATATCTTGGGTCACAAATCAAGCCTTGGGAAATTTAAGAAATCGTATCAAGTATCTTTTCCAAACACAATGCTATGAGACTGATATCAATTACAGGAAAAAATCTGTAAAAAATGCAAAACATGGAGGCTAAGCAATACACTACTTAATAATCAAGAGATCACTGAAGGAATCAAACAGGAAATCAAAAAATACCTGTAAACAAATGACAATGAAAACACAATGACCCAAAACCTACGGGATGCAGCAAAAGCAGTTCTAAGAGGGAAGTTTATAGCAATACAATCCTACCTCAAGGAACATCTCAGATAAACAACCTAACTTTACACCTAAAGTAATTAGAAAAAAGAAGAACAAAAAAACCCCATGGTTAGCAGAAGGAAAGAAATCATAAAAATCAGATTGGAAATAAATGAAAAAGAAATGAAGGAAACGACAGCAAAGATCAATAAAACTAAAAGCAGGATATTTGAGAAGATAAACAAAATTGATAAACCAATAGCCAGACTCATCAAGAAAAAAAGGGAGAAGACTCAAATCAATAGAATTAGAAATGAAAAAGGAGAAGTAACAACTGACACTGCAGAAATACAAACGATCATGAGAGATTACTACAAGCAATTCTATGCCAATAAGATGGGCAACCTGGAAGAAATGGACAAATTCTTAGAAAACCACAACCTTCTGAGACTGAACCAGGAAGAAATAGAAAATATAAACAGACCAATCACAAGCACTGAAATTGAGACTATGATTAAAAATCTTCCAAAAACAAAAGCCCAGGACCAGATGGCGTCACAGGCGAATTCTATCAAACATTTAGAGAAGAGCTAAAACCTATCCTTCTCAAACTCTTCCAAAATATAGCAGAGGGAGGATCACTCCCAAACTCATTCTATGAGGCCACCATCACCCTGATACGAAAACCAGACAAAGACGTCACACAAAAAGCAAACTGCAGGCCAATGTCACTGATGAACATAGATGACAAAATACTCAGCAAAATAGTAGCAAACAGAATCCAACAGCATATTAAAAGGATCATACACTGTGATCAAGTGGGGTTTATCACAGGAATGAAAGGATTCTTCAATATACACAAATCTATCAATGTGATACACCATATTAACAAATTGAAGGATAAAAACCATATGATCATCTCAATAGATTCAGAAAAAGCTTTCGACAAAATTCAACACCTTTTATGATAAAAACCCTCCAAAAAGTAGGCATAGAGGGAACTTACCTCAAACATAATAAAGGCCATATATGACAAACCCACAGCCAACATCGTTCTCAATGATGAAAAACTAAAACCATCTCCACTAAGATCAGGAACAAGACAAGGTTGCCCACTCTCACCACTGTTATTCAACATAGTTTTGGAATTTTTAGGCACAGCAATCAGGGAAGAAAAAGAAATAAAAGGAATCCAAATCGGAAAAGAAGAAGTAAAGCTGTCACTGTTTGCAGATGACATGATGCTATACAGAGAGAATCCTAAAGATGCTACCAGAAAACTACTAGAGCTAATCAATGAATTTGGTAAAGTAGCAGGATACAAAATTAATGCACAGAGATCACTTGCATTCCTATACACTAATGATGAAAAATCTGAAAGAGAAATTAAGGAAAAACTCCCATTTACCATTGCAACAAAAAGAATAAAATTCCTAGGAATAAACCTACCTAAGGAGACAAAAGACCTGCATGCAAAAAATTATAAGACAGTGATGAAAGAAATTAAAGATGATACAAACAGATGGAGAAATATACCATGTTCTTGGATTGGAAGAACGAGAATGAACATTGTGAAAATGAGTATACTACCTAAAGCAATCTACAGATTCAATGCAATCCCTATCAAACAACCAATGGCATTTTTCACAGAACTAGAACAAAAAATTTCACAATTTGTATGGAAACACAAAAGACCCCAAATAGCCAAAGCAATCTTGAGAAAGAAAAACGGAGCTAGAAGAATTGGGCTCCCTGACTTCAGACTATACTACAAAGCTACAGTAATCAAGACAGAATGGTACTGGCACAAACACAGAAATATAGATCAATGGAACAGGATAGAAAGCCCAGCGATATACTCACACACATATTGTCACCTTATTTTTGATAAAGGAGGCAAGAATATACCATGGAGAAAAGACACCCTCTTCAATAAGTGGTGCTGGGAAAACTGGATAGCGACATGTAAAAGAATGCAATTACAACACTCCCTATCACCATACACAAAAATAAACTCAAAATGGATTAAAGACCAAAATGTAAGGCGAGACACTTTAAAACTCTTAGAGGAAAACATAGGCAGAACACTCTATGACATAAATCAGAGCAAGATCCTTTTGACCCACCTCCTAGAGAAATGGAAATAAAAACAAAAATAAACAAATGGGACCTAATGAAACTTAAAAGCTTTTGCACAGCAAAGGAAACCATAAACAAGACGAAAAGACAACCCTCAGAATGGGAGAAAATATTTGCCAATGAAGCAACTGACAAAGGATTAATCTCCAAAATTTACAAGCAGCTCATGCAGCTCAATATCAAAAAAACAAACAACCCAATCCAAAAATGGGCAGAAGACCTAAATAGACATTTCTCCAAAGAAGATATACAGATGGCCAACACACACATGAAAGAATGCTCACATCACTAATTATTAGAGAAATGCAAATCAAAACTGCAATGAGGTATCACCTCACGCCAGTCAGAATGGCCATCATTAAAAAATCTAGAAACAATAAATGCTGGAGAGGGTGTGGAGAAAAGGGAATCCTCTTGCACTGTTGGTGGGAATGTAAATTGATACAGCTACTGTGGAGAACAGTATGGAGGTTCCTTAAAAAAGTAAAAATAGAAGTACCATACGACCCAGCAACCCCACTACTGGGCATATACCCTGAGAAAACCATAATTCAGAAAGAGTCATGTACCACAATGTTCATTGCAGCTCTAGTTACAATAGCCAGGACATGGAAGCAACCTAAGTGTCCATCGATAGATGAATGGATAAAGAAGATGTGGCACATATATACAATGGAATATTACTCAGCCATTAAAAGAAATGAAATTGAGTTATTTGTAATGAGGTGGATGGACCTAGAGTCTGTCATACAGAGTGAAGTAAGTCAGAAAGAGAAAAACAAATACCGTATGCTAACACATATATATGGAATCTTAAAAAAAAAAAAAAAGAAATTAGTTATGAAGAACCTAGGAGCAGGACAGGAATAAAGAGGCACACGTAGAGAATGGACTGGAGGACACGGGCAGGGGCGAAGGGTAAGCTGGGACGAAGTGAGAGAGTGGCATGGACTTATATACACTACCAAATGTAAAATAGCTAGCTAGTGGGAATCAGCTGTATAGCACAAAGGAGATCAGTTCGGTGCTTTGTGACCATCTATAGGGGTGGGGTAGGGAGGGTGGGAGGGAAATGCAAGAGGGAGGATATATGGGGATATATATGTACATGTATAACTGATTCACTTTGTTATAAAGCAGAAACTAACACACCATTGTAAAGCAATTATACTCCAATAAAGATGTTATAAAAAAAAAAAGATGTTAAAAAAAAAAGATTTAAAAAAAAAAAGAACAATGCAGTGTTGGCAAGGCGTGAAAGCACTGCCATGGGATGCCTAGCAACAAGCAAAAGAAAGATACTAACAGAGAAATCGGTGATATTTGTGGGAATAGTATCAAGTAACAAGGGTCAAATCCAGGGGATATATTCAGAAATAGAAGACCATAGTCCCTGAAAGGTCAGAGAAAGTAAAGAATTCACTCATGAAAAAACTGGGGTTCTGCTTTATTGGGCTAAATGTATTGACACACAAGTACAGGAAGCACGCTCAGTTCATGGATTAGGGTATAACATAGGAACTATGTCTTAGTATCAACGTGGTATCTGAAAGTGATACACAGGATGAGGAAAGATGTGAAATGGACTTGCTGAACTTGAATCAGGGCCACAACTAGCTTACACTGTGTGATTAGAAAAATGTGTGCCTTCTGGACAGAGGAGTCCTGCTACAACAGACTTAATAGCAAATTTGGCTTTTGTACCCAGAAAGAGGCACTCTTTCTTCCAGTGAGACACAGCCCCTCACTGAGGTCCACAGCATCGTAAGACTGCACCACTCACTCCTTCAGCAGGATGACTTTGTGCAGTGCACACACTGGACAACTCTACAGGGGTGCCCTAAGCCTTAAAATACTTTAATTATCCTAACTACAGAGGTGATTAGTTCTGTTTTCAAATGCACAGTTGTATCTTTAGATTAAGAATTGGGGATATAATGAATAGTGGGGCAAAAATTCAGGCAGGTCATTGGACTTTATTTGAATGGGGTCAATGTGCAAAGCCTATCTGTACGGAGTAAAGTATGTGGGCTTTGTAAGAACTTATTTTTTTCCCTTTGGCTTAGTGTTTTCACTTATTTCTAGCTTTGTTTGCTATAGTGCACTACATGTCTATATACCTATCTATATCTATATTTATATTTATTTATAAAAATACCTAAGTAAAACAGTATAAGTTATACTCAATAATACTCTATGAAATTGAATATCATGGATTTCTGACACTGAAGGAATGATTCAGGCAACAACTATACTTTGTTCCCCTATCACAGAACATAAATACCATATGTTATATATTTTTACAAAAATATTTTAAATCCATGAATGAGAACAAAATTAAGATCAAAGTCTCATGTATGAAACAAGTGAAGAAATTAAATAATAGAAACCGTTTCATTATCTACTAAGATAAAAATTTAAAAATATCAAATAGTAATTGCAAGGCTTAATTGCTGCTAAATTAAGTATCAATTAAAAGACTATATGCATCATGAAATTCTTTTTTTTAATATTTCTCCCACCCAGTTTTAAATAAGAAATAATTTCTTTTCTGTCCCCATTATTTCCCATTAAATACAACCATTCTTATCAATGGCAACAACAGGCACATCATTTTGGGGGAAGGGAGTTTTGTCTGGTGTTTCCACATCATTAGGTCACCATCTGGGGGCAAGAGTACAACAGAAGTGATGTTGTGTCATTCTTAATGCATCATAACAGGAGGCTCATGATGTTGATTTGTGTCATTACTAATATTAATGCTGACCACTTGAGTAGGGTGGAGTCTGCCAGGTTTCCCCAATGTATTTTCCCATTGTAATCTCTTGTGAGGAGATAACTTGAGATTTTGTAAAATATTCTATTTTATCAAGATTTCACTCACTAGTTATACCATCCATTGATGATTATTGCCTCTAATATATGTCTTGTGTATGTATATTTTTCATATATTTCAAGGGGTTGTCTCAGGGTAAATATCTAGATGTATAATTGCTGATTCAAAGGTAAATGCATATACAATTTTATTAGACATTGACAAATCTCTGACTATAAACGCTGTGCCAATTTGCTTTCCCATCATCAATGCTTGACAGCTTTTGTTTTCCCATAGTTATGCAAACAGGAAGTGTTATCAAACTTTAAAACTTTTACCAGTCTGATAGGTGAGTAAAAATATCTCAGAGAAGTTTTAACTTGCATTTTTCGAAGGAGGAATGAAGTCAAACATCTTTCAATGTGCTTAATATGTTTAAAAGTCAACTTTCCATCTGTGTGTGTGGTGTGTGTAAATATCTGTTCTAGTTTTTTGTCCGTTTTTGTTTTGAAGGTTTTTTGTTTCTTTGCTTGTTTGTTTTGCTTTGTGCTCTTGGATTCTTCAGAAATCTTCAATTATAGAAATAATGGTCCCTTTATTTGTGATATATCTGCCAATATTTTCTATCAGGTTGATAGTTATATTTTTATTTTACTTATATTTTTCCATGTGAAAGGCTTTTATTACATGTATTCAAATGTATCAATATATTCTTTTATGCACATGCATTATAATGACAAATAGAAGAGTATTTCTCTTCCTCAAGGTTATAGAGGAATTCACCTTTTTTTAAAATTTAGATTGCTGATTGATATGGTGCTTATTCTTTAGCATGGTGTGAAGTATGGATCCAGTTATATCTTTTTCCAAATGACTAACCAATTATTATTATTAGGAGCAGGGCAGCGATTTGAGATGTCACTTTGTTATATTAAACTTCCACTTATTCTTGTTATTTATCTCTATACATCCTATTTCATTTCATTGTCTGTTTTTCTATGTTTCACTATCACACTGTTTTAATTATAGAGCTTTATACTATGTTTTATTGTATGGTAAGCCAAGTTCTCTCTTACAGCTTTTTTTTTTTTTTTGCATCGTTATTCTGGCATGTTTATTCCCTATCCATCTTATGTTAATGCATTGTTAAGATCAGACTTTGATTTTGATAGATACAAGAAGATATGGTAAGCAAAAGATAAAATATTTGACCTTGAAGCTCTGGGGTTAGTCAAATGTTGAGACAGATAATGGGAAATTATCAACAGATAATCTCTCACAAATTGGTAATAATGCATGAAAAAATATGTGTCAAGAATGGATTCTAATGGTCAAGATGTGAGAGGCAAAAGAAGAATTCATGGAGGAGCCTTGGAAGAACTCAGAGAATTTAGATAAGATTCAAGACAAAGTGCTTTCATGGAAGGCACAGTCAGTAGCACATAGTAAGACAAAGACTGAAAAGTCCCTGCTGGATGTCTCAACACAGAGACCCTCTGTAACCCTACTGAGAGAAATTTCAATACACAGTCTTGGGGACAGAAAGATTACACTAGATAGAGTTATAAATTGGAGGTAAGTAAGTAGAGACAGTCAGTGAAGACTACTTTCTCTAAAATTTTGGCTGTTAAGGAACAGTGAGAAATAGTGCAACATTTGGAGGATTGGGGGTTGAGGACATATTTCTTGTATGTAGGCTTATTTACCTGGTTGTTTATATGATAGAAGTGATGTCAGAGTGATTATAGGCTGTCGAAGGAGTGAGTAGGGAAGGAGGGTTCAAAGAATGAGGAAAGAACTGTGGTTACTGATACATCTCTGTCTATGGCTGATACCAGAATGTATAGATAGCATCACCTCTTCACAGTCTCTGAGTAAATTGAGTAAATATCAATATAATCCTGCTTGAATGCCAGTGTCTCAGGCTGACTACTGACACTCTACTGTCAGACCATTCTCTCTTTGGGTTCACTGATCTATGTATTTGACCTTCTATTGACTAGCTCTTTCATCAGATTTCTATTATTTCCTGGAATCTAGTATCTGATCCATATCTGCTGTCATATTCTGGTGTCCTGGAAGCTGAAATGTCCTCATATCCCCACACTATGTCATTGTTAGATGCTTCCTGTTTTAGTGAATATTCCTGGTCTTTCCTTGCAGTGTATACCTCCTAGACTGCTTAGGTGAGATCTTATTTTGGATGATTCTTCTATTGTCATCTAAGGCCAGAGGTTTAGTCTAACAAATTCTGTTCACACAGACTCTTTTGAAAATGTCTTGAAATGTTTTTCTGAAAAGGGTTTTTGTTTGTTTGTTTTTTTTTACTTTCTACTTTAAATACTGTGCAGTTTTAATTTGTTGCTTTTTTATTTTTAGCCATGAGCATTCACTTTGCTTAGAACCATGAAAAATGAAAATTATTTTAATCTTAACATTGCATAATTTTTATATTACTGGAGTGCTAATTCCTCAGCAAGGGATTTTTTTTGGATAGCTATTTCCAAAGCTTTATGTATGTAAGGGAATTATCAGAGTCAGCTTGGGCTATAAAATTCATGAAGCTAACAACTGCCAGAACGTGTGTATAATATCATTTGATGCCACTGAAATCAAGAAGTATATAAATTAGAATAAAACATATAATATACAAAATTAACATATACATTTTAAAATGTTGATAACCTTTCTTTCCACTAACTTACACAATTACATTTTCCCTTCAAACACACCAGGCTGGTTTCCAAGTGTATGGCCAGATATAATCCCCTCCAGAAAGAGTACTTTGCTCAATTTTATGTTTCAAAATAAGAGGCTAAATGTGAGTTATGTACTAAATAGTGAGAATTTCATCACTAGAAACTGAATTTTAAATTTTATTTGATATTTGACATGTTCTTCAAGGTAGTGTTTACCAGAGGTAAGATAAATGATAAAGACCTTTCCTATCTCCCACCCTCTCCATTAGTATAAAATATAAAAGTCTTTTAGGAAGATAGAAGCAAATTGAATAAATTTAAAAAATAGAAATAAAAATAAATGGAAGATATTTAATATACCTGCCATTTACAAAGCACTTTAAAGAAGGGAAGTAGATTAATATTGTATTTTCTTCCTAATACATATATGCAAAAACATTGATAAAAATCTATGGAAAGTGGTTATCCTAAAAGTTCTACCTATACAAAATTGCAATGATTTAAAAACAAAGAAAGTGGGACTTCCCTGGTGGTGCAGTGGTTAAGAATCTGCCTGCCAATGCAGGGGACATGGATTCGAGCCCTGGTCCAGGAAGATTCCACATGCTGTGGAGCAACTAAGCCCACGCACCACAACTACTGAACCCACATGCCACAACTACTGAAGCCCGCGCGCCTAGACCCTATGCTCCGCGACAAGAGAAGCCACCGCAATGAGAAGCCCGTGCACCACAACAAAGAGTAGCCCCTGCTCTCCACAACTAGAGAAGAGCCCACGCACAGCAACAAAGACCCAATGAAGCCAAAAATAAATAAATAAATAAATAAATTTATAAAAAAATAAAAACAACGTAAAATAATATTGTAATATTTTGGATCTTCCTGGTTTAGTCTCATTTTAATAAATGGAAGGGTAATATTTGGGGTATTTTTGAAATGGAAGTCATTTACATTTCAAATTCATAATTTGTTATCATAATGAATAATCAGAAAAACAATTAGAACTTTTTTCATATGGAGGAAATAGGATCTATAAAACAACTACATTCTTACTAAGTTCTTTTTTTTAGTTTTTTTTTTATAGTTAATGAAGAAAAATGTTTAATTATTAAATCTTATCTAGCCGTTTCAGATAACTGCTTACTTAGAAGATAACTTAATTGCATGGGGATATGTCACAATAGATAAAATTAAAAATTAGATCAATTTTTTAAAAATAAATTACACATGCACTGAAAAAATACTGGAAACACTGTGAAAGGTTGGGATTCTTACACTGGTGGGATTGTAGGTGATTTTTATTTTCTTTTCTCTATATTTTTAAATTTCTATTATACACATTAATATTTGTACAACTAGAAAACAATATTCAAAGAACTGCCCATGTGGGCTTCTGTGCAAGTTACTAGAATAATGTCAGTATAAAGCAAATTAAAGAATTGGACCTTTCACTTTGGAGCATGCATTTTCAAATGGTAAATAAATGAGTTGCAGGAAGAATCTTAGAAGTACTGTAAGTGAGATCTTAAAGACACCTTAGAGATCATTGCATCAACCTCTTCATTTTGCAGATGAGGAAACTGAGGGAAGAACAGGAGAAGAAAGTCAACATTCTTGACCCAATAAGTCATCACCCTCTTAACAAAATTGAGAATGGACATTAATTCCTTAAAAGGTTTTTGATCTCTTGCCCTTCAGAAAAATCAAAATCAAAATTAACAATGTGATCTTTAGCCTCTGCCCTGAGTGCCGAATTTAACTAGCATAGAAGAAATGAGTGTTTTGCAGCATTCATTTTCTCTTTAAAAGCTACAGAGATTTAAAAAAACCCAAAAAACCAAATGCTGTTCGTTCCCCTCCACCAAAGCAAGCGTTGTTCTTGCTTCCATTAGTTAAGAAGAAAAAGACTCCTTGGAAGACATTCTCTTTCTTTTGTGTGCGTGCACGTGTGTGTGTGCATGCGTGTGTGTGTGTTATTTCTGATTGTGAAAGCATTAGACATCCATTGTAGAAAACGTCAAAAATGCTGAAAATGGGGCTTCCCTGGTGGCGCAGTGGTTGAGAATCTGCCTGCTAATGCAGGGCACACGGGTTCGAGCCCTGGTCTGGGGAGATCCCACATGCCGCGGAGCAACTGGGCCCGTGAGCCACAGTTACTGAGCCTGCGCGTCTGGAGCCTGTGCTCCGCAACAAGAGAGGCCGCGATAGTGAGAGGCCCGCGCACCGCTATGAAGAGTGGCCCCCGCTTGCCACAACTGGAGAAAGCCCTCGCACAGAAACAAAGACCCAACACAGCCAAAAAAATAATTAATTAATTAATTAATTTTAAAAAAATGCTGAAAATGATATAGAAAATCTTACGCATATATTATATGATAGTTAACATATAGTTTTTTTTTTAGTTTTAATATATTTTATTTAAACTAGTATGTCCAAAATATCATCATGTCAACACATAATCAAAATTAAAATTGTTGAGGTTTTTTACATACCTTTTTTGCACTGTTTTCAAAATCAGTGTATATTTTACACTTATAGAACATCCCAATTAGGACTAGCCATATTTCAACTGCTTGATAACCTCATGTGTACAGTGGTACTCTATTTCACTGACTTCTTGAATATTATTGAAAAAATACTCAAAAGCCAATCAGTTTTTATACCTGGAAGGTGATGAATATGGAAATATATAAGGAAAACAGCTCTCTAATGTTATGCGGTATTTGCAATATAAATAGGTTTTTGGTCTATAAGAATGAAGAGCCTTCAGTCACTCCTTCAGATGTCACAGTTTATAATGATGACATACTCTGAATCTAGTCTTGAATATCAAATTTTAAAAGAAAAACATTCACCCAGGGTGTCTTCTCTACTTTTAATATTCAGCTTCACTTTTGTCACTTCTGATCACCAAATGTGGGATAGTTTTTCAAATATAAAGCAATCTTTGCACACAGTTGGATATCCTACAGTTTAACTCAATTCTGACACTAGCTGCCTGGAATTGGGAGTCAGATCTCACAGATTAAGGGCTCAGTTCCACAAGACTGCCTACCCCCGAACTTCAGAGGCCAATCACAAGTTCAGGTTGTTCCCTGTGCTTCTGACTGATATGCTCTAGATCAGATGTCCCCTCAACCCCCTCCTCGGGTTTAGTTAATTTTCTAGAGCAGCTCACAGAACTCAGGAAAACAGTTTACTTGTTGAATTACTAGTATATCATAAAAGAATATAACTTAGGAACAGCCAGATAAAAGTGATGTAAAGGCAAGGTATGAAGGAAGGAGCATGGAGCTTCCATGCTCTCTCCAGGTGTGCCACTCTCTCCACATCTCCATGTGTTGACTAACACAGAAGCTCTCTATCCTTTTGGGTTTTTACGGTTTTCATGAAGTCTTCATTACATAGGCGTGATTTGTTAAATCATTGACCAGTAGTGACTGAACTCAATCTCTAGCCCCTCGTCCCTCCATGGAGGTCAGGGGAGGGGGTTGAAAGTTGCAACCCTCTCCTCCATCTAGGTTCAATTTTCCTCTATATTGATTTCTCTTTCCACATGTGGTTGCAGAATTAGCCACCAGAAACTTTTGACTTATATACACCACCCAGCTCAGCAATACTTCTGAAAAATATGGCATTTCCCCAAGCAGCCCAAATTCAAATTGAGTGAGTGTTCTCATAGATCATCTTTAGTCAAGTGCCATTCCGGAATCCAACACTGTGGCTAGAGGAACACACTGCTCTTAACAGCACCCCATCACAAGCCCACCCCTCAAGGCAGGGAGTTGGCAGCAATTCCACTCTAATCAACATAGACTGATAGTAGCGAAAAGATGGTTCCCCTTATTATGAGCTGGGATAATGTTATTTAAATAAGATGAGAGTGAGGATGAGAAGGAAAAACAAAAGCACGACAAGCTAGGTCCATATGGTGGATCACTAGTGAGAAGGTTTTAGTAAACCATGTAATAAATGATGAGGCTTTACCCTAAGGAGATGGAAAATTAGAGCTGGATTCAAGATAAGCTTAGGACAAGGGCAAAGAATGGACAGTACTTGCTGGATGTCCCACAGATATCTCAAAATTAACAGGCTCAAAATTCAACTATCAAACCTACCACGCTTCTAGTTTTCAGCATCTCTATAAATGATACCCATATCCATTAAGTTATTTAAACTAGAAACATATGAGTCATTTCTAATACTGCCCCACCCACCCTCATTCTGTCAACTATACTTCCTAAATATATCTTGAATCTATCTGCTCCTATCATCACTATACCTTCTTAGTTCAAATCACCATAATTCCCTTACCAATAGTAGAAAAATAGCCTCCTAAAGGCTTTCCCTGCCACCATATTTGTCCAATTCCAACCCACTTTTCAAAAACCATTCAAACAATATTTAAAAAATGGAATTATGATCATATAATTCCCCAGTGTGAAACCATTAAATGGTCCTCATTACATTTAAATGAAATACAAACTCTTCAACATAACCCTCAAGACCCTGCATAATATGGAATAGGCCTACCTCTCAAACCACGTTGTCTGACATTCTCCCAATAACTTATATATGTAGGCATATGGACCTTCATTTACTTCCTTAAATGTGCCAAGATTTTTCTAGCTTCAAGTCAGGTTTTTCTCTTTAATGCAAATTTCATTCTCCATTTTCATCTGGTCAGATGCTAGTCATTCTACTGTCCTCAGCTTGAATATATATATTCCCCCAAATATTATAAACATATATTATCCCAGATATATTTGTGAACTAAGTCCCTTCATAAATTATCTTATCTCATAATACCCTGACATTTCCTCATTTACACTTGTTATAAATTATAATTACAGGTCCCTTTTGTGGCTTAATGATTTATCAGCTATCTTCTTCTAAACTGTAGGCCTCACTGGGGCAGAGTCTATTTTGTATCAATCACATTGTATTCCAGGAATGTAGCAAGTTCCTGGGTACATATATTCCGTAAGTACATAAATTAATAAAATGTTATTTAAAATGCACTTTATATCTTATCACCAAAAGTTGGTAGCATTTTCCAATAACTAAATATTCATAAAATATGAGGAAAATACAAAAAACGGGGGAAAAAACCTATGAACACCATTGTTAAGATAAACGACCTGAATATTCAAGGAATTTTAATGATCTAAATGTTTTACATGAACATGTAAGAAAGTTAAAATACAGAAAGACTGTATATCACTCTAGTGTAGAAACTAGGATAGAAGGTTGACATAATATCCCTCAAGAAGTTTAAATTTACTGATTTTGTCATGAGAGATATATGGACATATGACTAGAATTGAAGAAACATGCAATGATCACTCAGAAGATGTTCAAATATTGTCCTAGGCATGGAGGACAATATTTGAAAGGTTGGATTTTTTTCTAAAACTTTTTACTGGGAACAAACTTTCTAACATCAGCATTATGTAAATGATGGGAGGAGATGAGTGCTAAAGCAGTAAAAAAAGAAAAAATGTTATAGCTTAGAAGGAAAACATCTTTAGCAGGAGGGAGTGGAAGCTGAGTGCACTTCAGTAAAGTGAATCTTAATTTATAGATATGGTCAGAAGTTATTTACCTAAAGTCCGTCCTCTGGGTCTTATTCCCTGAAATTACATGAAAAAATTTCGTATTTATTTGCATGCATGCATTTTGCTTGGGAGAAAAGAATCTAAGCTTTCATTAAATCCTCCGTTGAGGATTTGTGACCTAAAAATAGGTCAACAAACCATAACAGCAGAACCCCATGTATCCTGAGATTTAATTAAATTGGCTTTTATGAAGGATTTGGGTATTCTCATTTTATCCAGTCAGAAACCTATTTACTCCCCTTTATTGATTTTCTTTTTCCTGAACTTTCACAAACTCTTTTCCTTTCCTTTTTTTCCCTTTAATCCTTCCTGTTTTTGTTTTAATACATCAACACACCGAAGATTCTGACTCTTTGATCTGGAATTAGGACAGGTTGGTAGGGACTTGATCACTGTTTTTAAAGTCATACAGAAAATATAAAGGGGATATATAGACCTACTCATCAAATTCTTAAGTACTATTATTATGGGTACCCCTTCCAGCACAACAGAGACCTAGTTGAAATAAAAAGAATTTCTATTTCTTTGTACTTCAATACAAGTAACACAGTCATGGTCTCCTTATAAAAAATATTCAGATGGGATATAAAATATATGTAGATTCAAAGGGATCATGAAGGGAAATTATAATAAGTGATTATGAAAAGTTACGACACTTGAGGGCATTTGTGGTGATAAAAACATATTATGCTCATCTAAAGTATGACTAGCACTGTTCTAGGCATAAATATTCAATAAGCTACACACACACACACACACACAGACATACACACATAAGTGACTAAAAGAAGATAGTGCAGTGCTTCAAATATCAGACTCCAGGGTCAAACAGATCTAGGTTGGACCTTGTGCTTTTGTGACTTCATGTCTCTAGGAAACATACTTAACCTTAGCCCCATCTTACTGTAAAGATTAAATGAGAAAACATAATAAATAATCAATAAAATGATCTAATATTAGATTTCACATACCATTTCATATATTACATTTATAACAATATATATTCAATACTACTATATTCATTTTTTTATAAATACAATATACAGATTCATTTTTTCTGACTCTAAGTTCTATTTTTCTCATAATAAACACTCAAAAGCCCAGGAACCAGTCCTATCCTATAAATCAACATGTTACGTTTACTGAATAATGAATGCCAGGCACAAAGAAAAAACCAACTATTAATTAATATAGAATTATTCTTTTTACAGCTTTTTCTGGGATGATCTTTTGGTAATTAATGCTGTTTTTAGAAATTACATGATATAGTTCCTCTTTCATCTAATTGAAAATTTAGTAAAAATTGCTAACAGCTTTATTGGTTGCTTAAAAAATTACACTATTTATTGTTTAAGTAGAAAAGAGTCAAATTAGTAGTACAGAACTGTAGGAAGTAAATCAGGATATTGCTATAGAGGGTACACTGAAAAGTCCCATTTCATCATTACATATGCTCCCTTAATCCTATCCAACATCAGCTAATACTTACTATGGTCTCTGAGGGAACTTATAATGACTATGTGAAAAATGAGTCCTCAGGGGACAGTCGAACTGAGTGATCAAGGTTCAGACAAGGATGGAGGCATGACTAGTTTTAGCTGAGGTTTTCGGGCCTCCAACTTTCTTATCACAGTTCTGTCTTTCTTAATTCAATCAGTTCTCTTCCTGTCCCTTATTCCTGGGTTCCTCGGTGAAGTTGATTACCCAATTTTATTCAGTCTACGTACATTTACTGAGTGCCTACTATGTGTCAACAAAGTGATAATAACAAACTACTACTGCTATTGATAATTATAATAACGACAACATAATCTCAATATAACTAACACAGTGAACACTGACTATTTGCCAGGTACATGTATTAACTCACTCCATCCTCCTATAAAGTAAGTAATGTGTCATTCTCACTTATGAGGAAACTAAGCCACAAAAAATAAGGCAAGATCTCAGCCTTATAGAAAAGTCAAGTGGGGAGATTTATAATAAACAGATACATAATAAAATGGGTTTGGAAATGACAGATAAAGTAACAGGTTTTTAAGGAGAGAGCAACAGTAGAACTGAGTAATGGCAAACAGAGGAGCAGAGTGTGGAGATGAGAAAGATGCTATTGTGCTGCTAGAAAATGTCAGGAAGTAGAGAGTAGCCAGCAAGACACAATGTTGGAGAAGCAGCCACAAGTTCAACTACATGGGAGCCATGAATGCTCTATCAAGGGGTTTAGACTTCATCTCTGTACTTAATGAGCTGATAGTTAATGATTAACAGGGGCTCTTACATAGAAAAGTTGTATTTTCAGGTTATAAATATTTAATCAACTCTCTGGTAGTCATGTGTACGGAGAATAAATTTGATGAAGAGAGTACTGGGTAGCAGTCAGGAGATTTTTGCAGTCATCCAGGTAAAAGATAAGAAAGTCCTAGAATAGGACATGCTATCAGAGGTGAGGC
Organism: Balaenoptera ricei; assembly: GCF_028023285.1. Taxonomy (NCBI): domain Eukaryota; kingdom Metazoa; phylum Chordata; class Mammalia; order Artiodactyla; family Balaenopteridae; genus Balaenoptera; species Balaenoptera ricei. Next base: position 44,470,313 of record NC_082645.1, on the reverse strand, counting down.
GGATGAACAAATTTTATACATGCATCCTGATGGCTAATTCTACCTGGTGAAGTAGACTCTTTACTATTGACCTTATACTTACTCCTTAACTTCAAAGTCCACTTCCTCTTTCACTCTGAGACAAATGTGACCCTAAACATAGGATGTTTAGTAGGTAAATATCTGTGCCTGAATAAGCAGACCTTTTTAGAACCATGACTCTCACTCAAATAAAGAAAATACATAAAAGTTTTCAAAATCCAAACTTGCCTTACTATAAGTAAACATAAAAATCATAAATGTCCCAAACCGTGTAAGGCAGATCTTATACATAGGACACAATGCAAAATAAAACATTTACAAATAAAGCTGAATGAAATTTAAATAAAGAAAACTAAAGCCGTAAATTGTTTTCTGATACTAAAGTTGGGCATATTCCAAAATTTTGGAAATAAATAATCTCTAGATTTTTCAGGTGGTGGAGGTAAAAATGAAACTGAGTCACTTGGTTATTATGACTTGGGAGGGTAACTGATAGAGACACTCATGTGACTTTGTTTTTTAATCTCAACAAAAAGAAAATATGATGAAAAGAGGAACTCCTAGAAACAGAATAGCATCATGGGGATAAACATGGCATGTGTCAGAAATGACTGCTGTTAACAAATAAGAGACATGTTGGAAAAAGACAACTACACTTGTAATAAAATAAAAATAAAACACAAGTCATACATGTAACTCTAAATTTTCTAGTTGCCAAATTAAAGAAGAAAAAAGTAACATTGATTTAAATAGAATCAATAGTAGAACTGACTTAAATTATTTAGCTTATGTAACACAATATATCCAAATTATTAGCATTTCAGTATGTAATCCACTTAAAGTTATTACCTAGGTAATTTACGCTCTTTGTTTTTTACTATGTCTATGCAAGTATTTTATACTTATAGCACATTTCAGTTTGCACAATCTACATTCTAAGTGGTCAGTAGAATCAAGTGACTAGTGCCTACTATATTAGAGAACACAGGTGTAAAACATAGGAAAATATACTTTTTTAAGAGGAAGATAATTCTCCTTCAGATAAAGATATTAGAATACCATTATTTTAACCACTTAATAAGTAATTAGGCAGTCCCTCCCATCAGTAAACTTGCACAAGCCTCTTAGATAGCCTCATCCACCAGAGGGCAGACAGCAGAAGCAAAAAGAACTACAATCCTGCAGCCTGTGGAACAAAAACCACATTCACAAAAAGATAGACAAGATGAAAAGGCAGAGGGCTATGTACCAGATGAAGGAACAAGATAAAACCCCAGAAAAACAACTAAATGAAATGGAGATAGGCAACCTTCCAGAAAAAGAGTTCAGAATAATGATAGTGAAGATGATCCAGGACCTCAGAAAAAGAATGGAGGCAAATAATGATACGATGCAAGAAATGTTTAACAAAGACCTAGAAGAATTAAAGAACAAACAAACAGAGATGAACAATACAATAAGTGAAATGAAAACTACACTAAAAGTAATCAATAGTAGAATAACTGAGGCAGAAGAACGGATAAGTGACCTGGAAGACAGAATGGTGGGATTCAATGCTGTGGAACAGAATAAAGAAAAAAGAATGAAAAGAAATGAAGACAGCCTAAGAGACCTCTGGGACAACATTAAACACAACAACATTTGCATTATAGGGGTCCCAGAGGGAGAAGAAAGAGAGAAAGGGCCAGAGAAAATATTTGAAGAGATTATAATCAAAAACTTCCCTAACATGGGAAAGGAAATAGCCACGCAAGTCTAGGAAGTGAAGAGAGTCCCAGGCAGGATAAAGCCAAGGAGAAACACGCTAAGACACATAGTAATCAAATTGACAATGCCGAGATACATAGTAATCAAACTGACAAAAATTAAATGCAAAGAAAAATTATTAAAAGCAACAAAGGAAAAATGACAACATACAAGGGAACTCCCATAAGGTTAATGGCTGACTTCTCAGCAGAAACTCTACAAGCCAGAAGGGAGTGGCATGATATACTTAAAGTGATGAAAGGGAAGAACCTACAACCAAGATTACTCTACCCAGCAAGGATCTCATTCAGATTCAATGGAGAAACCAAATGCTTTACAGACAAGCAAAAGCTAAGAGAATTCAACACCACCAAACCAGCTCTACAACAAATGTTAAAGGAACTTCTCGAAGTAGGAAACACAAGACAAGAAAAGGACCTACAAAAACAAACCCAAAACAATTAAGAAAATGGTCATAGGAACATACATATCGATAATTACCTTAAACGTGAATGGATTAAATGCTCCAACCAAAAGACACAGGCTTGCTGAACAGATACAAAAACAAGACCCATATATATGCTGTCTACAAGAGACCCACTTCAGACTTAGGGACACATACAGACTGAAAGTGAGGGGATGGAAAAAGATATTCCATGCAAATGGAAATCAAAAGAAAGCTGGAGTAGCAATACTCATATCAGATAAAATAGACTTTAAAATAGAGAATGTTACAAGAGACAAGGAAGGACACTACATAATGATTAAGGGATCAATCCAAGAAGATATAACAATTATAAATATATATGCACCCAACATAGGAGCACCTCAATACATAAGGCAACTGCTAACAGCTATAAAAGAGGAAATCAACAGTAACACAATAACAGTGGGGGAATTTAACACCTCACTTACACCAATGGACAGATCATACAAAATGAAAATAAATAAGGAAACAGAAGCTTTAAATGACACAATAGACCAGATAGATTTAATTGATACATACAGGACATTCCATCCAAAAACAGCAGATTAAACTTTCTTCTCAAGTGCACATGGAACATTCTCCAGGATAGATCACATCTTGGGTCACAAATCAAGCCTCAGTAAATTTAAGAAAATTGAAATCTTCTCAAGCATCTTTCCTGACCACAGTGCTATGAGATTAGAAATGAATTACAGGGAAAAAAACGTAAAAAACACAAACACATGGAGGCTAAACAATACGTTATTAAATAACCAAGAGATCACTGAAGAAATCAAAGAGGAAATCAAAAAATACCTAGAGACAAATGACAATGAAAACACGATGATCCAAAACCTATGGGATGCAGCAAAAGCAGTTCTAAGAGGGAAGTTTATAGCTATACAAGCCTACCTCAAGGAACAAGAAAAATCTCAAATAAACAATCTGACCTTACACCTAAAGGAACTAGAGAAAGAAGAACAAACAAAACCCCAAGTTAGCAGAAGGAAAGAAATCATAAAGATCAGAGCAGAAATAAATGAAATAGAAACAAAGGAAGCAATAGCAAAAATCAATAAAACTAAAAGCTGGTTCTTTGAGAAGATAAATAAAATTGATAAACCATTAGCCAGACTTAAAAAGAAAAAGAGGGAGAGGACTCAAATCAAAAAAATTAGAAATGAAAAAGGAGAAGTTACAACAGACACCGCAGAAATACAAAGCATCCTAAGAGACTACTACAAGCAACTCTATGCCAATAAAATGGACAACCTGGAAGAAATGGACAAACTCTAAGAAAGGTATAACCTTCCAAGACTGAACCAGGAAGAAACAGAAAATATGAACAGACCAATCACAAGTAATGAAGTTGAAACTGTGATTAAAAATCTTCCAATAAACAAAAGTCCAGGACAAGATGGCTTCACAGGTGAATTCTATCAAACATTTAGAGAAGAGCTAACACCCATCCTTCTCAAACTGTTCCAAAAATTGCAGAGGAAGGAAAACTCCCAAACTCATTCTATGAGGCCACCATCACCCTGATACCAAAACCAGACAAAGATACTACAAAAAAAGAAAATTACAGACCAGTGTCACTGATGAATATAGGTGCAAAATTCTCAACAAAATACTAGCAAATAGAATCCAACAACACATTAAAAGGATCATATACCATGATCAAGTGAGATTTATCCCAGGGATGCAAGGATTCTTCAGTATACCCAAATCAATCAATGTGATAAACCATACTAACAAATTGAAGAATAAAAACCATATGATCATCTCAATAGATGCAGAAAAAGCTTTTGAAAAAATTCAATATCCATTTATAAGAACTCACCAGAAAGTGGGCATAGAGGGAACCTACTTCAACATAATAAAGGCCATATACAACAATCCCACAGCAAATATCATTCTCAATGGTGAAAAACTGAAAGCATTTCCTCTAAGATCAGGAACAAGACAAGGATGTCCACTCTCACCACTATTATTCAAGATAGTTCTGGAAGTCCTACCACGGCAATCAGAGAAGACGAAGAAATAAAAGGAATCCAAATTGGAAAAGAAGAAGTAAAACCGTCACTGTTTGCAGATGACATGATACTATACATAGAGAATCCTAAAAATGCCACCAGAAAACTACTAGAGCTAATCAATGAATTTGGTAAAGTTGGTAAAGGATACAAAATTAATGCAAGAATCTCTTGCATTCCTATACACTAATGATGAAAAATCTGAAAGAAAAATTAAGGGAACACTCCCATTTACCATTGCAACAAAAAGAATAAAATACGTAGGAATAAACCTACATAGGGAGACAAAAGACCTGTATGCAGAAAACTATAAGACACTGGTGAAAGAAATTAAAGATGATGCTAACAGATGGAGAGATATACCATGTTCTTGGATTGGAAGAATCAATATTGTGAAAATGAGTATACTACCCAAAGCAATCTACAGATTCAATGGAATCCCTATCAAATTACCAATGGCATTTTTTACAGAACGAGAACAAAAAATGTTAAAATTTGTATGGAGACACAAAAGACCCCGAATAGACAAAGCAGTCTTGAGGGGGAAAAAAGGAGCTGGAGGAATCAGACTCCCTGACTTCAGACTATACTACAAAGGTACAGTAATCAAGACAATATGGTACTGGCACAAAAACAGAAACATAGATCAATGGAACAAGATAGAAAGCCCAGAGATAAACCCATGCACCTATGGTTAACTAATCTATGACAAAGGAGGCAAGGATATACATTGGAGAAAAGACAGTCTCTTCAATAAGTGATGCTGGGAGAACTGGACAGCTACATGTAAAAGAATGAAATTAGAACACTCCCTAACACCATACACAAAAATAAACTCAAAATGGATTAGAGACCTAAATGTAAGACCGAACACTATAAAACTCTTAGAGGAAAACATAGGAAGAACACTCTTTGACATAAATCACAGCAAGATCTTTTTTGACCCACCTCCTAGAGTAATTGAAATAAAAACAAAAATAAGCAAATGAGACCTAATGAAACTTCAAAGCTTTTGCACAGCAAAGGAAACCATAAACAAGACAAAAAGACAACCCTCAGAATGGGAGAAAATATTTGTAAATGAATCAACGGACAAAGGATTAATCTCCAAAATATATAAACAGCTCATGCAGCTCAATATTAAAGAAACAAACAACCCAATCCAAAAATGGGCAGAAGACCTAAATAGACATTTCTCCAAAGAAGACATACAGATGGCTAAGAAGCACATGAAAAGCTGCTCAACATCACTAATTATTAGAGAAATGCAAACCAAAACTACAATGAGGTATCACCTCACACCAGTTAGAATGGGCATCGTCAGAAAATCTACAAACAACAAATGCTGGAGAGGGTGTGGAGAAAAGGGAACCGTCTCGCACTGTTGGTGGGAATGTAAATTGATACAGCTACTACGGAGAACAGTATGGAGGTCCCTTAAAAAACTAAAAATAGAATTGCCATATTATCCAGAAATCCCACTACTGGGCATTTACCCAGAGAAAACCATAATTCAAAAAGACACATGCACCCCATATTCATTTCAGCACTATTTACAATAGCCAGGTCATGGACGCTACCTAAATGCCCATCGACAGATGAATGGATAAAGAAGTGGTGGTACATATATACAATGGAACATTACTCAGCCATGAAAAGGAATGAAATTGGGTCATCTGTTGAGAAGTGGATGGATCTAGAGACTGTCATACAGAGTGAAGTAAGTCAGAAAGAGAAAAACAAATATCGTATATTAACGCATATATTTGGAACTTAGAAAAATGGTACAGATGAACCGGTTTGCAGGGCAGAAATTGAGACACAGATGTAGAGAACAAATGTATGGACACCAAGCGGGGGAGGCGACAGGGGGTGGGGGGGGATGAATTGGGAGATTGGGATTGACATGTACACACTGATGTGTATAAAACTGATGACTAATAAGAACCTTCTGTATAAAAAACTAAATAAAATTAAATTTAAAAAGTAAAATAAAAACTTATAAAAAAATAAGTAATTAGTTATTTTATACACTCGTTTGATAAAGAGTTTTAAGACCTTAGCACATTTAAAGCCCTGTGTCAAGGCAAAACTCAGATGATTTAGAAAGGATTCTAGCCACATGATAATCATGGATTACTAGGAAGACATCTTCCATCCACCCATCCACCTCTCATTCAATTTGCACATTTGGAACATATGCTGATCACTATGTTAGTCTCCAGAGCTACAGTAGCACATAAAGAGTTAATGACCATTTGGCATAATAACTGCTAAAATGGAGACTTGTACAAGCCATTAACTGCCCATGAAGAGGGGAGAACTGACAATGAGGTGAACGCCCATAGAAATAATGTACTCACATGGGCAAAGGCATGGATCACAAAGTACTATGGTATGTCTGAGACTATACATAGTTTTATGTGATTGGTTAGTAGGGTTCATAAGGGGAAGTAGCGAAAATGAAGGTAGAAATAAAGATGGAGACTAAACTACAAAATGCCTTTAGGCCGTGCTCAGGACTTTGGACTTTATCTTATGGATCTGGGGAACTGTAAAAGTCCATCATCTTATTCGTTTAGAAATTTAACTTTGGCAACTCTGTGGAAGAGAGACTGCAGAGAAATCAAAACTGGAGAAAGGAGAATTGTTAGAATATTAATAATCGGGAGTTTAAAAAAAGAAAACATACTAAAGTCCTCTCATAATTCAGATTTTAGAATGGAAAAAAAAGTCAAGAATTCAAGTTATCACGCATTGAAATGTATTAATTCATTTATTCAAATAATATTTATTATGTACCTATAATGTATAAGGCACTTTTCCAGGGTGAGGGTATGGTAATAACAGGACAGAGAAAATCTCACATTTCAAAGGGAGCAAGTTTGGATTAAATCAATGTACAATCTAAAAAAGTTAAATTCCATGAAACAATTAGATGGGGTAAAGTATTGAGAGAGAGAATGAAACGGTAGCACTATAGTTAGGCTGTTTAGAGAAGGCTATCTGAGGTGGTTGATGTTTGAACTTAGACTTGATTAACAAGGAGTCAGTCAGGAGTGAAGTGCCTCAGAGGATAACAAAGGGCAGTGGTCCAGAGGGTATGAGCTTCAGTGTCCAAAGAACAGTACTATGTCCTGTACGTCTGACCACAGTGAGCTTGTGGGACTGTGGTAAGTATGGTCAAAGAGGTGGGGAGGAGCCATATTGTTGATGACCTAGTAGGTAAAGATTTTGCATTTCATTTAACGTATTTAGAATCTACTGGGGAAGTCGCTACCGAGTGGTGACATTGTCATATGTGATTTTTATGAGGTCCCCCCCTCTTGCTACTCTGTGGATAATGGATTGGAGATAGGCAACAAGGGCAATGGCAGTGATGTAGGGTGACAGCCTAACAGTCAGAGAAAAGTGGACTGACTCAGGATGCATTACGGAATTAGATGAATAAGTGTTTCAGATAGTTGAAATTGAGGATGGGGTATAATTGAAAGAGAAGTATCTAGAAAGAGTCCTCGAGTTTTCTCCAAAGCACTGGGTGGATGGTGTTGTTACTCATGTAGGGAAGACCAGAGGTCAGACAGATGAAGGGGGTTCCCTAGGATTCAGAAGTTAGGGCAAGCCTCAGGCTTCTAGTGTGAATGACTTTGAAAGAAATTACAAGAGTAGGAGGTGGTTTTGAAGCAAAAGGAAAAATTGACATTAAAAATATACATATATGTAGAAATGTGACATGCGACATATCACAGAAAAGACAATTCAGTTACAACTGGGGATGCCAATCCTGATAGCTTGACAGCATGGTTTTCAACCTTGAGATATTAAGAGCTTCCTAAGGCAAAATATTAATAAGTTATTAATCATCCAGATGTTTAACAGGAAAACAGAATTGGAAGTGAACAAGAAGGAATATAAAACACTCACATTCATTCCCCCATCATCTTTTGCCAGGGCTGCTCAAGACAAAAATGGCTGAATGGTTATGAGTACTCACAATGAATTTCATTATGAAGTATCTCCCCTAACTGGGTTGCAATAAGTTTTAAGTGCTGGGATATTTTTGTTTGGGGGCTAATCACAGCCCCTGAGAACAAAAGCACAGACTAGAAAATGTAAGAAATGCGTATTTCACCAACTGGTATACAAAATCTAAGTCAATGGTTTCCAGGCCCAGTTCACAGACTAACAATCAGAATCACCTAAATTACATATTCAAAGTCCTTACTTTATTTTTCTTCCCCAGACCTACTACAGCAAAACATTCAATGCTAGCCTCAAGATTCTGCCTTTTTATTAATTTCCCTGGGTGAATCTGATGCCCAGTTAGGTTGAAATCACTCACAGTGGTCAATTGGGATTATTAATATATATCATGAAGTGCTAAGGAATATGGTCTTAGCCTATTTGGAATATCAAGAGTCTAGATTCTAAACATAAACAAAGCATCTCTCTATATAGAATGTCATGGTGGTGAAAGATGGATAAAATTATGAGATTAGTAAATATTTCAGTGACAGAAGCTTGGACCTTGGTATTGGCCATCAGGTTGCCACTAAAACTCCTAAATTCTCTTAAGCTAATAATCTATTACTTCACCATATGGTTTTAAGTTATTCTGGGTTTCCGACACTGGTCAAAGAAAGAGGATACCGTTAGCCATCTTCCTAACCTGTGAAGAGTCCACCTGAAGGATCTGTATTAAAAAAAAAAAAAAAATGTTGCTTTCATTAATTTTTATACTAATCCAAAAGCAGGATTGTGTTCTCAAGGACATTCAGAGATGCAGTGTTCCCTGAAAAAAAGATCCTTAATCAGGGAACATGCCGTACTTACTATATGCAGTTTAAATACATATATCCTTCAAAGTCTAGTTCAAATATTACCTTACTAGGGTTTCTCTGACTACCCTGATTGAGCCTCTTCCACTGAAAGGCAAAGTTCTCCTTTTCTCCACTACAGATACTCCATTAACACTTTATATATGTCTGCATTTTTCTTCAGTCATGTATTTATCTATCTGTCTTCCCTGCTAGACATAGAGCAACTTCTCCTGAAGCCAGGCATAGAGGCGGTGTTTCATAAAAGCATTTTGGATTGAATTAAATCTCAGGGTAAGCAGTACCAGCAGTATAAATGCCAGAAGGTTACTTTCCTCCATGCAGGTTAGTTGTGAAAATGTGACTGTCAAGAGACAGACTGTAAACAGCAATAATAATAATAAAGTTAGGTAAATCTCTCAGTCTTTGAGATGTCAAGCACGAACCACAGACAGCACCAGTATCCTTCAACATGAGTCACTCTAGCTGAACAAGAGCTTAGGTAAAAGGAAACCACTGACAGACAAATCAATCTTTTTGGACATACCTGCTCAACTAGATGCCAGTTCTGTACGTGAAAAACAAAGAATTCTCAAATACACATGCTTGTGGCAAAAAACATTTACCATTGACTCTTAACCGTTATCAGAACACAAATGAAGATAAAGGAAGCCTGTGAAGGGAGCAGATAATGAAGGATGTTTAAAAAAAATGTGATCTAAAGAACAACATTTTATGGCTTATGATTTTGATTGTCTCTGTGTTGAAGTGGCAAAATTATCTAAGCCCATTTGGGATAGTTATTTGAGGGGACCAATCCCATGTCACTCTAAATAAAGTTAGAGGGTGACAATACACATGTGTGCTGTCATCACAAATGTCTTCTTGTCATGACTGCTAATAGGTGTGAGACAGCTTTCAATGCCATGCTTCACAAAGCAAGTAACAGATGCGTTGGTCTTAGAACTTCCTTCCTAAATTGAATTTCTGTCAAGAAAGCAACATCAACAAATCAGACAAAGCCTCTATGACATGCCAGGGTTTCAAAAGTGCACCTAGAGAGAATTATTCTCCCACAGCTGTCATCGATATACATTCATGCAAGACTTTCTGTTGTCTTTATTAACTACTGTCATTATAATTTCATCACTGCACAGTCATTCAGATTAAATTATTAAAACCTATGACAACTCTTCATAGGCCGACCATGATTCCTTCAATCAGGCAGTTGAACTTGATAACAACTCTCAGGAACTAATACAAAACATATTATTTACACATATACCACCCAATATGATAACACACACACACACACGCACACACACACACACACACACACACACGCACACATATACAGTGACCTCAAATGTAAGAACTGAAAATATTCCAAAACATCTTTTTAAAGTTCATTTAGTTGTTGCAAAATTGGATTGCATTTTCTTAGAAAAACAAAATTATATAAGGTGTTGAATTTTCTAGGCTAAGCCCCTAAAGCCTTTTTAGCTCACAGTATAGGTAAAAAGATGAACAGTATCGTCATATACGTTAGCCAAACTGTATAGCATAGATTCCATGGGAAAACGCATTTAAAAGTAGTGTAGTGGCATTCCTCCATCCTCGTGCCACACCCTCACCAAACCACACATTGCTATCTTTGGAGGGATCCTCTCCTTATTCGCCACACCCACTGCCATGGTTTAAGTAGCAAGAGCTTTTAATTTGAGTAAAGGAGACAAGAAAAATTACTCTTCATGCCTAAGTTTAATACCTAGAGAATTGACTTCAATATGCAAGGACAACGTGCAATTCTATGCTCACTGCCCAACGTATCATTATGATTCCTAAAATAAAATCTTTAGGGATAACAATTTATAGAAACTTCAATGCCTTAATATTTAAGTTTCTTTGAGTTAATCCCTCCACCACCTTCAGGTAAAAAAAATGTCTTGCTAGTGGAAATAATTTTATGTATGTTGAAGATATGATTTCTGAGGAGTCTACGTGGAATATGGCAACTGTGCATGTCTCTGGGCTTCTTGCTCTGCAATTATAAGATGAAGGACATACTGCATATCTGAATAATGTATTATGCTTTCAATCTAAGCCTTGATTATGACAAGTCTTAGAAAATTCAAGACAGAGTTCAGATAAAAGATTTCTTACCCTGGGGTCAAAAAATCTTGTTTTGGAATCCAAAAGAGACACATTTAAAATTAGATTTAAAAAAAAAAAATGCAGAGTATCTGAACTCTAATAGCATTACACTCTCCGGTTTTATGTCCCTAATCAAATTTTACGACAAAATTATAAGACTGATTATTTTTGCACGAATAAAATATTTTAACATATAAATAAGCAAAAATTACTCCACTCAGACATATCTTGTTTAGCTTCTACTGTTAAATAGTTGCAAAACCATCTCACTAACTACTTTGTCTTAAATTGCATAAAAGTTAAAAATCAAATTAAGTAAACCATTGTGATATTGGATAAAGTGTTAAGGAAAGCAAAGTGATTAAATCTCAAGCTTCCTGAAGTTTAATGTACACACTGTGTGCTTGTGTTTGATTATAAAGAAAGCATAATACAGCTTAAAATCTTCCCTAAAATCAAGGTATTCCCAATATACTAAACCTAAAAACATTTATTTATAATGTATTTTATTCTACTTCTTAGAGTGAAAATATTTCCCCTTTCCTCTTGCATTCCATTTTTTACAGTAATCCTATAATAGGTATACTCTTCCATTAACAAAAAAATATTAAAATTTAGATATAACACACAGTTAAGAGAGTCACTAGTGGCAGAACAGAATCAGTTTTCTGAACTTAAAAAAATGATTGAAAAAAATTTTTTTTAATAAAAGCAATACATGCAAATGGTTAAAGAAATTATAGAGGAACTTACAATTATAAGCCATAATCTCCTGATTATCCTCCCCACTGTGTCCAGCTCCTCATATGTATATACTTGGAGACCCTTTCTGTTGTTATTTTTCCATAGCTGCAAATAAACTACTTTTTTTTTAATTTGAACATATATGCTCATTTTTATTCAGTTATTTAACAATAACCATTGAAATTCAGCTATAATAGGTTAATATTTAGTTCATTTATATCATGCTCCTCTTTGCAATATAGTTTTAATACTATTGTCAATTACTCTATTAGTGATATTTGTATATTTGTAAGTACCATATTTAAATCTCTATTTCTTGCTCTGTCAACCACAAATAGTATATCTTGATTTTCCAGTTTTTTTTTTTTTTTTTTTGATTTTCCAGTTTTTAAGATGAGCATATTAACGCCTCAACCCTTGAACTCTACTCCATTCTGTCTTCTTGTTGTTGTCATTTTACTTTTTATTTTGTTGAGGTTAATAACATTTATATTCTGTTCTGTAATCTCAGCTGAAAGGGCTATATGCTCAAAGTATCCCTTAGAACTCTAAGTCGCATTCCATAAAAGTGGAGGAAGTTACAATCTCTTTCAGTTACCTTCTCCATCCCAATTTCCTGTTCCAAGATTGTAGTCGCATCCTTAAGGGGAAAGCACCCTGTTATATTTATAATATATTGAAAAAGTAATCAAAAACTTGAGAATGTTGAGGGAATTTATCCTGAAGAAGATGTTAGATAGAGATTGGGGAAAAAAGAGTTATGAAATATATCTTTAAATTTCTAAAAGGCTTTCATGTGTAAATAGAATTTCTATTGGGCACCAAGGGAATGGAATAGCAATGGAATAATTCATGTTTTGATGTAGAAAGCAGAAGAATAACAGAACCAGTCAAAACTAGAACTCATGGGGCTTAAACATAGGCTGATGACCCCTTAGCAATTACATTGCCAAAGGTATTCAAAAGAAAGTTCATGAGATGATGGTTTTAAGAGAACTTCATTATTTGAAATTGGAATACAAAGAGCATCAAAAAACAGAAAAGTCCACATCTACAATTACAATGTAACTATTCAAACATGGTTTTATTTGTAATGATCACAGTTGATATAATTAAAAGTAAACTTACCAACAGTGACCAGTAGTAGCCTCCTATTAGTTTCACCATTGCTTTCAAATACACATTGATCGTTTGATTTAATCAAAGCCTTTAAACAGGAATCGAATTATATTATATTACATATTTCTGTGTTGATGTTACCTCTGACTCTATGATTAGATAAGGAATTCACTTCCCTGTGTCTTTGGTGTGACTAACACTGGTAGATTAAAAAAAAAATTAAAAACAAATAAAAGAACTACTGTAAAGATTTATAATTCAAGAATGAACTCCTCTTTTTCTCTCTTGAAGTATCATTAGGACTCTTTATGTTGTGTGTAATCAAATTCCCAGACAACATAGCCGTAAGCAAGAAAAGTTCAGGGTTCTCTGACTTCCCATATGCTTTGATCTGAATTCTCGCAACGCTGTTAGAGATTTTTTTTTTTTTTTTCTTAATATCATATCCTTTCTAGGACTGGCTTTTCTCTCTCTATAGTAAATAGCTGCAACAGTCCCTTTACAATCTTATATCCCAATGTCCAAAAGAAAAGAGCCCATATTTCCCCATGTTTCCTCAGAGGAAAGAGGAACCTTCATACTCAGAGAACACCAGCAAATATTTGCAATGTCTTATTGGTTCAAACTGACTCACAGACCCAGGCCTGATGAAATGAATGTGGGCAGGAGAGTGGACTTCATAAATTCAGCTTCTAGCCTGGCTGGGTCAATATTACCCAAATCATAGTTCTATGAATAGAAGTAGTACAGTTCTTCAGAGTGAAGTTGGCATTCTGTTACCACAGAGTGGGTGTTGGCAGCAGGAAGAATGTTTGCCAGTGGCAAAATCATTTCACTATAAGAACTTAGTTGTGCAGGGTTGGTTTGCACATATAATTATCCACTAGTCTAAAAGTTGAGACAGAATAATTCAAGTCTAATAGCTGTGACTTTTTCAAAATTTGAAGAAGTCCATGTTTAATTACCACTAAGAAGCTATGTGCTATATTCCCCATCTGTTGGAAGGCCTTAAGCACTAAACAAAGAAAGATATATGAAACCTTCTTTGTCAGACCAAAGTGTTGAAAATCTGGGAAGTGCTAAGGGCAGAGAAGATTGGAATGATATGATTAAAGCTGAATTTAAGGTGAAGTATTTTATCTGAACAATTTGAAGTGAGAAGCAGCTTTAAAACTTATGAGAATTATGGTTTCTTAGGAATTCCCTGTTTCACCTGGTTGAGCACATATATTGATATAGAGTATTTAATCATGTCTAAAGGAAAGAACCCTGAAGGAGAAATGGCTGTATTTCTCCCGTGGTAAGTTTTTAGAAGAAAATGGAAAACAGTTCTCAATAGCATTCAGACTTGAAATGCTAAGAACAGCCATTTCAGATAAGGAGGTATGGTATTGGCCAAATCTGGGAGCTAAAGACAAAAGTCAGGAGAGAGAAATTCCTAAGTAAGAATATTTTCATTTCTCAGAAACAGTAGTCTATATAAAGGGATGTATTTATCTCAGAAGGATCTTGCTGAGGAATTGCAGTTGGGGGAGACAGCAGCACAGAGCAGCGGCTAAAAATGTGGTTCTGGGGTTGACTCTTTAAGGTTAAAATGCTTAAAATCCTAGCTGTGTCACTTCTAAATTGTATGGCTTTGGGCAAGTTGCTTAAGCTCTTTGGTCACACATCCCTTATAGGTAAAATGGTGATATTACTAGTTCCTGGTTCATTGCATTGTTGTGATAAAATCATGCAAAGCCCATACAAGTATAGTGTTTGACTCCCAATAAATAGTGTTTGACTGCCTTTAATAAATCTGAGCTAACAATAATAACAGGGATAACCTAAGAAGTTTATCCTGAGTAGAGTGCAGTTGTACTCTGGAAGGAACTGTGGAAGTCTAGTGGAAAACAAAGACATAAAAAGATTTAGATGCACCATCTGGTTCAAATAGACCCAACAAGTTCACCATCAATCCCCTAGGAAATGATGGTTCATTCCAAGGCGCTTAACAGAAATCTTGATTTCTCTCTTTGTCTACATTTTCTTTTCATGGCTAAACTCTGACCGCTTGTGCACCTTTTTCTAATTCCACTGTTTTCACTACATGTGTATGGCATAGATAAAATTAGTCTCATCTCCTCATTTGAGATCTCCAGGTAAATATAGATATTAAATAGCAGTCTAGAATCAAAACACAGTGTGCTCGCTGTTAGTACATGATCAGTTTATAACCACTCAAAACTGGACATCCATTAGAATGATAATGTCTCCTAAAGCAGTCAGTCTCCAACTTGGTTGCATATCAGAAACACCTGTAGGACTTTTTTGAAAAAGAACACATGATGGAGGTTACTTCTCAAGATGCTAATTCAGTAAGTCTAGGTTGAGGTTAAAATACTGTGATTCTTAATTTTTTGGGTAGTTCTGATGTGCAATCTAAAATCACTGCTGTGAGAATACTATTATCCTGTAATGATAGTAACTGACATCCGTTGGTCGTTTACCAAGTGCCAGGCACTATTCAGTGTGGTCTACATGAATTAACTCATTTGACCCTCAACTCACCTAATCCTCACAATTATCCTAACAGGTAGGCTGCTATTGTTATTCCATTTCACAGATGAGAAAATTGAGGCATGGGGAGGTTAACTAACTTGCCCAAAGCAGCATGGCTAGTACGAAGTGGAGCTGGGATTGAAACCCAGGAAGTCTGGCTCCAGAGGCCACTTCTTGCCTGGAAGCATTAGAAAGCAAAGCAAACTTTTGGCATTCACCCTCAAGGAATTAGTGGAGGTAAATTAGGTGAGGAAATTTGTCGTTAGTTATTATCTCTATGGCAAAGGGGAATTCTGTGCAGCACTACAGTGGGAGTTTCTTTGGACAGAGCAGTGTGTTTCTGTCAGACCCTGTCAAGATAGCACTGTGACTGACCACAGACCAGGTGTCTGGAGGAAATCAGGCCCCCTGAGGAAAGTTGTAGAAGGAGAAAAACTTCTAACGTTCAAGTGATATTTAGTCATGGTTCTTCAGGAACTAATTGCCTATAGCAGGCTGGTCAGCTCTAACTAAGGAAGGCCAGCAACTGTCCCAGAAAGATGGTCGCCCTAATTCTGGAGAGACAACTGAAGGACACAAACTTGGATACCTCCAGCCTGAGCCCATGGGTTCTATTTAGTAATAATGAAAAACAACCAGCTAGAGATATCAGTACCATCTAAGTTTGTTGGAGAGAAGATGGGATGAATCACATAGGTATATACGTATATTTATGCTTATCTGATTCTGTGGGCAAGAATTATAAGTTCTTTACAGGTATTTTCAAACAAAATTATTTGCCATCGTTATTCAGAAATAGCCAGAAACATCTGATTTCTTATCGTGATCTGAAGCAAAACACATGCATGATGCTTATATTTTTTTGTTCAGAAACGCATGTGTGATATTTACTCTTTAACTACTTTAATTAATGTTTGTCAATAGCTCTTTTATGCAAGACATGGAACTTAGAGCCAATTTAAAGAACTTGATAAATTTCAATTTGTGTTGCTGTGAATGTGAATTATTAATGTCATTTTTAAGTTAACGTGGTTCTAAAATACTGAAACAAGGCCTTGGCAACAAAGGTATTTTAACATTTTATTCAAGCTACACCTAAGTGTTAAGTAAATCACGAAACAACAACCTTAAAACTTTTAGAATTTGCTGAGAAAATTCCTCGTCTTCCAAGTACTGACTTTAAAAAATTTAAAACGTGTTTCTGAAAATGTTATGTATTTGACATAAACGGAAATTATTTATTAGAAATCTCTATGAACATCAACCTAATTTCTGGCTAAGAAGGATAATGAAAAAGCAAATTTTATAAAGATAAACGTAGTGTTTTTCCAAGTTCACTTACAAAAACAAAAAGGCAAAACACAATTTTAGTTCGTATTTCTGTCAAGTATAGACAGTTGTGTACACTATTTAACTGGTGACAGGCACATTCAGTATTTGTTAAAAATAAAGCCATTCCATCCATCACTTAACCCCTGTGAATATAAACATAACCCAAATAAACCTAGCCAGCTTCATAAGCCATCTAGGTATCATGTCACATTCTAAAAACCATTAATTCAACATCTCATCACGCTGAAAAGTGATTTAAGTCTTTACCAGAGGCAATGGAATGGATAATTCAGGGTGATTACAGTCCTATCGCACAAGGAAATGTTCTCTTCCTTCAACCTCTCCCATCACTCTCCCTAAATCTCATCCAACAATGACACTTTTCTTGCTTCCAACTGTAACCTTTCCAGATCTACCTTTTCTTCTGAAATAGTAGTTTTCTATCCTTTAAAATCTAAATAAATCTAAACTTCTTAATCTATATTTTGCTCAAGACCAGAAAAGTAAGTGAGCCAGGGAAATAGTGCTCTGTGTGTGTGTGAATGTTTGCTATTGTTTCCATTGTACATGAAAGGAAACATCCTTTATAGCCTTATCATATTGAAAAAGGCCCCAACTAAATTAAGTATCCTTGTCATTTCCTCCCAACCATTCCACATCTCCAGTGTTTGCCACTTATTAAAGGGTTCCAAGAACTCTTGAGTCCAGATTGTTTTAGGATTTTAAGGATAATGGATCTGTACCACCCAATAACAGGATCATGTAGCTACTGAGTATTTCAAATATGGCTGCTTCACATTGAGATTACAATAAGTGTAAACTATATCCCACATTTCAAAGACTTAGTATATAAAAAGAATATAAAATCTCTCATCAAACATGGTTTTTACTGATTGCATTGAAATAATCATGTATTTGATATATTGGGTGAATTAAAATATATGCTATTGAAATGAGTTTCACCTGTTTCTTTTTACTTTTTAAAAGTGACCCCTTAGAAAAAATAGAATTACATATTCGGCTCGCATTTGTGGTTCAAATTAGATTGCTACTGAACAGCTCTGTACACTATTACCTTTTTCAGACTTCACAGGCCTCAGTGGAAAAAACAAAACAAAAAAAACAGCACTTAGGGTGTTTAAGTTAATGAGGAAAAAACAAATTGACTGTTTCCAGCATAGCAGATGGTCAGAGACAAAGCTGAGCTAGACTTTGCCTCCTTTATAATTTTTAAACCTGGTAGAATTTTTATTAAAAGAAACTTGTTTATACCTAATGAAAACATTTTCTAGTCAATTTTAAAAATACAACATTTTCCATCTGTGCTATAATCCTATCTGGTTCTTTTTAACCCAGCATGTTAATCACATAGTGCTTAGATTCTAATAAAAGCCCCATATCTATTTTCACCTTGTAACTGTCTGAAGAGGCATATTTTCTTCAGTAGGGTAAACAGAAAAGCTTAACTCTGATTCCAGCAACAACTGGTTGGGTCAACAGCTGTACTCACAGTAGACATCAAGTTTTTGAGCCTTGACTTGCCAGGCAAAGGGGATTGCTCTACATGAAGGAGTTAATTTCATGCTTGAATAGCCCTGAACTATGAAATCAGAAAATTGCGTTACAGTTCTCTCACATCACGGAACCTGCTGCAAGCAAGCCTGCCTCTGAGGAGCATCTGAGAGAATTTCACTGAGAACAAGACAGTGAAAACACAAACACACAAGAAGAAAAACAAAGTTTCTTTTATGATTGGACACTTTGGCTTAAAACTTTTATTTTCATACTTTTTATGGTTTTGATTACCCCTTGCATTTTTCAAGTTAAAGCTAATGACAGAAGAATTCAAGCAGCAATATTGTAGTTATAAAAATGTGCCTCTTTCTCTATTTTTTTTTCTCTGAGATGAGGCAATTTTTACTAATGTTGGTAAAACAGCTTTACTTATCACTAAAACATTTTCCCTGCACTCCACCTTAGTAAGAGCGGGTGATGTGTGCTGTTAGTCATACATATTTAGTCTCAATCTATTTTTTTCTAAATTAACTTCTAATTTTTATCCCACTTCTTAGTTTTATATGTCCTATTTATGACTGAGAATGTCTCCATTCTCTCTATATGTGCTACTGTCAGAAAGGTTAGAAAAAAAAAAGAAAGGTCAGGAAGAAGAATTATGTATGAAGAGAAACACTTTAATCATCCCAGTTCAAAGTGTTTCCCTTATATCACCTCATTCAAAACTTTCACTCCTATGAGATAGGATTATTAGATCTGTTTGTCATATTAGGAAACTGAGGCACACTACATTTAAATAATTGATTCAAGACTATTATAGTTAGTAAGTGGAGAAAGCAGAGACTTAAAAATAATTTCAATTTAAGGCAAGGTGCAGAAAAATGAAAGGCCGTATTTTGAGTGTGAGATAATGCTTTATATTTTAAGAATGAAATAAAATACTTGTTTTCCCTATGATGACTTTTTGTTTCCAACTCAAAAGTAAACAAAAATAATAAAAGTCACATCTTACTCCATTTGTTATATGCAAGTATAAATGAAACATTCACCAATCTAATTGAGAAATAGTCTGCTGTTTATCAAATGTTCTTTGCTGTTAGGAGATTAATATGCTTATCTTTTCCTGCTTTAACATTAATAAGTACTAATTAACTTACATGCAAAGCTTCAGCTGGGCTAATAATCATAGCATTTTTTTGTGTTTTTGTTTTCCTCAGCTGGTAGTCAGCCTAGTAATGGATTTCATTTTTATTCATAATGGATACATTTTATGACTATAATTTATAATAACTTTTAATAGACTAATTTAAAAAATCTTGTAACAATGAATCTCTGCAGTGCATACATTTATTTTTCTGCCTACCAGCTACTCCCTTCTTCAGGGACAATGCTATTCTTTATCTGGATACTGTCATCATCCTATACTCTATCCATTTAGTACAAATGGGGACTTCCATGATTTTAGTTCTTGGTCATTATTCTGTGTGGTCCACAGTGTTTGTCTGACCAAAGGTGGTCCAATGAGTCCCTTCCCTGTTAATTTTTGGCCATCTCTCCAGAGGAGTCAAGTTACTGTAAGATAAAAATTTGGAAGGCCATGTTTTCCACTGTTTGGGGAAGTGGTACAACAGTGTGAGCGTATGAAGTTAGTGCAGAGAAAAGAGTGGAAATGAGAAACAGAGAAAGATGCCCAATTCCCAGCTGCATCACTACTCTTTCCTTGGCTTAATTATTCTGTAAAATAAGGAAATTTTTCTCATCAACACTAATAGAGGACGACAATGTACATTATTTACCTCATACTGGTGAACTAATATGAGTTGTATTTCTGTTACTTATAGTCAAAAGAACCCTAATAAAAATGCCATAGGAACAGAAAAGATTTTTACTTTATTTTTAACTGTAATATAAACAAAATTCCATCTTTAATATATTCAATATGTACTTCAAATTAGTTGTACTTCTTTCCCCCATTTTCAGTTTTTCATTTCTAAGTGTGATCTCAGGTAGTTGTTCAAGCTTCACATCTAATCGTTTTGAACTCATATGTATCCCTGTTCTACTAGAACTTTTAGCATGATTACTGAGTCATGTGCTGTAGTAATTATAAAGGATAGATTATCTATACTTATACATTTATAAATGTACCACTGGACTTACTTGCCTCAACCAGCATTTTCAAAAGAGGGAAATGTCCAAAATCACCAAGAGGTGAGTGCTGATATATTAGATGCTTGCTCTGGCTCAAGCCGCTCAGAATTGATTCCACTAGAGATTTCCACACACGTTTCAAAAAATTTTTTCTATCTTGTCTTTATTCATTTACTCATCTATTTCAAGAAGTTTCTAAGAATGATTAAACAAAAAAAGTTATTAAAATTAAATTTAATAATCAAAACCACATTTATGTGGACAGTTTAAAATAACTTAAAATCATATATATTTGACACAAAGCATCAAGTTCAAGGATTTTATTATGTCTTGATCAAGCAACATGGATTGGCAGTCCAGAATTTGCTGTTCCTCATATAACCATGACAGTTTTCTGTAGCACAATAAATTCACCAATTCAGATCGTTGTTGTAAAATGTATAAAACTAGAAATATCGCAAGACTGCTTAGGTGCAATTTCATTTTCATAATAGACTCAGTCTCTTTTGGTTCTCTTGTTTTATCATGCTTCTTACATTTACTCAGGCTAATATGGTGGCTAGTGAGAAAAGTGCTTTCCTAATATACAGTTTGTTTATATAAATTTTGAAGAGATGTTGGAACACTTCCTTGACATCTGCCTTCCTATATGGTTTAGCTTAAGTTTGAAGACAAAGAGAGGGACTACGAGTAATGCAACCTATTATTCTATTTTTGAATTTTATTTAATTAATTAATTTATTTTTATGAAAAAACTTTTTTTTTATACAGCAGGTTCTTATGCAACCTATTATTTTAAATTGGTCCTCCTGTGCATTCAGGATCAAAGTCATAGGTTTAATCTGAAAATCTCCTTAAAACTGTGAAAAACAATTTTACAACTTTAGCTCACAAATATCCATAGCTAATTTCAAGGAGAATCAAGTAAAGAAATGTGGATGGATTGTTGCAGCGTTTCTCAAATAGCTTCCAAACAAAACTAAGATGTTATTTGCCTTTATTTCAGAGTTGACATTTGCACTGATGGTTTAAAATCAATGGTGAGTAATTGTTGGCTCCTTCAGCACCAAACTGTATGAGAGAACATTAAATCCTTCAATATACCTCCCAGTAAAAAGCAATAGTAACACATCTCCCAGCAAACAAGCAATACAAACAATAACAAATACCTTTTAAATATTCTGTGTGATGAAATGGAAAGTATGCCTCTGATAGTTAATTTTATGTGTCAATTTGACTGGGTGAAGGGATGCCCAGATAGCTAATATAATATTATTCCTGGGTGTGTCTGTGAGGATGCTTCCAGGAGAGATTAGCATTTTAATTGGTGAACTGAGTAAAGCAGATGCCCACCCCCCCACAATGTGGGTGAGTATCATCCAATCTGTTGAGGGCCTGAGTAGAACAAAAAAGCAGAGGAAGGGAGAATTTGCTTTCTCTCTCTGTCTGAGCTAAGATATCCATCTTCTTCTGCCCCTGGGTATGAGCACTCCTGGTTCTTGAGCTTTTGGACTCAGATAGGGATTTATACCATCAGCCTCCTTTGCCGCCACCCCCCAACTCCCATTCTCAAGTTTTAGACTCAGACTGAATTACACCACCCACATTCCTGGTTCTCTAGCTTGCACACAGCAGACAGTGGGACTTCTCAGCCTCTATAACTGAGTGAGTCAATTCCTATAATAAATCTCTCTCTCTCTATACACACACACACACACACACACATACACACACACACACCTTCTATGGTTCCATTTCTCTGGAGAATCCAGACTAATACAATGCCTACAGCACTCCTGCAACATACCTAAATTTAATGGTTGTCTAAAGAAAAGCACTCTTGAGACCACCTGAGTTGCAAATTAACTAGCTGCTTGTTTCATGGAATGTTATTGTTACCTGAAGGAACAACTGACAGACAAGCTATCATTTAACAACTGGGAATTTGCCTGACGTTTCCTTGAAAATTAACAAAAATCATTGCTTTTTTCAAGGAAGACAAATGATGGTAGTAGATTTTTGCCAATGATAAAAAGTCAAGACTTAGAGCAAAAATTACAGTCTGGGAGAACTTGGATCCATCTCTTTGAGCTCAACAGCTTCATAAATAGCTTAACAGCTTCATAAAAGTTATATGATGAGATTGGTTGTGATATTTACCAATGAGATTTTTTGCTATTGTAAATCTGTCAAACTGTGTGATAGGAAATGGGTTAAATTTGGAAAACAAACATAATTCAGTGAACAAATATTTCCCCAGTAAACAATAAATAATGTTACCAATATTGCATGAGTAGAAGACTTTAATACAGCAGAGTATAGAAAGTTCACTGATATTGTTTCAGATGCTACATCGCAGGTGATCTTTAAGAAACTACCTTTCTTAAAGTTTTGGTGTAGTATCTTTGAGTTTTGGTAGAGTATTAAATTTTAAATATCCATAATTATCTTCAAGGACTATAAAAATACATCTCCCCTTTCCAACTATACATCTCTGTGAGGTCTAATATTCCTCATATACTTAAACCAAACCAACATTTCCAACAGATTGAACGCACAAGCAGATATATCAGTAGTTTTCTAAAACTGCTATTAAAGAGGTTAATAATACTCAGTTTCTAAATTTGTAAAATACTTTTCATAAAAACATTTTATTTAACATATAATGGGTTTATTGTTATTTTAAATGAATCAATCAATATTTATTTAAAAGTTTCTGTTTTATTTTTTAATACAATAAATATCATTTGTTATAATCGACATATATAAACCATTTGAGGGTCCTTTAACAAATTTTAAGATTAAAGTTTAAGAACTATTGGTTTATTCTCCACATTGATAGTGGGAAAGAAAGATCCTTAATGACTCCAGAATAGAACCGACATCACTGTAAACCAGAGCAGCCCTTGAGGCTCAGACTAGTTCTGATCATGGTATGTAGAATAGGATGACAACTTTCAAATATCTAGAAATACTGCCACCATATTCACAAAACAATTGTAGTACTCTGTGCTTTTGTCCTTTGGGTAACTATACGTGCATGGAAGAAACAAAACATTGTCATAGAATGAATTGGTAGTCAAATGATGGGCACAACTTTGGAAGCCAGACAGCCTGAGTTTGAAACTGCTTCTCAATTTACTAGTTCTGTCAGCCTGGTCCATTTATTTGACCTCTATATAATAAGTCTGTTTCTTTACAAGCAAAGAGAGCTGTGATAGTACCAGTCTCAACAGCCCCAAAAAGATTTAATAGACAACGCATATAAAATATTTAGCATAGCATCTCACAGTCAGTAAGAATCCTCTAAGTATTAGTCAGTATTTCAATTATGTTTTCACTCTTATTTATTGTTCTTATTAGGTTTCCAGATTAAAAGACTTTCTGAGAGAGGAGAGATACTAATAATATAAGAGTAAAAAAAGAGAACGTCTAAAAATGTTATTAAAGAATACACTAATTAGTGGACTTTGACATTCATAATATTGGCTTAGATATTAAGGGAATGATTAAAATGATGAAATACTGTTAATATTAAGTATTTATCTGTAATGCATTTTTTAAAGTAAGAAAAATTGTTGACAACCTCCAAGAGACATGTAAATGTAACTTGCAGTTATCCTGGATCAAATAAGAAAATAAATGATTTCTATTTTTACTTATGAAATCTAGTAGCTGTTTATAATGAACTGCAAAAAGTGTTTTGCAGTGAAAACTTAAAAGGCGGTATCTCTCGCTAATGGGTGGGGTCTGAGAAGGGGCGTGGCCACAAATCCCTTAGGCTGAGGGACCACATCTTCTCTGAGCCCGGCTCTGTGCTGAGGGCGGGGCTTTGGGTGGTCCGGGTGTCACATCGGAGACTCAGACCTGTCCCATTCTCTTGTCTAGGCCAGGTTAGGTATCTTCTCTGAGGCTGACAGTGTCTTATGTTCCCCCATCAAACTCAGAGCACGCTGTTATCACTGCTTACATGGCCCTCCCATACCCCACCCCTCCTAGATAGATGGCGGTCGGGGAAGACAGGGCCTAGGTCAAGGGGTCCCCGACATTGCTGAGCAGGGTCCCGGCACATGGGAACTGCTTATAAATGTTTGATGAATGAATGAATGGCGGGCCCAAGATTATTCACAGGGAAGGGAAGGGTAGGGGGATCGCTCAGGCTGGGGAGGGAGATGTAGAGGCAGTTACGGATAGGGGGCAAGACTTAGAGAAAAGGACACGTTTCCACCCCAAGATGCAGGGGTGGGCCCTGGAGGGGGTGGGGCAGGGAAGGACCCTGTCACAGAAGAGAGGGTGACATCGTAAGTTCAAAACGGAGAGACAGAAATGGAAACGGGGAAGGCTGGCACCCAGAGTGGGGCGTGTCTGGACCTTCTGAGGTTTGAGATCTCAACCTTCTCAACAGTAGGTAGGGGGTTCCTTCTGGTTTTGGGAGCGGTGAATGACATACAGCCACGCTTTTTGCCCCTGTCCATCCGTCTCCGCATCTGTCTACACTCTGTCCCATCTACATTTTGCCTCTGTCTCTTCTCTCTTTGTCTCTGTCTCTACTCTGAATCTGTCTACACCCTCTCTGCCACTGTCTATACTCCCTCTCTGTGTCTTCCCTCTCTCCCTCTCTTTTACTGTCTATTGTACATTGCATCTATTAAAATTTTGGAACTGTTAAGAAAAGCTTCCAAGCGTATTTCTAAAAACTCTGTGGTAAAAATAATTATAATGAATTCCTTCTCCCCCACATGCCCATATACCCCCATACCCCAGTTTTTAAAAAGAACATATCTTTGGGACTTCCCTGGTGGCGCAGTTGTTAAGAATCGGCCTGTCAGTGCAGGGGACACGGGTTCAAGCCCTGGTCCGGGAAGATCCCACCTGCCGCGGAGCAACTAATCCTGTGTGCCACAACTACTGAGCCTGCGCGCCACAACTACTGAGCCCTTGTGCCACAACTACTGAAGCCCGCGTGCCAAAAGCCCATGCTTCGCAACTAGAGAAGCCACTGCAATGAGAAGCACAGGCACTGTAAGGAAGAGTAGCCCCTGCTCACCGCAACTAGAGAAAGCCCACGCGCATCAACGAAGACCCAACGCAGCCAAAAATAAATAAATGAAATTATATATATATTAAAAAAGAACATATCTTTGATTCCCTGGCTGTCCAGTGGTTAGGACTCCATCCTTTCACTGCCAAGGGCCCAGGTTCCATTCCTGGTTGGGGAACTAAGATCCCACGTGCCGCAGGGCCAAAAAAAAAAAAAAAAAACGGCAATATCGCATGTTGTGAAATTTTATCAAAAATACTGGCTTTAAAAAAGCAAAATGGCATTGCTTCATCTTCAAGTTTTAATTATCTTTTTGGGAAAAGCACGAATTCAATTTAAATCACGTAATAAAACCTAAAATTGTTATTTTACTAAAGTACTTACCAGAAAGGAAAATTTTAATGTAAATCGGAGAAATGCTACAAATATGAGTATTAAATAAATGCCTTATTGGTCATTAAGCCTTAAAATGCTTTCTCTTCAAAGATAAAATATTTTTATTTTAAAGACTAGATTCTCATTTTCTTAATGTGCTTCTGGATTCTGATCTTACTTCTAAAGCCTATTCTCCTATTAAATGCTTGTCAATATGGTTTACAACAACATAAAAATGACTCAATATACAACAATAAGAGTAATTAAATAAGAGTATATCTATTGAATACTTTTATCATTATCATAATTATGAAAATCTACAGTTAATTGACATTGAAAGATAGCCACGAAATTAAATACACAGAGCAGATTTTTTAAAAAGTATCCATAAAATCTAAGTCATACATAGATGAATTGCCTAGTTACATGTACAGATAGAGATAGTTATATGAGGTATTAGTTTAGAAAAAGAAGCTTGGAATCATGAATAGCAAATGTTTAACTATGCTTATTTTGGGTGGTAATTTTTAGATTTTTTTGTTACGTGGTTATAAATTTTTTAGAAAAATTCCCAAATGCATTTATTACATTTATAAGCAGAAATAAATCTACTTGCTTCAACAAATACATAATGATAGAAATGTGTACCTTTCATTAAGAAATTGTAACTGTAGATATTCAGAAGGAATATTTACACTGATTTTTTAAAATAAGTGGTTTGTTGAACTGACTGAGAAATAAAACCACACACACACACACACACACACACAAACAAGGAAAGAAAATGAACTACCAAAACATATTTAACATACTAGTTATGTTAAAGTAATAGAAGATTACAGAATAATTATATACAGTTTTTTTTTTAATTTTTAATGCTCAGGAAAACAATTTCCATGTTGCTATGAATCTCCATGTATTTGAAATAGCTTAAAATAGTCACTGAACAAAAATCACAAAAACCTGAAATGATTATGAGAAGGCTACAGATGTCACAAATTATTTTTCAGGCACTGATGCCTTCAATGCCATCTGTATTATGTGTGTTTGGGTTGGTTTAAGCAGCTTGATGACACCTTCATAAATCGGGTATTCATGCTGAGTATGTGAATTACACTACAAACTAAGCAGCATATTTCTGTAAATTTTGCTGTGATATTTGTTTTCAAATCAAGCACATAATAAAATGCACTCTAAGTCAGCTATAGAGAAATGCATGTCCAAAAATATCTGCCTCCCAAAGTATCTAATTGGATATGCAGTCAAGTAACAAATAGAATTATGTCAGAGTTAGCCAAAAACACTCTTCAAAATTTTCATCATGAAAGAGGGCCCCAAACCCAACAACACTGACAGTTAAATGTTTTTCTTGAAACGCTGTTCAGCCTGGATACGAAAGTATTGCTGAAGCCTCTTTAAGTTATAAATGTCAGACGAAAGGAACAGCCCTTAAAAATTAACATTTAGCGTATCCTCAGGGCTTATTTCAGAGTAAAAAAAAAAAAAAAATTTACAAGTGTGTTAGTAAAGTCATTTGACACTCAATCCTACAACCCTGGAAAAATCACTCTGTTTCAGGGATTATCTTCCACATTTTACATAATTTCTCCCTACCCTCTCTCACTTTGGAAAAACTTTACGCACACTTCTAATTTTAAAGTGACTATGAGAAAACCTACAAGAAGTTAAATCACATGTGCAATTTGCCACAAAATTTCCCTTTCTGTAATTTAACTGTAATGAAATCAGGCTGAAAAAAATAACCTTATGGATTTCACATGCAGATTAATTCACCCATGTATGCATGTATCTGTTTGCTGACTGAACAGTTACTAAATATTTACTATACGTTAGGAAAAGAGAAACGAAGGAAACATAGTCCCTGCTTTGTACTTTAGAGGAGGGAAACAGACATGTAAAAAAAGATAATCATAATAAACCGTATAATAAGTGCTATTAAAAAGGTGTAAAGAGGGTGCTCTGGTGAGGGGTACTTCTTACCAGACCTGGGGGGTAGAATTAGGGGTGGAAGCAATTAGAAAAGATTTTAGAGGAAGGAGATGCTTTTGTTGGGTGGTGAAGGATAAGTGGGAGATTATCAGGCAGACTTGGTGAGGAAGGAAATTCTAGAAAAGAGAACAACATAGTAAAAAGGTTATGTCTGGAAGAGAAAACTGAGTGCTTTAAAAACGCCAAGTGCATCCTGTCTGTCTGGATTCTGAAGCACCTTTGGAGTAGTGGCTGCAGATGAACTTAGAAAGGGTGTCTGAAGGAGTTTTAAATGATGCCAAGGCATTTCGACTAGGATGTCAGTGAAAGATGTTAGGTAGGGAGCCATATGATCATATTTGCATTTAGAAGATAATTCTAGCAGACTTGTGAAAGAAATTGGAGCTGGCTGAATGGGGAAGGAAGTTGACCGCAAAACTGACGGCAGGGAGATAAATTAAGAAGCTATTGCAAACCCTCAGGCGGCAAATGATGAGGACAGTGCAACTGGAAGAGTGGAGAGAGACTTGAGGAATAGGTCACTGATAGAATTAAGGACACAGTGACTATCAATATGAGGTAGTCATGAGAGGGAAGACATGCAAAGTTTTGAGTTATTTCTCAAACTTAGCAGTTCCCATGTTTTAGACATTATTTCCTCATTCTATATTCTACTTCCCATTTGAAAAAGCCCTGTCGAACCTGTCAAATGCAAAAGTTGTCAGGGACGTTTTGGTCAAGGCGGGCAATTCTGAGCACTGGCTTTGTATGCTGGAAGGCAGGTAGACAAATGCTACCACTTCTTCCTTTTAGTGCTCCTATGACCTCAAGCAAGTAGCTTCTATCTTTTAGCACCTAACTCATAGAGGTCAACCTAAGAGTAGTAAACCAGCTAGAATAAGCAAGGCACATCCTGGTCCATCCGAGGAATGATCACAGCGAGGTGTAGGAGTAGCAGATATGGCGGCAGGTCATTTCACCAAGAGTGCTCAAGAGGACAGGACTTCAATTATGGAATGAATGGAATGACAATTCTGCTCTTAAAACTTACTTTTGGATTATTTGAGTGATTAAGGTGGGAGGGCTTGGAGTATATAAATCAAATTCCTAAAATGGCAAGTTGGGCATTGAGGCAAACTGACGTGTCTGGGCCCTTCAGAAGAGAATGGCTACTACACAGCTGCAGGGTATTATTATACTAAAAATCTAGCCCAGTGTTGCCAGATCCTTTTTTTTGGTCTGGTGTCTACATACATATTTAACAGACTTTATTTTTTAAAGTAGTTTTAAGTTTGCGGAAAAAATGAGCAGAAAATATAGACTTCCCTTATACCACCTTTCCCTCTACACCCCCGACCTGCACAACACAGTGTCTCCAGTCATGAACAACCTGCATGAGTGTGGGATGTTCAGTTACAGTTGCTGAGCCAGTATAGAGACATCATTATTAACAAATGTATAATGACATGTATCCACCATTATAGTTGTCATACGGAATAGTTTCATTGCCCTAAAATCCTGGGCTACACCTATTCATCCCTCCTTGCCTAGGCCCTAAGCCCTGGCAACCACTGATTTTTTTTTTTTTTTTTTTTTTACCATCTCCATAGTTTTGCCTTTTACAGAATGTCATGTAGTTGGCATCATATAATATGTAGCCTTTTCAGACTGCCTTCTTTGACTTTACATTATGCATTTAAGTTTCCTCCATGTCCTTTTGCGGCTTGAAAGCGCATTCTTTTTATCACTAAGTAATACTCTATTGCCTGGATGTAACACAGAAGATTGGCCTTTTCCTTTTTCTTTTTTTCATGAAACTAGAATTCTAGATTCTTATAATGTGAAGATTTTTTATTGTTTAAATATTGGCAACTAATTCAGGTTGTTGTTACTGTTGTTTACCATTCTCTGTGTCTGTTAAAAGACAAAAAAATTTCTCTTGGCCATACTCCCCCAAATTATGACTCAACAGATCATAAGGGAGCTCATGAATTTGCATATCTAACACTTTCCCAGCCACTGCAGATGCTACTGGTCCCTGGCCCACAGTTTGAGTAACACTGGTCTAGATCATCCAAACTATAAATATGGCCTAAGAATAATTTTTGGATAAAATTAAGTCACTGATAGTATTCTCATGAAGAATTTTTCCTTAGCTTTAGTTGACGTGGTAAATGAGACATAACGGACACTATTTTTCAACATCCACATTTTTAGGGGAATATGAATACAGCAATAACCATAACAGAAACACTACAGAATAAAGAAACATCTCCATCAGAATTGTTTCCTCTTTTCCATTTTGTATAAAAGCATTCATACCAGTATTCCTAATAGATTTGTATCTTAAACCAAAGTAACTGCTTTTCATTCTTTTGATACCAGGGTTACTTAAGATGATTATTTATTAATTAAATTATATGTTTCTCTACTAGAACTTCAACAAAAATATTCTGGATCGCGCAGACTTTCCAAGAGGCATATAGCCTCATAAAAGAGGGACAGAAATTCAAATACAAAATGGGAAACATTCCTTTTTTTCCTGTGTGTGTATGGGACAGTGGTGTGTGTGTGTGTGTGTGTGTGTGTGTGTAATCTAAATAGCATAGTCCAAGACTTTTATTATAATTTCTACCTCTCAGAGGAACGATTGACACAAGATTGCCTACTGTGGCTTTCTATTACCCCAAAGAGGGTGCATGGATATAAATCAGGGTTTCATAAACTTGGATAGGAAAAATACATATTTCTAAATGAGAAACAGCATTTACTTTAATTATAAATGTAGGCAACAAACTATGGACATATTGTAGTACCTATTACTTTGACTCTAATAGTAATCATAGATATTTTCATAAGCATATCATAGTTGCATCTATATTTGACACTGTTTTGAAATTATGGTAGTTATTAGAAGTACCTCAAGATAGAAGTAACATGGCAGGCCATGTTATTCTATTACAAAATTCATTTTAAAATAGTTTAGTGGATATATTTCTATATAATTGGCTTCTTTTTCCTTTTCTTCATATTTTTGTACACTCTGAGAAAGGGCCCATAGGTTTAACCAGATGTCCCAAGGAGTCCATGCCACCTAAAGTTTAAGAAACCCTGTAGAACTTGGTAAAAATATTCTTCCTGTTCCAAGTTAGCCCTAAGGATCCCACTGGCTTGAATTATTCCATCCAGAATAGTTCTCAATCCTGCCATTTGATTACTGCCTTTTATATTTGGTATGTACATTAGAAATGTGGTTTTTCAGGCAATAGGAAGACTCAGGTCTTTCTCAATGAACCTCTGGATGTCAAAAGTGATATGATCAATGTGGTTCTCTATAAATTGAGTTGACCAGGGTATTGATCAGGAGAATAGCTGAAATGAACAGATTAGTCATGCCACACACAGATATATTCGTTGCATAAACCAAGCTTCCTCAGAAAGTGAGGAGAGAAAGCTAAAAGTAAAAATTTTCAAATTATTAGTTAAATTCTCAATGATGTCATACATTTATTTGGTAAGACTAGGCAGATGTTTGGCTCACTGGTTCTTTTCAAAGACTAGAAAACCTGAATTTACAACTTCTCTAATCAAACTAACAAAATGATAGGAAATATTACCACAATTTGCTTAGGAAAAAGATAATGGTTATTACAACCAAATTGAAATGAAATAATATCAGCTCAAGTTTTCACAAGAACTCATGATAAATCTCTTTTTAATATGCAGAGACTTTTTAATCAAGCATATGGGCAGCAATGTAGTTATGTTGACAAGAAGAATTTCCTTATTTCCCTAAGACTAAAAACATTTCCTTATGATAATAGATATGCAGCCAGAAAAGTGTGGTGATGATCTATTGTAGTCAATAATAAAAAATGAGAGAGAGCAAAAACAAAAACAAAATCCTACTTTCACAATTGCTTAGAATTTTCAGAAAGCTTCAGCTTTATTTCTCAATGCCAAATCTAAAAAGTGAGTAAAGCAAAAGTCAAATTTCCTGTGTATCCTTACATAGAGGCTAAAATATATAAGTTATACCTTCAAGTAAACCTAATAAAAGTCAAAAACTCCTATTAGTCTTGCTTAAAAACTTCCTTTGACTAAGAAGGATTATTTAGACAAGTTTTCAAATTTTATGTGTGTCTATTCCATTAAATGCTTTCTAACATGCTCATAGAACTGGATGCAAGCTTAGAAAATCCTAAAATTTATTTCCCTGAATTTCTTATTTAATCATACCCCCTATATCCCATATTTCCCTGATTTCTCAGCCTTTTTTACTCTGTAGACTGGTATCTGCTTTCTGTGTGGCTCCACAGATTTTGTGCTCTAGGCTAGGGCTTTGTATCCTAGCTCACACAGTGGCTGCAACTGCCTCACTCCACGTCCCCTTAACGCAGACACTGGTATTTGATGAGAGGTTTGCTGACACTGTCTAGCTACTCTTCGATCATTCAACCTATCAGTGAAGAGACTGAGCCTGCACAATTTCAAGGCACCTTAAATCTCCTTCCTGAAGATAACAAGCTAAGAAAATCATATACTGTAAACTTGTTGCAATTAAATTATGCCTAATTTAAGTTCAAAGAAGATTTTTATTGGGAATGGCCATTTGAAACTGACCCTCAAAATTCTTTTGAAGTAATTTAAAACTCAGTTTTAAGGAATCCAGATTCATAGTTGATATTCAAACTCAAGGTCAAGTAAAGTAAAACCTCACTTGCTTAGCTTAACACTGTGTGTGTATATGTATGTGTTTCTGTACTTCATTCTATGTTGAGCACAAGTACCATGTCTACTAAACAACAAAGTATCAGATGGAAAGTGAGGGCAAGTAATTAATAAGAAACTCCTAGCAAAGTTATCATAACCCACAATTTACCACCACTTCCACAAATGGATTATATCATTAGTGACTCACAGCAGGCCAGAAGTACAAAACTCTCAAGTGGAATAATCTTGAAATAGCTGAAAAACAAGTTGTGAAGCTGAGAAACAGTTTAGCACTTATGTGTTCATACTTCACTGCTGCTCACCTTGATAAGACATCCAGGAGCTTCTATTTCAGAGTCAAGGACCTCAGAGTGTTCAAAGTAGACAGACACTTTGGAGTCAAGAAAACTAGCTTCCTATCCTGCCTGTCTCTTCCAATTATTAACGATATTGGCTATGTCAAGTCAGTTAACCTCTTGGAATTTCGTACTTCCCATCTGTGAAATGGGATTATTATCTAACTTGCCAACTCATGTGCTGTTATGAAATTCATTTGAGATGTAGTATGTGAAACCATTTTATAGATTGAAAGCATGCAAATTTATAATATAGTTATTATGGGTTATTATGTTTCAAGTTACAGGGAAATGGTGGGAAGCAAGTGGGATTGAGGAGGAGTTCCTAGAATGGCAGGTAGTGTTAACCCCTTCCCGTCCCACCCCGTGAATGAGAATTTTGTAACTTGATAAAGAGCGGTTGGGGTTCCTCTGGCTGGGGAAGTTTGTTTAGAAGACTCCTTCCAAGCCCTTTATGTAGTTGTGCAGTCTGAAAAAATATTTCTAGGCTTAGTCACTTTTTTCAGCCAGGAGAAGGAAATCAACATGGCTGAGTGTCTAATAAGGCCAGCCAGATACTATGTGCTTTAAAGATATCATTTTTGATCATTAACAACCCAACAGTTGAGAAGAGCAAGGCTGAGAAAGTTTAAGTAAAATACCCAAGGCACGACTACTGCTTGTTCAATTTTGGAGTTGACTAAGGCCTTCTGAATGCAAAGATTTCCCATCAAATTACACAAGTTGTTCTGGAGGCATCATTTGTTAAGTTAAACCTTTCTTTAATCACCAGTGCTGGATGTTTTCATGTTGGAATTTTATTATAGGGTTATTTTATTATTTAATCATTTCGGGAGAATATAAAATGACATCACGAGGAAAATGTAATAATACTCAGATGCTGTTCCAACATTTTAGCATTCATATTTTTGCATATTTTAGCTCACTTAAATCTCACCACAATCTTAAAAGTAGGCATTATTATTATTTCCAGGGTACAGATGAAATAGGAAGTCTGTGACACTAGCCATGACGCTATGCTGTCTCTCTGGCAGAAGCAATAGAGTTATAATAACTATATTATTTATTGTCCATACTGGGCTCTTAATAATTAATAATTATTCCAGGCAGCAGGTATAGACCTGAGTCAATCAGATTTATGGTCACCATAGACAAAGTGGAGAGCCGTCAAGAATGATATCTCCTACGTCCCCCCCATTGACCATAGTCTTGGTAGACCTATCAGTTAAAAGTACACCTTTTCTGTGACCCAAGTTGGACAATAAAAAGCCTGTTTTGGGAATCGGAATCTTGGCCTGCCCAAAAACCAGGTGAGCTTCATTCATTCCAGAAGTCAGGCTCCTGCTCCCCCGATCTCTGGACATGCTTGGGTTTCTGTGCATTTAGACATTCACTTTTCCTCTTCCCTTGGATTCTGTGTATTACTTCACATACTATAAATATATTTAGCTTGTGTTTCAGTTAGAAATGGCTTCTCATCCTTGAAACCAAAGAAAAATAGTTGGTACAAAGGTCAACCTAGAGGACTCCTTACATCCCACGAAAGCTGCTCATCACCTACAATCAGCATCTCAAGTCCTTGTAATCCTTAAGCAGATTTTGAATGCCAGACCTAGAAGAACACCTTCAACTCTGGGGCTCTCCTTTGGGTAGGTTGGTGTATTCATATCTTATGGCTACTGTCACAAATTACCACAAACATGGTGGCTTAAAACAGCACAAATTTATTCTTTTATAGTTCTGGAGGCCAGAAGCCTGAAATTAGTTTCACTAGGCTAAAGCTAAGGCATCAGAAGGGCTGGTTCCTTCTGCAGGCTCTGAGGGGAGAACCCACTGCCTTGTCTTTTCTAGCTTGGAGAGGCTCCTGCAGTCTGCCTTGCAACTCCTTCCTCCCTCTTCAAAGTGTGTCAATCCAGTCTCTGCTTCCATTGTCACATGGCCTTCTCTCTCACTCTGACCCCTCCTGCAGCCTCTTAAAGACCCTTGTGATTACACTGGGCCCACCCACATAATCCACGATAATCTCCCCATCTCAATATACTTAATCACATCCACAGAGTCCCTTTTGCTATATAAGATAATGTTCACAGGTTCTGGGGATTTGGATGTAGACATATGGGGCGGGGGGAGGGGGGAATGGCACCATTCAGCCTCCAAAAGCTGGCAACTTAATGAAACACTATGGGAATAAAGATGGACTATCATTGCAAAAAGCTACCTCCAAAGAGGGAAAGAAATTGCTTTTTCTATATATCCCAGATTATCATTCTATTTATAAAGATTCTTCAGAATTAAAAAAATGTACACTTTTTATAACTTTTTTTGTTTTAAATGTCATTGAACGCGCTAAAGTTAGGAGTTTTAAGTAAAACTGATTGGAACTCCTGATATGGTGTGAGCAGATACAGAGTTGGGAGTGAGAAGAGTTTCTTAGAGTCTGTCTCTCTCTCTCTCTCTCTCTCTCTCTATATATATATATGGTGTATATATATATATATATATATATATGGTCCCTGATTTCTTCTTATGAATTGAGTAAGACCCAAATATGAGGATTCATCACTGAACATGATGGGTGCTATGATTTGCTACCTAGATTCTTCACACAGGGGAAAACAAACAAACAAACAAACATCCAAATGCTTGAGTGCTGCTGGCAAATAGCCCCAGTTGCCAGGCTGGCTTTGAAGACTGCCTGGAGGGAAGAGAGCTGATTTTTCTCAATGGCATGCCCTCTTCCTAAGGCACCTGTATTCAATGGCTGATCAATCCATGGGTATAGTGATCTGGCCCACTTATGCCAATCTGGGACCATTTTGAAAGTGCGTTCTATCTTCAAAACTCTTCCCATAGGAGTGGCTGAAGCTTCCATTCAGACTGCATCACAGCTCAACTCAGTGATGTGCTGGAACTGGCTAGTAGCAGCACGCCAGGGCTGGTTTGTGCATCTAATTGTTCCTCTGCTTTACATCCAGTGATGTCAAGTGGGTACCTTAAAATCTGCCACAGTGAGAGTACTCACACTATGGGAAAGTATAAACAATATAAATCAGGGCTTTAAAAATAT
This sequence comes from Balaenoptera ricei, assembly GCF_028023285.1. Lineage (NCBI taxonomy): Eukaryota > Metazoa > Chordata > Mammalia > Artiodactyla > Balaenopteridae > Balaenoptera > Balaenoptera ricei. The sequence goes on along the minus strand of NC_082645.1, from coordinate 44,434,130 downwards.
CACTATTATTTCAGAGAACCATATATTAAACATTTATCAGCAAACCACTGGAATTTTCCATCTGCACAATCCTGCTTCCTTCTCTTCCTGCCCAAAGATATTCATCCCAAGAGCACTCCCTAATAAACCTACTGTAGAATAATCTTCATAAGGAAACTAATCTATAATACTTAAGATACTACAAACATATTTTTTTCAGCTTCTGAAATAATTTTGAACAAATGACCCATCTTCAATTATGTCGACTTAAAAAAATTGTATTTTCAAAAACACGAAGTAGCACAAATGATGTGAGATACAGTTACTCGCATGATGAGCCATCAACTTCAATACTTTAGAATATTTCTTCAAATAAGGATATTCTTTTATATAACTACAATATAACAATTAAAATAAAGGAATTAGAATTGACCCATTACTACCACTTAATCCTCAGACACTATTCAAATTTCACCAACTGTTCTAATAAAGTCTTTATATCTTTATAGCAAAAGGCTCAAGTTCAAATTCATGAGTGGCATATGACTGTCATGTCTCATTAGGCTCTTCAATCTCAGGCTATCCTTGACATCTATAACCTTGACATCTTGAAGTTTACAGGCCAGTTTTTGTTGTTGTTGAATGTCCTTCAGCTTGGATGTGTTTAATGTCCCTCATGATTAGATTCAAATTACACATCTCTGGCAGGAATATTGAATAAGAGCTGCTACACACAATCAGGTGGGGTAAGATTTTGACTCATCCGATTGCTGATGGTGTTCACTTTCATTAATTAACACAGTATCCTCTATTTTCCCTTTGTAATTAATAAGTATTTTTGTGTGGAGGACAATTAAAGCTGTTTAGATGTTCCATTGCTCACCAAAATGTCTACTTACATATTCATTTATTTGCAATAGTATAGATTCATGGAATCTTATTTTTTTTTCAATAGGTTATGATCCATTCATATCATTATTTATTTGACATTAAATTTGTCCCAAATTGGGGTAGTTGGAGCCCCTTCACCCTGGCTTCTGGATCCTCCATCACTCTGTTTGCCCTCCCCTGCTCTCGGGACAAGATGTTCTAAACTCACACTATCCCTGACCCAAGACAGCAATCAGGCATTTCTCTAAGGAGCTCTGATTCCTTTTAGATTTATTAAGAAATTCAAGATATGGGTGATAGGTATGCTCACTGTTATTGGGATGTCATTGTTCCCAAGCCCTCTCAGTGGACAGCAGTCGGAATATATGTGTGTGTATGTGTGTGTGTATACACACATACCCAAGCACATAGGATGCACATGCACACTTGCCTTTAAAATATCTTTTTACCTTTCTTTCTATAATAGAATCTAGAAGTTAATATTGATATCCCCAATTCCATTCTAATTCCACAGGGTTCATTCTAAATTTTCCCTTTCCATGTTTTTATCTCTCTTTTTTGACAGTAAGAATCCTGATTTATTTGATCAATCCCACTGTATGAAACCAATCTCCCATCACCTCTGTCGTCATCTCCCCCATATACATGACCTCTGAAACTCAGCATAGGGTGCTGCCCTAACTCTATGTGGCCAGCTGCCTCCACACCTTATCCATGCAGCTCTGGACTACCCTGACACCCAGCAGTCCTCCTCAACCTTACCTAGGATCCAGCATCCTGCCCTGAGCCAGCTTCTGCATGGAAACCTATTCACCCCACTTGGACTCCTCATGCAAAATGCCTCTCCTCATGCATTGATGTCCTGCAGATCTGACTTGGCTATGAATCCTCCAACAGGCTGGCCCTCATGTGAAAGCACTGTTCACCTCAATCAGGCACTAACCATTCTTGGTAGCTCTCCTGTGAGGATGCTTTCTTAGTGCTGTTCACATTCTGATATGCCATTCCAGGCCACCTCCCACAGGACTGGCATCTGAACTTACCCAGCTTCTGATACCCCATACAAGTGCACTTAGCTATGAGGCCTTTCTCCTCACCCTGCTTGGGCTCGGATTCCCGTGTGTTTGTCCTCCTTGTACTCCACAGGCTCGGACACTAGCACCACACACGGACACCTTCCTCATCCTGCATGGCCTCTGACTCTGATTGGCTGACCATGGCCCTCCTCCCAGGCTCAGCCCTACCTAATGGCTTTTGGACCAAAATGTTTAGTTTTTGAGAAGAGAAGGGGAATGAGCAGGAAAGGAAAAAGAAAAAAGCCTTTTCCTTTATTTGAATGCAGAAGAGAAGTTTGCTGTTGGCAAAGGAGAAGTTTGCTGCTGTTGTGACTACTTCCAAAAAGCTCATTCGAAGAAAATTTTGCCTTTTCTTTTTAAACTTTCAGACGTTTAAACTAATTCCTCAAAGTTGCTTAGTCATCAAAAGCTCAATTAGTATTAAAAGTCTTCTATCAGCCCTTGAAAAATACAATTTAAAAAAAATTTATTTATTTACTTTTGGCTGTGTTGGGTCTTTGCTGCTGTGCGCGGGCTTTCTCTAGTTGCAGCGAGCGGGGGCTACTCTTGTCTGCTCTGTGTGGGCTTCTCATTGCGGTGGCTTCCCTTGTTGCAGAGCACGGGCTCTAGGTGTGCGGTCTTCAGTATTTGTGGTTCACAGGCTCTACAGAGCAGGCTCAGTAATTGTGGTGCGCGGGCTTCTCACCGTGGTGGCTTCTCTTGTTACAGAGCATGGGCTCTAGGCGCGTGGGCTTCAGTAGTTGTGGCGCACGGGCTTAGCTGCTCCGCGGCATGTGGGATCTTCCCGGAACTGGGCTCGAACTCGTGTCCCCTGCTTTGGCAGGTGGATTCTTAACCACTGTGCCATCAGGGAAGCCCGAAAAATACAATTTTTAAAAGTGCTATATGTGTGTGTGTTAGAGAAACAGATCAATTGATCATGCAAAGTTTTCAAACATACAAGGTGTTTCTTGTGTATGTTTCTCTTTACCTCAACTAGAATTTAAATCCCACAGTGGCAGGGAATATGTCTAACTCATATGTGCAGTCATAGGATCTGGCACAGTTCCTGGCATGTGGTAGGCTCTAATAACATGTATTTCTTGAATGAGTTAGTTGAACTAGTTTGGTGTGCTCTGTACCAAAGAATGCACAGCTATCATATGTCAAATGGAAAACTGCCCCAATGGTCACATAGCTGCCACAGCCTGGGTGTCAAATGGACAACAGCAGTGAGATGAAGAGGGAGCTCCTATGTATTCAAAGACTGTGGGTTGAGACATAGTGTGGTCCTTTTACATAAATGGCTTTGGGAAACTCAGCTAACCATTATACGTGATGATGATGACACTAACTCATCTGACATTTTGTGTACTGAATGTAATGAAACATGTGAGTGGGAAACATAATTGTAAGGGTAAGGGTCGCTACAAACACAACAAGGGCCATGTGAAATCTACTCACATCTTTCAAAGTGGCACCAAACTAAAACTTTCATCATTGTAATTTCATAAAGGTAAAACTAATAATCTATCCATAAGTATTTTGGGTTGCCATTTTTAAGCATAGTGAAAATGGGTACCTTGTGTTACTTTATCTCTTTCTAACAATGTTCTCTGTGAGACACAAATATTCCATGCATATATAAAAACAAAGGAATATGCTTTATTAGGGAGACCCTATCTCTGTCTACCCCTTATATTATCAAGAATAAATATGAAAACATGGTAGTTGTGTAGCCCCAGCCAGGCTCTCCCAGGACGTATCTGCCACAGCCAGGCTATGGCTGAAACATATGCATCTCATGTCTGCCTCATGTCTTTCAGCCTCCTGTTTTCGAGTTGCAGTTTTGTGACACAGTCTATTAAACACACAGTTGAAGCAATTTACTTCTGTTAAAATCACTCACAGCTGAACTGACTCTCAGATGACTGAAACTGTTTATGAAAGGCACTAAATGTCTTTTTTTTTTTAAGTTATTATATTATTTTGGAATTGTACATGACACAAAAATTTCACAATTAAATCGACATTTCCCCACATATGCACATTGGTGGCTCTTCTACCAATGAAATTTTCTTTATTACTTAAATTCCAGGTATATGACAATTTTTCTCACTCAACTTCAGTTTATTGTTTGTTTCTGATGGAGTATTTATGTTAGGATGGAAAAACAACAATTTTTTCCAAAAAGATATGCTTGATTCTGATATGTTGCTCAGTCTTATCTTTTCTTATTACCTGATCCTCTTGACTATAAGAGGTTATAACAAAAACACTGAAAGAAACATTCTTCCAAGTGTTATTTGATCTTGCATAATCTTTATTGTCAAAGGTAGTAAACATTTAAAGATCTTATCTCATCTTACATTCCTTGAATTCTTGAAATGGGGCTGTCCATGGCCAGTTTTTCTTTATTCCTCAATGCTACCCTCATCATTACTTACCCACCACCCTGTGGATTTCTTTTTTTTTTTTTTTTTTTTTTTTTTTTTTTTTTTTTTTTTTTTTTTTTTTTTTTTTAGCTACTTTATTGATTGATTGATTGATTGATTGATTGGCTGTGTTGGGTCTTCGGTTCGTGCGAGGGCTTTCTCTAGTTGCGGCAAGCGGGGGCCACTCTTCATCGCGGTGCGGGGACCGCTCTTCATCGCGGTGCGCGGGCCTTTCACTATCGCGGCCCCTCCCGTTGCGGGGCACAGGCTCCAGACGCGCAGGCTCAGTAGTTGTGGCTCACGGGCCCAGCTGCTCCGCGGCATGTGGGATCTTCCCAGACCAGGGCTCGAACCCGTGTCCCCTGCATTAGCAGGCAGATTCTCAACCACTGCGCCACCAGGGAAGCCCCTGTGGATTTCTTTATTTGAAGTCTACACCATCTGTCTCAGACACCCACTTAATCAGTCCTGTTGTGCCTCTTGCCCCACTCCCACCACAATGCATGTCAATTCTGGACTCCCTAAAATGGTACCACTGTAGGACTCACATTCATTTTCCTTTCTATGCCAGAGTCCACTTAAATCATCTGGTCTTGAGATGCATTTGGCATGAACTTCTAGATGCCTTAAATGCAGACATATCCATTCTAGCTGAGTACTCGTTAATAGTACAGTACACATTAATTGGACCTCAAGTTTACATTGAACAAGATACACTGCAGCATTTCATAGATATGTATGCTTGCCCTTTATAATCTCAATCTTCTTACCATTGCCTCCTCATTGTTCTACACATATTTCATTGTCCTCTGCCCTCTCCAGGAACTCAAGTAAGGAACATCAGGAAGGGTACAACTTTGGAGTCATAGAGCCTTGTACAAATTCTGGCTTTACAACTTGTATGCTGTCTGATAAAAGATAAATATAGATAGGTATAATGGCATAAGAAAAATACTTTTTTGGAATTTCAGCCAGTCTCAAAACTGAAGCCAGAAAGTGATAGGTAACCCAAATTCTAAAAGAAACTGCTGGAAAGATATCAGAGCGGATACTGTGACTCTGAATCTCTATCACCCTCCTCCAGACTCTATGAGAGAAGAGTAGGAATTTGAAGAAGTGTTCAATGAAGTAAAGAAATTCAAAGGCATTGGATATGTGGTGGTATTTCCTAATTCTGGGGCAGGGAAGAAAGGTACTTTTCACTTCTCAAGCCAAATGACCGGGATCCCAAGATATTAATTTTCAGAGGTTGTGACTGCTTTTTAGAGATCAGCACCTCACTCTTGCATAGATATTTATTGGCTGTGAAACTGTAACCTGTAGTAATGCGCTGGTCTCATACAATGAGAAAGCACTTGGGGAACTGTGGCATGACTTCCTTGATGTTTGGAGATATGTGAGGCAGGAAATATTCTAGAGGAGTCTGAAGGACTGGGTGGGGAAAAGAAGTATCAGTGGTTGAAGAAGTACATTTCCACACTTTCTTGTGGCGAGGAGCCACGGGTTTCTAAGAACAACTGGACAGGGTAAAAGGTAGCTGGATTCAAGCCCTCTAGATTGGGCTCTGCACTATGGGACTGTCTGCTGAGGCAGGGAGCCCCAGAAGCAAGTCTTTGGCTGGTTTATTGCCTGAAGCAGAAACCTGGGCTGGGGTGGGAGACAAAAAGATGTCAGCTGAGGTGTTTGGTCCATGCTGACAACTGTTCAGTGAAGAAGTCTCCAAAATGCCCCTCACTAAAAATGAAAACATGGATGCCTGCCACATTGGAGAATATGATGGCCACTCACTTTTACCCAAAAACTAGGTTACACCATTACTATTTGAAAATGTGGCTTTTGTACTAGTTGAAAATAGCCAGAAGATGCAACTAAATCAATCATCCAAAGACTGGGAAGACAGTTCTGGCAGCAAGTTTAGAAGAAATTATGGAAAAACAGCCATTTCCAATAGTTCAGCCTAAACAAAAATGTCTCTTCTCCCCTCAGTTCCCTTAATTGTAAAATGGGAGTAATGCCACTTACTTTTAAAGCCCAATTTGAGTATTGAGAAGGAGAACAAAAGGCTGATGGTTTATAAGTACCTAGCATAGTGATTTGCACCCAGTAATTTCTCAATAAATGGAAACTAAAAAAAGGACACTTCAACTTAAAATTTAACAATTTGTTAGCACTGTCTTAGCTATCACTAAATTCTAGCTACTCATTTATTTCTGATCTTTTTTCACAGAACACATTGTAGTATTCCCAACATGGAACAATTTCCAATTTTCATTTTTTTCTTATTCTGCTCCAGGCTAACTGTCCTGCTGAAAGAAAAGATGACAAAAATGCCAGCTTAGCCCAATGCAGATCTATATACTTCTGTCATCATGTCAGTTTCCCTCTGAAAACCTGTAACAGCTCTCTTTTGATTACAAAATCAAAGTCAAGATTTTCCGCCTGTCACATCCCCTATATACCATCAGAATATATCCTATCATTTATTAACTTATAAATTTGCTCAACAAATACTTATTGAGTGCCCATCATACAGCAAAAACTCTTCTAAGAGCTGGGGATACAGCAGTGAATAAAACATAGAAAGATCTCTACCTACATTCAATGAACTTATGCTCTAGTGTGGGAAGCAGAAAATAAAGAAGATAAATAAGTAAAACATGCTCTATGTTAAGTAGCCAGTAGTATAAAGGAGAACAATAAAGTAGAGAAAGGAGATAGAATGTGTCATGGGTGTATAATTTTATATAATGTGGCCAAGGAAGACCCCAGAGAGCAAGTGACATTTAGCAAACACCTTGAAGGTAAGGGAGCAAACCATAAGAATATTCAGGGAACAAACATCCCAGACAGAGGAAATAGAAAGTTCTAAAGCCCTGAAGTGGGAGTGCTCCCCATGTGCTCCAGTGTTCACTGTACCTGGAACTGAGAGAGAAGGTGGGTAAGTTCTAACACAGGATGTGGGAGATGTAATGGGAAGCTAGATCATGTAGAGCTTGGTAGGACATTAAAAGGACTTTGGTTTTTTCACTGAAGGAGATGCAAAGCATTGGAGAGATTTAAACAAAGTAGTAGCAAAAACTAGCTTAAATTTTAATAGGATCACTCTGACCACTATATCGAATTAGAGACTGTAGGGTACACCAAAGGAAAAGCAAAAATCAAAACAAAACAAAACAAAAAGCACTTAGTAGGTTACTACAATAATTCAGGGGAAAACTGTTGGTGGCTCTGACTAATATGGTAGCAGTGGGGATGATGAAAAGAGCTAATATTTTGAAATTGCTGATGTGTCAGATGTGGGTTGCAAGAGAGCAGGCTCAAATGAGATTCCAAGGTTTGGCATGAGCAACTGGAAGAGTGACGTTTCCATTTCCTAAGATGATGGACTCCATGAAAAGAGGGGGTTTCATGGGATTATCTGGTGCTGAGTTTGGGAGATGTTAAGTTTCAGATGAGTGTTACATATTCAAGTAAAGAGATCACCATTAGATGTTCAATTCTGGATGTCAGAGGAGAGGTCAAGATTGGAGGTCAAGAGGATATTTAAGATGAAGAGACTACAGAAATTGCCAAGGGAGTGAGTACTGACAGAAAATAGGCCCGCTCCAAGGACTTATTCTTGGGACATACCTATGTTTAGAGGCTAGGGAGAGAAAACAAAAAAGCACCAGTAAATAACAAAGAGATATAAGCCCATAGAGGTATAAGAAAATTAGGACACCATAGTAACTTGGAAGCCAAGTGAAAAATTTGTTTCAAAAAGGAGATAGAAATCAACTGTGTCAAACCATGCTGCTAGCTCAAGAACTATGAAATCTGAGAATATATGATTAAATGGAGCAACATAGAGATCATCAACAACCTTGGCAAGAGCAGTAGTGCTGGCATTGTGAAGAATAAAATTAGCTGAAGTGGGTTTAGGACAAAATGGAGGTGGGGAGTGGTCAAAGACAGTGAATGTAGACAATTCTTTCAAGATTTTGAACAAGAAGAGAAGTGGATGTACCTGTGAGAAGTGTTGTCTCAAGAGGTATTTTATTTATATGTTTGTTTGCTTTTAAGGGAGAATACACAGTGTGCTTCCATGCTGCTAGGAATAACCAAGAGAGAAAAAACAATTGATGTCGAAGAGGTGGGCAGAGTTTTTGGAACAATGCACTTGCATAATTTAGAGGGGAGGGTATCCAGTGTGCAATAGATGGGCTGCCTGTCATTAGAAGCAGGTACAATGCACTCATAATAATAGGACAGAAGGCAGAGTACAGGGCTGCAAATGCAAGTAAGAGGGTGAATGTGATGGTGGGACTACTGGAGGTTTTCTTCTATTTCCTTCTATTTTTCTCAATAAAAAAGAAAGTAATATCATAAGCTGAGAGTAAGGATTGGAGAAGAGGTATCAAAAGCGTGAAGGGAGTGCTGAAATTATGAAATAATAATGCACAAAGTGGAAGAGAAAATAGACAAGGGAAATTTCATGTAGTTGATGGATAGCATCAGGGGCTTCCTTGAATGTAGTGACCATAACTGTATGAGTCAGCGTGACTACACAAGTAGTCTTTAAAATAACTCACTATTGTATTAGGTCATTCTCTTCAGCACACCATATAGTCATCGTATTTTGTCCACTCCTCATCTCTTCCTCCCTTGGACACTCTGTGCTCTCTTATATCTGTATGTCTCACATAATTATTCAAGGGCTAACCCAGGGCTCATGTTTTCTACAAAGCTCTCTGTAACACAACTCTCTATCTTGCTTTTTCCCCTGTTACATTCATTGGTGTTCTCTGGTGGTTGAGAGCACACACTGGGAGTTATACTGCCTCGATTCAAATGTCAGCTGCATGACCTCGGAGAAGTTCCTTCACCTCTTGGGTATGTTTCTAAATCCATAAAACAAACACAATAAAACATAGAATATACTTCATGGGGCTTTCACTGAGAATTTGATGAGATAATGCAGGTAAACTACTTAATGCAATGCCTGTCAGGTAGTAAAAGTTCAACAAATATTGACTATTAGCTACATTTACTATTATTACACAATTTACTAATTCAGGTATATTGAGTCATGGGAGAAAAAAATCTTTCCCTAACCACTATGTTATGTAAGCTCATTAAGGATAGGGATGGTGTGCTATATTTGCTTTAAAATTTCTCACAAAATACTCATCAGAAAGGAGGCACTGGATGAGTGTTTATGAAATTGAATTTTACTTATTAACTTACATTGTAAAATTTAACTTTATCTTACTTAGTATGATGATAAAATAATTACTTTATACTGGATCTTTCCATTTGAATTTCTTAGAATACCGTCTTAAAAAATTATCTCATAAAGTATAACCAGATAGCTTCCTATGACATTTTAGTGAAAATTTCTCCATCTATGTGTATACTTTTTCACTGCTAAGAAAGAAAAAGACAAAAAAGGAACAGAAAGAATGCCTTTCCTCAGGGGAAAAATAAAGCAAGATGTGTTAAATGCAATAAATAAGGGTATAGTGGGACATGTATTTGTACACATATATTTTCTGTCCTAAAATTATAACAATTACATATGCTCCACACAGTTCAAGTTGAACTTGGAGTATACATAGTGAAATTTATTTTTGACATTGTTTTCAATATGTTTTGATACAACAAAATTACATAGCATTTAAGATATTAAACATTTAAATTCAAAGACTAATCACAAATTGTCTTATTTATAAAGCAACTGTCATTCAGAAAGTGGATTGGCTTCTATAGGAGACATTTCAAGGTCATGAAAATATTAATTGCAATATATTATGAGAATTTTAGACATGCCATATCTCCATGTCAATGAAACTGTCTTACTTTCATGGGTTAAATTATATTAACTATGAAATCAAATTCTTCCTCAGAAAAATAACATTGCAAGTTGGCATTAGACCAATTTAGCCTTCCCTTAAGGCACTAATATGTGTATAGAAAACATCTGTCCATGGAAAAAAAATTGGAAGATTTTTATATAGAAGTCATATATTCCTTTCACATAGGATTTTTGTAGCAATAGCAGAACTACATACTTTCTTAAGTTGAATCAATATGCAAATGTTTCTTAAGAAACTTTCTTTACTTTTGAAATTGGATTTTTTTCATATAGTAAGGAAAAACCTCCACATTTTAATGAGAAAATCAACTTGCAAGGGCCAATTTTAGGAATATTAGAATCTCAAAATTTTCTTAATTTATATTTTACTCAATTTTGCTAACACTGTAAAGATAAATATAGTAATGATTTCACAAAGAGGAAATAGAAAATGAGAATATTAATTGGATTTCTAATCTTTGTTCCACATCTTTTCTTTTTAATTTGAGAATTCCTACAACTTTCATATGCTGGCAAAAACTTTTATAGAAACTATGGATAACAATAGTTTCTATAACCCTTGGTTTTATCTAATGTGTACATTTTAATTTCACTACCCAGATTAAAAGTGGTAAGTATGCCTCTGTATATGTGAGAGAGTGTATGTGTGAGTGGGATTATGTGTGTGTATGAAATCAGCAATACCACCCATCTCCTGGTCACTCAAATTTGAAACATTAGAGTCATCTGTGACTCCTCTGTTTTCTCTTGCCTTGTATTCAGTCACCAGTTCTGACATGTCACTTCAAAATATACTTGGGATCATCTCTACTTATACGTCCTGTCCCTCCTCCTTATCTGCTTCAGGTTCAAAACACAGACACATGCACACACACATACAACTGAAAATTCAATTACATGCCCATCTCTCCTGAAGCTATCCTGAATTTGTTCTTTATCATTTCCCTTCATTTTAGCATATTACTACACATTGCTTTATATTCCTAAGGCAACTGCTATAGACAAATTCCTATCTAATCATATCTACATGAATATAATAGCCAGTAGGGAATCCTGTTAAATTCAAGATTCTCCTATCTATAATATTTGCTATATAAAACTTCAGATATATCTCTTCCAAGTATCATTTTGTTCATGGCAAATTTCTGCTCCAACACCTCCACATTGCCTACCATGACATGTCTAAACAAAGGCAGAGGTATTATTTTTAAGATTCTTCATCATCTTCTCTAGGCCTGTGATCCAGAATGGCTGTTACAACTTCCATTCTAGTTGTACAAGGTGTAACAAGGCCTCATACAGTTTCTGTCTAGACTCTATCACCTTTTTCCATTTAATCATCCAAAATTTCTGCATTTTAAAGACTGCTTTTCTCATTACCTTTTAAATTTTTTCTTTATTTTTTTAGAACAAAAACTATCTCATTTTATTTATATGAGCCCTATTTTTTAATGAAGATTAAAAATAAACATTCTGCTCCAAATTACAGAGAATCCATATGTAGAAAACTATATATATATGTGTGTGTGTGTATATGTATACATATATGTAATATATATATACATACACACACAGAAGAAAATTTTAACAGCCATAACAGTGGGTAAGTATAAAAACCCTTTTAGTCCTAAATTACGTGAGGAAACATGTAAATAAAAATATAATTGCCATGGTAGATTTAGAAAATAAAAATTAAGTTATCTGCTTTCTCAATCACAATTTACAAAACAAAAGAAAAAATGTATTTGGTCACCTTGACTATATAAACTCTTAAGAGTAAAAATGAAATAATAGCCAGATACAAAGCCCAGTTTGCTTATAATCCATGTTCTTAACAAGTAGTTTCACTGTCTTTGATCTAATCAGAACTGGCTTTCTCCTCAATATGCTTTTCTTCCTGCCCAAAATGTTATCTCCTTTCTATCTAACGTGGTTCCACACACATCCACCCTATAAAGCCTGGCTCCAAATACACCCTCTTATAAAGCTTTCCTTCACCTCACCTCCATACAATGGTACTTCTAAACTCATATTTCCATATACCATATTTTTTAATACATTTTCTGTCTTGCATGTGTAACATTCTCTAATGGAGAACTGTATCATTTGGTTTTCATGGTTATACAACTAGATCTTGATAAGTGCAAATACATAAGATAATAAAAGATTTTTGTTTTATACAAAGATGAGGCTGTGAATGAAAGCTGAAAACTATAATTGCAATTCTGGGAAGAAAGTGTCTACCTTTAAAAAAACTGTTCAAAGATCAAAGTTGGAAGTCTTACACTTCCAGGTTTCAAAACTTATTACAAAGCTACAGTAATCAAAAAACTCTAGCACTGGCATAAAAACAGACACATAGACCAATGGAATAAAAAGAGGGCCCAGAAGTAACCCCTTACAGATACAGTCAAATTGTTTTTGACGAGAGTACCAAAACTACACAATGGGGACAGAACACTCTTCAAGAAATCTTGGTAAAACTGTATATATACATGCTGAAAAATGAAGTTGGACCCTTACCTTATAACACATAGAAAAATTAACTCAAGTAGATGAAAGACCTAATCACAGGAGCTAAAACTCTAAAACTCTTAGAACAAAGCATAGGGGAAAAGCTTCATGATATTAGTTTTGGCAATATTTTCTTATATATGACATCGAAAGTGCAGGCAAAAAATAAAAATAGATAAACTGGATGATATCAAAATTAATAACTTCTGTTTTTAATCAGAGGATAAAATCAACAGAGTGAAAAGGCAACCTGTAGATGGGGGGAAATATTAGCAAATCATATATCTGATAAGGGGTTAATATCCAGAATTTACGAAGAATTCATACAACTCAGTGACAACAAAAAAACAAATACCTCAATTAAAACATGGGGAAAGAACCTGAATAGACATATCTCAAAAGAAGACATACAAATGGCCAAAAAACACATGAAAAGAAGTTCAACATCACTAATCATGCAAACCAAATCTACAATGAGATACCACCTCACACCCATTAGGATGGCTACTATCAAAAAAAAAAAAAAAAGAAAGAAAGAAAGAAACAAAGAAAAAAAGAAAATTTAAAAAAATGTTGGCAAGGATGTGGAGAAACTGGAACCCTTGCGCACTGGAATGTAAAATGGTACAGCCCCAAGGTTCAGATCAAGACGATGGAGTAAGAGGGCATGAAGCTCATCTCCCACCATGAACGCATCAAAAATACATCTACATATGGAAAAATTCTCACTGAAAACTAACTGGAGATTGGCAGAAGAACTGCTGTACAATGAAGATTGTAAGAAAGATATACACATAATTGGATAGGAAGGGAAGAAAAGCAGTTAGTTTGGGAACTGTGCCCCTGGAAACGGACTCAGAGGAAAATGCAGATTACAAGGGGGGGGGACACCCACACTGAGGAGTGAGCAGTTTGAGCCACATACTGGACACCCCAGTCCTGGGGTCCTATGTGGGAGAGACAAGCCCCCTTGGCTGGTTGGAGGACCCTTGGGACTAACAGAAGGGCTGTGGGAAGCCCGGACTCTGCTCATAGGGAGTACGCACACTGGCTTGCCCCTGAGGCAGGGAGGAGAGAGGTTTGCTCTACCGGCTGCTGAGTTTCCTGAGACTGCCTCACAGCACACCTCAGACCAAGTTGGGCAAAAATTCTGGCCCCACTCACTCCACATCACAGTGCAGCACTGGATCTGGGACAGCCATGACTGGGGAGAAGACTCGACTGTGGGACGCAGATGCGACCTGGTCCTAGGGCTTAGCATCGATGGGGAGGGAGTGGCATTGTTGGAGCTTACCCGGTGCAAAAAAAGCGGCCCAGATCTCTGATGGCAGCTACTAAACTTCAGCTCACCTGCCCCATACACACTGAGAGGCCACAAGGGCCCCACCTTCCCTGCAGAACAGTTCACAATAGGGCAGGGGCAATGGAGGCTGGGGGCAGTTATCTGCTGTGAAGCACAAAAGGGACTTGCACCCAAGGCTGCATCTGAGCAGAGCTGTGGTCACCTGCACAGGCAGTGAACAGGACTTTGGTCTGTAGCCAACATGAGCTGAGAGTCCACATGGATTCCACTTGTTTCAGCACAATGACCCTCTGAGGCAAGGGTCCCAGTACAGGGAAAGGGGAAAACACACACTTAAAGGGAACAGAGCAAGCTTGAACTCATCCCTCAGAGTTTCTGCTCCAGCAACTTGGATCAGACCACACCCTCTATAGGGTGGTGATGGCCACTGAACTGAGAGGAAGTCCCAACTCACACCCGATGCCAGCTCTATCCCCTCTACCTCCAGACCCACATCAAGTCCAGCTCTCTCACAGAGGCATTGGGCATATGTAGACTGCATAGGGATGCTCTCACACAAGAACCACAATCAGTAAATGTTTCACCTAAATTAAAAGAGGCAGAGAAAGTTAAGCAAAATGAAAAGGCAGAGGAACTACTCTCAACTGAAAGAGCAAGAGAAAAACATTTGAAAAAATAAATAATGAAACACAAATAAACAATTTACCAGATAAAAAATTCAAAGCATTGGTAATAAAAATGTTAAAAGATTAGGGGAAAAATTAATGTATACAGTGAGCATTTTAACAAGGAACTAGAAAATATTAAAAAATATTTTAAAAAGACCCAATCAAAAGTGAAGAAGTCAATAGCTGAAATAAAAACACACTAGAAGGAATGAATAGCAGACTAAGTGATACAGAAGAACACATAAGGGATCTGGAAGACAGAATAATGGAAATCACCTAATCATAACAGCAAAAAGAAACAGTAAATTCATAAAAAATGAAAAGAATTTAAGAGGTCTCTAGGATAATATTAAGTATACCAACACTCACATTATAGGGGTTCCAGAAGAAGGAGAGAGAGAGAAGCAAATCAAAAATGTATTGAGGAAGTTACTGCTGAAAACCTCTCAAACCTGAAGGAAAAAAAAAAAAAAAACAACAAACAGATATCCATATACAGAAAGCACAGAGAGTTCCAAACAAGATGAACCCAAACAAATCCACACCAAGACATATCATAATTAAAATGGCAAAAGTTAAAGTTAAAGAGAGAATTCTAAAGACAGCAAGAGAAAAGCAAAAAGTTATATCCATGGGAACCTCCCTAAGCCTATCAGCTGATTTATCTGCAGAAACTTTGCAGGGCAGATGGTAGTGGCATAATATACTCAAAGTGCTGAAAGGGGGAAAACCTGCAACATAGGATATTCTACCCAGCAAGATTAAATGACTACCAGTTTAAAACAAGTAGATATAATTATGGGTCAACAACTATGAACCCCATGGCAACCACAGCTGTGACCACCTAGAGGCGTGGGATAGGGCGGGTGGGAGGGAGACGCAAGAGGGAGGAGATATGGGGATATAAGTATATGTATAGCTGATTCACTTTTTTTATAAAGCAGAAACTAACACACCACTGTAAAACAATTATACACCAATAGATATTTTTTAAAAAAAACCTACAACAGACTGACAAAAACTAAAAAGAAAGGAACACAGCATACTATGAAAGAAAATCATCAAACTGCAAGGAAGAAACAAAAAGAAGAAGAAATGAACAGAGAAGAACTACATAAACAACTGGAGAACACCAATAATTACATACCTAGCAATAATTATTGGGTTGGCCAAAAAGTGCCTTCGGTTTTTTAAGTAAAAATAAAAGACATCTTTTCCTTTTTCACCAAGAACTTTATTGAACAATATATTCATCCTTTTGTTCCACTACCTTCTGCTATTTTTCAGGCAACTTCATAATTCCATCTTCCCAAAACATTTTATCTTTGAGCAAAGGACTGTTCCGGGTGCCTTTTATAATCTTCCATGGAATTGAAATTTTTTCTATTAAAAGAATTTTGTAAGGACCTAAATAAATGGAACACTGAAGGTGCAATGTCTGGTGAATACGGCAGATGAATCAGAATTTCCCAGCCAAGCTGTAACAGTTTTTGCCTAGTCATCAAAGAAACATGCAGTTTTGCGTTATCTTGATGGAAGATTATGCAATTTCTGTTGACTAATTCTGGATGCTTTTCATCAAGTGCTGCTTTCACTTGGTCTAACTGGGAGCAGTACTTGTTGGAATTAATTGTTTGCTTTTCCAGAAGGACCTCATAATAGAGGACTCCCTTCCAATCCACCATATACACAACATCACCTTCTTTGGGTGAAGACTGGACTTTGGTGTGGTTGATAGTATATTTTGCCTGCCCCATTATCTCTTCTGTTCCACATTATTGTACAGTATCCACTTTTCATTGCCCGTCACAATTTGTTTTAAAAACAGACGTTTTCATTACGTTTAAGTGGAGAATTGCATGCGGGGATATATGGTCAAGAAGGTTTTTTTCGCTTAACTTATGTGGCATCCAAACATCAAGGAGATTAAAATAACCGAGCTGGTGCAAATGATTTTCAATGCTTGATTTGGATATTTTGAGTATGTCGGCTATCTGCCGCATGGTATAATGTTGATTGTTCTCAATTAATGTCTCTATTTGATTGCTATCAACTTCAACTGGTCTATCCGACTACGGAGCATCGTCCAGCGAGAAATCTCCAGTACAAAACTTTGCAAACCACTCTTGACATGTTCAATCAGTCACAGCATCTTCTCCATACACTGTGCAAATCTTTTTGTGCGTTTCAGTTGCATTTTTACCTTTCTGTAAATAATAAAGCATAATATGCCGAAAATGTTGCTTTTTGTCTTCCATCTTTGATATTAAAATGGCTACACACAAATTCACCAATTTTGATGTCTTTTTTTAGGTGCACACTGTTATGACAGCTGTCACACACAATCTAACAAAATTGTCTTGAATGAAGTTAAAGAGAACTAAGTGCTACTACAGCTATCTTATGGCAAAAACCGAACAAACCTTTTGGCCAACCCAGTACTTTAGATGTCAATGGACTAAATGCTCTGATCAAATGACATAGGGTGGTTGACTGGGTAAAAAAATAAGATCCTTATGTATGCTGCCTACAAAAGACTCACTTCAGAGCTAAAGACACACAGACTGAAGGGAAGAGTATGGAAAAAGATATTTCATGCAAATGGAAACAGCAAGAAAGTGGGGGTAGCAATACTCATTTCAGACAAAATAGACATTAAACAAAGATTATAACAAAAGACAGAGAAGGGCATTATATAATGATGCAGGAATCAATATAAGAAGAGGCTATTACATTTGTTAACGTATCTGCACCCAATACAGAAGCACCTAAATATATAAAGCAAATACTAACAGACATAAAAGGAGAAATTGACAACACTACAATAATAGTAGGGGACTTTTAACAGCCCACTTACATAAGTGGACAGATCATCGAGACAGAAAATCAATAAGGCAACAGTGGTTTTAAATGGCACAATAAACCAGTTGGACTTAATAGATAGCTACAGAATTACATTCAAAAACAACAGAATATACATTCTTTTAAAGTGCACATGGAACATTCCCCAAGATAGGTCACATGCTAGCCACAAAACAAGTTCCAACAAATTTAAGAGAATAGAAATTATATCAAGCATTTTTTTTTTCTAACTACAATGGTATGAAACTAGAAATCAATTACAGAAAGAAAAGTGGTAAAGAACAAACACTAAACAACAACAAGATTAACAACATGCTACTAAAAAAACCAATGGTTAATGAAGAAATCAAAGAGGAAATAAGAAATTAACTCAAGATATATGAAAATGGAAACACAACACTCCAAAATCTATGGGATGCAGAAAAAAGTTTCTAAGAGGGAAGTTTATAGCTATACAGGCTTTCCTCGATTAAAAAAAAAAAAATCTCAAATAAACAACCTAACCTCCCACCTTAAAGGAATTAGAAAAAGAAAAGCAAACAAAGTCCAAAGTCAGAAAAAGGAAAGAAATTATAAAGATCAGGGAGGAAATAAATACAATAGAGATTAAAAAACAACAGTAGAAAAGATCAATGAAACCCAGAGCTGGTTTTTTGAAAAGAGAAACAAAATCAATAAACCTTTAGTCTGGTTCACCAAGAAGAAAAGAGAGAATACCCAAAAAATAAAAATTAAAAAAAAAAAAATGAAAGAGGAGAAATAACAACTGATACCATAGAGATACCAAAAAATAGGAGAATAAGAATAGTTACAGGCCAACAAACTGGATAAGCAAGAAGAAATGGACAAACTTCTAGAAACACACAACCTGCCAAGACTGAATCAAGAAGAAACAGACAATTTGAACAGACTGATCACTAGTAGTGAAATTGAATTTGTAATAAAAAATTCTCCCAGTAAACAAAAGCCTAGCATAGAATGGTTAGGGGAATTCTACCAAACATAAAACGAAGAATTGATACTTACCCTTCTCAAACTATTCCAAAAAACCAAAGAGAATGAAACACTCCGAAATTCATCTTACAAGGCTACCATTACCCTGATACCATAAATCAAAGATAGTACAGAAAAATAAAGTTACAGGCCAATATCTTTTATGAATATAGACACAAAAATCCCCAACAAAATATTAGCAAACCAAATTCAACAATATAGTGAAAGGATCATACACCATGATCAAGTTGGATTTATTCCTGGAACTCAAGGATGGTTCAATATTTGCAAATCAATGAATGTGATACACCTCATTAACAAAAGGTAGGATAAAAATCACATGATTGGGCTTCCCTGGTGGCACGGTGGTTGAGAATCTGCCTGCCAATGCAGGGGACATGGGTTCGAGCCCTGGTCTGGGAGGATCCCACATGCCGCAGAGCAGCTAGGCCCGTGAGCCACAATTGCTGAGCCTGCGCGTCTGGAGCCTGTGCTCCACAACAAGAGAGGCTGCGATAATGAGAGGCCCGCGCACCGCGATGAAGAGTGGCCCCCACTTGCCGCAACTGGAGAAAGCCCTCGCACAGAAACGAAGACCCAACACAGCCATAAATAAATAAAGAAAGAAAGAAAAAAAAAATCACATGATCATCTCAACATACACACAAAAAGCTTTTGAAAAAATTCAACATCCATTTATGATAAAAATGCTCATCAAGAAGGATTTCAAGGGACCATATCTCAATGTAATAAAGGCCATTTATAACAAACCTTAGCTAATCTCATACTCAGTGATGAAAAGCTGAAAGCCTTCCCTCTAAATTCAGGAACAAGACAAGGATGCCCACTCTTGCCACTTCTGTTTAACATAGTATTGAAAGTCCTAGCCACAGCAATCAAACAAGAAAAAGAAATAAAAGGCATACAAATTAGAAGGGAAGAAGTAAAACTGTCATTATTTGCAGAAGACATGATATTTTACATAGAAAACCCTAAAGTCTCCATCTGCAGACTATTAGAATAAATGAATTCAGCAAAGTTGTAGGATACAAGATTAATATATAGAAATCTGTTGCTTTTCTATACACCAATAATAAACTACCAGAAAGAGAAAGTTAAAAAAAAAATCCTGCTTAAAATCACATCAAAAATAATAAAATACCTAGGAATAAACTTAACCAAGGAGGTGAAAGACCTATACTCTGAAAACTATAAAATATTGATGAAGGAAATTGAAGATGATACAAAGAAATAAAAGGATGTCCTATGCTCTTGGATTAGAAGAATTACTACTATTAAAATGGCCATAGTACACAAAGTAATCTACAGAAATCCCTATCAAAACATCCATGTAATTTTTCACAGAACTAGAACAAATAATCCTAAAATTCATATGGAACCAAAAAAGACTCTGAATTGCCAAAGCAATCTTGAGAAAAAAGAACAAAGCTGGAGGTATCACACTCCTTGACTTCAGTCTATACTACAAAGCTACAGGATTCAAAGCAGCATAGTACTGGCATAAATACAGACACGTAGATCAATGGAACAGAACAGAGATCCCAGAAATAAACCCACACACCTTTGGGCAATTAATCTATGGCAAAAGAGGCTAGAATATACAATGAAGAAAAGATAGTCTCTTCAATAAGTGGTGCTGGGAAAACTGGACAGCCACATATAAAACAGTGAGATTAGAAGATTTCCTCACATCATATATAAAAATAAACTAAAAGTGGACTAAAGACCTAAATGTAAGACCTGAAACCATGAAACTCATAGAAGAGAACATTAACAGAGCACTCTTTGGCATAAATTGTACTATTCTATCTCCTAAGCAAAGGAGATAAAACAAAAATAAACAAATGGGACCTAATTAAACTTAAAAGCTTTTGCACAGCAAAGGAAACTGTTGACAAAATGAAAAGACAACCCACTGAATGGGAGAAAATATTTGTAATGTTAATATCAAAAACATATAAACAACTCATACAACTCAATATCAAAAAAACAAACAATCCAATCAAAAATGGTCAGAAAACTCAAATAGACGTTTTTCCAAAGAAGACATGCAGATAGCTGACAGGCACATGAAAAGATGCTCAACGTCACTAATCATTAGTGAAACGCTAATCAAAACAGCAATGAGGTATCACCTCACATTTGTCAGAATGACTATCATCAAAAAATTGACAAATAACAAATGTTGGAAAGGGTGTGGAGAAAAGGAAAACCTTGAACATGGTTGGTGGGAATGTTAATTGGTGCAGTCACTATCAAAAACAGTATGGCGGTTCCTCAGAAAATTAAAACTAGAGCTACCATAATTCCACTCCTGGATATATAGCTGGAAAAAGTAAAAACACAAATTTGAAAAGATACATGCACCCCAATGTTCATACCAATACTATTTACAATAGCCATAATACAGAAACAAGCAATATAAAATTAAAAAATCAAAATAAAAAAGAATGAAATTCTGCCATTTGCAGCAACATGAATGGACCTAGAGAATATTACGCTTAGTGAAATAAGTCAGAGAAAGACAAATACTGTATGATATCACCTATATGGGGAATCTAAAAAATGATAGAAATGAACATATATAGCAAAATAGAAATAGACTCACAGATATAGAAAACAAACTAGTTGTTACTAGTGGGGAGAGGGAGGAGGGGCACATTAGGGGTATGAGATAAAGAGATACAAACTACTATGTATAAAATAGATAAGAAACAAGACACAGGGAATTATAGCCATTATCTTGTAATAACTTTCAATGGTGTATAATCTGTAAAAATACTGAATCACTATGCTGTACAACTGAAACTAATATGATATTGTAAATCGACTATGTTTCAATAAAAAATAAATAAATAAAAATAATAAAACCATTGCCAAAACCCAGGATCAAACCAGGAACCTTTAGATCTTCAGTCTAAGGCTCTCACAACCAAGCTATTTCAGCTACTTCTGGAGAACTTTTTCCACATATCTATAATGAAACGTTTGTTCTGTTGTAACAAAAAAGGTCAGTATATAGGTTCAGCTGGAGGTGGTCATTTAACAAGTATTACAGTGGTGATGAGGCAAGGCCTCATTTCTAAGCTAGAAGTGATCAGTAATTTTACTTTTCTCAGTTGTTTTTGTTTTTTAACTGCCCTGTAATTTGTTTTTCTCATTTAAAAATAAGCCATAGGCGCAGTGGTTGAGAATCCACCTGCCAATGCAGGGCACACAGGTTCGAGCCCTGGTCTGGGAGGATCCCACATGCCGCGGAGCAACTAGGCCCGTGAGCCACAAATACTGAGCCTGCACGTCTGGAGCCTGTGCTCTGAAACAAGAGAGGCCACGACAGTGAGAGGCCCACGCACCGCAATGAAGAGTGGCCCCCGCTTGCTGCAACTAGAGAAAACCCTCGCACAGAAACAAAGACCCAACACAGCCAAAAATAAATAAATAAAAATTAAAAAAAAAAAAAAATTAGCATCAATATATATTAAAAAAATAAATAAATAAGCCATAGGGACTTCTCTGGTGGTCCAGTGGTTAAGACTTCTCCTTCCAATGTGGGGGGTGCAGGTTTGATCCCTGGTGGGGGAACTAAGATCCCACATGCCTCGCAGCCAAAAAACCAAAACATTAAGGAAAACAGAAGCAATACTGTAACAAATTCAATAAAGACTTTAAAAATGGTCCACATCAAAAAAAAACTTTAAAAAAGTCATAGACTTATTTCATGTCAAAAAATAAAATAAAATAAAATGGTACAGCTGCTACAGGAAACAGTATGGTGCTTCCTGAAAACACAGAATTAGCATATGATCCAGCAATTCCATTTCTCGAAAGAACGGAAAATAGGATCTCAAAGAGATATTTATACAGCTATCTTCATAGTAGGATTATTCACAGTAGGCAAAAGGTGGAAGGAAACCAAGTGTCCACTGACAGATTAATGGATAAACAAAAGTGGTATATACATATAATGGAATATTATTCACCTTAAAAAGTTAGGAATTTCTGACACATGCTGCAACATGGATGAACCTTGAGGACATTATGCTAAGTGAAATAAGTTACTCATAAAAAGACAAATGCTGTATGATTCCAATTATATGAGTTACCAAGAATATCCAAATTCATACAGACAGAGATTAAAATGGTGGTTGCCAGGGTCTGGGGATAGTGGAGAATATGGAGTTGTTGTTTAATAGGTATAGAGTTTCAGTTCTGCAAGATAAAGAGTTCTGGAGACTGGTCCCTCAACAGTGCGCATATACTTGTAGGGTAGTGAGAAAACTTTGGGTTATTCACCTTGGGTTAGTACCAGAGGCCAGCCAATTAAACTGACAAAAGAAAGAGTAACAGGAGAAAATGCATATAAATTTTATTTTGATGTTAATGTTTTGGTTTTTATGTATATGGAGGTCTTTTAGAAAATAAAGGAAGACCCAAAAGAAGTGGTTAAACTCGGGCTGGGGTTGGGGGGGTCTTAGATGTCATTTTAACAAATGGTGATGAATCATGGAAAAGACAAAGGAAAAGGTATTTGGGCTTTTAGGGGTGGTAAAATGTGGGAAGGCAAATATATGGGGGAAACTAACAGAAGATAAGAGTTATTTAGTAAGGTCGAGTTTATGCAGTCATCTCAGTGCCATGTCCATCACCAGTGATAAAGGTTATTGTTCCTTCTCTTGTTCAAGAGACAGGGGCATCTTCATGAGGGAAACTTGCCTTGCTTTTAGGCAGACGAGGGAGGGAAGACAGCTTTTCCTGTGCCTGTTTTTTCTAAATTGCCTTTAGTCAAAATAATCTTCATGCCAAAGTGGTATATTTAAAGATGGCATATTCTGATCCCCTTCATACTTAACACTACTGAACTATATATTTAAAAATAGTTAAGATGGTAAATTTTATGTTTTGTATAGCTTATTATAATTTTTAAAAAGTCAAAGTAATAGTTGTTAGAAAATTAAATAGATTGTCGAGGGGTAGTTCAGGTGTAAATGGAGTTACGCAGCATGGTTTCTGCCTACAGTGGTACACAAATGTGTCCCTGAAAACATACCTAGACATGTTGTAATCAACTTTCTTATTTGAAAGGAAAGTTATAGTGAAACAGTATTATTATTTCAAAGATAATAATAATACCTATCATCTCTATCTTCTTCAAATAAATATATATAAATGTATATATTTATGTGCATACACAAACACACAGAGACAGAGATTCTTACACACCACTTCTAACTGGGGAAGTGAAATTAATTCTACACATGAGCACATTACATAAATCAAAGTATTATAGAAATTATTATTATCTTCAGAGGCAGAATTATTGCCAGCATATGAAAGTTGTAGTAATTCTCAAATTATAAAGAAAAGATGTGGAACAGAGTTCAGAAATCCAATTAATAGTCTCATTTTCTATATCTCCTAGTGCAATCAATGCTGTATTTATTGTATTTTAATTCATAGGAAAGATAATCCATATA
This sequence comes from Balaenoptera ricei, assembly GCF_028023285.1. NCBI lineage: Eukaryota > Metazoa > Chordata > Mammalia > Artiodactyla > Balaenopteridae > Balaenoptera > Balaenoptera ricei. Next base: position 44,410,081 of record NC_082645.1, on the reverse strand, counting down.
AAGGCATACTTATGAGATTGAGCACAGAAAAAATATATGCTATGGTTTATTTCTGTTTGATATAGTAAATAAACTCTTTGTCCTTTGAGAGCATCTTATTCAGAATTTGTATGCTACAGCTCCTTTCCGCTAATATCGCAAGACCGCTAGAGTCTTTTTCTCTTTATCAGCTTGCAAGCGTGCATACGTAAGAAGCAGTTATTTGTCTAGGATATAA